>NC_044567.1:25184750-25784750 GCF_007565055.1 Rhinopithecus roxellana
TTTCTAAAATATCAATACATAGTGAACAGACTATCTTAAAACAAGAATGAAAACATAGCTCAAAGTTTTGATTTCAAAATGCTGAAAAAATTTTAGCTACCTGATTTAGGTAATGAGTGAAATTTGTGCACACAGTGTTGATCAGTTAAACTCCTCTCCTCACAGAGCTGATGGCCATTGCTCCAAAATTTGTAGCAGTCCTCATGTAACTGCATGGCATATTTATGAAATGCTGGACCTCTAGCATGTTGACTGTATACTCGAAGAGCCTGGGCAAGCTGATTCTTATGGACAGTCATTGTGTAATTATGAGGCAAATTTGACTGGTAGGCACTGTGGGCCATGGGTAAAGCTTTTTGGCATCGATTTTCTGAGAATTTTGTGTCAATATCCAAAAACCCTTCCAAGACTTTAATACTGCTTAAAATCTTAGATGTTAGCTCTCCAGTGGGTGACCCCAAGTCCTCCTCTTTCCCATCAATAGCCACTTCATACAGTTTTGAAGCTGCTGAGATCCACTTCTGATAAGTAGGAAGTTCAAAATGGGAAGGCTGTGGGTTCCTGCCCACACTGTCATCGAAACCTTTCTTGCTTAGGACTAGCTCCACATGCTGCCATAGGAATTCCCGAAGAGTGAAATCCACTAGCTGGCCTGAAGAACTGGAACTGCTGCTGTCAATGTGAAAGGAAAGTTGTTGTCGGCTGTGCTGCCTCATTACCTGGTATCGCCTAGGCCCAGAAAGGGGTGCAGGCACCAGTAAAGATTCCGGGTCCTTCACAGTACAATGATTCCTAAGTTGGTCCAGTAACATACCTACTGGGTCCTCCTCCTGGCTTCCGGGTACTATGTACACGAAAGCTTGGTTGGCAGGCACAGTAAAGAGGCAGTTGATGCTCTGATTAGTCAAGACACGACTCTTCCGGAAGATTCTATAGATCTGGTCCTCCAGGGCATGCTGCAGTCTCCTTTTGGGAGAATGTTTCTTGGGCTTGTCTGGATGAGCTGGGTCTTGGTTCCGGGGAGGTTCTACCTTGAGGGCTCCATTGAGTTGAAAGAGGAAAAGGAGTCTAGGTGGGCAAGGTCGGCAGTTTAGCTTCCAGTCTTTGCCAACTGGACAATCCTTAATGGCTGTTTTAAGGAGTGGCAGGACCTTCTGTCTCAGCCCATCTAGGGCTCTGAATACTCGATCATAAGTGATATCAAAGGAACAAGTGGGATGGACCAGAAGCAAGATATGACAGACAGAGAATAGGTAAAGGAGACTGAGGCACTGCAGCTTCTCTTGATGCTTCCAGAACTCGTGTGCTTCTGCATGAGGTAAAGAGAGTCCACCTCCAGCTTCCCCGCTCTGAAGAGCCCGACAAGCCCGTAGAAGCTGTGAATTGTCACAGATGGAGGTGAGGAGAAGATAGAGAACTTTGCTTTCCTGATTGTAGTAGGCCTGCAGAAGGCTGTAGTCCTGGGAGCCTGCCTCCGTTCGGTTACCTTCCGCGGCAGCTCCACTTCCCCGAACTGAATCCCCGTCTGCAGCCCCAGGGTCTTCGGCTCCACCGGCCTCACCCATGGCGCCAGCCTCAGCCCTGATTCCAGGCCCTGGATCCCCAGGATCTTGGTGGCGAAAGACTGGAAAGACCTGTCGGTCGCACACCGTATTCACAAGAGAGAACTTCTCGGAATTCAGGCGTAGAGCCGTCTTGCCGAAGATTCCCACAACACAGATCTCATCCTCCCGCCATGGAGGCTCCGGTCCGCCAGCCGCGCTCCCTCCGCCCTCGGTAGAGGACCCTCCGAGACTTTCAGAGCCCATCCAGGCTGACGCTCCCATTAGAAGCTCTCGCAAGCTCACGGGACCCGCCATAGTGCAAAGCCTTCTCTAGAGTCCTTCCGGTCCGTTAGTAAAACCGACCGGCTTTTCTCCAATTTTGAAATCCTTCCTACGCTTCTTCAGTTCCTGCTTTCCCGTCACTTGGGTTCCGCCTCCTCTTCTCTCCTAGTTTAAGAGTTTCCTCAGCTGTAGGAACTGAGATATCAAAACAAACAAACAAACAAAAACAAAACACACACACACACACACACACACACACACACACACACACACACACACACACACACACACACACACACACACACACACACACACACACACACCCCTGGGGACGAGGGCGGTGGCTCATGCCTGTAATCCTAGCACTTTGGGAGGCCGAGGAGGGCAGATAACCTAAAGTAAGAAGTTCAAGACCAGGCTGGCCAACATGGTGAAACCCCATCTCTACTAAAAATACAAAAATTAGCCGGGCGTGGTGGCGGGCGCCTGTAATCCCATCTACTCGGGAGGCTGAGGCAGGAGAATCGATTGAACCCGGGAGGCGGAAGTTGCAGTGAAACGCAATCACACCATTGCACTCCAGCCTGGGCAACAAGAGCGAAAATCCATCTCAAAAAAAAAAAAAAAAAAAAAAAAAAGAAAAGTAAAAATTAGTCAGGGGTGGTGGCGGGCGCCTGTAGTTCCAGCTGCTCAGGAGACTGACGCAGGAGAATTGCTCGAACCGGGAGGTGGAGGTTGCCGTGAACCGAGATCCAGCCACTGCACTCCAGCCTGGGCGACGGAGTGAGACACCTTGTATCCAAAAAAAAAAAAAAAAAAAAAAAAAAATTGTGAAATATCTTTGTGTGTAAATTATAACTTGCAGAACCTCTTTAACTAGCAGGCATATTGACAAATAGCTGCCAGGATAAAACTTACAACCAGATTTAAATGTATAATTATAACATGTTTATTATTCTGGGGTTTTGTAAAAAAAAACTTTGAATCTAAAAAAATTATCTATAGCACTATACAATAACATGACTGAATCTTTAAAATAAATGTTGATTGAAAGAAATCAGAAACATATATATACCCTGTAATTCTATTTCTTTATTTCTTTTTTTTTTTTTTTCTTGAGATGGAGTCTCACTCTGTGGCCAGGCTAGAGTTCAGTGGCACGATCTTGACTCACTGCAACCTTCAGCTCCCGGGTTCAAGTGATTATCTTGCCTCAGTCTCCCAAGTAGCTGGGATTACAGGTGCGTGAGACCACACCCAGCTAATTTTTGTATTTAGAGACAGGATTTCACCATGTTGGCTAGGATCTCGTGATCTGCCCGTCTCAGCCTCCCAAAGTGGTGGGATTACAGGTGAGAGCCGCCGCGCCAGACCTGATTCTATTTCTATAGGGTTCAAAAGCAAGCAAAATAAACCATAGCATTTAGGGGTGGGTTCTTACTAAAAGCAAGGAAATATTTATTGTACCAAGCAGGTCAGTGATTACTTAGTGAGGGAAGGGATTATGATATGATAGAAGGAGACACGTAGGGCTTCTGAGGATACTAATCATACATATTTTTTGGTGGTTATGTGTGTTTTTGTTATATATATGTAAAACATATATATTGAAAAAAATATATATATATATAGAGAGAGAGACAGAGTCTTGCTCTGTTGCCCAGAGTGGAGTGCAGTGGCACAATCTAGGCTCACTGCAAACTCCACCTCCCAGGTTCAAATGATTCTACTGCCTCACCCTCCCAAGGAGCTGGGATTACAGGCGCACCAACAGGCTCGGCTAATTTTTGTATTTTTAGTAGAGATAGGGTTTTGCCATGTTGGCCAGGCTGGTCTCGAACTCCTGACCTCAAGTGATCTGCCAGCCTCAGCCTCTCAAAGTGCTGGGATTACAGGAGTGAGCCACCGCACCCCGCCCCAGGCCTTTTTTTAATCTTCAGAAAGAGTCTTGCTCTGTCACCCAGGCTGGAGTGTAGTGGCGCCATCTTGGCTCACTGTAACCTCTGCCTCCCAGGCTCAAGTGATTCTCATACCTCAGCCTCCTGAGTAGCTGGGATTACAGGCATGTGCCACCATGCCCGGCTAATTTTCTTTTGTATTTTTGGTAGAGATGGTGTTTCACCACGTTGGCCAGGCTGGTCTCGAACGCCTGACCTCATGTCATCCACCCGCCTCGGCCTCCCAAAGTGCTGGGATTGCAGGTGTCAGCCACTGCACCTGGCCCCTGGCATATATATATATATATATGTATTTTTTTTTTTTTCTTTTTTTGAGACAGAGTCTCACTCTGTCACCCAGGCTGGAGTGCAGTGGTGCTATCTGGGCTCACTGCAACCTCTGTCTCTTGGGTTCAAGCAATTCTTCTGCCTTAGCCTCCCAAATAGCTGGGATTACAAGCATGCACCACCATGTCCAGCTAAATTTGTATTTTTAGCAGAGATGGGGTTTCCCCATGTCAGCCAGACTGGTCTCGAACTTCCAACCCCAGGTGATCTGCCCACCTCGGCCTCCCAAAGTGCTGGGATTATAGGTGTGAGCCACCATACTCGGTCTTGATTTTTTAATTCAAATGTATTTTCTATACTTAATATATACTTTTTTATAGGTATTATTTCTAGTTAAAAAAGGTTAAAAAGAGAAAAACTAAAACTTTTATTAATCTTTATTTAAAGATGCAAGGTAAAACACATTTTAACACTGGTACAATGGCAGTAGCAGCTTTGCAAATGTTTATCTATATGGACTTTTTTTTTCCTGCCTGGCTTCATTATACAGTAAAGCATTTTTCTTTCTTTTCTTTTCTTTTCTTTTTTTTTTTTTAAGACAGAGTCTTGCTCTGTCACCCAGCAGGCTGGAGTGCAGGTGGTATGAACACGGCTCACTGCAGCCTCAACCTCCTGGACTCAAGTGATTCCCCACCTCAGTCTCCCAAGTAGCTGGGATTACAGGCACACACCACCATGCCTGGCTAATTTTTTGGTTTTTGTTGAGACAGGGTCTTGCAACGTTGCCCAGGCTCGTTTTGAACTCTTGACCTCAAGTGATCCTCCTGCCTCAGCCTCCCAAAGTGCTAGGATTATAGGTGTGAGCCACTGCACTGGGCCATAAAGCATTTTTCTTTCTTTTCTTTCTTTTTTTTGAGACAAAGTCTCACTCTGTTGCCCAGACTGTAGTGCAGTGGTGTGATTTTGGCTCACTGCAACTCCCACCTCCATGGTTCAAGTGATTCTCGTGCCTCAGCCTCCTGAGAAGCTGGAACTATAGGCACATGCAACCACGCCCAGATAATTTTTATATATTTTTTTGGTGGAGAGGGGGTTTCACCATGTTGGCCAGGCTGGTCTCGAACTCATGACCTCAAGTGATCCATCCACCTCGGCCTCCCAAAGTGCTGGGATTACAGGTGTGAGCCACTGTGCCTGGCCCTCAGCCTATAATTTTTAAATTTGATATATTTTTTCTATACTTAACATATACTTTTTGAGACAGTTTCGCTCTTGTTGCCCAAGCTGGAGTGCAATGGGGTGATCTCAGCTCACTGCAACCTCTGCCTCCTAGGTTCAAGAAATTCTCCTGGCTCAGCCTTCCCAGTAGCTGGGATTACAGGCGCCTGCCACTACGCCTGGCTAATTTTTGTATTTTTAGTAGAGACAGGGTTTCACTATGTTGGCCAGACTGGTCTCGAACTCCTGTCCTCAGGTGATCCACCTGCCTCCGCCTCTCCAAGTGCTGGGATTATAGGCGTGAGCCACTGTACCCGGCCAACATACACTTTTCTATAGGTATTATATTTCTAGTTAAAAAAAAAAAAAGGTTAGAAAAAGAAAAACCAAAACTTTTGTCAATCTTTATTTAAAAACATTTTACCAGATGCACCTTGGTTGTTTACATTCTCTGGTTGCCATTCAGTCTCAAAGTAAGCACCAGGAGCATATGATAAATAGTAGTTTAAGGAAGCCATAGCACTTACAGAGTTCTCAAATGGTTACAATATAAAATGTGTCATAAAAATCAGTAAAAGATGCAAGGCAGAACACATTTTAACACTGTACAATGGCAGTAGCAGCTTTGCAAATGTTTATCTATATGATTTCCATAGGACTTTTTTTTTTTTTGCCTGGCCTCATTATGTAGCAAAGCATTTTTTCTTTTCTTTTTGAGATGAAGTCTTGCTCTGTTACCCAGCACGCTGGAGTGCAATGGTATAAACACGGCTCACTGCAGCCTCAACCTCCCGGGCTCAAGTGATTCTCCCACCTCAGTCTCCTGAGTAGCTGGGACTACAGGCACATGTCACCGTGCCCGGCTAATTTTTTGTTTTTTTTGTAGAGATGGAGTCTTGCAATGTTGCCCAGGCTCGTTTTGAACTCTTGGCCTCAAGTGATCCTCCCACCTCAGCCTCCCGAAGTGCTAGGATTATAGGTGTGAGCCGCTGCACTGGGCCATAAAGCATTTTTTTTTCTTTCTTTTCTTCTTCTTTTTTTTTTTTTTTTGACACAGGGTCTCACTCTTGTTGTCCAGACTGGAATGCAGTGGTGTGATCTCGGCTCACTGCAACCTCCACCTCCAGGGTTCACGTAATTCTCATGCTTTAGCTTCCTGAGTAGCTGGGACTATAGGCACGTGCCACCATGCCTGGATAATATTTACGTTTATTTTTGGTAGAGATGGGGTTTCACCATGTTGACCAGGCTGGTCTCAAATGCCTGACCTCAAGTGATTTGCCCACCTCAGCCTCCTAAAGTGCTGGGATTACAGACATGAGCCACCATAACTGGCCTTTTTTTTTTTTTTTGAGATGGTCTGGCTCTGTTGCCCAGGATAGAATACAGTGGCATGATCTCAGCTCACTGTAACCTCTACCTCCCGGGTCTAAACCATCCTCCCACCTCAGCCTTACAAGTAGCTGGGACTACAGGCACGCAACATCACACTTGGCTAATTTTTTGATTTTTGGAAGAGACGGAGTTTTCATCACGTTTCCCAGGCTGGTCTCAAACTCCTGAGCTCAAGGCATCCACCTGCCTTGGCCTCCTAAAGTCCTGGGATTACAGGTGTGAACCATGATGCCCGGCCCTAGCATTTTTCTTATGATCTCTTATCCCACAAGAATGGTCAAGTCATTTAGCATTAAATGAATAGAGTACACAGTGGTTTACAATATTATAAACATTGTAAGTGCCCCCTAAAATATTATTGTTATAAATACTCAACTGCTTTATTCTCAGTGACTATTCTCCCTTTAATTTTACATAATGTAAATGTAGCTAGCAGGTTTTTTTTTTTTTTTTTTTAAACTGTTACTAGAAGCTGATATATCTCTTCACTACCTATTTAATTTTTTTTTTTTTTTGAGACAGAGTCTCTTGCTGTCACCCAGGCTGGAGTGGCGGTGGTGTGATCTCGGCTCACTGCAACCTCTGCCTCCCAGGTTCAAGCGATTCTCCGGCCTCAGCCTCCCAAGTAACTGGGACTACAGGCGCATGACACCACACCTGGCTAATTTTGTATTTTTAATAGAAATGGGGTTTCACCATGTTACCCAGACTGGTTTTGAAGTCCTGACCTCCCCACTTGCCTTGGCCTCCCAAAGTGCTGCGATTACAGGCATGAGCCACCATACCCGGCCACCTGTTTAATTTTCATCCATAAATGTGTTATAAATATAGATGTGGATCTCTGGCCAGGTGTGGTGGCTCATGCCTGTAATCTCAGCACTTTGGGAGGTTGAGGTGGGTGGATCACCTGAGGTGAGGAGTTCGAGACCAGCCTGGTCAACATAATGAAACCCTGTCTCTACTAGAAATACAAAAATTAGTCAGGCACGGCAGTGTGCACCTGTAATCCCAGCTACTCGGGAGGCTGAAGCAGAAGAATTGCTTGAAACCGGAAGGTGGAGGTTGCAGTGAGCCAAGAGTGTGCCATTGCACTCCAGCCTGGGTGACAGAGTGAGACTCCATCTCAAAACAAACAAACAAAAAACATATTATCTATTAAGATGTGGGTCTCAAAAACAGGACTGCCTCTTAGGTGATAAACATTGCCCCCAGGTCTGCTTTCTAGTCTGGTGACTTTACAACACTCTATTTGGCATCTTAATGCAATATTTATCTGTAGAAATCCAGTCTTTCTGGGGAGTTGCCTTTTAGTTTTAGAGATGGGTTCTTGCTCTGTTGCTCATGCTGGAGTATAGTGGAACAATCATAGCTCACCATAGCTTCGAACTCTTGGGCTCAAGTGATCCTTCCACCTCAGCTTCCCAAGTAACTTGGACACTTAGACTACAGGTATGCGTCACCATGCCTGGCTAATTTTAAATTTTTGATACAGATAGGGTCTCGCTATGTTTCCCAGGCTGTATTACTGTCTTTGAATACATAGGTCAGTGACAACAGGGAACTAGGTCTCACAGTGACCTGCTATGGACTTGAGAATCCTTGGCAAGGCATTGTCGAAAATATAAGGTTCATGTTGAAGTCGTCATAAAATTTTTATGTAGCTGTATAAATGTGGACAGCAGATATAAAAATAAGGAATACCTCAGACTTCTGTGAGCCAGATATAAGTACCTACCTAAGATGCTAGAAATGATATTCTAATTTAAATTCCAGGATAAACATCACTTTGGAGACTGTATTTTCCCATCTGGTTCTCTTGATGATCATGCAAACTAGAAAATACCCAAATATCTGTATCCACTTTATATCACAGTGTATGTGCGCTCCATACATACTCTAATTCTCCAAATGGAATTATATTAGTATATCTATATATATATACACCCTACTACATTAAAAAGAAGGATTTGGGTTTTTTTTTTTTTTTTTTTTCCGAGATGGAGTTTCGTTCTTGTTGCCCAGGTTGGGATGCAATGACGCTATCTTGGCTCACTGCAACCTCTGCCTCCTGGGTTCAAGTGATTCTCCTGCTTCAGCCTCCCGGATAGCTGGGATTATATGCACCCACCACCACGCCCAGCTAATTTTTGTATTTTTAGTAGAGATGGGATTCCACCATGTTGGCCAGGCTGGTCTCGAACTCCTAACCTCAGGTGATCCACCCACCTCAGCCTGCCAAAGTGCTGGGATTACAGTTGTGAGCCACTGTGCCTGGCTGGGTGTTTTTATCTGTATTTTTTATGGATCATCACATGGAGTCAGGCAGAGTTGGCATCAGTTTTGTTCATCAAAGCTGCTTGTAGAAAGTGGCAGAGTTGGAGTTGGGCTTCTAGGGTGAGCCAGCTATATAAAAAAAAAAAGTCCCAAATATAATATCAATTATATTGCTGTGATAAATACAACTCTCCTCCTTTCTCAACAGAACCCAGAATTTTTGCAGGGCAACACTACATTCAGATTCCAAAAACCACTTTTCCCAGTTTCCCTGATGCAATCAGAAGTTCCTGGATAGGGCATCTTTGAAGAAATGAGGCATAGCTTACCTAACATTTGCCTTTCTCCTTCTCGTACCTAGAATGTGGCCATGAGGCTTCAGGAAATGGAGCCATTTTGTATTAAGAGGATAAAAACCACACATTAAGGATGGAAGAACAGTGATTATATGGTGAAACCACTGTATTATAGTTGTGGACTTCCTACTTCCCAAAGAAATATTTAAATTAAAAAAATAAGTCCGGGAATTAAGCTATGATGATGCAAAGGCATAAGAATGATATAGTGGACTTTGGGGACTTGGGGGAAAGGGTGGGGTGGGGTGAGGGATTAAAGACTATACACTGGGAACAGTGTACACTGCCTGGGTGATGGGTGTGCCAAAATCTCAGAAATCACCACTAAATAATCAAACACTTTCTGTTCCCCAAAAACCTATTGAAATAAAAAATAAATTAAAAAAAAAAAAGATAGTTGTAGGCTGAGCACGGTGGCTCACGCTTATAATCCCAGCACTTTGGGAGGCCGAGACAAGGGAATCACATGAGCCCAGGAGTTTGAGACCAGCCTGGGAGATATAGTGAGACCTTGTCTGTAAATTTTAAAAAAACAAAAAGGAGTTAGTTGTATATATTAAAAAAACAAAAATTCCCAATTTATTTATTTATTTGTCAAGGCAGAGTCTTGCTGTATCGCCCAGGCTGGTTTCAAACTCCTGGCCTCAAGCAATTTTCTGGCCTTAGCCTCCCAAAGCATTGGGATTACAGGTATGAGCCACCACACTCTGCCATGTCCCTATTTGATTAAACCACTGTAGTCAGATTTCTGATACCTGAAGCCAAATGCAAAACCTGATACAGTTGCTTCAGAGTTTAAGAAAAAAGGAAGCCTAAGGGCTGGGTGGGATAAGTCATCTATGTCTAATAACAATTTTAACTAGACATCCTCCTCCTAAGTAGATTCTGGCAGCACAACATATGCCATAGGTCTTATCTGTGATTTTTGTTGTTGTTCAACATGTGGCTTTATAATTATTATAGTTTATCCATTTCCAGAGTTCTCCACTCACTGTACCTGTTATAAAGTGGGGCAGTGACAACAAGGATCTTAGAGGTAAACAGAAAAAGAAAGGGGCTAAGACCTTCTGCGAGGCCTTGTCCCTTTGCTCCCGCCCTTCACAATTTTGGGTAACACCAAGGAATGCGATTAGGGGTAGCATGCTCTAAGAGGAGGAAAGAAGAACCTGGTCACATCTCCAGAGAAAGCTGTATAGTGCCCAGGAGGACCAAGTTGATTGGTAAGAGAGAAATTATATTGTCCCACAAAAAGCACTGATTCTCAAACAGGGAACAAAAGGAAGACAGTATTGGGGTGGAGAGTGTCAGCAGTGGTGTTTGGTATGTCCTTGCATCCAGAGAGAGAACGAACTATAAACTTCAAAGCCAAAGATGCTAGCAGCCCCGTGTTCCAGCACTCCAGCAGGGGTGACCGATGGATGGCTGTTCTTCACAGATCTAATGATAGAGGCAATTAGGGAGATGACTAAGATCAACAGGGTTTGGAAGAAGTCACACCAGGGCCGGCTGATCTACTGGTTTTGGTGTGTGGTTGTACATGGAAGTGACAAAGAAAGCTGTCAAGACCTTTTCCTATCAACTCTGCATGGTCTGACTCCTAACTACATCTCCATCCCTGTCTGTCACCACCATCGGGCTCCCTCTGTTTTATAGCCACACTGGTCACTTCTCAGTTCCTTGAATAGGCCAAGATCCCTCCCACCATGGGACTCTTACACATGTTGTTCTTTTTGCCTGGAACTCTCTCCTTCCTGACACTCATGGTGGACCCAACCTACAGTTACCCTATCCAGTAAATGCCTCTTCCTTCTTTGATTCTCACCTCAAGCATCATCACTTCCTAAGGGAGTCCCTCCTAGATCATCCAGGCAAGATCAAGTTCCTCTCTGGGTTCCCACAGAACCTCATTCCTTTCCTTCACAGCATATACTGCCATGTGATAGTATACAAATATGGGATTATTTGATGAATGCCTACTCTCCCCGCTAGACTGAAAGCTTCAAGACAGTAATCTGTATCTGTTTTTGCTTACCACTATATTCCCAGTACTTCAACACACTGCTGAGCATATAGGAAGTGCTTAATAAATATTTAATAAAAATATGTACTAAAGGAGGCCGGGCGCGGTGGCTCACGCCTGTAATCCCAGCACTTTGGGAGGCCGAGGCGGGTGGATCACGAGGTCAGGAGATCGAGACTATCCTGGCTAACACAGTGAAACCCCATCTCTACTAAAAATACAAAAAATTAGCTGGGCGTGGTGGCAGGCGTCTGTAGTCCCAGCTACCTGGGAGGCTAAGGCAGGAGAATGGTGTGAACCCGGGATGCAGAGTTTGCAGTGAGCGGAGATCTCGCCACCGCACTCCAGCCTGGGTGACAGAGCGGGACTCCATCTCAAAAAAAAAAAAAAAATGTACTAAAGGAATAAAATCAGACATTTACAGATAGACCATGATAATCCTACATACACACACACACACACACACACACACACATATATATATATACATATTTTTTTGAGACAGGGTTTCACTCTGTCACCCAGGCTGGAGTGCAGTGGCGCAATCTTGGCTCACTGCAACCTTCGTCTCCTGGGTTCAAGTGATTCTCATGCCTTAGCCACCCAAGTAGCTGGGATTACAGGCATGGGTCACCATGCACAGCTAATTTTTTTTTTTTTTTTTTTTGAGACTAAGTCTCGCTCTGTCACCCAGGCTGGAGTGCAGTGGCGCGATCTTGGCTCATTGCAACCTCTGCCTGCCAGGTTCAAGTGATTCTCCTGCCTCAGCCTCCCAAGTAGCTAGACTACAGGCGCCCACCACCACACCTGGCTAATTTTTGTATTTCTGGTAGAGATGGGGTTTCACCATGTTGGTCAGGCTGGTCTCAAACTCCTGAGCTCATGATCCGTCTGCCTTGGCCTTCCGAAGTGCTGGGATTACAGGCGTGAGCCACTGTGCCCAGCCATTGTTATATTTTTTTGGTGGAGACAGGGTTTCGTCATGTTGACCAGGGTGGTCTCGAACTCCTGGTCTCATGTGATCTGCCCACCTCGGCCTCCCAAAGTGCTGAGATTACAGGCATGTGCCACTCACTGTGCTTGGCCAATCCTACCTATATTTTATAGAATTTTATGAAGCCTAAATATGAAAATACTTTGTAAAACACAGTACCATGTAAAAATTATTATTACTAAGAAAGCTGCTTTAAATTATGATCATAAATTATGATGATTATTATTTATTTGAGACACAGTCTTTCTTTGTCACCCAGGCTGGAGTGCAGTGGTGCAATCACAGTTCACTGCAGCCTTGACCTCCTGGGCTCAAGTGATCCTCCCACGTCAGCCTCCCAAGTAGGTGGAACTACAGGCATGCACCACCAGGCCTGGCTAATTTTTTGTATTTTTTGTAGAGACAGAGTTTCACCATGTTGCCCATCTTGAACTGCTAGGCTTAAGCAATGCCCCCACCTCAGCCTCCCAAAGTGTTAGGATTACAGTCATGAGCCACCACACCAGGCCAAATTATTTTCAAGCAAAGGAACTAATATTCTTTTCCTAAAGGGTTACCTGAAACTTTCTCCTTAAGGCCTGAGTCATCACTGGAGTCAGTCCTATTCCTGTTTCCATATTTTCTTTGTTGGTAAGAGGGGTTCCACCTGGGCTCCTACAAAGGTATTGAAAATAAAAGTAGCTGTGTTTTATGCCAACTTTTAAGATGGACTTAGAAGGCATAAAGATATGAGAGCGTATTACCTCTCTACATCGACTTTTCTAAGCAGTTTCCGCAGATCCATCTGACTTTTTCCAGGAGTACTGATAAAACAAAGATAAAAATTAGAACTTGCCAGATTTTATTATTTTTTCCTAAAGGAAAGCAATCATTTCTATAGGCAACATCCAAGAAAGTAGTTCTATGTGTTACATTAAAAAATTGTAGTAGAGGCTGGGTGTGGTAGCTCACGCCTGTAATCCCAGCACTTGAGGAGGCTGAGGCAGGTGGATCATGAGGTCAGGAGTTCATGACCAGCCTGGCCAAGATGATGAAACCCCATCTTTACTAAAAATATGAAAATTAGCTGGGCATGGTGGTGGGCACCTGTCATCCCAGCTACTCAGGAGGCCGAGGCAGAGAACTGCTTGAACCTGGGAGGGAGAGGTTGCAGTGAGCCGAGATTGTGCCACTACTCTAGCCTGGGTGACAGAGCAAGACTCCTTCTCAAAAAAAAAAAAAAAAAAAAAAAAAAAATAGCAGTAGATGCTGATGGGAATATAAGGTGATATAGCCATTCCAATACATAATACTTCTTGACCCAGGAGTTACATGTATAAAAATCCATCCTAGGGAAAAACTCAGCCATGTACAGAGTTGATAGGCATGGATGTCCAATGAAGACTTACAGAAATTAAATGTCATAACCTAAGCCAGGCACAGTGACTCACCCCTGTAATGCCAGCACTTTGGGAGGCTGAGGGGGGTGGGTCACTTGAGTTCAGGAGTTTGAGACCACCCTGGCCAACATGGTGAAACCCCATCTCTATTAAAACATATAAAAATTAGCCAGGCATTGTAGCACATGCCTGTAATCCCTGCTACTCAGGAGGCTGAAGCAGGAGAATCGCCGGAACCCGGGAGGTGGAGGTTGCTGTGAGCCGATATCGCATCACTGCACTCCAGCCTGGGCGACAGAGCGAGACTCCATCTCAAAAAATAAAACAATACAAAAAAAAAAACAACAGGTTGCTTTCAGATATTATATAATATGAAAACTAGTATGTCTTGGAATCAAGTAAATATGGTATATGTGTGTATCTGTCTGTGTATAATCATACTGTAGATACAGTTTTGTCCATTCAATATATCATGAACTCTTCCCATCTTTTTGAAAATTAACTTAAAGTTTCATTTTGACATCTTCAAAATATGCAGTTCATTGCATGTAAATTTCACAGATAAAATCCTGTCTTGAGACATTTAGGTTATCATTTTTTTTTTTGAGATGGAGTCTCTCTCTCTGTTGCCCAGGCTGGGGTACAGTGGCACAATCACTTCTCACTGCAGCCTTGATCTCCTGGGCTCAAGTGATCCTCTTTCTTCAGCCTTCCAAGTAGCTGGGACCACAGGCACACACCACTGCATCAGGCTAATTTTTAATTTAATTAATTTTTTTAGAGATGGGACTCTCGCTATGTTGCCCAGGCTGGTCTTAAACTCCTGGCCTCAAGTAATCCTCCCACTTCGGATTCCCAAAGTGGTGGGATTACAGACATAACCCACCACACCCAGCCTAAAATTCTTGATAGTATATCTTTTTATCCCAAAATCTGTCATTAAATCAATGGCATATCTCATAATAAACAGCATCTTTAAATGGGGCAATAAAGCATATGCCCAGAAAAAGACTAGAATGATAAACCGCAGTATGTTAATAGTGGCTATCTCCAATGATAGGACTATTTAGATAATTTTTGTTTTCTTATTTAAACTTTTCTGTAGATTTCTTTCTATAATAAGCATATATAACTTTTAACATTAGAAATACACACAAAAAATCTGGTTTTCCCGTTTTTTAGGCCCTTGTACGACAATATCATTCTTTTAAGAAATAGTGGAGCATAGTACTGTGCAGTTCCTTACATTAAGACATTTGTAACTCGAGTTGATAACACTTTGGAGTTAGGTTTCAGGGTAACACGCTGCAAGTCAGAGACAGTAACTAGTGGATTCCGTGCTTTCGGCGATGGTATAAGCTTTAATTATAAAATGAGACATTATTAAAACAAATTTTAAAATGTCACTCAAAATGTAAACATGCAAAAATGGCAAATATCTGAGTGCTGAGTATGTGTAAGATACATCCACTATTCTACCCAATTTTTATTCCAAAGCTTCAAAGGATGTCTCTACCTCTTCAGACTAACAGTTGGGAGATAAAATTGCCTAATTAAATCATTTTATAATATACACATTTTGTTGGGAAATCCAAAACTACTAAAATAAAAACATAAAAAACTTAAGTTGAAATGAAATGACTTCTCCCCCCAGCCCCGCCCCACACCCCCAGTTGTATACAAATTGAGATGAGGTCTTGCCATGTTCCCCAGGCTGGTCTTGAACTCCTGAGCTCAGGTGATCCTTCCACCTTGGTCTCCCAAAGTGCTGGGATTATAGGCATGAGCCACTCACCCTGCCTGGAATGACTTCTATACATAAGGCTTATGCTTATTTTCCAGAATGGGACAACAAGGTTAAAAGCAAAAAGAACATGTATATGGTCAATGACATCTTACCTTCCTCCTTTCATCTACATTCTGTGTCTTCTTTAATTTCACAGTCAGCAGATCTTTAACTGTTATCTGCATGGGTCTATCTTTTTTTAATGGTCCAGCCTTAAAATACATGGTGAGGTAAGAATTCAAATTGGAACCAGCACAACTGGTGAAATGCAAATCCAAATCTAGTTTTTAAAGACTCAGTAACTCTTATCTACCCTAGGAAACTTTCATATTCTTTCCACTCAACCAAGAATAATCCTGTTTTTATCACCCATTGAAAAGTATTCAGCAAAATGTAAGGCTTCCCACCTCTCCCCTAATTTTGTTTTTATAAGCTAAGGCTTTGCTAACAAATAAGAGATGGACCAGTTTCCTGCAATAATGCATCTTCCGCAGGAGTCATTACAATAAGACAAGAGTTGAAGGAGTTAATCGGGTTAAAGTGAAGTTTTCCTTGAATTACCTAGAAAGATGACTCAGTTTCCATAGAGCAAGAATGTATACAATAAGAGGTATAACTAGGGCAAATATGACAATAGGCTCTGGGTTTTTTGTTTTTTTTTTTTTTTTGGTGTCAAGATTGGGAAGACTCTGGATTTAATTCAGCTACATTAAACCAAATGTATCCTAGTGAAAATTCAGCAGATTTTAAAACAGGGTCATGCCTGTCTTAGAGATTCACAAATTTTCTGGTCCTCTTGGTAAGTAAGTAACTGAAACAGAGATTGATTCTCCAGCCTAACGACATGAAACTTTGGAATCTACTAACTCTTTGTTCTGACTTCACTCACTAAGCAATCTTCTATTTTTAATTTGGTTTCCTAGGGAGGTTTTCTTCCCTAGGAAAAAGCCATGCTGAGAAGCGAATAGGAATCTTCCACTCTATTGGGTTTCACACACATCACTTTCATTTCTCAATCCAGCTTCTAGGAATTCCTTAGGGACTGAGATTTTAAAAACATAATAATTAAGATATGGAATCAGAACAAAACATAGCCTTCCGGCCCAAGCCCTGATTAGCCTGGTCTTAAAAGGCTACTTGGCTTTACTGCTATATTACACACTGACCAAAACATATCATTACTAGATTGTTACCTACCTGAAGTGCTTTAGCAAGACCGGGTTTTCTGAGCAACACAGGTGCTACTGGTGGTGGAGGAGGTGGCGGAGGTGGAAGTGGAGGTGGAGGTGGAGGTGGAAGTGGAGGAGGAGGAGGAGGAGGAAGATGGCTGGCTGGCTGTGGCAGTGTGGGAGGAAGCACAGCTTTGGAGTCTCCAGGGGTGATGAAAACACAGGCAGGCACATTTGTAAGTTTACCACTCACGTGACATGTTTGACCACAGCTTGGACAGGAAGAACTTTCTGAGATGGTCTGGAAGAAGACATCACATTTGGCAAATAAATAACAAGTTAATTTGATTCTTGAGGGTGACAGTCATCAAAATAATAGCTACCATGGATTGAATGCTTTCTCAGTGTACCATGTGCTTCATGATATTTTCTCATTTATAATCATAAGTTTCTTCATTTCATTCATTCATTTGTTTATTTTGTATGTGCTATATGCCAGGCACCATAGGTACAGTGTGAGCCCTGTGTGTCACCTCATGGAGCTGACAGTCCAGTGAGGGAAGACAGACATTAAACATGCACAGAAGGCCGGGAATGGTGGTGCACACCTGTAATCCCAGCACTTTGGAAGGCTGAATCCAGTGAATTGCTTGAGTCCAGGAGTTCGAGACCAGTCTGGACAACATAGTCAGATCTCATCTCAAACAAAGATGCACAAACACACTCAAAACAATACTTCAATAAGAGCAATGAAGTGTGTGTGCTATGAGCATGAACAGCTGGAGGCTTGGGAAGTGATATTTAGCCATGATCTCAAGAATAAATTGAGACTTAGCAGATGAAGGGAGATAAAGACTAGGGGAAGAGTTCCCTGCAGAGGAAAAAATACTTAATGCAGCCAAGAATATAGTACATTCAAGAAACTGATAAAGGCCAAGGATCTGGAACATGACTACTGTGGACTGAATTGTGTCCCAGAATTCGTGTGTTGAAATCTTAACATCCAGAACCTCAGAATGTGACTATATTTGGAGATAGGGTCTTTAAAGAGGTGATTAAGTTAAAATGAGGACGTTAGGGTGGGTCCTAATCCATTCTAACTGGTGTTCTTATAGTAAGAGGAAATCGGACATGCAGAGAGACATCAGGAATGTACTCACACAGAGGAAAGACTGTGTGAAGACAGAGCGAAGACAGCCATCTACAAGCCCAGGAGGAGCCTCAGAAGAAACTAACCAAGAAGTCACAGACTTCTTGCTTCTAGACCGTGAGAAAATAAATTTCTGTTGTATAAGCCACCCAGCCTGTGGTATTTTGTTATGGCAGCTCTAGCAAACAAATACAATGACCCTATGCAGTAAAACAGTGTATTAATTCCCTGTGCCTGCTGTAACAAATTATCCCAAACTTGGTGGCTGAAAACAATTGAAGTTTATTTTCTCACAGTGCTAGAGGCATAAAGTCTGACATCAAGGTGTTAGTGGAGCTTCACTGCCTCCCATGCCTCTGGGGAAGAATTGGTTCCTTGCCTCTTTCGGCTTCTGGTAGCTGTCAGCACTCCTTGGTTTGTGGCTACAGCACTCCAATCTCTATCACTGTGGTCACATTGCTTCTCTTCTCTGTATGCATTCTCTATGTGTCTCTCTCATAAGGGCACTTGTCCTGGGACTTAGGGTCCACCTAGATAATCCAGGAAGATCTCCTCATTTCAAAATCCTTACCCTAATTACATTTGTAAAGCCCTTTGTCCAAATAAGGCTGTATTTACAGGGTCTGGGGATTAGGACTTGAATATACCTTTTGGAGGCTGCCATGAATTCAGTCCCCCACAAATGGTATCATCCCCAATGTATAGGAATGATACCATGAGGAAACTGAGGCCCAGAGGAGTTAAATGACTTGCCTTTTTCTCCTTTGGCTAATTCATCATGAGGCACAAATTCTGGGAGCAGGAATGGAATTCCAGAAGCTTCTCTCCAGACCAATGAGCACAATGTTGAGACACAGGGGCCTTTCTTAGGGGAGTTTGGAGTGGATATTTTCCTGCACATATCCGTCAGGAAACTAGAAACCACTCTGGATATTGAAAAGAGGGGTAATGTAATACAGGCACTTGGTTACATTTATAACTGAAGAGCTGAGAGGTACCGTGAGGCACTGGGTACCGTGAGGCAATCTAGAGATTAGCAACAGCAGGAAGGCATTAACATCCTGAGGCTGGAGAAACAAAAGGTGGAGGCAGTGTATCTAGAGGTCTGGAGGTAGGTTTACCCAGAGAATCAGGAAACATTGGCTGGGTGCAGTAGCTCATATCTGTAACCCTAGCACTTTGGGAGGCCGAGGCAGGTGGGTCACCTGAGGTCAGGAGTTTGAGACCAGCCTAGACAACACAGTGAAACCTCGTCTCTACTAAAAACACCAAAATTAGCCAGGCATGGTGGCAGGCACCTGTAATCCCAGCTACTTGGGAGGCTGAGGCAGGAGAATCACTTGAACCTGGGAGGTGGAGGTTACGGTGAGCCGAGATCGTGCCACTACACTCCAGCCTGGATGACAGAGTGAAATTCTGTCTCAAAAAAAAAAAAAAAAAAAAAGGAAGAAGAAGAAACATGGAGTATTTATCCAGTGGGAGATGGGGCCAGAAGGCAACAACTACTATTGCTGGAGAAATCATGCAGTAAAGAGGAGGGGAAGAAACTCCTTGTCTTCTCCCTCCCTATAGTCTCTCATTAATGTCTCGCAATAGGCCATCATAACCAGGAACCAGGTGACCTGGAACTTGAGGAATGTATCCTGTAGGAGCCAGCCCTCCCAGCAATATAGAGCAGAGCTTTTGAAGTGGGGTAAACAGGCCCAGGGACTAGCCCTCACCTGTAGCCATTCCTACTTCTGGTAAAAGCCCCTGGGTTTTCCTTCTCTCCCTCAGTCCACCTGATCTGGTCAGGATACTCACTCAAGGACTAGACACATGACCCAGGCCAAGTTCTCTCAGCTGAGATTGTTCTGTTATGAGAATAAGAATCTAAGGCTGCCAGCAACCATGTTGCTAGTGCAAGGGGAGAGTCTGTCTAGAAATAAACTTATTCTAAAGAAGGCAGAACTGAAAGATGAGACAGAGCCAGGATGCTGACAATATCACTTGAGTCCCTGAATCCAGCCATACCTTAGACTTACTGGTTTTATGGGCTTAAGCTGGGTTGCATTGTGTTTCTGTCACTTGTGGCTAAAAAGAATTTTGACTGATACAGCCTTCCAGGTGCTTTCTTAGTGAAGGAAATAACTTCATTTTTTTTTTTTTTTTGAGATGGAGTCTTGCTGTGTCACCCAGGCTGGAGGGCTGGAGTGCTGGAGTGCAGTGGCGTGATCTTAGCTCACTGCAACCTCCACCTCCTGGGTTCAAGTGATTCTCCTGCCTCAGCCTCCTGAGTAGCTGGGACTACAGGTGTGTGACACCACGCCCAGCTAATTTTTTTGTATTTTTAGTAGAGACGGGGTTTCACCTTGTTGGCCAGGATGGTCTCGATCTCCTGACCTTGCGATCTGCCTGCCTCAGCCTCTCAAAGTGCTGGGATTACAGGTGTGAGCCACCATGCCTGGCCCATTCTTAGTTCTATATCATCATCCTCCCTGGTACATTGGGATTAGTGATTTGGGGTTAAAATATAAGAAGAGCTGAAATAGGAGAAAAGTCATGAAAGGTAGAGTGTGTACACCAGAGGTGAAGGAGAGAAGGAAAGGTTTATAGAATTATTTCACACATACACACACACATTCATTCTAGACTTTTTAAATTAAAAGAAAACTTTTTTTAGAGACAGGGTCTCACTATGTTGCCCAGGCTAGAATGCAGTAGGCTGGAATGTCCTGAGGCTTAAGGAATCCTCCCACCTCAGTCCCCTGAGTAATTGGGACTATAGGTGTGTATGCCACACCCAGCTAAAAAATTTAATTTTTAAGGTCTGTTTGAATACTGCCTTGTCACCCACAGTAAACTGCTCTGACAAAGTTTTAAAATTATAGGAATTCAAAAAAGCAATGAATTTACTTCTAGAACCAAAATCTCAACTGGTCAATTAGTTTTATTTTATGTTTAATTTTTTTGCTATTTATTTTTGGAGTCCCACCTAGTCTCAATAATTTTATTTAGGCCTGGTGTGGTGGCTCATGTCTAGAATCCCAGCACTTTGGGAGGCCGAGGCAAGCAGATCACTTGAGATCAGGAGTTCAAGACCAGCCTGGGCAACATGGTGAAATCCTGTCTCTACTAAAAATACAAAAATCAGCCAGGTGTGGTGGCAGGAACCTGTAGTCCCAACTACTCAGGAGGTTGAGGCAGAAGAATTGCAGAAGGCAGAGGTTGCAGTGAGCTGAGATCATGCCACTACACTTTAGCCTGGGTGACAGAGCGAGACTTTGTTTCAAACGAACAAAAAAAAATTATTCTATTCTTTTTTTGGTCTCAAATAATATTTTTTTGAGACAGAGTCTCGCTTTGTCACCCAGATTGGGGTGCAGTGGCATGATCATGGCTCACTGCAACCTCCGTCTCCTGGTTCAAACGATTCTCCTGCCTCAGCCTCCTGAGTAGCTAGGACTACGGACATGCGCCACCACGCCTGGCTAATTTTTGTGTTTTTAGTAGAGAGGAGGTTTCATCATGTTGGCCAGGATGGTCTTGAACTACTGACCTCAAGTGATCCAACCACCTTGGCCTCCCAAAGTTATACATTTTAATAATACATGGGAACATCCTATAAACACTGTTCTGAATATACCTTTACATTTAATTTAATAGTATATTATTATTATTATTTTGAGATACAGTCATGCTCTGCTGTCCAGGCTGGAGTGCTGTGGCGCGATCTCAGCTCACTGCAACATCTGTCTCCCAGGTTCCAGTGATTCTCCTGCCTCAGCCTGTGGAGCAGGCTGAGATTACAGGAGCATGTCACCATGCCAGGCTAATTTTTTGTACTTTTAGTAGAGATGGGGTTTTGCCATGTTGGCCAGGCTGGTCTCAAACTCCTGGCCTCAAGTGATCCATCCACCTTGGCCTCTCAAAGTGCTGGGATTACAGGCGTGAGCCACCATGCCTGGCCATTAGTGTATTCTTTTTTTTTTTTTTTTTTTTCCCTTTTGAAAAGAATTATTTAATTTGGCAATACTGAAAAACAAAAAGAAAAAAAATCACACCCATATATGAATTGTCAATCCTACTAGTGAAACTTTTCAGAGGGTGATGCAGGTTATAGTAAACTACATTATAACTATAAACCACTGTGGTTGGATGCCTTTACACTCTTGAGAACAAAGACACTAAATGGGAGATATTCACAAAAGAGATGTCATGGACTCCACCTGGACTAATAAATCAAAAGGCTGTTTCATCTTGGCTTGATGCTTTTGCAATAATAGACACCAAATTCGTGGTTGTGTATAGGAGCAGGAGATGGCTTTAGAGAATGAACCATTGGACCCATGGAACACCACCAGGAAGCAAGTTACATGTGGCTGGAGAGACCTTATAATCATGGCCAAAGGTGAAAGGCATGTCTTACATGGTGGCAGACAAGAAAGACAGAGTAGTGTATTCTTTAAAAAAAAGTTTTCCTAGGGGGTAGGGGACTGATGGTATATTCTTGAAATCATACCTCATTAGTACATACAGAACTACCTCATTCTTTTTAACAGCTACATAGTATTCCACTGAATGAATGGATTATAATTTAGTCAATTAATCCCATATTCTTTGACACTTAGTTTTGTTTTTTGTTTTCACTATTTTTCTTTTTTTTTTTTTTTTTTTTTAGACGGAGTCTCGCTCTGTCGCCCAGGCTGGAGTGCAGTGGCCGGATCTCAGCTCACTGCAAGCTCCGCCTCCCGGGTTTACGCCATTCTCCTGCCTCAGCCTCCCGAGTAGCTGGGACTACAGGCGCTGCCACCTCGCCCGGCTAGTTTTTTTGTATTTTTTTTAGTAGAGACGGGGTTTCACCCTGTTAGCCAGGATGGTCTCGATCTCCTGACCTCGTGATCCGCCCGTCTCGGCCTCCCAAAGTGCTGGGATTACAGGCTTGAGCCACCGCGCCCGGCCCACTATTTTTCAAATCACACTGCAATAAATAACTTGTGTACATATGTACAAAATTTGGTTGCATCAAATGATATATATTTTAAAAATGTTGATAGATGTTAACTAATTATAGCCCATAGAGGTTTTATCAATTTATGGCATTCTCAATAACAAGAAAGCACCTGTTTCTCCAAAACTTTTGGTCTTTGATTTGTTTGTTCTGTCAATTTCACAGGGTAAAGGCATTACTCATTGAAGTTTATTTTGCATTTCTGTTTTTTGTGTGTGGCAGAGACTACTAATTGCCTCCCAATATACATTTTTGCCTTCTTCTTTAGTAATAGGAAACCTGACTTTTAGCTGGACACACTGTAATCCAGATGATAGATTACATTCCTCAGGTTCCCTAGTGACTAGGTATAATTAAATACATGACTATGTTTTAGCGAAATGAGATATAAGTAAAAGTTCTGTAAATGAGTTTGGGAAGTCACCTTAACGGAGGTAGTAGGATAACTTTTTCTTTCAGCTGCCTAAAATAAAGACATTTTGTTTATGCAAATATTCTTTGAGGATTGTCACTGGTATCACACCTAGTCCTGATTCACTTTTTTTTCTTTTTGAAATGGAGTCTCATTCTGTCACCCTGGCTGGAGTGCAGTGGCGCAATCTCGGCTCACTGCAACCTCTGCCTCCCGGGTTCAAGTGCTTCTCCTGCCTCAGCCTCCTGAGTAGCTGGGATTACTGGTGCCCGCCATCACACCTGGCTAATTTTTGTATTTTTAGTAGAGACAGGATTTCACCATGTTGGCCAGGCTGGTCTCAAACTCCTGACCTCAAGTGATCTGCCCACCTTGGCCTCCCAAGGTGCTGGGATTACAAGCGTGAGCCACAGCATCCAGTCCTGATTTACTCTTGAGATGGAGTCTCGCTCTGTTGCCTAGGCTGGAGTGCAGTGGTGCGATCTCAGCTCACTGCAACCTCTGCTTTCCAGGTTGAAGCAATTCACCTGCCTCAGCCCTCCGAGTAGTTGGGATTACAGGCATGCACTACCACACCCAGCTAATTTTTGTATTTTAGTAGAGAGGGGGTTTCACATTGGCTAGGCTGGTCTTGAACTCCTGACCTCAAGTGATCCATCCACCTTGGCCTTCCAAAGTGGTGGGATTACAGGGGTAAGCCACCGCGCCCGGCCCCTGATTCACTCTTAAGTGAAGTTGAGTACCTACTCATGTATTTATTTATTTTATTTTATTTTTGAGACAGAGTCTAGCTCTGTCACCCAGGCTGGAGAGCAGCGGCACGATCTCGACTCACAGCAGTCTCCACTTCCCCGGTTCAAGTGATTTTCCTGATCTCAGATGATCTGCCCGTTTTGGCCTCCCAAACTGCTGGGATTACAAGCATGAGTCACCGTGCCTGGCCCTACTCGTGTATTTAAGAACCATTTGCATTCCTTTTCTTTCTGCCCAGGATGGCCTCAAAATTCTGTGTTCAAGTGATTCTCCCATCTCAGTTTCTTGAGTAGCTGGGATGGTAAGTGTGTACCACTGTACCTGGCTTGTATTCCTATATTTAGGTGAATGCTGTATTCATATTATTTCCTCATTTTACTGCTAAGTTATTGGTCTTTTTTGTATTGATTTGTATTGGTTCTTTATATATTCAGTAATTGTTTTCCTCATATTTGAGCAAATATTTTTGCATCTTATTTTATTTTATTTTATTTTATTTGAGACATGGTCTCGCTGTGTTGCCCAAGCTGGACTGCAGTGGCATGATCTCTGCTTACTGCAATTTGCGCCTCCTGGGTTCAAGCAATTCTCCTGCCTCAGCCTCCCCAGTAGCTGAGATTACAGGCATCTACCACTATGCCTGGCTAAGTTTTTTTTTTTTTTTTTTTTTTTTTTGTATTTTTAGTGGAGACAGGGTTTCACCATCTTGGCTAGCTGGTCTCGAACTCCTGACCTCAGGTGATCCACCCGCCTCAGCCTCCCAAAGTGCTGGGATTACAGACATGAGCCACCGCGCCCAGCCTTTTGCATCTTATTTTGCTGTGCATAAATTTTTATTTTTATGTCTCATTATTTAAATTTATAAACAAGCCAGGTGCCATGGCTCATGCCTGCAATCCCAACACGTTGGGAGGCTGAGGTAGGAGGATCACTTGAGGCCAGGAGTTTGAGACCAGCCTGGGCAACAAAGTGAGACCCCCATCCCTACAAAAAATTAAAAACTTCGCTGGATAGGTGGCACACACTTCTGGTCCCAGCTATAAGGGAGGCTGAGGCAGGAAGATCCCTTGAGCCAGGAGATCAAGGTTGTAGTGAGCCATGATCATGCCACTGCACTCTAGACTGGGTGACAGAGTGAGACCCTGTCTATTAAAAAAAAAAAAAAAAGCAAACAGCAGGCAATTTTTTTTTCAGATCTTCTGCTTTAATACTGACAATATTGAACTTTACCTGAGCTCTGCGATTCTGGAAAATAAGGATGGCCAAAAAATCTCCCCATGCAAGCTTGCAGTCCCAGCTACTAAAGGAGGCTGAGGTAGGAGGATCACTTGAGCCCAGGAGTTAGGAGTTGGAGTCTAGCCTGGGCAACATAATGAGATCCCATCTCTAGAAACAAACAAACAAAAAAATCTCCCTACAGTTTTATGTCTAGGAAATAATTTATTATTTTGGAAACGATGTGGAACCAACTTTTCCCACATCAGTTAGATAAGATTTATGGATGGCTCCCTTGTTTATATGACAAAGCCAGACACAGACCCTCCAAATTCCCATTCTTTGTCTCATAAGTGATTAGCTGAACTGCTCACTGCCACTGATCAATCTGGACAAAATATCTACTAACTTGACCAAACTTTAGTCAGGATTTAGCCCTCCCCAGAGGCCCTAGAACCTTGACCTATTCTTGGGCTTAAGCAAGCATTGGTATGCTGAACAACCTTTAGGAAAAGATGTTCCCTGATCTAATCAGCTGTCTAATCATATTATCCCAACTCTTCATCTTACTTCCTCGTAACCCAGTTTGTTCTACCCTTTTATTCCTTGCTAACAAAGAAAACTTTTTCGCTTAATGTTTGAGATATAAATCTTACGACTTGAGCATTTTCCCTATTGCAATAGTCTTTTCAAATAAAGTGTCTTCTTACCTAATTCCAGATTTGCTTTTTTATTTGACAATACCAACCTTCAGTACTTCCTGGAGCTTGTATAATTTACTTTCCAAAATGCAAAACTGTTGTTTTAGACTGTAAAGCTCTCGGTGGTAGATACGAGATGGAAAGATGGTGTCTTTCAATACTTCTAAACTCTGAAATTAATAATAAACAATTCTGAGTCCTATGAATAATATGATAAGGACAAGAAAACAGGAACCAGAAAGTGACTTGATGTATGTTTTATAGAAGCAAAGGCAGGCATGACTCAATAATTTCATCTTATCTGAGTTTAGCTTGAGGGTTGGACTGACTTGAGCACATATGTATATAAACACCAAGTGTGTAGAAAAACTATAGTGCTGAAAACAGGGATGTCACATCCATACCTGGGTTATGCAGTTCTGGCACCAGCTGTATATAGACCACACTCTATTTGTCCAAAGTTCTATTGCATCTCTGATGTTAGGAAATTTGAAGTTCCAGGATGATCTTAGCCAGCTTCTGCTTTGAGATATATCTATTGAAGGAATAACGACTCTGTAGGAAAAACAAAATGAAACAAACGAAAACCCCTAAGTCAGAATAATAGCCTTGGCCTGGCGTGGTAGCTCGTGCCTCTAATCCTAGCACTTTGGGAGGCTGAGGTGAGCAGATGAGACCAGGAGTTCGAGACTAGCCTCGGCAACATGGCGAAACCCTGTCCCTACCAAAAAAATACAAAATTTAACCAGGCATGGTGGTCTGCCAGAAGAGAGAGGAATATGCAAACCAGGCTTGAAGACGGGTTAAATCAGAGCTTTTCATTCCACAGGAGAAATTTTAATGGGGTCAGAACATTGATCTTCTAATATTTGAAAGCCTGCTAACTAGGAGATAGCAAACTGTTTTGTTGTAGGAGGACCCACCCAGCTCTGACGGGTTAAAGCATCATGAATGCAAATTTGAACCCCAGAAAAGCAGAGCTTCCTTACAATGGGACTTCCACAGCAATGGGATCTGCTTCCTCGTTCAGTCTGTGCCGTTCCCATGAGCGAAGGACTCCTAGGAGAGCCGGAGCCCGTTAGGAAACCATGTGGAAACTCACTCACAGGTTCCTTATTTTTTTTGAGACAGAGTTTTGCTCTTGTTGCCTAGGCTGGAGTGCAATGATGTGATCTTGGCTCGCTGCAACCTCCGCACCCCGAGTTCAAGTGATTCTCCAGCCCCTCCTCCCGAGTAGCTGGGATTACAGGCACCTGCTACCATGCCTGGCTAATTTTTTGTATGTATATATATATATATTTATATTTTGAGACGGAGTCTCGTTCTGTTGCCCAGGCTGGAGTGCAGTGGCGCGATCTCGGCTCACTGTAAGCTCCGCCTCCCGGGTTCACGCCATTCTCCTGCCTCAGCCTCCGGAGTAGCTGGGACTACAGGCGCCCGCCACCTCTCCCGGCTAGTTTTTTGTATTTTTTTAGTAGAGACGGGGTTTCACCGTGTTAGCCAGGATGGCCTCGATCTCCTGACCTCGTGATCCGCCCGTCTTGGCCTCTCAAAGTGCTGGGATTACAGGCTTGAGCCACCGCTCCTGGCCTTTTTTGTATATTTAGTAGAGATGGCCAGGCTGGTCTCAAACTCCTGACCTCAAGTCATCCACCCTCTTTGGCCTCCCAAAGTGCTGGGATTATAGGCATGAGCCACTGAGCCCAGCCGGGAACCCACAGGTTTTTTGGATAGTCTCTGAATATCATGCAACTCTTTTATTTTTTATCAAAAAAAAAAAAAAAAAAAGTTTTTGACACAGCATCTTGCTGTGTTGCCCAGACTCGAGTGCAGTGGCAAGATCATAGCTCACTGCAGCTTCTAACTCCTGGGCTCAAGCGATCTTCCTGTTGCATGAGTCTCCCAAGTAGTTTGAACACAGGTGCCAGCCACCACACCTGGCTAATTTGGTTTGGTTTTGTGTTTTTAGAGATGGGGTCTTGCTATGTTGCCTACACTGGTTTTGAACTGCTGGCCTCAGGCAATCTTCCTCCCTTGGCCACTCAAAGTGCTGGGATTACAAGCATGAGCCACTGTGCACAGTTGAGATTTTTCGATTTAGTCTTTTTGTACATGCGATATTTTATTCATAGAATCCATAAATGGTAGGGAAATTTCTGAGTTCAGAGCAATACATATGATACAAAACTTGATATACAGACTAGTTTCTTAGTCAAACTGGAGGGGCTGGCTTTAGGTAATCCATGGACTCCCTGAAATTGGGGACACCATTGGAAACATGTGTGAGCTCAAGGGCAGTTTCCTATGATTTTCAGGCCTCAAAATGTCTCTTGGACTCAAAGATGCCTTAGGGCAGAGGACATATGTACCCCCAGTACAGAATCTCAGACAGCGAAAGTCAGTAAACATTTGGCAGAAAAGTTCTGACAAATTGAGTGCTCTGATGTGACTTTTTCATCAAGTCAATGTTCGTGGAATCTCTTGTACATGATAATCTCACTCTTGTAAAGTTTCATAGTTTCTGCTTACCCTAGTTTTCTTTCCCACCCTGTTCCCTCTCCTACCAGACTGGTCTCTGAAATGGGCATGTACAGAGGAGACCCCAACATGCTTCAGGCTTTGAGTGGAGAGGACACAGCCTCTGCTGGGACAGGGAACAGAGGGATGCGGAGACCCTGATGATCATTTTGGACAGTGGTCTGAGGTTTGGACAGTGGCAGGAGGTACCATCCATTCACCTAGGATCTCCAGGACAAGAGATCAGCTTGGCAGTTACATGTGTTTTTCTTCAAACTGGTTGCCAGGTTGGAATGACCAATGACATCAGAGATTCCAACCTTCCTGATTGGAAGGACTGGCCTCCGTCGGCGCCTGGGAGCTTAGGTGGACAACAGCATCTTCTCAGAGCTGTTCTCCACTCCTGACTTCTAGCCTCAAGAATTGATAATACACTCTTCTGGGTCCCAGCAGAGTCCAGAAGAAGGCTTTGGACAGAACAGAGACTAGGTTCCGTGGGCTGGGACAGATTTTGGGAAAGATCATGACCAGCTGTCAACCGCACCCCCAGGATGAGGAGCAGAGCCCCCAGCTGAGCACCTCGGGGTACCCCCGCCAGGAGGTGGTAGACAATGAAGTGTTGGGACCATCAGGTGAGGGGACTGGAGGAAGAAGAGGTGGGATAGGGTTGACTAAGATGAAGGAAGGGGGCTGGGTGCAGTGGCTCACACCTGTAACCCCAACACTTTGGGAGGCTGAGGTGGGCGGATCACCTGAGGTCAGGAGTTCAAGACCAGCCTGGCCAACATGGTGAAACCTCATCTCTACTGAAAGTACAAAAATTAGCCAGGCAGTAGTGGTGCACGCCTGTAATCCCAGCTACTTGGGAGGCTGAGACAGGAGAATCGCTTGAGCCTGGGAGGAAGAGGTTGCAGTGAGCCGAGATGGTGCTATTGCACTCCAGTCTGGGTGAGAGAGTCAGACGCTGTCTCCAAAAAAAAAAAAAGAAAAAAAGGCCGGGCGCGGTGGCTCAAGCCTGTAATCCCAGCACTTTGGGAGGCCGAGACGGGCGGATCACGAGGTCAGGAGATCGAGACCATCCTGGCTAACACTGTGAAACCCCGTCTCTGCTAAAAAAAAAATACAAAAAACTAGCCGGGGGAGGTGGCGGGCGCCTGTAGTCCCAGCTACTCGGGAGGCTGAGGCAGGAGAATGGCGTGAACCCGGGAGGCGGAGCTTGCAGTGAGCTGAGATCCGGCCACTGCACTCCAGCCCGGGCAACAGAGTGAGACTCCGTCTCAACCAAAAAAAAAAAAAAAAAGAAAAAAAAAGAAGAGTCAGAAGTCAGAAGTCAGGAAGGAGAACCTGAGGAGGGTGTGTGGGAAGAATGGAGAAATTCAGGCCAGGTGCAGTGGCTCACACCTGTAATCCCAGCACTTTGGGAGGCCCAAGGCAGGTGGATCACTTGAGGTGAGGAGTTTGAGACCAGCCTGGCCAAAATGGTGAAACCCCGTCTCTACTAAAAGTACAAAAATGGGCTTTATGGCAGGCACCTGTAATCCCAGCTACCTGAGAGGCTGAGGCAGGAGAATAACTGGACTCCGGGAGATAGATGTTGCAGTGAGCTGAGATTGCACCACTATACTCCAGCCTGGGTGACAAAGCAAGATTCTGTCTCCAAACAAAAAACACAACAAAACAAAAACAAAAAAACAAAAAAAGGAGGGACTCAGAGAGCCAGGGATCAGGGAAGGACATGAGGAAGTGTTCTGAGGACAGAGAGTCGGAAGAATGGGGAGGGGAAGGAGCAGAGGACATGGGGTTGAGCAGAGGAGAAAGATGGAAAGATGGCTTGGAGAAGCTCACAGTCTCCGAGGCTGGGGAGGATGGAGAGTGGTTTGGGGTTTGGGGTCAGGGTCTAAGGTGATCAATTGCAGAAGCATTACACGGTGGTCTGGTTTCTTCACTCAGCCTCTGGGGTAGATCCCAGCCCCCCATGTAGGTCCCTTTGCTGGAAAAGGAAGAGGGAGTGGTCGGACAAATCTGAGGAGTCATCGGAGGAGGAGCCAGAGAAGGAGCTCGCCCCTGAGCCTGAGGAGACCTGGGTGGTGGAGACGGTGTGTGGGCTCAAGATGAAGCTGAAGCAACAGCTAGTGTCGTCCGTGCTCCCTGAGCACCACGAGGACTTCAACAGGCTGCCTGGTAGGAGGACACCCCAGAGAGCACCTCAAATCCTGTACTTCTAAAAAAGAGGAAACTTCCAATAACCACACTTTTCCAATGGGAAAAATATGCCCCCAGTGGGTGAGCTCTCCATGTGGGAGGACTCAGAAGTGATCACTCATGAGGGACGCTTAGGAGACGATAGAGGATTAGGCTGGACTTGATAAAGGTTGGCGCTTGGGATAAGAAGCTTGGTCTTGGGCTGGGCGCTGTGGCTCACGCCTATAATCCCAGCACTTTGGGAGGCCGAGGTGGGCGGATTATAAGGTCAGGAGATCAAGACCATCCTGGCTAACATAGCCGGGCATGGTGGCGGGCGCCTGTAGTCCCAGCTACTCAGGAGGCTGAGGCAGGAGAATGGCATGAACCCGGGAGGTGTTGCTTGCGGTGAGCCGAGATCGTACCACTACACTCTAGCCTGGGTGACAGAGCGAGACTCCGTCTCAAAACAACAACAACAAAAAAAAAAAAAAAAAAAAGAGAAAGTTTGGTTTTGGGCCAGGTGTGGTGGCTGATGCCTGAGATCCCAGCACACTGGGAGGCTGAGGCAAGAGGATTACTTGAACTCAGGACTTTGAGGCTGCAGTGAGCTATGACTGCACCACTGCACTCCAGCCTGCATGACAGAGCAAAACCTTTTTTCAAAAGAAAACCAAAGGCCGGGTGCGGTAGCTCACGCCTGTAATCCCAGCACTTTGGGAGGCCGAGGCTGGTGGATCACCTGAGGTCAGTTGTTCGAGACCAGTCTGACCAATATAGAGAAACCTTGTCAATACCAAAAATACAAAACTTAGCCGGGCGGGGTGGTGCACACCTGTATTCCCAGCTACTCAGGAGGCTGAGACAGGATAATCACTAGAACCCGGGAGGTGGAGGTTGCTTAGAGCCAAGATAGCACCACTGCACTCCAGTCTGAGGGAGAGATTGAGACCCTGTGGCAAAAAAAAAAAAGAAAAGAAAAGAAAAGAAAAGAAAAGGACAGGCCCAGAAGTCAGGAAGGAGCACCTGAGGAGGTGTGTGGGAAGAATGGAGGGACTGAGGCAGGGTGCAGTGGCTCACACCTGTAATCCCAGTACTTTGGGAGGTAGATCACTTGAGGCCAGGAGTTAGAGACCAGCCTGGCCAACATGGTGAAACCCTGTCTCTACTAAAAGTACAAAAATGGGCTGGGCATTATGACAGGCACCTGTAATCCCAGCTACTTGGGAGGCTGAGACAGGAGAATCACTGGAACCTGGAAGACGGAGGTTGCAGTGAGCCGAGATCGCACCACTACACTCCAGACTGGGAGACAAAGCAAGACTCTGTGTCAAAAAAAAAAAAAAAAAAAAAAAGACTCAGAGAGTTAGGGACAAGGGAAGGAAATGAGGAAGTGTTTTGAGGATAGAGAGATGGAAGAATGGGGAGGGGAAGGAGCAACTCAGGGGGTTCAGCAAAGGAGAAAGATGGAAAGATGGCTTGGAGAAGCCAGCAGTCTGCGAGGCTGGGGAGGATGGAGAGTGGTTTGGCATTTTGGAGAGGGGAAGGAGCAACTCATGGGGTTCAGCAAAGGAGAAAGATGGAAAGATGGCTTGGAGAAGCCAGCAGTCTGGGGGCTGGGGAGGATGGAGAGTGGTTTGGCGTTTTGGGTCGTGCTCTAAGGTGATCAACTGCAGAAGCATTACACAGTGGCCTGGTTTCTTTACTCAGCCCCTGGGGTAGATCCCAGTCCCCCGTGTAGGTCCCTTTGCTGGAAAAGGAAGAGGGAGTGGTCGGACGAATCTGAGGATTCATCGGAGGAGGAGCCAGAGAAGGAGCTCGCCCCTGAGCCTGTGGAGACCTGGGTGGCGGAGATGCTATGTGGGCTCAAGATGAAGCTGAAGCGACGGCGAGTGTCACCTGTGCTCCCTGAGCACCACGAGACTTTCAACAGGCTGCTTGGTAGGAGGACACCCCAGAGAGCACCTCCAGTCCTGATTTTCTAAAAAAGAGGAAACTTCCAATAACCACACTTTTCCAATGGGAAAAATATGCCCTCAGTGGGTGAGCTCTCCGTGCGGGAGGACTCAGAAGTGATCACCCATAATGGACGCTTAGGAGACAATAGAAGATTAGGATTAGGTCAGCGCTTGGGATAAGAAATCTTGGTTTTGGGCCAAGTGCAGTGGCTCACGCCTGAGATCCCGCCATGTTGGGAGGCTGAGGCAAGAGGATTGCTTGAACTCAGGACTTTGAGGCTGCAGTGAGCTATGATGGCACCACTGCACTCCAGCCTGGGTGACAGAGCAAAACTCTGTCTCAAAAGAAAAAGCAAGGCCGGCGCAGTAGATCATACCTGTAATCCCAGCACTTTGGGAGGCCGAGGCCAGTGGATCACCTGAGGTCAGGAGTTAGAGACCAGCCTGACCAACATAGTAAAACTTGATCTCTACTAAAAATACAAGAATTAGCTAGGCATGGTAGCACATGCCTGTAATCCCAGCTACTCAGGGGAATGAGACGGGAGAATCGCTTGAACCCGGGAGGCTGAGGTTGCAGTGAGCTGAGATCGTGCCATTGCATTCCAGCCTGGCCCACAGAGTGACACTCCAGCTAAAAAAAAAAAAAAAAAAAAAAAAAAAAAAAAATATATATATATATATATATATATATATATATAACAAAATCAAAAATCAAAGAAAGTAGTTTCAGCTGTGCCCTCTAAAACTTATTGTCTCTTGCTGACTTTTCTAAACCTAAGTGTTTCCATCCATAGAGGGGGATACCTAGGCCATGGTCACACCCTGACATGACTGTCTCATGAGGAAATGATGGGAATTCCTTTATGACTCTGCAGTAGTCCCTCTGTGTCTGCTGGGAGGGCGTTCTGGCTTATTGCCAGCTCTACATCCTGTAGATTCTCACACCCAGGGCCTCCTTCCGCCTCTTCTCAGGCGAGTCTCAGAGAGGGAGCCTCTCTCCCTTGCCCAGTGAAAGTCATTCTCCCCACTCCCATCCACCTCACTTGTGGCAGCAATCCTGAGACTTCCCCCAGGGAGACACACTTCTCCTCGCTGCCCTGCTGCTCCCACAGAAACCCTGTCCTGCTTCTCATGCTGACATCTGCTCTCTAATCACAGAGGATCCTGTCGTTAAAAGATTCCTGGCCTGGGACAAAGATCTGAGGGTGTCCGACAAGGTAAGGTTGTTCTCCACAGAACTGTGTTCCTGCTTCAATGCACCGTCGGCGGGGAGGGCGCAGCTTCTAAACCCACAGTTCCTCTCCTCTCTCCCTCCAGCACTTCCCACCAGATGCTCCCACAGTCTTTTTCTTTACTTTTTGTGAGACAGTCTCACTCTGCTGTCCTGGCTGGAGGGCAGTGTCTCAATCTTGGCTCACTGCAGCCGACGCCTCCTGGGTTCAAGGCATTCTCCTGCCTCAGTCTCCCAAGCAGCTGGGATTACAGGCGTGCACCACCATGGCTGGCTAATTTTTGTGTTTTTAGTAGAGATGGGGTTTTGCCATGTTGACCTGGCTGGTCTTGAACACCTGACCTCAGGTGTTCTGCTCGCCTTGGCCTCCCAACATGCTGGGATTACAGAGGTGAGCCACTGTACTGTGCCCCTCCAGCTCCCACAGTCTTGAGTCTTGGTGCCCACTTTTTTTTTTTTTTTTGGATACAGTATCTAGCTGTGTTCCCCAGGATGGAGTGGCATGATCACAGCTCACTGCAGCTTCTAATTCCTGGGCTCATGCAATCCTCCTGCCTCAGCCTCCTGAGTAGCTGGGAGTACAGGCACATGCCATCATGCTTGAATAATTTTATACAAATGGTCTTGCTAAGTTGCCCAGGTTGTTCTCGAACTGTTGGGCTCACGTGATCCTCCTGTCTCAGCCTCTTAAACTACTGGGATCACAGGCTTGAGCTGCCACTCCCGGCTATTCTTGGTCTTTTTTTAAATTTTGAGACAGAGTCTCGCTCTGTCGCCCAGGCCGGAGTGCAGTGGCGCAATCTCTGCCCACTGCAAGCTCCGCCTCCTGGGTTCACGCCATTCTCCTACCTCAACCACCCCAGCAGCTGGGACTACAGGCGCCTGCCACCACGCCCGGCTAATTTTTTGTGTTTTTAGTAGTGATGGGGTTTCACTGTGTTAGCCAAGATGGTCAAGATCTCCTGACCTCGTGATCCGACCGCCTCGGCCTCCCAAAGTGCTGGGATTACAGGCGTGAGCCACCGCGTCCCGCTATTCTTGTTTTTTTTATGATTTGTCAGCATCTCCCTCAGGACTCTGCTGGTCTCTTGCCGAGTGAATGAGTGGCCCCTGCCTCTCCTACAGGTCGTTTGGCAGTCAGGCCGCAGCCCTGAAGCTCCTGGCCCCTCTACTCTCAGCTCTTTGGGACAGTTCTCTGCCTGGCACACAAAAGACCCTCCTGACACCAGCTGACCTAGACACACCCGTTAAAAGATCCCATTGGAGCCCACCATCCTGGGAGCATCACCGACATCCCTTCCTCTGGTGATGGGAGGAATACTCCTCCACCCTGCAATTTCCACATAAGCACAGTCACCCCAACACTGAGGTCCCTTCTCTGATGGGCAGCCCCTCCCCAAACCCCCATTCCACTATCTTCACGATCTTCCTCTCTCAAGATGTGACCTCTCCCTCTCTGTTTCTTTCTCTCCACCAGTATCTCCTGGCTATGGTAATAGCATATTTTAGCCGTGCTGGCCTCTTCTCCTGGCAATACCAACACATTCATTTCTTCCTGGCTCTGTGAGTGGTTTGCTTCCTCCTATCCGTCAATATCCAATGCCCTGGGACAGCAGGGAAAGTGGGATTCCAGCCTTTCATTTATTCTTTCACCTATTTGTCCTCTTTACTCTGTGTACAAAAAAGAGAGGATTATACTATCTTGTTCTTAGACTGTTGTTTCTAAAAAGAAACTCAGCCTGGATGCGGTGGCTTACGCCTGTAATCCCAGCACTTTGGGAGGCTGAGGCAAACGGATCACCTGAGGTCAGCAGTTCGAGACTAGACTGGCCAACATGGCGAAACCCCGTCTCTACTAAAAATAGAAAAATTAGCTGGGCATGGTGGTGTGCACCTGTAATCCAAGCTACTTGGAAGGCTGAGGCAAGAGAACCCCTTGAACCCAGGAGGCAGAGGTTGCAGTGAGCTACGATTGAGCCACTGCACTTCAGCCTGGGCAATAGAGCGAGACTTTTTCTCAAAAAAAAAAAAAAAAAAAAAAAAAAGCCAAAAAAACAAATTCCAACGCCAGTGTACAAATAAAAGAATAAAACAAAAGGAACCATAAACCGCTAAGGGGAGAAGAAAAGGAGCAGAGGAGTGGACATGACGCTTCCCCCGGCAAGCAGACGTTTCTGGTTCTTCTCTCTCTCTCTTTCCATCAACTGCAAATGCCATCGACCTCCTCGAGGTTCCCATGACAGAGGCCACAGTTCAGGTCCCTCTTGCATCACTCGAATCCACTGTCAAATGCTCCCTGCTGGGGTCTCCTGGAGTCTCTCCCCAAGCCTTGGGGCTTCCTAGTGCAGCCTGAGCATCTTTCCAAAGCACAACGTCCTCACTGCCCACCTGAACAACTTCCTTAGCTGATGTCTTTCAAAATCGAGGCCAGGGTCCACAGTGCAAATTCCACCCTCTCTACAATCTCTACAACCAAACTGGCTCGCTATCTTGGTGTTTCCTGGCGTGGCTTCACCGCTCCTTCCAAATGCCCTCTACTTGACTTTGCATTTGTGTTTTCTGTCTGGGTGTTCCACACACACGTGGTTCTGAAGTGAAGGACCCATTCCTTAAAGTCAGTTCACCCCACAGCCTCTGTGATGCCTTCCTTCATCTTCCAACTTTTGCATGCTCGTAGCTCTTCAGTTACATCCTATTACAATGTGACATTGGGATTAGGTCATCTGCCCTGATTACTCCCAGTCCCATTAGACTAGATGCCTGTAGAAGGCAGGGTTTGGCAAAATATCAATGTATTCAATTTATTTCACTTTTTTAGACAGACTTGCTCTGTCCGCCAAGCTGGAGTGCAGTGGTGAGATCATAGCTCACTGCAGCCTCCATATCCTGTACTCAAGTGATCCTCCCACCTCAGCCTCCAGATTAGCTTTGACCACAGGGCTATGCCACCATACCTGGACAGTTATTTATTTATTTATTTATTTATTTATTTATTTATTGAGACAGAGACTTGCTCTGCCTCTTAGGCTGGAATGGAGTGGCCCAATCTTGGCTCATTGTAACCTCCTCCTCCTGGGTTCATGTAATTCTTGTGCCTCAGCCTCTTGAGTAGCTAGAACTAAAGGGTGCCTGTGCCACCACACCAGGCTGATTTTTGTATTTTTAGTAGGGATGGGGTTTCACCTTGTTGACCAGGCTGGTCTTGAATTCCTGGCCTCAAGCGATCCACCTGGTTCAGCCTCCCAAAGTGCTGGGATTACAGGCATGAGTCACCACGTCCAGCGTGATTTTTACATTTTTTATAGAGATGAGGGTCTTGCTATGTTGCCCAGGTTCATCTCAAACTCCTGGCCTCAAATGATCCTGCTTCGGCCTCCCAATGTGCTGGGATTCCAGGAGTAAGCCACCAATCTTGGCCACCAGTTGGGTTTTTGTCTCCATCCTAAAGGAGTAGGAGATGCCCTTCAGCAGGTCTCTGTCCATCAGGGCCCTCCTGAGGAAGGCGTGGCTCTGCAGGGTGGGTACCAGTCCTGAGCTGAGGGCAGTCCCCTGCCCTCCTCTCTGGGAAGCTGACCTCAGCCGGAGGTCTCTCCTGGTGGTGCCCCTGAGCAGCAACCTGATTTCTGTCCCCAGCTACCTGGCCAATGACATGGAGGAGGACAACGAGGCCTCCAAACGAAACATCTTCTACTTCCTGTACGGAAAGAACCGATCCCAGATACCCTTGTTCCATAAGCTTCGGTTCCAGTTCTTCTGTTCTATGCGCTGCAGGGCTTGGGTTTCCCTGGAGGAGTTGGAGGAGGTGGGTGGGGCGTGGGGAGGTGGAGGAGGTAGGGAGGAATCGCGTGGGCTGGAGGCTGGAAGGTGGGGAGGGGTATCCTGGGGAGTCCCCATCTTCTTAAGGGGCGTTTGTTTTTCCAGATCCAGGCTTATGACCCAGAGCACTGGGTGTGGGCACGAGATCGCGCCCGCCTTTCGTAGAGCACCAGGGACCACGGAGGCCTGAGGTCATCGGCCTGAGGGAAGGTACATCTGCATCCTCCAGGGTAAAGGCAGAATATTGGGGTCTATTTCGGAAATTCGAGGAACCCAATTGCTTGATCCGGCTTCGAGCCTGGGCAATGTGGCGAGATCCCCTTTCCACAAAAATACAAAAATTAGTCAGGTGATGTGGGAGGATCACTGGAGCCTGGGAGGTCAGGGCTGCACAGAGCCCTGATCCTGCCACTGCACTCCAGCCCAGGCAACAGAGTGAGACCCTGACTCAAAAATAATCATAAATACTGAGTTTGGGGAGGTTCATTATGATTGACGCACTTGAGTTACCGATTTGGGTCGAGGGTTCAGTGAAGCTTTGGTTTACATCTTGTGCAGCTAACCATGGTGAGCAGAGCATGAGACTTCATCATGAGGAGGTAGGATTATGGATTAGGCTTCTGGACTCGGGGTTCGTGATGTTGTCACATTAGAAATGGATCTAGCATGGTTACAAGTTTAGCTCTTAAGTGACACAAAAGGCCCCAGCTGTGATGAAGTCCAAAGCCACACTTGCTCTGAGGGTACCCGACTCCCTGGGGAGACCCACCCAAAGTCCTTGCTATGAAGCAGATCACTGGGACTAACCTTGGGTGTATTAAGTGAGTTTTGGAATTAGGGTCACCAAAGTGTGAGTTTCACAGTTGAACACGATGGTTCAGAAGCAGGCTATAGAATGAAGGACAGATGATAAAACTGGATTTCTCAATGGCTCTGAACTCTAGTTAGACTTGACGTGGGACGTGAATAACCTTCCTGTCTAGAGAGCTGCCTCCTTGAAGTGTGACATCCTCTCTCTCACTTCCAGAACACCGGGCCCAGGGGAGATGCGGATTTTCAGCAGGAACTTTATTCCAATGCTAATGGCAGACACCAGGAAGGAGAGGAGCCATTTGTGCAGATCATCTAGAAGAACCTGGACTGTTCTAGATGGAGCTGAATAGAGTGATCACCGTTGTCCTCCTAAGACAAAGTGGGTACTTCTAGGAATCCACAGAGAACAGTGAGAAACCAGGGGTGTTCCTGGTTCCACCCCTTCCTGCGGCACCACCTCTCTTTTTATATTGCTGAATTCCAACCTCCCTGGGGCGGAACCTGGAGGTCTTGTTTCCTATGGACTTGGTTGCCACAGTCCAGGAGCATTTGAAGGCACAATGCAGACACTCAGATTGGCACAGAATTCTTTGTAAAATATGAGTGCCATAGACTGTAACAGATAGCTTCATGCACACTATGCATTTATTGGTTTGTTTGGAAAATGTTGTCCATCGAATTATTAATAGGTTTATTTCAAATAGTTTGGAAATTGTTGTACTTTTGAAAATATGCTGTTCCTGTAGAATTTTTGATGAGAGTTATAGCTGTTATATATATATACTTTTCTTTTCATTTTAAGAGAGAATCCTTTTTATCCTAAATCTTTCATTATCTTTAAATTGTTTTCTGTATTATTATATGTGCTCTGAAGCAAGTATACTTTTTATCTAGGATACTTACATAATAATCTCTTCTATTTATAGCTATTGGTAGTTCTCCTAAGTTCCTGTCACAGAAATTTTTATTTGCTGTTTAGATTTGTGACTGAATTGTGAGAATTCAGTTGTGATTTTTAACATGTCTTAGATATATACTAACATGTCTAATATATACTATATATTTTATTGGTTTATTTTGAAAAAGATGGGCATAGAATTATTACTACATTTATTTTAAATATTTTGAAAATACTGATATTTTTGAATAGGCACTGTTCCTATAAAGTTGTGAAATGGGTGTTATAGTTGCTATATATACATAAATATAATTTTGTTTTCCTTTTTAAGAGAGGATTTTTTTTATCCTAAAGCTTTTATCTTTAAATCTTTGTATCTGTTACTACATGTGCTGCTGAAGGGAGCACTCTTTTTATCTATGATACTTAATATATGTATTACACTTATAGCTACATGATAGTTCCCCTAAATTCTTATAAAAATAAATTTTTATTTGATGTTTACTGTATGTTTTGAAATGTGAGAAATCAGATGTAATTTTTTACCTTGTATTGGCATGTCTGTGTGTTACTTTAAAGAGGATGTGTGTTTTAAAGGAGGACATGAGCTGTGTGTTTTCAAGAGAACAATGCAGTGCGTCTCTTGGGGAAATGTAATAAAGATGAAGTTTTCTCACCTTCACAGTGAGTGTGATCATATTGGTCTGGATTGATTATTTGCTGTCATGTGACATTTTTCCTTAATGGGGTTTTGGTTATTTGAACATATTAATTAGCTCTAGAAGATAATCCTGCATTATTTTTTATGTAGAAAAAAACATAACGGTGGGTGCAGTGCTCACACCCACATTCCCAGCACTTTTGGAAGTCATGGTGGGAAGATCACTTGAGGGCAAGAGTTTGAGGACAGCCTGGACAACATAGCATCAACATCTATTTTCAAAAAAAATTTTTTTAAAGAAAAATAATAGACGAAAAGGCCGATCCCAAGCTAGAGGTTTTGTCTGTTTTGGAGACAGAGTGGGAGGATCTCTTGAGCCCAGGAAGTCAAGGCTGCAGTGAGCCTTGATCATGCTACTGCACTCCAGCTTAGGTGACAGAGTAAGACTCAGTCTTAAAAGTAAATAAACAAATAAATAAAAATTAAAATAAATTAATTTCAGATAAAGCATACATAATTTTAGTATAAATATATTCAAATGTCACATAGAACATAATTACATGAAAAAATTATTCATTGTTTATCTGAAATTCAAATTTAACAGGGCCTCCTTTTGTTTTTTTTGAGAGGCACTTTCGCTCTTGTTGCCCAGGCTTGAGTGCAGTGGTGCGATCTTGCTCACTGCAAGCTCCGCCTCCCGGCTTCAAGCAATTCTCCTGCCTAAGTCTCCTGAGTAGCTGGGATTACAGGTGCCCACACCACGCAGGCTAATTTTTGTAGTTTTAGTAGAGACAGGGTTTCACCATATTGGCCAGGCTGGTCTCAAACTCTTGACCTCAGGTAATCCACCAGCCTCGGCCTTCCAAAGTGCTGGGATTACAGGCATGAGTGACTGCTCCCAGCCCTGCCTTCTATTTTTACTTGCTAAATCTGGAAACTCTATCTTAAACTGATCAGATCTCTGTAGCATTTTTTCTGTTCCACATTATGCCTTACCTTTCTGGCGAGGGTGGTGGAGGAGGAGATGTAATTAGCTTGGACTGAAAGTGGGAGGCTTCTTTTTTTTTGAATAATCTTTTGGCTTTGGCTTTTAGCTTTTGTCTTCGTTGTTTGAACTTGGGCATGATTTCTGCAGATAAATATTTTTACATTTTTAGTTGAAGAATATATACATACAGAAAGTACACAAATCTTAAGTGTATAGTTCAATGAATTATCATACCATGAACACACCCTTGTAACCACCATCTTGGTTAAGAAATAGGTCACTACCAGCATCCCAAAAGAGCCCTGAAGTAGGGGAAAATGTAAACCCAGATTTAAACTATCTCTGGAGAGATCTTGGTCTTGGCATTATATTATTCTCCAAGTTTGTTCTGCTTGTGTTGCTTTTCTTCATTAAGTTAAATGAATTTTCCTTTCTTGATAGTAGCGAAAATGGCTGTAGTTGGGTTATAGTCAGTTATTAAAATAATATGTTGGTTGGGCATGGTGGCTCATGCCTGTAATCTCAGCACTTTGGGAGGCCAAGGTGGGCGAATCACCTGAGGTCAGGAGTTCGAGATCAGCCTGACCAACGTGGAGAAACCCTGTCTCTACTAAAAATACAAAATTAGCCGGGCGTGGTGGTGCATGTCTGTAATCCCAGCTACTCGGGAGGCTGAGGTAGGAGAATCGCTTGAACTCGGGAGGCAGAGGTTGTGGTGAGCCAAGATAGCGCCATTGCACTCCCGCCTGGGCAACAAGAGCAAAAACTCCATCTCAAAAAAAAAAAAAAAATGCTTTTTTACCGGCAGCATCTACTGAGCTGTGACAGGTGGAATTGGTAGTGAGATGAGGAAACAACATTAGCCATTTATTCAATACCCCTTTACTGTTAGGTATCTTCACATACATCTTTTCAGTTAACCCTTACTATCCTGCAAGTATTATCCCTGACAAGGAGGATTTTTATTCCCGTTTTTTCAGAAGAATAAACTGAGGATAAAAAAGATTAGACAATCTGTCAATGCAATGCAATAAGTCCAGACCTGTAAGTCTTCCATGTTTTTTCTAATACGCTGTGGTGTGACACTAGATTAAATAGGCAATATACTGTAAAATGAAATAACAATTACCCCAAATCAAAGACATGGGTATTTTAAAATAGTTATTTTATTTTATTTTTTGAGGCACAGTCTAGCTCTGTCACCCAGGCTGGAGTGCAGTGGCGTGATCTCAGCTCACTGCAACCTCCACCTCCCAGGTTCAAATGATTCTCCCGCCTCAGCCTCCCAAGTAGTTGGGACCACAAGCACTTGCCACCACACCTGGTGGTGTAATCCCAAAGTGCTGGGATTACAGGCGTGGGCCTTAAAACAGTTATTTTAAAGCATTTCAAAACATCACCGGCTGGGTGCGGTGGCTCACGTCTGTAATCCCAGCAGTTTGGGAGGCCGAGGTAGGCAGATCGCTTGAGGCCAAGAGGTCGAGACCAGCCTGGCCAACATGGCAAAACCCTGTCTCTATTAAAAATACAAAAATTAGCTGGGCATGGTGGCATGTGCCTGTGGTCCCAGCTACTGGGGAGGCTGAGGTGGGAGAATCACTTGAACCCGGGAGGCAGAGGTTGCAGTGAGCCAAGATCACGCCACTGCACTCCAACCTGGGTGACAAAACAAGACTCCATCTGATAAATAAATAAATAAATAAACAAAATAAAATAAAATAAAAACATTACCTAGTAGAACAGAAGATACTAGAGGCTGGGAAAGGTGGGGAGGAAGGAGGGATAGGGAAAGATTTGTTAAAGGATACAACATAGAGGCATTTGAAGCAGAGTAACTCCATCTTGAATAGGGGTTGGGTAAAATGAGGCTAAGACCTACTGCGCTGCATTCCCAGGAGGTTAGGCATTCTTAGTCACAGGATGAGATAGGAGGTTGGCACAAGATATAGGTCACAAAGGCCATTCTGATAAAACATGATGCAGTAAAGAACCTGGCCAAAACCAAGAGAGCAATCAAAGTGGCCTCTGATAGTCCTTACTGCTCATTATACACTAGTTATAAGGCATTTGCATGCTAAAAGACACTCCCACCAGCACCAAGACAGTTTAAAAATGCCATGATAATGTCTAGAAGTTACCCTATATAGTCTAAAAAGGGAAGGAACCCTCAGTTCTGGGAAATTCCCACCCTTTCCCCAGAAAACGCACGAATAATCCACCCCTTGCTTAGCATATAATCAAGATATAAGTATACTTAGTTGAGCAGACCATGCCACTGCTCTGCCTATGGAATAGCCGTTCTTTTATTCCTTCACCTTCTTAATAAACATGCTTGCACTTTATGGACTGGTCCTGAATTTTTTCTTGCATGAGGTCTAAGAATTCTCTCTTGGGGTCTGGATTGGGACCCCTTTCCAGTAATAAAATTACAGCTAGATAGGAGGAATAAGTTCTAGTGTTCTATGGCACCGTAGGATGACTATAGTTAACAATAATGTATTATCTAGTTTTAAATAGCTAGAAGGAGAGTATTGAATTTTACTAACACAAATAAATGATACATGTTGGAGATAATGGATATACTAACTACCCTGATCTATTCACTATACATTGCATGTATCAAAACTTCACCATGTGGCCGGGCGCGGTGGCTCAAGCCTGTAATCCCAGCACTTTGGGAGGCCGAGACGGGCGGATCACGAGGTCAGGAGATCGAGACCATCCTGGCTAACACGGTGAAACCCCGTCTCTACTAAAAATACAAAAAAAAAACTAGCCGGGCGAGGTGGCGGGCGCCTGTAGTCCCAGCTACTCAGGAGGCTGAGGCAGGAGAATGGCGTAAACCCGGGAGGCGGAGCTTGCAGTGAGCTGAGATCCGGCCACTGCACTCCAGCCTGGGTGACAGAGCGAGACTCTGCCTCAAAAAAAAAAAAAAAAAAAAAAAAAAAAAAAACTTCACCATGTACCCCACAAATATGTGTAATTATTATTGGTCAATTTAAAAGTAATCAAAATAAAATTAAAAAAATAAAAAAATGAAAAGTGGCAATGCCACTTGATACAGTAACAGCAAATTAGGATCTGTCGAAATAAAGTGAATTTTTTATACAAATGTCGGGATAGAATCAATAATTATCAAGAGAATAAAAGCTGCTTTGCACTTAAGAATGTAACAAATATTTTAATATAAATATATCTGTTCTTTCTAAGATGCTATACACACTAATATGCTATACACTAACATATATCTATATAAGTATATATCATAATGATCAATTTAAATATATTACCATTAAATATATGTTACCATTATCTTGATTGTGACCAAGTGAATATTTTGGAAACCTTTAATAAAAGGGTCCTTCTTGCTATGGTACAAAATGAAAAAACAAAACAAAAACATTATCTAGTATATTCACATTTCAATCTGGATCCCTTTCTGAAGAAAATTAAGTCACAGCTAGTTTGAGCTGAAGTTCCAGAAGGGCTTTGCTGCTTTTAGTTGTTGCTACTTGAGGAACAAAGATGTTGTTATTCAAGTAGCAGAACTGAAAATGATCTCAAGGCCTGGGCCTCCTTCCCTTCAAACTCAGATTTGAATGGGAACAATTGGCCTTTAAAATACACATTCATTCCACTTCTGTTCACTCAGTAACCTTTCAGCACTTGGTATGCAGCACTATACTTGCTCAGCTCTCAGATTCCACTGGCCCATGAACCCCGGCTACCCTGCTGCAGGTTGTAAAAACTGAGCACTGGCTTGGTTCCATGACTTGCAGAGGGCACCCCTAATGGCAAATGGCGGCAATGCATATATGGACAGCCCTTCTAGAAATAGAGATTCCTGATAACATCTAACTGGACTAACTATCAGGTCCCAATTTGACAAGGTGCTTTTCTTAATTGTCCTTAGGGGCTTAGAAAACACACCAAAACATAGTTGGCTGCCTTCACCTTTATTATATCACTTTTTCTTCCTGCTGAAATAATGAAGGAAGGTGAAGCAGGGACTATTAAACACAAGGGATGTCTAAAGGATTTTTTTTTTTTGAGACAGAGTTTTGCTCTTGTTGCCCAGGCTGTAGTACAAGAGTGCGATCTTGGCTCACTGCAACCTCTGCCTCCCGGGTTCAAGCGATTCTCCTGCCTCAGCCTCCTGAGTAGCTGGGATTACAGGCATGCACTACCACGCCCAGCTAATTTTGTACTTTTAGTAGAGACTGGGTTTCTCCATGCTAGTCAGGCTGGTCTCGAACTCTCGACCTCAAGTGATCTGCCTGCCTTGACCTCCCAAAGTGCTGGGATTATAGGTGTCAGCCACTGCGCCCAGCCCTGACTTTTTCTTTAACTTAAAACAACACAAGCCTGTAGTCCCAGCTATTCAGGAGCTGAGCTGGGAGGATCACATGAGCCTAGGAGTTTGAGGCTGCAGTGAACTATTATTGTGCCACTGCACTCCAGCCTAGGCAACAGAGGGAGACCTTGTCTCCAAAACAAACACATAAACAAACAAAACAAAACCAGGCGGGACATGGTGGCTCACGCCTGTAATCCCAGCACTTTGGGAGGCCAAGACGGGCAGATTACAAGGTCAGGAGATCAAGACCATCCTGGCTAACACGGTGAAACCCCGTCTCTACTAAAAATACAAAAAAATTAGCCAGGCATGGTGGCGGGCGCCTGTAGTCCCAGCTACTCGGGAGGCTGAGCAGGAGAATGGTGTGAACCTGGGAGGCAGAGCTTGCAGTGAGCTGAGATCGCGCCACTGTACTCCAGCCTGGGTGACAGAGCGAGACTCCGTCTCAAAAACAAAATAAAACAAAACAAAACAGAAAACAAAACAAAAACCACAAGATAAAAATACTCTGATGAAGATACTTAGGAGAGCCTCCTAGAAAGGAGCGATCTTGTGGCTGCCTGAAGAAAAAAGGTTACATTTCATCAAATCTATGGTTAGGGACTTCTTCTTCTTCTTCTTTTTTTTTTTTTTGAGACAGGTCTTGCTCTGTCATGCGGGCTGGAGTGCAGTGGCACGATCTTGGCTCACTGCAGCCTCCTCCTCCCAGGTTCAAGCGATTCTCCTGCCTCGGCTTCCAGAGTAGCTGAGATTACAGGCATGTGGCACCATGCCCGGTTAATTTTTAAAATTTATTTATTTTTAGTAGAGATGGGGTTTCATTATGTTGGCCAGGCTGGTCTTGAAGTCCTGTATGGTCAGGACCTTCTATAAACAAATGCCACTGGAAACTTCTATCTAAGGCTGAGTCCACTGGTTGGGAGCCCTAGAATCTGAAATTTCCCTAGCATCCTCCTTTTCTTTGGCTTCCATCTGACCCTTCACAGTCCTTCCCCATTCTTTTTCTGTTGCCCAGGCTGGTCTTAAATGCCTGTGCTCAAGCAGTCCTCCTACCTCAGCCCCCTAAAGTGCTGGGATTACAGAAATGAGCCACCACACCCGACCCCATCATAGAATTCTATATTAGGCCAAATTTTCAGTCAGGTGTGAGAAAATTAAGATAAAAGATAAGAATTTTCAGGATAATGGTGATAAAAAATCTAGGGGAAACAGCTTTGCAACAAGCTTAGGACGGGGGTCAACAAACCTTTTCTGTAAAGAGCCAGAAAGTAAATATTTCAGGTTTTGCAGGCCTTATGATCTCTGCTGCAACTGCTCAACCCTGCCAGGGTAGCACCAAGGCAATCATAGACAATACTCAAGCAAAGGAGCTGTGTCCAGTAAAATTTTATTTATGACTGAAATTTGAATTTCATATACTTTTCTTTTTTTTAAGACGGAGTCTCACTCTGTCACCCAGGCTGGAGTGCAGTGCATGATCTCGGCTCACTGCAACCTCCGCCTACCCCCCGAGTTCAACTGACTCTTCTGCCTCAGCCTCCTGAGTAGTTGGGATTACAGGCGCCTGCCACCGTGCCAGGCTAAGTTTTGTACTTTTAGTAGAGACGGGGTTTCACCATCTTGGCCAGGCTGGTCTGGATCTCCTGACCTCGTGATCCATTTCCCTTGGCCTCCCAAAGTGCTGGGATTACAGGCATGAGCCACCGTGCCCGGCTGAATTTCATATACTTTTCATGTGTCACAAAATATTGTTCCTCTTTTGATTTTTTTAACTGTTAAAAGTTATAAATCATTCTTAGCTCACAAGCTCTACAAAAACAGTAATTTGCTGACGTAAGGCTCACAGCCAATGAAGACAGGCGCAGGAGGACAGGACAGAGAGCTTCAGCAACAATGTCTCTAAGGAAAAACGGAAATAGATAAACTACCTAGTGTGTTGGACCATTCTGAGCAGAGTTTTACTGTTCTGGAAACTTGTGGCCAAATTGCTGGTAAGTGCTTTAAAAAATAAGCATATAAAAAATAGCTAGGAAAAAAGTTGTATAAGGAAGGAAATGTAACCTTAGTAGCACTAAAGGTTAAGCTGTTAAACAATATTTAAAGTATAAGCATCCCCTAGGCTTGGTGGCCCACACCTATAATCCTAGCACTTTGGGAGGCCGGGAGGCAGGAGGATCACCTGAGGTCCTGAGTTTGACACCAGCCTGGATAACAGGGTGAAAGCCCGTCTCTACCAAAAATACAAAATTTAGCCAAGTGTGATGGCATGTGGCTGTAGTCCCAGCTATCTGGGAGGCTGAGCCAGGAGAATCTCTTGAACCCGGGAGGCGGAGCTTGCAGTGAGCTGAGATTGTGCCAATGCACTCCAGCCTGGGCAACAGAATGAGACTCCATCTAAAAAAAAAAAAAGTATAAGCATTGACTATTTAACCAAAAACGACGATGTAGGTATACTGGGAAGAAGGAGAGAACGTGGACCAGGTGTGGTGGCTCATGCCTGTAATCCCAGCACTTTGGGAGGCTGAGGCAGGCAGATCACCTGAGGTCGGGAGTTCGAGACCAGCCTGACCAACACGGAGAAACGCCATCTCTACTAAAAAATACAAAAATTAGCCAGGCGTGGTGGCACATGCCTGTAATCCCAGCTACCCGGAGGCTGAGGCAGGAGAATCGCTTGAACCCAGGAGGCAGAGGTTGCAGTGAGTCGAGATCGTGCCATTGCACTCCAGCCTGGGCAACAAGAGTGAAACTCTATATCAAAAAAAAAAGGAGACAAAGTGAGTGGAAGTCAGTATTTGTCATGAAACAATAGTATGAATGTTACTTAGAAACATAGAGGTAAATACCAGAAGAAATAATTATAAGACTTTAGTGTTGCCTCTGACAATTGGGAGTCAGGATTACAGAGGGGTGGTTTAAACTGGACTGCCATTTTTTTTCATTGTTTCTTTCTAATAATAATAAGGCTTGTATTGTATTTGACTTTTAAACTTTGGTATATACCATTAGCTGGAAAGGTTGAGTACCACCATTCTGAAACAGGGCCATCTCTTTCTAGTCCTTTCCTGGTGGTTGTTCCAGTGTCTATGCATTCAAATTTCTAAAGAGTCCTACACAAGCCAATGTTTGTCATTTTGGGAATTATTTTTCAATGAAAAAGATGTCTAGGAACTAAATCATGTTTTCTTCTCTCTGTCTCTGTCTCTGTCTCTCTCTGTGTGTGTGTGTGTGAGTGTGTCTGACTTGGGTTATTAGTGCTTCTATCTAATCTCCTTCTAATTAAATACAGTAATTGGCACATGCAGAGGATTAAGGAACTATGCCAAATCCGTCAGGGTAGAAAGATGCAGTCTGAGATAATTCCTAGATAGTTAGTTGTTCCATCCAAAAATAATCACAGTCTTGCGAAAGTGGAGAACAGCAAATTTCTACCTTAGTCAGAACAAGAACACAAAAAAGTAAGGTTTGTTTTAGTATCATTACTTAATTAAAAGCATTAGGTACTTTCCAGAGGATAATTGCCTAAATTGAAAGAGTATATAGCAATCTTCCTTTAGCTTAAAATACATATACTTATCCCCTTTCCAAAGGGGTAATGAGACCTACAAATTCTTTTTGCTGGATTGGGTGGGATTTTAATTAACATTGAATATAAGCTCATTCTTTCGTGATTCCTTATAGCATTTTTCCTTTTGTTTTGAGACAGGGTCTTGCTCTGTTGCCCAAGCTGGATTGCAGTGGTGTGATCTCAGCTCACTGCAGCTTTGACCTCCTGGACTCAAGCAATCCTTCTGCCTCAGCCTCCAGTAACTGGAACTATAAAGGCGCACCACCATGCCCAACCGGTTTTTGTATTTTTAGTAGAGACAGGGTTTCACTATGTTGCCCAAGCTGGTCTTGAACTCCTGAGCTCAAGCAATTTACTGGCCTTGGCCTCCCAGAGTGGTGAAATTACAAGTGTGAACCACTGTACCCGGCCCCCTGTTTTGTGTGTGTGTGTTTTTTTTTTTTTTTTTGTGTGTGTGTGTGTGTGTGGTTTTTTTTTTGAAACAGAGTCTCTGTTGCCTGGCCAGCCTGGAGTGCAATGGCATGATCTCAGCTCACTGCAACATCTGTCTCCTAAGTTCAAGTGATTCACCTGCTTCAGTCTCCCAAGTTGCTGGGACTACAGGCACACACTACCACGCCCAGCTAATTTTTGTATTTTTAGTAGAGATGGGGTTGCTAATTTTTGTATTTTTAGTAGAGATGGGGTTTCACCATGTTGGCCCAGCTGGTCTTGAACTCCTGACCTCAGGTGATCACCTGCCTAAGCCTCCCAAAGTACTAGGATTACAGGCATGAGCCACAGTGCCTGACCTATGTATTTTTTAAACTAATTTTTTTCTTACACTGCTTTCTCAAATAATCTGAAAAACCATTAGAAACATAAACATATAGGCCAAGGGTGGAGGTTCATGCCTGTAATCCCCTGCACTTTGGGAGGCTGAGGTGGAGGTGGGAGGATCCCTTTAGCCCAGGAGTTTGAGACCACTCCGGGCAACATAGTGAGAGTCCCAACTCTATGACAAAAAAAAAAGAAAAAGCCTGGGATGGTGGCCCACCTATAGTCCTAGCCACTCTGAAGGCTGAGGCGGGAGGCTCACGTGAGCACAGGAGTTTGAGGCTGCAGTGACCCATGACTGTGCCACTGTACTCCAGCCTGGAAGACAGAGCCAGAAACTGTTTTCAAAAAAAAAAAAGAAGAAAAAAACCCCATAAATATCCTAAATAATTCTATGATCTCTAGAAATTACTCTCATTTTTACTTACATCCTCTTTCATTAAGAAAAGATTTCTAGGCTAAGGAACCAGAAAACTGGTACATCTGGAGCTCTTGATAACAAATCAAACAATAATAAAGGACATATTATAGGCCGGGCATGGTGGCTCACGCCTGTAATCCCAGCACTTTGGGAGGCCGAGGCTGGCGGATCACTTGAGGTCGAGTTCGAGACCAGCCTGGCCAACACAGTGAAACCCCGTTTCTACTAAAAATATAAAAATTAGAATGAGGCTCAGTCTTAAAAAAAAACCCCAAACCAAAACCAAAACCAAACAAACAAAAAACAAGAGAAATTATACTGTAGAGGTTAAGGATGAGGAACAGGGAGTTATACTGCATAGGTTCAAATCATGGCTCTACTATACTCTCGTAAGTTATTATTTATGACCTTCAAGAGATTCTTAGTCTTTCTGCGTCAGTTTCCTTCCCTGTGAAATAATAATATTAATAGGAACTTGCTTCAGAGTTTTGAGGAGTACATGAGTAAATCATGTAAAGTATTTACAGTGCCTGGCAGGCAATAAGTTTTATTGTTACCATTATTATTCCTTGATTCTTTTTTTTTTTTTTTTTTTTTTGCTGCTTGAGATTACTATATCAGATTTTTTAAAATACAGAAGTTTAATTCAACAACATATAGTGATAACTCGCTATGAAGATGAATAAGACACATTCCTGCTCTCCAAGAGTTTATAGTGGGGAGAGATGGGTAAGCAGAAAGTAAACAGGTATACAATATGGTATGGGTTATGATGGGATATGTATATGATATTAATGGAGAAATAAAGCAAGGGCACATAATTCTCCTATAAGGGTTGAGGTTTTTGGAAAAGGTTTTGCCTAAGCTGAGCTTTGATGAAGGGGCTAGGTTAAGGTGGGCCTGGGAAGGAGTCATCCCATCAGAGGGAATAACATGGAAACATTTCACAGAAAGGTATGTCAGGGTTTTCAGACAAGACTCAGTGTGACTAAAGCGTATCCTGCAACATAAAGTTTTGTCAGGGAGCAATGAGTGATGAAGCTGGAGGGTAGATAAGGACCAAGACATCAGAAACAATAATGGATTTTAAGCAGATAACTGTCATGCTCATATTTGCTCTTTAGAAAGAACGGTTTGGCCGGGCGCGGTGGCTCAAGCCTGTAATCCCAGCACTTTGGGAGGCCGAGATGGGCGGATCACGAGGTCAGGAGATCGAGACCATCCTGGCTAACATGGTGAAACCCCGTCTCTACTAAAAAAATACAAAAAACTAGCCGGGCGAGGTGGCGGGCGCCTGTAGTCCCAGCTACTCGGGAGGTTGAGGCAGGAGAATGGCGTCAACCCGGGAGGCGGAGCTTGCAGTGAGCTGAGATCCGGCCACTGCACTCCAGCCTGGGCGACAGAGCGAGACTCTGTCTCAAAAAAAAAAAAAAAAAAAAAAAAAAAAAAAAAAAAAAAAAAGAAAGAACGGTTTGGCAGCATTGTGGAAGTTGGATTTATGGGACCATGACTGAAGGCAAAAAGTCCACTTACAAACCTATTGCAACTGTGTAGGGGATAAGGACCTGATTATAGGAGTGACAGTAGGGTATCTAAAGACATCTAACTGTTTGTGTTCTATGTTCAAAGTCAGAAGTTCAGGGGAAAGATACTAGAGAAATACTGCACTCATAAGTGTATAGATGGCTAGAGAAAATAATAACACTAGAAATGGGTGAAATTACCCAGAGAAATATGTGGAGTGAAAAGATCTGTGATCTGACTACCAAACTTTAAGAAACACCATGTATAAGGAGTGGGTAGAGAAAGAAATAGAAAAGACATAGCCAGGAAGGTGAAAAGACTGCAGAGAGTCGGCCGGGCGCGGTGGCTCAAGCCTGTAATCCCAGCACTTTGGGAGGCCGAGACGGGTGGATCGCGAGGTCAGGAGATCGAGACCATCCTGGCTAACACGGCGAAACCCCGTCTCTACTAAAAAATACAAAAAACTAGCCGGGCGAGTTGGCGGGTGCCTGTAGTCCCAGCTACTTGGGAGGCTGAGGCAGGAGAATGGCGTAAACCCGGGAGGCGGAGCTTGCAGTGAGCTGAGATCCGGCCACTGCACTCCAGCCTGGGCGACAGAGCGAGACTCCGTCTCAAAAAAAAAAAAAAAAAAAGACTGCAGAGACAATGGAGCTCCTATTGGAGTAAAGGCTTATAAAAAAAATGAGGGTGTGGGAGGCTGGGCGCAATGCCTCACACCTGTAATCCCAGCACTTTGGGAGACTGAGGTGGGTGGATCATCTGAGGTCAGGAGTTTGAGACCAGCCTGACCAACAGGGTAAAACCCTGACTCTACTGAAAATACAAAAATTAGCCAGGCGTGGTGGAGTGTGCCATAATCCCAGCTGCTCCGGAGGCTGAGGCAGAAGAATCACTTGAACCCAGGAGGTGGAGGTTGCAGTGAGCCAAGATCATGCCACTACGCTGGGTGCATGCCACACCTGGGTGTGGGCCAATGTGAGTATGAATCAGAGATGTTTCTCTGATTAATTTACCCTGTCTCTTCTCCTTACCATCCCCTCCTTTCTGTTCTCTAACTTCAGTTGCCTTCACCATTTTTGTCTTTCACTATTGTCTATTTTCCTTTACTGTTTTTATTTAGAAAAATTTCAAGCTTTCAGGAAATAAAAAATTTACAATAGTATAATAAGCACTCATATACAATTCACCTAGATTTACCAATTGTCAGTTGCCGCCTTTGTACACACACTCTTTCTGTATGTATGTACAGATATATACATACATAAATTTTTTAAGGTTTTGATTGAATAGATTTAGTTGCAGACATCATGATACTTTACTCTTAGATATTTTAGCTTTTGTTTTCTAACATAAACATGGAAATTTTCTGACAAAACCACAATCACAGTCAGGAAATTTAACCTTGTTATTATATGATCTAATAAACAGCCCATATTAGGATTGCCCCAGTTGTCTCATTATCCCTTAGAGATTCTCCCACCCTGGTTCCACAACACATTTAGCTGTAGTATCTAGTATCTCTTTAGTTCCCTTTAATTCATAACAATTCTCCAGCTTTTCTTATTTATGTATTTGCTTCTTCATATTTATAATTTTGAAGAGTCCAAGTCAGTCGTTTTGGAGAATGTGTCTTAGTTTGGGTTTGTCTGAGTGTTCCTTCAATGATTCTCCTGCCTTCAGTCTTTCTGCTTGCCAGTTCATTTTCCACATTGTTACCAGAGCTGATACTTTAAAACAAAATGAGATCTAGATATTCCCTTGCTTAAAAGTATTTGAAGGTTCCTTTACACACAAAATTAAATTCCTTAGCACGCCTTTCAAAGCTTTTCACAACTTACCTGTAATGGCCCTCTGCCATTAGAGCCTTCATCTCTTCTAGTGACTATCGGTTAGTACTTACAGGTATACTAAACACCAAATACTTTCTGTTTCTTTCTATCAGCCTTTCCTTCTGTTTGGAGTATCCTCCTCCAAGTCAACTTATACCTATCCTTCAAGATTCCGTTACTTTATCTTATAGATATTAGTTGAGTTTGTAATCCACCAAGTACTATGCTAGGTGCTGGCATACAATCTTGAACAATACCAACATAATCTTTGTCCTTCTGGATTTTTTTTTTGGGGGGGGACAGAGTCTTGCTCTGTCACCTGGGCTGGAGTGCAGTAGCTTGATCTCGGCTCAATGCCACCTCCGCCTCCTGGGTTCAAGCGATTATCCTGCCTCAGCCTCTTGAGTAGCTGGGATTACAGGGGCGTGCCACCACACCTGGCTAAGTTTTGTATTTTTAGTAGACGTGCGATTTTGCCATATTGGCCAGGCTGGTCTTGAACTCCTTACCTCAAGTGATCCGCCCGCTTTGTCCTCCCAGAGTGCTGGGATTACAGGTGTGAGGCACCGTGCCCAGCCACCTTACAGAATTTATACTGGCTGAAATGTCATCTCTTTTGCACTTCTATAGCACTTTATACACACCTTTATTATACAATTTATTACATTTCATTGTAATTTTTGCTTGTATGTCAGTCATCCTGCTGGACTGTTTTCCCAGCATTTTGAATACAGCAGGAGCTAAATAATGTTTCATTCAGTAAAGAATGAAAAGAAGCATTCCTGCTAAGTGTTAGTTAGCAAGTGTTACTTTAGTTAAGGAATATGTTCTAATATTGTCAAATTCTCTTGGTTAGGGAGGTTTTTATTTCTTCATATCATACCACATCTTCATATGGCTAAAAGATGGGTCTAAAGCTATTTTCCAATAGGAAGATGCAGTAAATAATACAGTAAGAATTACAGTCTTTTGCAGGAGTTGGCACTGCTGCTTCTGTTACAACTCCTCCCAATGATATGAAAAGTTGTTTGCGGCCGGGCGTGGTGGCTCACGCCTGTAATCCCAGCACTTTGGGAGGCCGAGGCGGGTGGATCACGAGGAAATCAAGACCATCCTGGCCAACAGGGTGAAACCCTGTCTCTACTAAAAATACAAAAATTAGCCAGGCGTGGTGGCGAGCGCCTGTAGTCCCAGCTACTCAGGAGGCTGAGGCAGGAGAATCGCTTGGACCCGGGAGGCGGAGGTTGCAGTGGGCCGAGATTGCGCCACTGCACTCCAGCCTGGGCGACAGAGTGAGACTTCGTCACAAAAAAAGAAAAAAAAAAAAGGAAAGTTCTTTGTTCTGGGGAACTTTCAAAGCTGTGGCAGCAATGGAAGTGGCTGTTGCATTTCATTGCCATCTTCCTAAAACACATTTTTATGGAGGTCTCTTGCGCTCCTCCACAAATAGCCTTCAATTACTTAATTTCCATTACCAGTTCAACTGATACTTCTTGAACACCCATAGCACTATTTCTGGGTACTTGCTTTTTAAAAATTTTATGTTTTATGCTGTTTTTGTTTGTTTTGTTTTCTGTTTTTTTGTTTTTAGCATTGCTTTTTTTGTTCCTGTCTTGTTTCTCCAAATAGACTGCAGTTCCCTAAAGTCTCATCCCACACAGCATTAGGCACTCAGTAAACAGGACACACATTTAAAATGGACACTAACAGAATGCCGGACAATATCAAGTAACATAGTAATATTCCCAGTCAAGAAATGTACCAACTTAAACTTTAATGTGCATAGAAATCACTGAGGGAAATCTTGTCAAAATGTATATTCTGATTTAGTAAATTTGGCTGGGGCCCGATAATTTACATTTGTAACAAGCAACCAAGAGATGCGGATGCCGCTGATCTGTGGACTTACACTGAGCAGCAAATATGTAAAGAAATATTCAAAAGGCATATGCTTTGCTCCAAAACATATCTTGCTAAGTGTTAATTAAATAGAAGTATGGTTAAGATGAAGCCAGGCCGAGCACTTCCTCCCCAGCCCCAAACCTACACTTCCCATTTCCCCTTCGTGTCCAGCCAAGGTCTCCCCCTCTTTAAACCATAAAAACACACAAGCAGCAACAAGCCCAGCTACTCAAGACGCGAGCTCAGATAACAAAGACATAATCGTTCCCGCACTTACTAGTCTAAGAGCCGGGGCAGTCGATGGAGTCCGGGCTGTGGCCTCTCCCACGCCATAAAAAAAAATTCAAAATTAAATCCTTGTCAGGGAGAGACCAATCGTAGACACGGTCTCTGCACGATTCGCTCTTTAGATAGCATAGGAGCACAGCCCGGCTTGTGATTGGCTGAGAGAGCACAGAGCTCCAGCCAATCAGAGCTGAGGCGCTTCTGGTATGAATAAGGTGAAGGCGGGAGAGAAGGGGAAGGAAAGCAGGAGGGGAAAGAAGGTGTGTTACGTCCCCTCTGCCGTCGGTGGAAGCTCTGGTGTGATTGGTTGGCTCTTCTTCCGATTGCACCAATCTCAAGCTCTTCTCTGCAGAGCCCTAACTATAAAATTGAAAGTAGAGAGCAGGGGGCAGCCAATGGAAAAAAAAATGTGCACAGCAGCCAATCCTCCTGCGGCGTTTTGTGTCTTTGCCCAACAGGAAAATGTGTCTCATGCAGAGGGGCGTTACCCAGTCGCCAATGGGCGGGAGCCTTTGGAACGGAGGAACCAATGGGTGCGAGACGTTGAGTGACAGCTGTCCAATGGAGGCCCTCCGTGCTAGTACGGCTTGCGGCTTAAGCGCCGCCGCGGTCTGAGGAATGTCAACTATTCAACATGGAGGCGGAGGTCGATAAGCTGGAACTGATGGTGAGTGCAAAGTGAAGGAGATCTACTGGGTAGTTTATTTTTCCCCCACGGCCTCGAAAGTGGGGCACAATTTGAAGTCGCCGGAAACTCCAGGCGGCGGAGGCTGGACCAGAGTCGAGTTCCCTCCTCCTGCACCAAAGGGAGCCGCCACCGTCTGGTGTCTAAACCGCCGCGGGGAAGGGGTTACATCCGGGAAACTCGTCAGGGAAATGGCGGGAGATGCTGAGGGTGCAGGGCCTTTGGAATTCCTTGTTCCTTGCCCTCATCTTTACACCCCTTACGGAACTGCGCCCAGTGCAGACCGCATTCTGTGTTTGTACCAAAAAAGATGTGAATGGAACGGTCCCTAAGCGTCCCAAGAAGGGAGGGGTGGTTCACACTCCAAGAAAGGGGAACGGAGGGTGGGGTGGGGAATAAACAGACGGGGGCGAGGAGAAATCCCTGTAGGGCCGACCCGCCCACGTTTTAAAAGGCTGGCCGAGAAAGTCTGAGAAAGGATGCTAGACTTGTATGCACAACTTCCTAACGGCCAAGGAAGCATCTAGACCCATTTCTTTTTGGTCCGGGGGTGGCAAACCTTCGGTGAGGGAAGAGGTGTGAGCGAAGGGGATCGGAACCACGAGCTCCTCTCCTGGAGCGCGGGCGGGATTGAGACAGGAAAGGCATCCTGCTCTTGAGTTGTGCACTTTCATTCATCTGTGAAAGTAGAGAATGGGGGCGAAGAATCGCAAAGTACTCCCGTTGTTGCTGGCGTATTCGGCCTGCTCGGGGGCGCCCAGCTGAGGGGCTGTCCTTCTAGTTTTCTTTAAGGATCCGTCCTTCACTTGTTCTCTTTATTCCCTCCCTCCCATCCTTAGATTACCAGCTTGATCGCCCGCGCTTTTTTCCTCTTAGTTCCCTTGTTATGTCTTCAGCCCTTTTCGTCCAGCATTATCTTTTTTTTTCTTTTTTCTTTTTTTTTTTTTCCAGGTTGGGCTGCTTTCCTTAAAAACCTGGACTTTGGAGGAAGCGCCTGCCACTGACCTCCTGTCTTTTTTTGTTTGTTTGCTTGTCTGTTAAATAAGATTGGCCGGGCGCAGTGGCTCATGCCTCTAATCCCAGCACTTTGGGAAGCCGAGGCGGGCGGATCATGAGGTCAAGAGATCGAGACTCTCCTGGCCAACATGGTGAAACTCCGTCTATACTAAAAATACAAAAATTAGCTGGGTGTGGTGGCACGCGCCGGTAGTCCCAGCTACTCGGGAGGCTGAGGCAGGAGGATTGCTTCAACCTGGGAGACGGAGGTTGCATTGAGCCGAGATCCCGTCACTGTACTCTGGCCTGGCGACAGAGTAAGACTCCGTCTCAAAAAAAAAAAAAAAAAGATTAAGTTTAAAAAAAGTAAAAAACTTATTTCTTCGTCTGTAATCCGTGCCTCCTTCCCACGCCATTCCCTGGCATTACTGCTTAGGTATTTGTGCCTGCCCTGCTTTCTCCAAGCTGAATCTTGGGCCTCTAACTTCTTCCTTGGAAAGGATGGGTAGTGATCCTGGAAGAAACCACCCACCCCCCATTCCCACCCCAGAAAAACAGGCCTTGATATATCTTATTTTCTTCTGATGTGCACATGAATTGGAGTGCCTCTCATATACAAATTTAATTTGAAGGCTTTCAATTACTTTCAGCATTTTGTGTTTAAATTTTCTTTGTGCAGTGTGTATGGGATTGGAGAAGTGTAGGGAGAAATGGGAGGGAAGAAGGAATAATTTCCTGCAGATTTTCAAACCTGTAATAATGAACTTTTAGTTCTAAGTTTTATTATTTTTATCATTGTCTTTTTAAAAACAAAATGTTAAGCATTGTAATTTGATTCTGTCAACAGGCTTAAATGTTAAGACTATCTTGCCCTTCTCCCATTCTGAATTCTTCCCTACTGATACAGATATTTCTGCTTAAATTCATAATTCATTTCTGCTAAATGATGCTAATTCTGCTTTTAACAGGTTGTTTGCTTCTCAAGTTGGCTGTTTTTAATTTTTAAACTTGTCTGGTTTTTGCAATAGAGTCAGTGTTCTCACAGGACTTCTTTAGATTGAACAAATTCTCTTTTAAGTGAACAATGATGAAGTAAACATTTTGAAAAAGTAGGTTTTAGAAAATTGTAAGGTAGCCAGACATTTAAACTTTTAGATATTGTTTGAATGATGAGGTAGTATTTAAATTATATTTGAAGACAGGAAACAAAGAAATGAGGGTTTTTTCCTTTCTTCCATCCTTGCAAGTAAATTAGTGGTAGCTTTTTTTTTTCCCTTTCAGGTTATTAGTTTGTTTCCATAATTATTAGGGTTTAGAAATGAATTTTTATCATGGCTTTAATTATTACTGCTTTATATTGCTTTAAAAGACAGTGCATCTCATCTTCAGATTTACCATGCACTTCTAGAAAAAAATGTTATACTTGTGGACCAGTTTATTTTATAAGGTTTTAAGCGTAAATGATTTCCTGTGCTATCTTCTGATTGTTGGTTTTACATCAGTTAAATAAATGATTTGTCAAGGAACTAGCATTGACTATTTAATTTGTGAAAAGAGAATGCATAATATTTAATTTGAAAAGAAAGTGTTTATCCTAATTTTGTTGATACCTTAAATTTTTTAAATATTTTTCTTGTTTGTAACAACTTCCAATTCAGAAAGTTAAACACTTATCTTTTAAACAATTGTCTTTAAAACCTGAAACTTGGCTACCAGCGTTAAATATTCTAATATTTTAGTTATGTGGCCCAGGATTTGACACCAAGACACTTACATTTCAGCTGTCCTTTGTGTGAATCCATTTCCTTAGTAGGCTCAATCCTACTAAGTAGTTGAACTGGATTGTTTAAAGTGAGGTTGGTGAAAATAATGAAAATATATTTTTGCATCAATCAGCATTACTAATGGGGGAATAAGCTTATTGTAGGGCAATCTTTGTTTTCTGACTTTTCCCCCTTCACTTAGTGATAGGGGGGGATTTGTTTAGCTTCGTTCTTTCGTGGTACTACTAGTGACTGTACACAAAAGGTAATGCAGTGTGACACTATGATACTATTTCTGTTTCTGGGTTTACATCTGACTTCTGATTGGGTTCTTATCCGTTAAAAAAGTTAGAATGTTAATTAGCTTGGAATTAAGGAAACTTGTTACTTAAATCTCAGTCCCACCTCCCCCTATCATTATTTTCTCTTTGATATTTGTAAGTTTGAAGGAAATGGAGATGCTTTCTGCCTATATTTAAGATTTCAGGAGTTCACTGAAATTTTGAAATCCCCTTGGATAGTATTCAGTTAGATAGAGTTAATGTTCTATTTACAGCACATTGATTCCCTTCTGTTGTTATAATAGCCCTTAGTAAACTCGAGATACAAAGCTGTAAGATGGTAAGTGCTTTTGTGTTTTCTTTGTATAGTGGTTTAGATTCCAGAGTGATAGATTATGTAGAGATTGAGAAATTTATTATTTTACTTTTCATTTGTTTTCTTTGATACTTGTATTCAAAGGGCTTGTTTTATGTGGTGGTTAATCAGTAAATTGCCTTGAAGAAGGAGCTAACCAACATCTCTGCAGAGAACAAAAATATTTTTCACAACTTTGTCTTAGTAGTAATTATAATTGGTTTTGTTAATAACAATCCTCAAGTATTAACAATACCCATTCTAATTACTATTAAGGCTTAGGGCATATTTACAAAATTCCTTTCTACATCTATGCATGTTTCTGTTTGAATGTTAATTTGTATATTAGTCATCAATAAGCAACATCACTTTGATATTTACGTCTTATCCTTTTTTTAAAAAACATTGATATAAATGTTTTTTGGTTTTGGATGTTTTTCTGTCCAAAATGGCAACCCTACTTTAAATTCTTTTCACACTGAAGCTTCAACTGATGCAAGATGCTTTTGTGTTCCTTTCCTACTTATTACTGCTAACGAATGCTCTGACTTTATTGCACTACTGTACTTTACAGCTAGCAGTGCAATAGTATTGTCAAAGCATCTGAAAGCAGGATGCACGCCAGAATTTTGATTCTTACCTTACATCTTCCTTCAGTATCAGGAAATAATTTACCACAACCTTTGTTGCTGAAAACTATAATGTTGTTACTAACAGTGTATCTTTTAGAAAGTCATAATTTGAAAAAAAAAAACCTTTTAACTAATTAAAAACTTACTATTTTACTGCATTATGAAACACATCTAGAGAATTTTTTTATATCTAAGTTGTTATGGTTTGTCTAAATGAGTAATACTTTATAATTTATTGCTTTCTGTTACATATTTGGATAGGTTCTTTCAAACTTTAGGTTTTATTTGAGTTTTATGATGAATTGGTAGTGATGAAAACGATTTCTGCTCTATATTTTTCTTGCAGTTACTTGCCCCAAGTCATCTTTTTTGTTGTTGTTTTTGCCAGAGACAGAGTCTTGCTCTGTTGCCCAGGCTGGAGTGCAGTGGCCCACTCATGCCTCACTGCAGCCTCATCCTCCTGGGCTTAGGCAATCCTCCCTCCTCAGCCTCCTGAGTAGCTGGGACCACAGCCGTGTCCTAGCATGCCTGGCTAATATTTTCTTGAAGTTTTTTGTGGAGACAGGGTCTCACTGTATTGCCGAGGTTGGTCTTGAACCCCTGGGCTCAAACAGTCCTCTTGCCTTGGCCTCCCAGAGTGCTGGGATTATAGGTGTGAGCCACTGTGCCTAGTCCGCCAAATCTTAATTGGTGTTAATTTTGTGTATTGTCTAGGAAATGGTTGAATTTAGAATCTAAGAGTGCTTGTTTTACAGTTTATTCTTATGAGATATAATAGTGTGGATTCATCACTTTTAAAAAATAATGAATTGTATTGAGATACAATTATATAAAATAAAAGTAAGTAAGCTATTTGTTAAGCAAAGCCGAAGTCTTGCTGTGTTGCCCAGGCTGGAGGGGAGTGACTATTCACAGGGCAATCATAATGCAGCACAGCCTAGAACTCCTGGCTTCAAGCAATCCTCCCACTTCAGCCTCCTGAGTAGCTTTGACTACAAGGGTGTGGCATGCCCAGTGAACTGATGAATTTTGACAAATGTATACAGTCATAACCACCACCACAGCCAGGATACAGAACATTTCTGTTACTTTACAAAAAGCTCCTTTGTGGCCAGGCACAGTGGTGTGCCTGTAGACCCAGCTACTCAGGTGGCTGAGGTGGGAAGATCACTCGAGCCCAGTAGTTCCAGACCAGGCTGAGCAACAGAGTGAGACCCCTACATTCCTTTGTGCCTCTTTGTGGTCAACCTCTTCTTCCCCAACTCCCTGGCAACCACTGATCTCTAGTTTAACTTTTCCTAGAATTTCATATAAATGGAATCATACATTGTACAGTCTTTTGTGTCTGGCTTCTTGCACTTAGCATTAATGCTTTGAGATTCATCCGTGTTGTATGTATTCGTAGTTGGACAGTTTTTATTGCTGAGTAGTATTCATTGTATAGAATATCACAAACTCTATCTACCAACTTATGGACATGGGGTCATTTCCACATTTTGCATATTATGAATAAAATGGCTATGGTTGGTCTCGAACTCTTGAGCTCAAGTGATCCTCCTGTGTTGCCCTCCCAAATGTCTTTGTTTAATTTTTTTTAACAATATTTTTTTCTTTTTCTTTAGAGACACGGTCTCATACTGTCACCCAGGCTGGAGTGCGGTGGTGTGATCATAGCTTACTGTAACATCAAACTCCTAGGCTCAAGCAATCCCACCTCAGTTTCCTGAGTAGCTGGAACTACAGGTGTGCATCACCATGCCCAGCTAGTTTAAAAATTTTTTTTGTAGAGATGAAGTCTCACTACGTTGCCAAGCTGGTCTCTAACTCCTGGGCTCAAATGATATTCCCACTTCAGCCTCCCAAAGTGCTGGGTTCTGGGAGTGAGCCACCATGAGTATGTCTTTGTGTGGACATAATGTTTTCATTTCTCTGGGGTAAATACTGAAATGGGATTTCTGGTAGCATGATAAGTGTATCCTTGTGGGGGGGGGGGAAGGTATGCTTGATCTTATAAGCAACTGCTAAAATATTTTTCAAAGTGACTGTACTATTTTGCATTCCCAAAGCTATTGATTAGGGTTCTAGTTTTTCCATAACTTTATTAACACTTGGTATTAGGTTGATGCAAAAATATCAATTTTAATTTTAACCCTTCCAACGGGTGTGTGGTAGTGCTCCATATAGTTTCAATTTGCATTTCCTTAACTAATGACATTGAACCTCTTTTCATGTGCTTATTTGTAGTTGGCATATCTCTTTAGTGAAATGTCTTACAATCTTTTGCCTATTTTCTTTTCTTGTTTTTTTTTTTTTTTTTTGAGACAGGTCTTGTTCTATTACCCAGTTTGTAGTAGAGTGGCGATCATAGCTCACTGCAGCCTTGACCTCCCAAGATTCAGATGATACTCTTCCGCCTCAGCCTTCCAAGTAGCTGAGACCACAGGCATGTACCACCACTCCCAGCTAATTAAAAAAAAATTTTTTTTGTACTAGTCTGGGCAACATGGCCAAACTCCCTCCTCTCTACAAAAAAACAGAAAAATTACTTGGGTGTGGTGGCGCAAGACTGTAGTGCCACATACTTGAGAGGCTGAGATGGGAGGATCACCTGAGCCTGAGGAGGTTAAGGCTGCAGTGAGCCGTGATTGTGCCACTGCACTCCAGCCTATTGACAGTGACACCTTATCTCAAAAAAAAAAAAAAAATTATTTTTTTAGAGATGGGTTCTTGCTATGTTGCTCAGGCTGGTCTCAAACTTATGGGCTCAAGCCATCCTCCCACCTCAGCCTTCCAGAGTACTGGAACTACAAGAGTGAACCACTGTGCACGGTAGAAAATAGTTATCTTAACAATATTGAGCCCTCTGGTGCACAAACATATCTTTCCATTTATTAGGTCTCTAAAATTTTCTTTCGACAGTTTTGCAGTTTTCAGTGTATAGATCTGCTTATAATTTTTTTTTTTTTTTTTTTTTTTTTTTTTTTTTTTTTTTTTTTTTTGAGACGGAGTCTCGCTCTGTCACCCAGGCTGGAGTGCAGTGGCCAGATCTCAGCTCACTGCAAGCTCCGCTTCCCGGGTTCACGCCATTCTCCTGCCTCAGCCTCCCGAGTAGCTGGGACTACAGGCGCCGCCACCTCGCCCGGCTAGTTTTTTTCTGTATTTTTAGTAGAGACGGGGTTTCACCGTGTTCAGGATGGTCTCGATCTCCTGATCTCGTGATCCGCCCGTCTCGGCCTCCCAAAGTGCTGGGATTACAGGCTTGAGCCACCGCGCCCGGCCTGCTTATAATTTTTTAAAATTAAAAAAAATTTTTTTTTTTTGGCCAGGCGTGGTGGCTTACACCTGTAATCCTAGCACTTTGGGAGGCCGAGGTGGGCAATTTACCTGAGGTCAGGAGCTCAAGACCAGGCTGGCCAACATGGTGAAACCCCATCTCTACTAAAAATACAAAAAATTCACCTAGCGCAGTGGCGTGTCCCTGTAATCCCAGCTACTTGGGAGGCTAAGGCAGGAGAATTGCTTGAACCTGGGAGGCGGAGGTTGCAGTGAGCCAAGATCGCATCACTGCACTCCAGCCTGGGCAACAGAGTGAGACTTTGTCTCAAAAAAAATATTTAATAGTCTTTTCAGTGTGATTTCTACTAGTGCTTTTAAAAATAGAGCAAAGACCAGGCATGGTGACTCACATCTGTAATCCCAACACTTTGGGAGGCTGAGGCAGGAGGATCACTTGAATCCAGTAGTTCAAGACCAGCCTGGGCAACATAGCCAGACTCCATCTCTTAAAAAAAAGTAGATCAAGAACAGTTACAACATGGGTTCTAAATGCATTGAATTTCAGAAGAAAGTAAACTATTTGTTAAGCAAAAGTCCTTTAAAAATGGTTGGGAAAATACAGATATCAGAGGGAAGAAAGATACCTAAATGTTAGGCATGAACTCAAGGACATCATTTGTAGAGAAAGAAGAACATAAATCCTCATCATAAAGCCATTTTATTCCAAATTTATGTGTGTGTATGTGTGTGTGTGTGTGTGTGATACATAAAATTTCTTTCTTAGTTACCAGCCCTAGCCTTAAGTGCAGCTGCTTTCCTCTTCAGCTTTTAATTACAAATTACAATTTCTTACTGTTCTCTGGTGGGCTGTTAGAGCAGTGGGTAGGATTTTCTTTTTTTTTCTTTTAATAACCTAGAGGAGGGGCCAAGGGATTCATCTGAGGATTTTTTTTGTTTGTTTGTTTTTTGAGATGGAGTTTTGCTCTTGTTGCCCAGGCTGGGGTGCAGTGGTGTGATCTCAGCTCACCGCCACCTGCACCTCGCAGGTTCAAGCGATTCTCCTGCCTCAGCCTCCCTAGTAGCTGCGATTACAGGCATGTGCCACCACGCCCATCTCAAAAAAAAAAAAAGAAAAAAAGACTATTCCAGATCGGCCAGGTACAGTGGCTCAGGCCTGTAATGCCAGTGCTCTGGGAGGCCGAGATGAGAGGATTGCTTGAGCTCAGGGGTTTGAGACCAGCCTGGGCAACATAACAAGACCTCGTCTCTACTAAAAATAAAAATAAAAACATTAGCTGGGTGTGGTGGCTGGTGCCTGTAGTCCCACCTACTTGGGAGGCTGTGGCAGGAGGATCATTAGAGCTCGGAAGATCACGACTGCAGTGAGCTATGATTGTGCTGCCACTGCACTCCACCCTGGGTTACAGAACAAGACCCTGTCTCAAAAACAAAAACAAAGAAAGAAACAATATCCCAGATAAATAAAATAACTAGTCTTAGATTTTATAAGCTCGTCCTTCTAACTTATCTCAATATATAACATTTTTAAAGTTAGAATCAGTCCTTGATTCAAGTTCAATATTTTTATTCTCATTTTATTATTTATTTATTTTTTTGAGACAGCGTCTCACTCCGTCACTCAGGTTGGAGTGCAGTGGCACCATCTTGGCTCACTGCAACCTCCGCCTCCTGGGTTCAAGCTATTTGCCTGCCTCAGCCTCCTGAGTAGCTGGGATTGCAGGTGTGCACCACCACGCCCAGCTAATTTTTGTATTTTTAATAGTGATGGAGTTTCACAATGTTGGCCGGGCTGTTCTCAAACTCCTAGCCTCATGTGATCCGCCCACCTTGGCCTCTCAAAAATGCTGTGATTACAGGCATAAGCCACCGCGCCTGGCGTAGTCTCATTTTATAAATAAGGAAATAATCTTAGCCAACTTTTGCTAAGGTTTCATCTAGTGATTTAGTGACTGCAAAATAAATTTAACTTTTTAAGACATTTTTGTCAGTAAATGTGAGAGCTGTAGTTTTACAAATCCTTTCTCTCCCCACCTAATTTGCCTAACTGTAGATAAAAGTACTTCCTACTTTGTTTCATTATGTATTTCCTTTTTTCTTTTGAGGTAGGGTCTCACTCTGTCACCCAGGCTGGTGTGCAGTGGCTCAATCACAGTTTACTGCAACCTTGACCTCTCGGGCCCAAGTGATCGTCCCACCTCAGCCTCATGAGTAGCTGACACCACAAGTGTACACCATGATGCCTGGCTAGTTTAAAAAATTTTTTTAGAGACGTGGTTTCTCTTTGTTGCCCAGACTGGTCTCCAACTCCTGGACTCAAATGATCCTCCTACCTTCTCCTCCCAAAGTGTTGGGATTACAGGCTTGAGCTACCATGCCTGGCCTTATTAAGTGTTTCTAGGTCGGACTAGTAACAGAGGCTAAAGATATTAAGAAACTTATCTGGGAGACAAAGATAAATACATTGACTAATGTATCTGTGATTAAGTACACAGATAAATTAAATACAGATGACATGGTGGGAAAAGTAGATACTAGATATTATGGGGGAACATTGGAAAGAGGAAATTAACCTGGGAAAGGTTTCTTCTTAGAGGTGAGATATAATCTGAGACTTGAAAGATGAGTAGGGATTAGCCAACTGAAGGAGAGGGCAGATATTCCAGGCAGAGGAAATAGTACATGTGAACGTCCAGAGATAAGCGTTTATTGTACAACTGGGGGAAACTGCAAGGGTTACAGTATACTGTTGAGAGGGAGAACTAGGAGTATTGAGAAAGTAAGATCGATATTCTAGCTATTAAGTTTTCTTACCATACTGTTTTTCTTTATTACATTTGTGAACTTTTTTTCCCAATTTTTTTATTGTGTTAAAATACATGTAACATAATGTTTATGATCTCAACCATTTTAAGTGGTATTAAATACATTCATAATGTTGTGCAACCATCACCATCATCCATCTCCATAACTTTTTCATTTTGTAAAACTGAAACTCTCGGCTGGGCGTGGTGTTTGTCAAGATGTCAACCGTTTGTCAAGATCTGCCCACCGTAGCCTCCTAAAGTGCTGGGATTACAGGCATGAGCCACCTGTAATCCCAGCACTTTGGGAGGCCAAGGTGGGTGATCATCTGTGGTCAGGAGTTCCAGACCAGCCTGGGCAATATGGTGAAACCCTGTCTCTACTAAAAATACAAAAAATTAGCTGGGTGTGGTGGCGTGTGCCTGTAATCCCAACTACTCAGGAGATTGAAGCAGGAGAATTGCTTGAACCCGGGAGGCAGAGGATGCAGTGTTGCCCTCTAAGCTGGGAACCTGGGTGACAGAGTGAGACTCCATCTCAAAAAATAAAAAAAAAGAAACTCTATACCCATTATACAATTACGTCTCTTTTCCCCTCCCCTCAGTGTCTAGCAACTACCATTCTACTATCTGTCTCTATGATTTAGACTACTCTAAATACCTCATTTAAATGAAATCATACAGTATTTGTCTTTATGATTGGCTTATTTCATTCAGCAAAATGTTCTCAAGATTCATCTGTTTTTTTATTGTAGCATATTGCAGATTTCCTTCAATTTTTAAGGCAGAATAAGATTCCGTTGTATGTATATACCACATTTTACTCATCTATTCATCTCTCCATGGACACTCGTGTTGCTTCCTTGTTTTAGCTATTGTGAATAATGCTGCTATTAAAATAGGTGTACACATACCTCTTTAAGACCCTGTTTTTAGTTGTTTTAGGTGTATACCCAGAAGTGGAATTGATGGATAAAATGGTAATTCTATTTTTAGTTTTTTTGAGGAACCACTGTACTGTTTTCCACAGCAGCTATACCATTTTACACACCAGCAATGGACAAGGGTTCCAGTTTCTCCACATCCTCTCCAACACTTGTCTTTTTATTTTATTTATTTATTTATTTTGTTATGGTGACTATCCTAATGACTGTGAGTTGGTTCTTAAACTTTTTTTTCCTTTAAGAGGGAGTCTCGCTCTGTCATCAGGCTGGAGTGCAGTGGCGCGATCTTGGCTTACTGCAACCTCGGCCTCCGAGGTTCAAGCGATTCTCCTGACTTAGCCTCCCGAGTAGCTGGGACTACAGGCGTGTGCCATCACGCCTGGCTAATTTTTGTATTTTTAGTAGAGATGGGGTTTCACGACGTTGGCCAGGATGGTCTCAATCTCTTGACATCATGATCTGTCCACCGTAGCCTCCTAAAGTGCTGGGATTACAGGCATGAGCCACTGTGCCCGCACTCCTAAACATTTTTTATCATTTTAAATTCATATTCTATAGTTATCATGAACCTATATTCCTTAATTTAAAACACTGACATATAAACATCCAGTTAAAGTTTTGGGGCTGGGCGTGGTGGCTCACACCTGTAATCGCAGCACTTTGGGAGGCCAAGGCGGGAGGATGACCCGAGGTCAGGAGTTTGAGAAAAATACAAAAATTATGCCAGGAGCAGTGGCTCATGCCTGTAATCCCAGCACTTTCGGAGGCCAAGGTGGGCGCATCACCTGAGGTCAGGAGCTCGAGACCAGCCTGGCCAGCATGGTGAAACCCCATCTCTACTTAAAATACAAAAAAATTAGCTGGGCATGGTGGTGCATGTCTGTAATCCCAGCTACTCGAGAGGCTGAGGCAGGAGAATCGCTTGAACCCCAGAGGCGGAGGTTGCAGTGAACTGAGATGTCGCTTTTGCACTCCAGCGTGGACAGCAGAGTAAGACTCTGACTCAAATAAAAAAAAAAAAACAAAAAACAATGAAAAATAGCCAGGTATGGTGGTAGGGGCCTGTAATCTCAGCTACTTGGGAGGCTGAGGCAGGAGAATTGCTTGAACCTGGGAGGTGGAGGTTGCCGTGAGCTGAGGTCGTACCACTGTACTCCAGCCTGGGTGACAGAGTGAGACTCTGTCTCAAAAAAAAAGAAAAAAGTTTTGGATAAAATACAGGGAAATTTAACAACTCCTGATTAAAACCATTATATATTGATTATGCTACACTTGTTATTGCTCTATTTATTTACTACAAGATACCATAAATAAGAGAGACATCTTTTAAAAATAAACCTGGCTGGGCATGGTGGCCCACGCCTGTAATCCTAGCACTTTGGGAGGCCGAGGCAGGAGGATTGTTTGATTCCAGGAGTTCAGGACCAGCCTTGGGCCACATAGTGAGACACTGTCTCTCTCTCTCTTTTTTTTTTTATTATGGGGTTACACTCTTGTTGCCCAGGCTGGAGTGCAGTGGCACAATCTCGGCTCACTCCGCCTCCCAGGTTCAAGCGATTCTCCCACCTCAGCCTCCCGAGTAGCTGGGATTATAGGTGCCCACCACCACGCCTGGCTACTTTTTGTATTTTTAGTAGAGATGGGATTTCACCACATTGGCCAGGCTGGTCTTGAACTTCTGACCTCAAGTGATCCACCCACCTTGGCCTCCCAGAGTGCTGGTATTACAGACATGAGCCACTGCACCCAGCCCTGTCTCTTTTAAAAAAAATATTTAAAAACAAAAATTAAAAAAAAGATACATATATAGGCTGGGCATGGTGACTCACGCATGTAATCCTAGCACTTCGGGAGGCTGAGGTGGGTAGATCACCTGAGGTCGAGAGTTTGAGACCAGCCTGACCAAGATAGAGAAACTCCATCTCTACTAAAAATACAGAATAAACTGGGTGTGGTGGCGCATGCCTGTAATCCCAGCTACTTGGGAGGCTGAGGCAGGAGAATCACTTGAACCCGGGATGCACAGGTTGTGGTGAACTGAGATCATATCATTGTACTCTATCCTGGGCAACAAGAGCAAAACGCCATCTCAAAACAAAACGAAACAAAACAAAACAAACAATCGTATATAAACTAAAGAATTTATCTGAATATGCTTGCAATAACACCATCCCTGTCATTTACATGTACTACCTGATTTTTCTCAAAGAAAATAGATGTATTGTAGTAAAGTGAACAATTCACCCCATTTCTTTACTTCTGCCTGTATCCACATGTTTGTCATGATTTCATGGTGGGCAGAGTACATTTTTCTCCTCTTGATGTGCTTTGGCCAATGGCATATGGGTAGAATTGACAGTGTGCAGCTCTGAACTTGGGCCTTTAAGAGACCTTGAATCTTTCTGCTTACTCTTACGTTTCCTCTAGCTTCATGAGAATATCTCATGGGTTCAAAGAGGGTGAGAGACACCAGTAGCAAAGGTCCTACCAGGCATCCTCCAGAATTGCTGTGTGAAGCAAAGCCACCAAACTCAGCCTAGCCTAGAGTACCTGAACCAGTTCAATGTGCAGGTCCATGAAAATAAATGATCAGTTTTTAAGCCACTGAGTTTCTTGGTATCATGTGCCATAATTTTGAAGTATGTCTAGGCGCTCTCTCTTTTTTTTTTTTTTTTTGAGACAGTCTCCCTCTGTCGCCCAGGCTGGAGTGCGGTGGCGCGATCTCCACTCACTGCAAGCTCCGCCTCCTGGGTTCACTCCATTCTCCTGCCTCAGCCTCCCGTGTAGCTGGGACTACAGGCGCCCGCCACCGCGCCCGGCTAATTTTTGTATTTTTAGTAGAGACAGGGTTTTTTGAGACAAGGTCTTGTTCTTTCACCCAGGTTGGAGTGCAGTGACGTGATCACCACTCAATCCAGCCTGGGCCTCCCGGGCTCAAGCCATCCTCCTACTTCAGCCTCCTGCATAGCTGGAACTATAGGTGCATGCCACTACACTGGCTAGTTTTTGTATATTTTGTAGAGATAAGGTTTCACCATGTTGTCTAGGCTGGTCTTGAATTCCTGGGCTCAAGTGATCTACCTGCCTCAGCCTCCCAAAGTGCTAAGATTACAGGCCTGAGCCACTGTGCACAGCCATGGCTGTCATTTGAATTACAGAATTTATCTATTTGTTTATTTATTTAGAGACAGAGTCTTACTCTGTTACCAGGCTGGAATGTAGTGGCATGATCTCGGCACATTGCAACGTCTGCTTCCTGGGTTCAAGTGATTTCCTGCCTCAGCCTCCCTAGTAACTGGGACTACAGGCACACACCACTGTAGTACACCCAGCCAATTTTTGTATTTTTAGTAGAAACGGGGTTTCATCATGTTAGCCAGGATAGTCTCGATCTCTTGACCTCGTGATCCGCCTGCCTTGGCATCCCAAAGTGCTAGGATTACAGGCATATGCCACCATGCCCGGCTGAATTACATAAATTATTTAAGGCTTGGATCTGTGGCTCACACCTGTAATCCTAGCAGTTGGGGAGGCAGAGGCAGGAGGATCACTTAAAGTCAGGAGTTCGAGACCAGCCTGGGCAACAAAACGAGACTCTGTCTCTACAAAGGAAAAAAAAAAAGTTGAGTAGACTACTTTGACTGATAAAACTAGCCTTTTAGGCCGGGCGCGGTGGCTCATGCTTTAATCCCAGCACTTTGGGAGGCCGAGGTGGGCGGATCACAAGGTCAGGAGATCGAGATCATCCTGGCTAATACAGTGAAACCCGTCTCTACTAAAAAATACACACACACAAAAAAATTAGCTGGGTGTGGTGGCGGGTGCCTGTAGTCCTAGCTACTTGGGAGGCTGAGGCAGGAGAATGGCTTGAACCCGGGAGGCGGAGCTTGCAGTGAGCTGAGATTGCGCCACTGCACCCCATCCTGGGTGACTGAGCAAGTCTGTCTCAAATAAGTAAATAAATAAAAAATAAAAATAAAACTAGCCTTTTAGAGGCAGGGGCTCATGTATATATCCTAGCAATTGTTCCATGAAAGCCTGCAGATTGGGCCAGGAGCAGTGGCTCACACCTGTAATCCCAGCACTTTGGGAGGCTGAGGCTGGTGGATCACCTGAGATCAGGAGTTCGAGACCAGCCTGGCCAACATGGTGAAACCCCGTCTCTACTAAAAATACAAAAATTAGCCAGGCATGGTTGCGCGTGCCTGTAATCCCAGCTACTCAGGAGGCTGAGGCAGGAGAATTGCTTGAACCAGGGAGGCAGAGGTTGCAGTGAGCTGTGATCGCGCCATTGTACTCCAGCCTGGGAGACAAGAGCGAGACTGTGTCTCAAAAAAAAAAGCCTGCAGATTGGGAACTGATGAACCTGTAGCCCTTGCCCACTTTCATCCCCTCTGGTTGCCAGTTGCTTGAAATAACACGTCTGTGACCTGGTGTTAGGGCATATTACTGCTTATCTGTTTTGAACAAGCATAGTCATGCATTTGTTCTGTTTGGAAGAGAGAATGATTAATAGTCAGTACTCTCTCCAGCAGAAAAAGGCAAAAACCAATTTTGATTGTGGAGACATGAAATAAGTGGTCCTTTGCTTGCTGGGAACTTGAAATATTTCCCTTAAAACGTGTTTTAAAGAGTAGTTGTGTTCCCAGGTGGTTTGTTCTTTCAAATGAATGAATGTTTGTTCTTTCATCTATTCCCTTTTGTCACTGCACATTAGGCTGTATATTAAAAACTAAGGATACAAAAAAGAAGAGATTTCTTGCCAGGAAGATGTTTGAAACCATGTCATGACATTACCATGTAAACGTGTTTAAAATATAATACAGAAGATGGTATACCAAAGCCATGAACAAAGTAAAAGGAGAGTAGATAAAGGTGATTCTAAATGTACACTGAAGAGAAGATAATGTACAAAAGTAGATTCTGGCCGGGTGCAGTGGCTCACACCTGTAATCCTAGCACTTTGGGAGGCCAAGGCGGGCGGATTGTGTGAGCTCAGGATTTCGAGACTAGCCTGGGCTCATGAACTCATCTCAAAAAAAAAAATTAAAAATAAAAATAAAAGTAGGTTTTTTGATTATAGCCTAACTAGTTCCATTAATATGCTTAATTCTTCCTTAAAATGTTTCTATGGAAAATGCATTTCTTTTTTTTTTTTTTGAGTCAAGAGTCTCGCTGTGTTGCACAGGCTGGAGTGCAGTGGCGCGATCTTGGCTCACTGCAAGCTCCGCCTCCTGGGTTCACGCCATTCTCCATCTTTAGCCTCCCAAGTATCTGGGACTACAGGCGCCCGCCACCACGCCTGGCTAATTTTTTGTATTTTTAGTAGAGACGGGGTTTCACTGTGTTAGCCAGGATGTTCTCCATCTCCTGACCTCATGATCTGCCCACCTCGGCATCTCAAGGTGCTGGGATTACAGGCGTAGCCACTGCACCCAGCCGGAAAATGCATTTCTAAGCCTATTTAGTGAGTCCAGAACACACCTGTCTACCAACTCTTCTCTCTATGCCTAGCCCACCATAGGTGCGCCTGAAATACTTTTTTTCACTTTATGTAATTTAATGCTGTTGAGAAAAGGTCTCTCATAAGAGGATGTGTTGGGAGCTTTAAGGGCACTGGTCCTTTGTAGGAGAGCATACTGTGGCAATGATAATCTATGGGTTGTTTGTAAAAAGCAAGTGTTTTAAAACTGGGGACTACACAGTATATTGTGACAAACACAACATATTCTTTTCTCCTTGCTGCCTAATAGTTGAGTAGTATGGAATACCTTGTGCCACTTACTGAAAGCCTTAAACTGGTCATATTAAAAACTAGTACAGCCGGGCGCGGTGGCTCAAGCCTGTAATCCCAGCACTTTGGGAGGCCGAGACGGGTGGATCACGAGGTCAGGAGATCGAGACCATCCTGGCTAACACGGTGAAACCCCGTCTCTACTAAAAAATACAAAAAACTAGCCGGGCGAGGTGGCGGGCGCCTGTAGTCCCAGCTACTTGGGAGGCTGAGGCAGGAGAATGGCATGAACCCGGGAGGCGGAGCTTGCAGTGAGCTGAGATCCCGCCACTGCACTCCAGCCTGGGCGACAGAGCGAGACTCCTTCTCAAAAAAAAAAAAAAAAAAAAAAAAAAAAAAAAAACTAGTACAGGCTGGGCGTGGTGGCTCATGCCTGTAATCCCAGCACTTCGGGAGGCCAAAGCGGGCAGATCTCTTGAGCTCAGGAGGTCAAGACTAGTCTGGGCAAAATGGTGAAACCCCATCTCTACCAAAAATACAAAAAATTAGCCAGGTGTTGTGTCGTGTGCCTGTAGTCCCAGCTACTTGGGAGGCTGAGGCATGAGAATACCTTGAGCCTGGAAGGCAGAGTTTGCAGTGAGCAGAGATTGCACCCCTGCCCTCCCGCCTAGCCAACAGAGTGAGACACTGTCTCAAAAAACAACAAACAAACAAAACAACTGATTGAGCATCCCTAATCCAAAATTCCAAAATCTGAAATGCTCCAAAATCTAAAATTCATTGGACCATTTCAGATTTTGAATTTTCAGATTAGGGATGCTCAACCATAATTATAATGCAAATATTGCAAAATAGGGGCAAAAATCAGAAATCTATTTGGCAGAATGTAACCTGGTTTCCCTTGGGGTGCTTTCATGATTTCCATAGACTTTTTTCAGCTAAATCTTGTATTTTATATACCACTTTTCAGAAAAGTATAAAACTTTTCCCCTTTATTTTTATTACTGATGTTAGAGAAAACTGGTTTCTGAAATATGAATGTCTTCGGCTTTACAAAAATCACTAGTTTTATTTTAAATATTCCAGTGTCCCTAAAAAGTTAAACAATAACCTCACTGATTTACAAGGCTTCCAGGAGGCTGATTTATAACTGAAAGGTCTGTGAATGATGTTTATCAGTATCAATTTGCACTATTAATCAGACACTCACGAGTTTTAGATCATCATAATTGCTTAGTAAATTTCTACCATCTAACTAAAAAAAATTCTGTTTATCACCAGATCCTAGAACCCTATCAATATTGTCTCTGCTGTGTAAATAGTTCTGAGTAGTGCAATATTGCTTATAGGGTTTTGGTGTTTGGGAAGAACGATGGGCAGGCTGCAGAAACTATGCAGCTGAAACAAGCAAAAGTCATCTTTGTTTAGGAAGAAAACAAGGAACTAGATTTCACTATAAACATTAAAATCTGAGGCTTAAATGTAAATTTTTAATTTATTAGAAGAAGGTAACATTTTTCTTTTTGACAAATGGGTTTATTTGTAGTATAAAGAAATAACGGAGTTTTAGTATTGAAAAGGATCTTAGATTCCAACTCATTTGATAGGAGAGACCCAAAGAAATGAGGGACTTAACCTAGGGCCACATAGCTGGTTAGTGATACTAGGACTAGACTTTCTACCATGTACCCCAATTCTTTTATTTTTCTGTACCATACTACCATATTGTGTTCAGAGGGAATTTTTAGTTGGCTAGCTTTATAACTTTAGTGATACTAATTTAAAACATAAAACACCTTTAATTTTAGGTGAAGAATGTACGTTTTTGGATGGGCGTGGTGGCTTATATCTGTAGTTCCAGCACTTTGAGAGGCTAAGGCGGGAGGATCGTTTGAGCTCAGGAGTTCAAGTCCAGCCTGGGTAACATAGCGAGATCTTATCTCTACAAAAAAATACAAAAATTAGCTGGGTTTGGTAGTGGATATCTGTAGTCTCAGCTACTCAGGAGACTAAGGCAGGAGAATCTCTTGAGTCTAGGAGGTTGAGCCTGCAGTGAGCTGTGATCGTGCCACTGCATTCGCCTGGGCAACAAAGCAAGACCCTGTCTCAAAAAGAAAAATAAAAAAGAATTTACATTTTTTCCACATGTGTGACTCTTAATGGCTTAAATATCATATATAACTTTGTCTAACTACATTAAGAAAACAGTAATGGAAATAGAACTAGAGGCAAGTTATTTCGCTATTTCCTCATTTATAAAATGAAGGGTTCAGAGCAGAGGCATTTAAGATTATTTTTCGGCCGGGCATGGTGGCTCACACCTGTAATCCCAGCACTTTTGGAGGCTGAGGTGGGCGGATCACAAGGTCAGAAGATCAAGACCAGCCTGGCCAACATGGTGAAACCCCGTCTCTACTAAAAATACAAAACTTAGCTGGGTATGTCGCATGCCTGTAGTCCCAGCTACTCGGGAGGGTGAGGCAGGAGAATCGCTTGAACCCGGGAAGCAGAGGTTGCAGTCAGCCAAGATTGTGCCACTGCACTCCAGCCTGGCAACAGAGAGAAACTAAGTCTAAAAAAAAAAAAAAAAAAAAAAAAAGATTATTTTTCTATCTCTCAACATTTCTTTGGCATCTTTTTTGCCCCCTGCTTATTCCCTAGCCCACTGACTTCACTAATAAGCCAGTACTGGCCAGGTGCAGTGGTTCACACCTGTAATCCTAGCACTTTGGGAGGCCGAGGCCGGTGGATCACCTGAGGTGAGGAATTCGAGACCAGCCTGCCCAACATGGCGAAACCTCATCTCTACTAAAAATACAAAAAATGAGCTGGGCATGGTAGCAGGTGCCTGTAATCCCAGCTACCTGGGAGGCTGAGGCAGGAGAATCGCCTGAACTTAGGAGGTGGAGGTTGCAGTGAGCCCCGAGATCACGTCATTGCACTCCAGCCTGGGAGACAAGAGTGAAACTCGGTCTAAAAAATAATAATAAGTCAGTACTGTCCCTGTGTATTATTACAAGATATTCTATACAATTTTCCACAGAGGATAACATTCTACCCACAAGCAGTTTTTCTTTTCTTCCTTCCTCCCTTCATTTTGGAGATGGGGGTCTCACTATATTGCCCAGGCTGTTGTACAGTGACTATTCACAGAAGAGATTATAACACACTGCAGCCTTGAACTCCTGGGCTCAAGCAATCCTCCCGCTTCAGCTTTTTCAGTAACTGGGAGTACAGGTACACGTCAAACCTAGCACAAGCTGTTTTTCTTTTTAAAAAAATATTTTAAAAATTATTTTATATTTTTAAAAAATGTATTTTTTTAGGCTGAGCGTGGTGGCTCACGCCTGTATTGCCCGCACTTTGGGAAGCCAAGGCGGATCAAAAGGTCAGGAGATCGAGACCATCCTGGCTAACACGGTGAAACCCCATCTCTACTAAAAATACAAAAAAATTAGCCAGCGTGGTCGCTGGCGCCTGTAGTCCCAGCTATTAAGGAGGCTGAGGCAGGAGAATGGTGTGAACCTGGGAGGCAGAGCTTGCAGTGAGCTGAGATCGCACCACTGCACTCCAGCCTGGGGGACAGTGAGACTCCATCTCAAAAAAAAAAAAAAAAAAAAAAAAAATATATATATATATACACACACACACACACATTTATATATATATTTTAAACATAAAATTTAATAAATACACAATATAAAATTTTAAAAAATATTTTTAAAATTATTTTGTATTTTTTAAAAATGTAATTTAAAAAATATATTTTTTCAGGCCGGGCACCGTGGAAAATATTTTTTCAGCCACCTTGCCTGGCTAATTTATATAATTTAATTTGTAATGATGGCTATGTTTAATAATTGTCTTGCAAAAAATCTTGACAGTTTAGGCTGGGGGCAATGGCCCACGCCTGTAATCCCAGCACTTTGGGAGGCCAAGGATGGCAGATCACTCGAGGTCAAGAGTTAGAGACCAGCCTGGGCAACATGGTGAAACCCCATTTTACTAAAATGAGTAAAAATTAGCTGGGTGTGGTGGCAGGTGCCTGTAATCCCAGCTACTCAGAGGCTGAGGCAGGAGAATTGCTTGAACCTGGGAGGTGGAGGTTGCAGTGATCGCACCACTATACTATAGCCTGGATGACAGAAGACACAGACTCTCTCAAAAAAAAGAAAAAAGAAAAAAAAAATGACAGTTTAGTTGATTTCATCATACCATTGATTAGAAGGGTACTCTTTGGTATCTTCCTAAAATAGAAGTTATTTAAAAGTAGAAACCACCTCTTTTTGGTACCATTTGATGATTAACACATTTTGGGCCCCTAGGCATTACAGGAAACCAGAGCGGAAACCTCTCTTAAAAAGATGCCGGGCCGGTGACTCATACCTGTAATCCCAGAACTTTGGAAGGCTGAGGCAGGCCGCTCGCCTGAGGTCAGGAGTTCGAGACCAGCCTGGCCAATATGGTAAAACCCTGTCTCTACTAAAAATACAAAAATCAGCTGGGCATAGTGGCATGTGCCTATAGTCCCAGCTACTTGGGAGGCTGAGGTGGGAAGATCTCTTGAGCCTGGGAGGTTGGGGCTGTAGTGAGCCGAGATGTTGCCACTGTACTCCAGCCTGTGTGACAGAGCGAGACCTTGTCTCAAAAAAATAAATAAATGAAAAAAAATATATATATAATTATATATATATGAATATAGTCTACATTTTGGAGTTTTGTGTCCCCCCAAACTCATCATGTTTTGTGACATATATGTTAGATTATTGTAAAGGTCTTTCAGACCTTAGAGGTCTCACTTGCCAAATTTAGGACAATTTAGGCCTGTGGTCCCAGCTCTCAGGAGGCTGAGGGAGGAAAATTGCTTGAACCCTCAACGCAGAGGTTGTAGTGAGCCAAGACCGTGCCACTGCACTCCGGCCTGGGCGACAGAGCAAAACTCTTCTCAAAAAAAATAAAAAATAAAAAAAGGAAAGTTACTGTTCAAGGAACTACATGAGACTATGCTAAACTTCAAGCACAACTAAAATATCAAGTTAAAAAATATGTAAGCTTCATAATTTGTTTCATAAACATGTTAAGGGTTCCTAGAATAGAGATTGTCTTAGGAATCTCTGGAGCCACAAATTCCATAATTTATGGTAAACTAAATGATTAAAACAAGCTTTAAAGACTCGTATTTGGCCGGGCGCGGTGGCTCAAGCCTGTAATCCCAGCACTTTGGGAGGCTGAGGCGGGCGGATCACGAGGTCAGGAGATCGAGACCATCCTGGCTAACACGGTGAAACCCCGTCTCTACTAAAAATACAAAAAAACTAGCCGGGTGAGGTGGCGGGCACCTGTAGTCCCAGCTACTCGGGAGGCTGAGTCAGGAGAATGGCGTGAACCCGGGAGGCAGAGCTTGCAGTGAGCTGAGATCCGGCCACTGCACTCCAGCTTGGGCGACAGAGCGAGACTCCGTCTCAAAAAAAAAAAAAAAAAAAAGACTCGTATTTAAAGTTGTGCTTAAGAATGTTATATAACTCATTGAAAAAAGCTATGGAATTGTGGTCTGTTTAGTAATTAAGACAAACAAGAAAATCAGGTCTTGAGTGCTCACAGTCTGTTAACTTTGATTTGTTCTGGCTCCTGGTGTCTCCTCATTCTCTCCATCCACATGTTTGATGGGTTAGTGTACTTTTCTTATTTATAGGAAAAGATAATTCCTAAGTATGTCTTAGTATGAGAAATTATGCTAATAGGAATTTCTTAATACACACACAAACACAAACATTAGTATTTTTAAGGGGTGTAATTATTGATTAATTTAATCATGGCATCTCATCTGACAAATATATAGGATAAATGAAAAGCTTCCACTTTTTGGAAATCATTTTAAACACACTTTGTAATTATGTACCGAACATTAATTTTTCTGGCTTAGAACAACTCCCTGATGTTAGGGATGGAAATCAGATATTGACCTGGAAAATATGTTTAAAAACAAAAACTTTCTCTTTCTTTTATCTGTACCCTCCCCCCCAAGTTTTGGCTATAAAGATAGAATTTTGGTCATTGCAGAGTTTTCCATTCCAATTTAGGTCAATGATAAGAGAAATTATTAGTGATGGAAACTAGTTTATTTCTGAAATTCTGTTCAGTGATGACAGCTTCTGACCTTAGAAGCATTTGAATTTCTGACAGCCATTTTGTCTTACTCTACATTTGAAAGTAAGGTCTTAATAGAACCTTTTTTTTTTGTCACCGAGGCTGGAGTGCAGTGGTGCGATCTCGGCCCACTGCAAGCTCTGTCTCCCGGGTTCATGCCATTCTCCTGCCTCAGCCTCCCGAGTAGCTGGGGTCTACAGGCGCCTGCCACCACGCCCAGCCAATTATTTTGTATTTTTAGTAGAGACAGGGTTTCACCATGTTAGCCAGGATGGTCTCGATCTCCTGACCTCGTGATCTGCCCGCCTCGGCCTCCCGAAGTGTTGGGATTACAGGCATGAGCCACCGCACTCGGCCCCTAACAGAACCTTTCATATACTAAAAATAACTGTACATCATTTCTTGTTAGACCTGAGAACTGCTTTTAACAGTTTTTCCCCTTCCACTAAGGCTTCACGATTTCGAGAATCAATCTTTAGTTCAGTAATAAAGTTCATAATAAGAGCAGCACCCTCCCAGCAAACAGCCTCCTATGTTTTGGGCTAGAAATAGGAGACCATGCCTGTGGAAATCATGTTTTCCTTTCTGTAGTAAACTCTAAGGACCATGGTTATATCCCTGATAAACTCAAGGCAATATATGCTTTAAGGTCCTGTAAAAGATGCTGAATTTCAAGAAGTTAAGAATAATTCATTGATTATACCACTTGCAGAAATAAACTACTTTTAGGCTGGACATGGTGGCTCACACCTGCAATCCCAGCACTTTGGGAGGCTGAGGCAGGAGGACTGCTTGAGCCCAGCATAGGCAACATAATGAGATCCTGTCTCTACAAAAAATCAAAAATTAGCTGGGTGCCATGGCATGTGCCTGTAGTCCCAGGTGCACTCGGAAGGGCTAGGATCCCATGAGCCCAGGAGTTTGAGACTGCAGTGAGCTATAATGGTGCCACAACACTTCAGCCTGGGCTACAGAGCAAACCCTGTCTCATAAAAAAGAAAAATAAACTTCTTTTTAACACTGTCACATATCTGTCTCAACTTTCTATAAGTATACACCTCTTTTACAAAAAGAGGCCATAACATACTTAAGGCTGTTTTTGTATTTAACAAGTCATAAATATAGTGTCATGTCAAATCTGTCTATAATAATTTTAAAAACTGATGGCCTTTTAAAAGGTTAAATAGCTGCTCATTACAAATACTACAGAAATAGAGTAAAATGTGAAAGCCCCCCGTAAGTATTTTGTTGTATACCATCATTTTCATTACAAATCCTACAGAAGTAGAGCAAAATGTGAAAGCCCCCCCTTAAATATTTTTTTGTATACCATCATTTTCAATAACGGCATGGTATTCCAAATATTGATGTCTATTTATTTACTTACGTGTGAGAGTCTTGCTTTGTCACCCAGGCAGGAGTGCAGTGGCCGATCTTGGCCCCCTGCAACTTCCGCCTGCTCAGTTCAACCGATTCTAGTGCCTCAGCTCTACCCAAATAGCTGGGACCACAGGCACATGTCACTATGCCCAGCTAATTTTAGTATTTTTAGTAGAGATGGGTTTTTGCCATGTTGGCCAGGCTAGCCTTGAACTCCTGGGCTCAAGTGACCTGCCCGCCTCAGCCGCCCAAAGTGCTGGGATTACAGGGATGAGCCACCGTGCCTGGCCCCAAATACTTAATATTATTTTTTTTTTTTTATGGAGACAGAGTTTCACGCTTGTCGCCTAGGCTGGAGTGCAGTGTCGCAATCTTGGCTCACTGCAGCCTCCACCTCCATCCAGGGTTCAAGCAATTCTCCTGCCTCAGTCTCCCGAGTAACTGGGATTACAGGCTCCTGACACCACGCACAGCTAATTTTTGTATTTTTAGTAGAGACGAGTTTTCGCTATGTCAGCCAGGCTGGTCTCAAACTCCTGACCTCAGGTGATCCACTCGCCTTGGGCTCCCAAAGTGCTGGGATTACAGGAATGAACCACTGTGCCCGGCAGATACTGATATTTTTAAATGTAACTTTTCACTTTAATTCAGGCATCCTATATCCATAATGGCCTCAGGGTGGTAGTTCTCCCCTTTTTTCTTCCTTGGAGGTTTACTATAGATCAAGTTCCCATGCTGGCATCCAGGTTCAGTAAATTGGGGTTATTCAAACTGTTACTCCTATATCGTATGTAGCTTTTCTTGTGAAATTTGTGACTTTTTAAGCCCTCTTAATTTCCGTGGCATATAGCTGTAGCTCTTTGATCAATGGGATTGCAAATAAAGGTAACAATATGAGTATTCCTGAAATAAATTTGTTCTGTGTTTTAACTTGAAACTGTATTTTCTGCCAGAGGTAGAAAAACACTGCCTAACTGATGAGAGTATCAGTGACCCTAGGAAATTCTTGAAGTCATTATTAGTTTTTTGTATTAATATCTGACAATGACTACTCAGTATCTTGATTTTGGCTCAAAATGTAAGACAGAGGCATAGAGAAATGACTTTAAAATGTTAACTACTTTTTAAATTTTTAATAGAGCATAGTTATTATGGATAATGGATATTTTATATACTTTTTTATTTCCACATTTTCAAATGAGTATGTATCACTTATTGAAATACTAATAAATGTAAAGAGAAAAAATAAAGTATCATGTTTACTATTAGTCTTTTGGTTTATACAATAATGATTTGTGGTGATCTTTAGTTCCAGAAAGCTGAGTCTGATCTGGATTACATTCAGTACAGGTTGGAATATGAAATCAAGACTAATCATCCTGATTCAGCAAGCGAGGTAATCTCCGAAATAAATAAGCTTAAAAAAAAAAAAAAGCCTTAACTGAGTACTTTAGAATTTTCTGATAGCATTCCTAATAGTAATAGATCATAAGAATTATATTATTAAGTTTATAGAATCTTAAAATCTTGTCATTGTATTGGAAGCTTGGTTATAGCATACTGGAGAAATAGTACCAATAGTCCATGAAATTTGTGGCTACTTTTTTCCCCCTAACCTTTTTTTTTTTTTTTTTTTTTTTTTTTTTGAGACGGAGTCTCGCTCTGTCGCCCAGGCTGGAGTGCAGTGGCCGGATCTCAGCTCACTGCAAGCTCCGCCTCCCGGGTTCACGCCATTCTCCTGCCTCAGCCTCCCGAGTAGCTGGGACTACAGGCGCCCGCCACCTCGCCCGGCTAGTTTTTTGTATTTTTTAGTAGAGACGGGGTTTCACCGTGTTAGCCAGGATGGTCTCGATCTCCTGACCTCGTGATCCGCCCGTCTCGGCCTCCCAACGTGCTGGGATTACAGGCTTGAGCCACCGCGCCCGGCCCCCCCAACCTTTAAAAAATAATCATTGAGTTCAGAGGTACAAGCCACTGTGGCAGCCCCTGAAATTCCAAGAGAGAATATAGGTACCTCTAGGGCAGTTGTTCTTCAGTAAGTTTGAGGGGAGAAGTCCTGGCAGTCAGCATATTCTCTGAGGAAGATAATGATACACTATTAGATTTTTTAGTTGTATATTATGAAGAGTGGTTTCCACATAAAGCTATGTATTTAATTATTCTAAGTTTAGGTTGATTAGAAACATTAACTCTGCTTTATGTCATAAAATCGTATACATACATGTCCATGGGGGTGAAAGCAAGTAATATCCAAGCATCATCTGTTAACGTTAACACTAAAATCACTAATTTAATAACGTGTATCTTTTTTTTCCCCAAAGCCCAGGTATCAGGCTTATTATCTTTTTTTTTTTTTTTTTTGAGACGGATCACTGTATCACCCAGGCTGGAGTGCAGTGGTACAATCTCAGCTCACCACAACCTCCACTTCCTGGGTTCAAGCGATTCTCTTGCCTCAGTCTCCCAAGTAGCTGGGATTACAGGTGTGCACCACAATGCTTGGCTAATTTTTTTTTTTTTTTTTTTGTATCTTTAGTAGAGATGGGGTTTCACCATGTTGGCCAGGCTGGTCTCTAACTCCTGACCTCAAGTGATCTACCTACCTCAGCCTCTCAAAGTGTGGGGATTATAGACATGAGCCACCACGCCCAACCAATATTTGTCTTTGATAGCATTTGCCAGCAGACGAGAAATACCGCGTTTTACAGTTAAAAAAAATTCCATAAAATTAAAAAAATTTTTTTGGATTGGGTAGAAGTACAAGTTATACTAACATTTTATACAAAATTGGGAAAATTTCACGAATGTTGTTTTTACTGTTTATTTCATGGAATGCTAGAATTCTATGGGAGTGTAGTTTGTACTGTTCTAGCTCCCTATTCTTTTCTCTCCTTCTCTTTTTTCTTCCTTCTTTTCTTTTTTTCTTTCTCTCTTCCCCTCCCTCTCTTTCTCTCTCTTCCTCCCTCCCTCTCTTTTTCTCTCTTCCTTCCCTTCCCCTTACTCTCTTTTCCTCCCTTCCTCCCTTCCCTCCTTCCCTCTTTCCCTCCTTGCTTCCTTCCTTCCCTCCCTCCCTCTTTTCCTTCCTCCCATCCTTCTTCTCCCTCCCTTCCCTTCCTTTCCCTTCCTTCTGTTGCCCAGGTTGGAGTTCAGTGGTACAATCTTGGGTCATTGTAGCCTCGGCCTCCCAGGTTCAAGGGATTCTCCCTCCTCAGCCTCCTGAGTAGCTGGGATTACAGGCACAGGCCACCATGCTTGGCTAATTTTTGTATTTTTTAGTAGAGATGGGGTTTCACCATGTTAGTCAGGCTGGTCTCGAACTCCTGACCTCAAGTGATCCACCCGCCTCAGCCTCCTAAAATGCTGGGATTACAGTCGTGAGCCACCACACCTGGCCCCTTCCTTCCTTTTCTTCCTTTCTTTCCTCCCTTCCCTTCCATTCCTTTGTTCCTTTCCTTTCCTCCCCCTGCCTCCCCTTCTTTCCTTTTTTTCTTTTGTCTTAAAGATTGGTGTGACATTGCTTCTCAGCCTTTTGGCTAAGATCAAGTGTAGTATCTGTTCTTATCAGTTTAAAGACTCTGTATGTGTGTGTGTATGTGTGTGTTTTTAAGACAGGGTCTCACTCTGTCACCAGGCTGGAGTGCAGTGACAGAATCTCAGCTCACTTCAGCCTTGACTTTCTGGGTTCAAGCAATCTCCCCACCTCAGTCTGCCAAGTGCCTGGAACTATAGGCACATACCACCACACCCAGCTAAAAAAAAAAAGTGTTGAGATTACAAGTGTGAGCCACCTTGCCCAACCATTCTTGTAACCTTTTATCATCCACTTATGATAAGTAAAACCTTAAATTGAATGAAGTATTATAGGCACAAAATTAACTAAAGTGCAGCACAGTTTACAAACACTAATAAAAGAATATAGAGGTTCCTGGCCAGGCGCGGTGGCTCATATCTGTAATCCCAGCGCTTTGGGAGGCCAAGGTAGGTGGATGACCTGAGGTCAGGAGTTCAAGACCAGCCTGACCAACATGGAGAAACCCCATCTCTACTAAAAAAAAAAGAAAAAAAAAAAAAAGAAAAAAAAAAAGAAAAAAAAAATTAGCCGGGTGTGGTGGCACATATGCCTGTAATCCCAGCTACTCGGGAGGCTGAGGCAAGAGAATTGCTTGAACCTGGGAAGCAAAGGTTGCAGTGAGCTGAGATCCCGCCATTGCACTCCAGCCTGGGCAACAAGAGCAAAGCTCCGTCTCAAAAAAAAAAAAAAAAGGACGTAGTGGTTCCCAAGAGCCAGTTACTCAAATAAAACAGGCTATGTGCACAATAGTTTTTTCCTTTGTGGTATGTTGCTAAGTCCTAACCACAGTCCTAACCTGTCATAAACAGGTCATAAATGCAAATCATGTTGTCCTAAATTACTCACTGCCATGTCAGTCTTATTAATTGAGCTAATGTCATAAAAACATGTATTATGGGTAGCTGCCTAACTACCCTGTCCTCTTTTAGCTCTGTGGCCATTTATTTCTTATGCTTGATTTACCAAGCATATGCTTTCCTTTCCTAGTTTTGTGAGATCCTCAAGGATTAGTTCTTCCCACTTTTATTTTTTCCTGTATGAATCTGTATTTGGGGAACTCATCATTCTCCTGAGTTATATTAATATGTACAGATCTCTGCGTATTTTACTACTGAGCTACATTCCAGTTACCTAAAGATCATTTATAATTAAGTTACATAATTCATTATCGCCTCATGAGGAAGATGATTTCTTCCCTCCTACCAATTTCCCTCCCAGTGTTAAACTTTCCCCCCCCCCCCCCCAGATAAAGTCTCACTCTGTTGCCCAGACTGGAGTGCAGTGGCATGATCATGGCTGACTGCAGCCTCAACCTCCTGGGCTTAGGTGATCCTCCCACCTCAGTCTCCTGAGTAGGTGGGAATACAGGTGTGTGCCACCACACCTGGTTCTAATTTTTTGCATTTTAGTAGGGATGGGGTTTTGCCATGTTTACTAGGCTGGTCTCCCCTGGGCTCATGTGATCCTCCTGTCTCAGCCTCACCACCCCTGGCCTAAACTTTTTTTTGTCAAATTAATTCTTGAATATAGTTGAAGAGTTACAGAAATATAAAGCTTATAATTACAAAGAATAATGCTTCACATTCTCACCTTCGAGGATACCACTTCATCTCAGTGTCTTATGGTATTTCCTTTATATTTCTAAATAGTTTGCTTGTACTGCATTTTTATTTTTCCTGATCTGAAACATCAACTAATTTCCTGGATACGAACTGTTAAACTTCACATTCTGGCTCTGCCTCTTATTAGCATTGTGATTTTAGCCAAGTCAGTCAACCTTTCTGTACTTTAATTTCCTCATCTGTAAAATGGGAATATTACTACCTACCTCAGAGGTTGAAAGAGAATAAAATTAGTTAACATATATAACTGTTTAGTCCAGAGTAAGTGCTATATGTTAGCTGTTATCACTAATCATAATTTCCTACTATAGCCCTGGTGTAGTAGCTCACACTTGTAGTCCCAGCTACTTGGGAGGCTGAGGTGGGAGGATCACTTGAGCCCAGCAGTTCAAGTGAGCTATGATTGCACCACTGCACTCCAGCCTAGGTGACAGAGTGAGATTCTAACTCTTTTTTTTATTTTTTTCCAAGACAGAGTCTTGCTCTGTTGCCCAGGCTGGAGTGCAGTGAACATGATCTTGGCTCACTGCAACCTCTGCCTCCCGGATTCAAGCAATTCTCCTGCCTCAGCCTCCTGAGTAGCTAGGATTACAGGCATGTGCCACCCTGCCCAGCTAATTTTTGTATTTTTAGTAGAGACGGGGTTTCACCATGTTGGCCAGGCTGGTTTTGAACTCTTGACCTCATGATCCACCCGCCTCGGCCTCCCAAAGTGCTCAGGTTAGAGGCATGAGCCATCACACCCAGCTGATTCTAACTCTTAAAAAAAAAGAATAATTTCCTACTATGGAAGATAAAGTTTAAATACTTTACTACTCATATTTATTCCTGTCTTCACAATTTCTATAACTATTGCTTTTATATAAACCCTGTTGAATACTATGTCTGCTTTCCTTTCTTCACAACTTGTTTTTCTAGAGCTAATAATTGTTTTCTTTTTTTCCTTCCATTTGCTTAGTTTTTTTTTTTTTTTTTTTAAGACAAGGTTTTGCTCTGTCGCCCAGGCTGGAGAGCAGGAATTTGAGACCAGCCTGGGCAACATAGGGAAACCCCATCTTCACAAAAAAATAATTTAAAGCTTGGGTGCAGTGGTTCACACCTGTAATCCCAGCACTTTGGGAGGCCGAGGTAGGCAGATCACCTGAGGTAAGGAGTTCTAGACCAGGCTGGCCAACATGGCAAAACCTCATCTCTACTAAAAATACAAAAATTAGCTGGGCGTGGTGGCACACACCTTTAGTCCCAGCTACTCTGTGACCATGGCTTACGGCAGTATCTACCTCCCAGGCCTAAGTGATCATCCCTGCTTAGCCGCCCGAGTAACTAGCACCATAGGCATGTGCCACCACACCCAGCTAATTTAAAAAATAATAATAATTATTATTGTATATAATATATAATTTATAAATATATGTTATATGTTATATTTATAAATTATATAAATATATGTTATATTTATAAATTATATAAATGTATAATAAATTTATAATAAATATATAATGTATATATAATTATATATAATAATAATTATTATTTTTTGAGATGGAGTCTTGCTCTGTTGCCCAGGCTGGAGTGCAGTGGCATGATCTTGGTTCACTGCAACCTCTGCCTCCCAGGCTCAAGTGATCCTCCCACCTCAGCCTCCTGAGTAGCTGGGACTACAGGCGTGTGCCACCACACATGGCTATTTTTTGTATTATTAGTAGAGATGAGGTTTCGCCATGTTGGCCATTCTGTTCTAGAACTCCTGACCTCAAGTGATCTGCCCCCCTTGGTCTCCCAAAGTGCTGGGACTTGCAGGCGTGAGTCACTGCACCCGGCCTTTAAATTATTTTTTGTAGAGATGAGGTTTCACGCTATGTTGCCCAGGCTGATATTGAACTCCTGACCTCAAGCAATCCTCCCACCTTGGCCTCCCAAAGTGCTAGAATTATAAGCATGAGCCACCATGGCCCAGCCTGCTTAGTTTTTCTATATACTTATCACTAATTCAGCCTCAGACATTTCTAATGACTGTAAAACTCTTCTCAATATTGTCAGACACACTACATGTTCCTTAAGTTTCATTTTCTCCCATGGAAACATCCTGTCCTTTCTGGTGTCTCTATCCTGCTCCCATCTGACCTCCTGCTCTATAGGCTTCTTGCATGGCTGTCTTTCTGGATTGTTTTTGTTTTTTGAGATGTTGTCGCACTCTGTGGTTAGGCTGGAGTGCAGTGGCATGATCTCGGATCACTGCAACCTCTGCCTCCCGGGTTCAAGCAATTCTCCCACCTCAGCCTCCCGAGTAGCTGGGACTACAGGCGCACGCCCACACGCCTGGCTAATTATTATTATTATTATTTGTTTTGGTATTTTAGTAGAGATGGCGTTTCACCATGTTGCCCAGGCTGGTCTCGAACTCCTGAGCTCAGGCAATCTGCCCGCTTCAGCCTCCCAAAGTGCTAGGCTAGGATTACAGGCGTGAGCCACCGTTCCCGGCCTCTTTTTTTGTTGTTGTTTGTTTGTTTTTGTTTGTTTCTTTGAGACGGAGTCTCGCTCTGTCGCCCAGGCTGGAGTGCAGTGGCTGGATCTCAGCTCACTGCAAGCTCCGCCTCCCGGGTTCACGCCATTCTTCTGCCTCAGCCTCCCGAGTAGCTGGGACTACAGGCGCCCGCCACCTCGCCTGGTTTTTTGTATTTTTTAGTAGAGACGGATTTCACCGGGTTAGCCAGGATGGTCTCGATCTCCTGACCTCGTGATCCGCCCGTCTCGGCCTCCCAAAGCGCTGGGATTACAGGCTTGAGCCACCGTTTGAGAGGGAGTTTCGCTGTTGTCACCCAGGCTGGAGTGCAATGGCGCCATCTCGGCTCACTGCAACCTCTGCTTCCGAGGCTCAAGTGATTCTCCTGCATCAGCCTACTGAGCAGCAAGGACTGCAGGTGCCCACCACAATGCCCGGCTAATTTTTGTATTTTTAGTAGAGACTGGGTTTCACCACGTTGGCCAGGCTGGTCTCGAACTCCTAACCTCATGTGATCGACCCATCTTGACCTCCCAAAGTGTTGAGATGATAGTCATGAGCCACCGTGCCTGGCATTTCTGGGATTTCTTTACCATTATTTTGGTATTTCCCTTTGTTTTACTCCTGTGTTGGATCATATGTTTCACTCTTTGGTGGTTTATTTCTTTGATCTGGAAGTATATCCTTTAGATGCTTCCCAAGGAAGATTATAGAGAAAGTTAACTTTTTTTTTTTTTTTTTTTTTTTTTTTTCAGTGAGGACATGTGTTTATCCTGTGTTGTGGGTGGGTACAGTGAGTTCTCTATTCAGGTAGGAGTGGAAGCTGGCTCAGAGCTCATCCAGTCCAATGTCCCACAGGTATAGAAGTGCCCTGATAAAATCTCAGAGCTGGCTGTCCAGTCAAGATTTGCATACCTCCAGAAATGGGGCTCTTACTACCCCTCAGAGTAGCCCATTCTGCTGTTGGGCACCTCCAATGGTCGGCATTTTCCTTCTGGCATCCTCTTTCTTGGGTTGGTTGGGGGACAGATACTGTCACTCCAGCCTAACCCTCAGGACAAGAGAGGTAGCTGGGGTGGAAACAGAGGCAGAAAAAGTAATAAGTTAAATCCAAGAATGAACAGAGAGTTGGCAGGATGGGCAGGGACATTCCTGGGGTGCCAGCAGTCTCTAGCTTGATCCAGGAGGCACTGGGGAGGAGGCTGCTGATCGCAAGCTTCCAGGCAGGAGGTGACTTTTTGAGATGCTGAATGTTTGAAAAAGTCTTTATTGCACCCTTTAACCCTTTATTTGATGAATGGTTTTGTTGAATATAGAATTCTAGATTGGAGATTTTCTCTTAATTTTAACATCATTACTTCGTGGCTTTCTAGCTTCTATTGTTGCTGTTGAAAAATAGATGCCATTCTCATTCCTGATCCTTTGTCTGTACTTTCCTTCTCAGCCTACCCCGGTCCCTTACCTATCACCTGGAAGTTTCAGAATATTTTTTCTATCCTGCGAAAATTTACAGTTATGGTATAGATCTTTTTATCAATTGTGCTGTCACTTGGTGGGCCTGAAAATACATCAGTCTTACCTAACCATAAAAAAAGAAATCTGACAGGGTGCAGTGGCTCACACCTGTAATTCTAGCACTTTGGGAGACTGATGCAGAAGGATTGCTTAAGGCCAGGAGTTTAAGACCAGCCTGGGCGACAGAGTGAGATTCCTGTTTCTATTAAAAAAAAAATTAAAAGAAAGAAAAGAATTACGAAGTGGCAGAAGGGGCCCAATTGAAATGTCTTTTATGGAATAGTGGTAATTTATATTACAAAATAAATCTGGAAAACCAATATAGTTTATAAATACGGTTGGGTTGGCATGAATTTTATATTTTGTATATATATAAATAAATTGAAATTTATACATACTTTATCCCCATGATAGTATGTTTACGAATTTTGGCCGGGCGCGGTGGCTCACGCCTATAATCCCAGCACTTTGGGAGGCTGAGGCGTGCAGATCACGAGGTCAGGAAATGAAGACCATCCTGGCTAACACGGTGAAACCCCGTCTCTACTAAAAACATAAAAAAATTAGCCGGGCATGGTGGCGGGCACCTGTAGTTCCAGCTACTCCAGAGGCTGAGGCAGGAGAATGACGTGAACCCAGGAGACCGAGCTTGCAGTGAGCCGAGATTGCGCCACTGCACTTCAGCCTGGGCAACAGAGTGAGACTCCGTCTCAAAAAAAAAAAAAAGTTTTATAAGTAGTTTCATGTTGTCTTATTCTTTAAGAACAAGTACAAATAGTTCCTTTTATTGCCTTCCGAATAGCATTTAGAATTGTATTTTAGAAATATATAATTTATTATTGTGAACTATGCATCAAATGTTATATATCTCAGGTGACCCTTATTTGCTGTTTAATATTGCCAGTTTTTTTGGTGGGTTATTTCTGTACCTAGGTTATAAATTTCTTGAGAATAGGATCTAGGTCTTATACTTTTCTGTCTTCCCCACCACCCATCTTATGTCATGTGGCTGCATAATTAAATACTCAACAGTGTTCAATTAAATGGATGGTAGAATGTGTTGTATGTATACAGTATTTTAATTCTTAAAAAGCTTAATCTTTCATAATTTAATACATGTTAACTTTTTTCCTGATGTAGAAAAATCCAGTTACACTCTTAAAGGAATTGTCAGCAATAAAGTCTCGATATCAAACTTTGTATGCCCGCTTTAAACCAGTTGCTGTTGAGCAGAAAGAGACTAGGAGCCGCATATGTGCTACTGTGAATAAAACTATGAATGTGATACAAAAACTACAGAAGCAAACAGACCTGGAGGTAATGCTTTCAATTGACAGCTTAGATTTGTATAACTTTAGCTCTGAGTGTTGCCTTGAAAAATACACTTGCTGTAACTTAAACTTTGAAACTCAGCAGTCAGTTTGAACTATTGAAAGATTTTCCTGATACCCTGAATATAATAGCTCTTATTTCTGTTTATTCAAAAATAAGCATATGGACTTGACGTGGTTAATAAAGAAGTGTGCCGTCTTGAATTATGTAACCATGGCAGAAAACTTGGTAATACTTATTAAATCTAGCAGCTTAGCTGGTTCCTGCAAGTACTAGTAAGAATGAGATGTCTAGAAAATGGTTGGTTAGAGTGCTGTATTAAGGAGCTGTGTCTGGGCATGGCAGAATAATAGCACTGTCAGCCACGAGCATGGGAAGGAGGAAGGCATATGTGATATTTATTTGCCGACTTTGCACTAAATTTTGGCTTAAGATACTTTGAATTATGGGCTTATAGCTAGAGTAAATCAGAAAGGTTAATTACCCAGGTCAGTTTGATCAAGAATACTTTATATTGCAAATGGAGGGGAAAAAACAGAATAACATCTGCTTAGAATGATAAAATGATACCTAAGATGCATCTGTTATAATCACAAGGAGACGAATGGCAGAAGAAGAAAGGGCAAATTAAACAGGGAATAGAGGTAATGGGGAGATAGAATTTAAAACAGTAAGGGTTGTGCCACATCCTAGTAAATTAAATGCAAAAAAAGTATGTATATAAGCTTTTATAAATCATCAGATCACACATTCTTCATTATATGTGCCTGACAATAGAGCACATAACCTTGTTCTTAGGAAACAAATAGCTGATTAAGTATAGTTCCAGATGTACATGACAACATATCTGTATAGAACCATAAATTTTTTGAAGCACAGAATAAACATGGGTGAGAGTGCAAAGAGAAAATGGTATTTTGAATATTTACAAATTTCCCCCACTGGATATAATAAATCGATGGTATATTTTTGAGACTACAAATTGGTACATAAAAGTAGTTGTATAGTGATAGAGGATTTCTTTTTTTTTTTTTTTTTTTTTTTGAGATGAAGTTTTACTCGTTTCCCAGGCTGGAGTGCAATGGCACGATACCGGCTCACTGCAACCTCTGCCTCCCGGGTTCAAGTGATTCTCCTGCCTCAGCCTCCAGAAGAGCTGGAATTACAGGTGCCTGCCACAATGCCTGGCTAATTTTTTGCAGTTTTAGTAGACACAGGGTTTCACCGTGTTAGCCAGGATGGTCTTGATATCTTGACCTCGTGATCCGCACGTCTCGGCCTCCCAAAGTGCTGGGATTACAGGCGTGAGCCACCATATCCAGCCAGTGATGGAGGATTTCAATCATCTGACTATCTGTAAAGGTTTTCAGTTGAAGAAATACCTGAAATGAACAATACTTATGTCAAAGGCTGAAAACTAAGGGAGCTTTTACTTTGGATCACGTTATGGCAAAGAAGAAGAAATGATGTAAAAGTTATAAAACTTGAAAGAGGTGGTCATATTTTAGAATCAACGATGACCAAATTGGGAAATGTTGGCTATAGTAAGTCTTGTACCTACTACTTTAAAAATGAGATAGTATGCTGGGCACAGTGGCTCATGCCTATAATCTCGGCACTTTGGGAGGTCAAGGCAGGAGGATCAGTTGAGGCCAGGAGTTTGAGACTAGCCTGGACAACATAGTGAGACCCTATCTCTACCAAAAAGAAAGAAAAAAGAAAAAAATATTTTAAATTTACTGGGCATGGGAGTGCATGCTGGTAGTTCCATCTATTTGGGGCAGAAGGATCCTTTGACCCCAGGAGTTTGAGGCTGCAGTGACCTATGATTGCACCACTGAATTCCAGCCTGGGTGACAGGGTGAGACTGTCCAAAAAATTTTTTTTAAATAAACTAAAACAAAAATGAGATAGTATTAGAAAGTTCAGAGGGAATACAGATATGATACTTAATCTTCTGAGAGATGTTTAAAAGGGAGGCTTAATAAGCCATAATATTGATAACATTTTTATGATCCAAATGTGAATGGGAATGACATCTGTAGAGCTGATAACCAAAAACAGTTATATGAGCCCAGAGTTTAAAGGACTTGCAAGGTACAATTTGTAAATAAATTTCAAATATTAAAAGGTCATAGGGAGAAACCTGCAAAATTAGTTAGGAAAGCCAACAGGGCTGGGTGTGGTGGCTCACGTCTATAATCCCAGCACTTTGAGGGGCCGAGGCGGGAGGATCACGAGGCCAGGAGATCCGAGACCATCCTGGCTGATATGGTGAAACCTTGTCTCTACTAAAATAACTAAAAATTACCCAGGCGTGGTGTTGCATGCCTGTAGTCCCAGCTACTGGGGAGGCTGAGGCAGGGGAATCGCTTGAACCTGGGGGGTGGAGGTTGCAGTGAGCCGAAATCGTGCCACTGCACTCCAGCCTGGCAACAGAGTGGGACCCTTTCTCCAAAAAAAAAAAAAGAAAGAAAGAAAAAGCCAAAGGCAGATTGAGCTAAGGCCTCTGAAATTTTCTAAAATAAGCAAAAGGTTATTTTAAAGGGGCTTTAAAATTATTTGGGGAGGCCGGGCGCGGTGGCTCAAGCCTGTAATCCCAGCACTTTTGGAGGCCGAGACGGGTGGATCACGAGGTCAGGAGATCGAGATCATCCTGGCTAACACGGTGATACCCTGTCTCTACTAAAAAAATACAAAAAACTAGCCAGGTGAGGTGGCGGGCGCCTGTAGTCCCAGCTACTCGGGAGGCTGAGGCAGGAGAACAGCGTAAACCCGGGAGGCGGAGCTTGCAGTGAGCTGAGATCGGGCCACTGCATTCCAGCCTGGGCGACAGAGCGAGACTCCGTCTCAAAAAAAAAAAATTATTTGGGGAACAAGAAGGACAAGAAAAGGATAAAGTCTCCTTGGAACCAATAGTGCTTTGTTTATAGATAACAAAATGTATATCTTTTCAGGTATTATCTTGCTATAATCTTTATCAATGAGTGGTTTTTCATTTGGAAGGGTAGAAAATATATTTGAATTTATAATATTCAAAAAGAACACTTGAACTGATAATACTAAATAATAAATACAGAACAGAAAAGGAGGTAGGAGAAAGTTAATACATACTAATTTTGTAATCTTTCTTAGGGGATATTAAGACTGACGAAGAAAAAAAGAGAAAAAACACTGAGGTTTATTTATTTATTGTTTGTTTTTTGAGATGGCGTCTCCCTCTGTTGCCCAGGCTGGAGTACAGTGTCATGATCTTGGCTCACAGCTACTTCGGCCTCCCGGATTCAAGCAATTCTCCTGCCTCAGCCTCCCAAGTGGCTGGGACTACAGGCACGTGCCACCATGCCCAGCTGATTTTTTTGTATTTTTAGTAGAGATGGGGTTTCACCAAGTTGGCCAGGCTGGTCTCGATCCCCTGACCGCAAGTGATCCACCTGTCTTGGCCTCTCAAAGTGCTGGGATTACAGATGTGAGCCTCCGTGCCCTCATATTTAAAATGAGGTTTAAATATGCTTAATTATAAAGGTGGTCTCATCAAAAGAGAAACGGGACTAAACTTACACCCAAACAAAAAACAGCAAAACAAACAAACGCCCCAAACATATATAACAATAAATAGAAAATTCAAAAGGCATTAAAAGTAGAATATGTAGTATTCCATGATCTTCCAAAATATATATGATAAAGAAGTAAAATTTCTACAAATTTTAGACTGGTTAACTTGACTTTAATTCCTGGAAAAATTATTTGAGAATTTATTAAACAGATGGTCTGAAAGGTTTTGTAGTGATCACAAGGAGCAACATGGATTCATCAGTCTTACAGCTGGGTGTGGCAGTGTGCATCTGTAGTTGCACCTACTTGGGAGGCTGAGGTGGGACGATTGCTTGCGCCCAGGAGTTAGAGGTTGCAGTGAGCTATGACCACACCACTGCAGTCTAGCCTGGGCGATGGAACAAGATCCTGTCTCTAAAACAAAAACAAAACGAAAAACCAAGTCTTGTCAGAATAACATTTCCTTTTTTTGCGGCAGAAGAAGGAAATCCTGTAACTGTTTGGGTTGTAGTAAGACATATGATTGTTTTTTATTTTATCCTTGTGAACATGTTGGGCAAATGTTGGTTTGATCAGTGGAACCAGCTGCATATCAGAATCATATAGGTTCTGTGGCTGTTCTAGATCTGGGCTGTCCTATTTGCATAACCTAATGTGGCTATATAAATTTAAGTTTAGGCTGGGTGCCGTGGCTCATGCCTGTAATCCCAGCACTTTGGGAGGCTGAGGCAGGTGGATCACCTGAGGTCAGTAGTTCCAGACCAGCCTGGCCAACATGGTGAAACCCCCATCTCTACTAAAGAAATACAAAAAATTAGCCAGGTGTGGTGGCAGGTGCCTGTAATCCCAGTTTCTTGGGAGGCTGAGGCAGGAGAATCTCCTGAACCTGGGAGGTGGAGGTTGCAGTGAGCTGAGATTGCACTCCAGCCTGGGCAACAAGAGTGAAACTCCATTCCAAATAAAAAAAAAAAGAAAAAAAAAAAGAAATGAAATTTACATTTAAGGTAGTTAAATGAAAAATAAGCATTAAGTTCTTCACCTACTGATTGGACAGTGCCAATATAGAATATTTCCAGCATCATGGAAAGTTTTATTGGACAGTGCTGCCCTAGAGATTCTGATTCTGTAGGTCTGGGGTGTTCCAGATTTGGCAGTCTCTCTAGAGATGACCTATATAGTTGGCAGAATTGTAACTACTTGATTCTTCAGGTTGTACCTCCTATTAATTCCCCACATAACCCTTTGTTTCAGGTAGGCTGTTTGTTGGTGCTCTGTGAAAGTCCCTTACAACTTCCCTTCAGCCTCCCTTCTTTTGCTGCTACCTGCTTTTGGTGGATACTATTGGCTGTTTTTGTTTCTCAGCATCTGTTCTCCTTTCCTGCCTACCAAAGTGTAGACATGCAGTGCATAATTATGTTTTGGTCAACAATGGACCAAATATATATGGCAGTGGTCCTAGAAGATTATAATAGCATATTTTTACGTACTCTTCAGATGTTTAGATATAAAAATACCATGTGTTACCACTGCCTACAGTATTCAGCACAGTAAGATGCTGTACGGATTTGTAGCCCAGGAGCAGTAGGCTATACCATATAGCCTGAGTGTATATATACAATCTCTGTGTGTGTAAGTACACTATGATGTTCACATATGAAACTGCCTAACCATATATTTCTCAGAACATATTCCTATCATTAAGTGACACATGACTATACTGACTTTCTTGAGATGTGTGTTGTCCCTCATAGCCATGTGCCTGAGATGAAGCTGGCCTCATCCTCGGCTTCAGGGGTGCATCTGATTGGCATAGGGAATGGACTTTATTTTTTAACTAACAGTGGTTGAGGAATGGGTTTGTAACCCAAATGACATGTGAGTAAGGATAGTCTAGAAGTAGGTAACCAGGAAGACTTTACTCACTGCTAAGAGAACCCTGAGAAGAGAAGGCTTCTTCTTCTGGACACTGTGTAGAGTTGTGATACCTAGAACCGTAAAAGCCATCTGCTGTCAGCTTGAGGGTAATACCATCCAGGAATATTAGAGCTGTCAGATGGAAAAAATTGAGTCCTTACATTGTTCAGTTCCTGAATAAATCAGCCCAGAAGTCTTTCCTTTTTCTGAAGTTATTGTGGAATGATAATACATTTTCTTTTATCTTTTTTTTTTTTTTGAGACAGAGTTTCACTCTTGTTGCCCAGGCTGGAGTGCAATGGCACAGTCTCAGCTCACTGCAACCTCCGCCTCCCGGGTTCAAGCAGTTCTCCTGCCTGAACCTCCCGAGTAGCTAGGATTACAGGCGCCCGCCACCATGCCCAGCTAATTTTTTGTATTTTTAGTAGAGATGAGGTTTCACCATGTTGGTCAGGCCGGTCTCAAACTCCTGACCTTAGGTGATCCACCCACCTCGGCCTCCCAAAGTGCTGGGATTACAGGCATGAGATGCTGCATCCGGCCTGTTTTTTCTTTTTTTAAGATGAGGTCTTGCTCTGCTGCCCAGGCTAGAGTGCAGTGACACCATCATGGCTGACTGCAGTCTCGACCTCTCAGGCTCAAGCGATCCTCTGACCACAGCCTCCCGAGCAGCTGGGACCACAGGTGTGTGCCACCATGCCCAGCTAAAAATTTGTGTACTAATAAGTTAAAAATCAGCTACTCAGGAGGCTGAGGTGGGAGGACTGCTTGAGCCCGGGAGGTTGCGGCTGCAGGGAGCCGTGATCGCACCACTGCACTCCAGCCTGGGCAACAGAGTGACCCTGTTTCAAAAATAGAAAAAAAATTTTGGAAAAAAATTAGATGGTTGCATCTATACTGAACAACTGTAGACTTTTTTCCTTATCATTTATTCCTTCCACAATATAGTGTAACAACTATGTACATAGCATTTACATTGAATTAGGTATTATAAGTAATCTAGAGATGACTTAAAGTATACAGGAGGATGTGTACAGTTTCTATGCAAATACTACACAATTTCATATAAGGGACTTAAGCATCTGTGGATTTTGTTATCCTGGAACCAATCTCCCACAAATACTGAGGGTTGACTGTACTTTTAGAATATGGCATCCAAACATGCTTCTTTGGTTCCGCTATAATCCTTAAATTGTTTGATTTTTTGGTCTTGTTTCTTCAACTTAATTACAAGTTCTTTAGAAGCTCAAACATCATAGGACCTTGTATATAAATAGCCAAGTATCTGTTTTTTCCCTTGCCCTTCTAAATCTGTGATTACATGCATAGTATAAGCTTAGGGAAACATTTATTGGTCGACAATGCAGAAGTTAACTAAACTGATTTAACAGTCTTTGAAGGTGTTTGAAATAAAAATTTTATCATTTATTTTCTAGCTGTCACCACTGACTAAAGAAGAGAAAACTGCGGCAGAGCAATTCAAATCTCACATGCCAGATTTATGAAGAAATGGATCTGGAAAGGAAACTAACAGAGAAGAGCTTAATTCCAGAGAAATTTAGGAAGACGTTTTGTTAACCCCTGATGTCTAGAGATTGGGGGCTGGTGAAGGAGGTTTGGCTTCAATGACTGGATAATGATGTCTTTCATGAGAGAGACTATAAGGGCAGATAATATATGAATAAAGTTCAGCCAAAAGGGTCAAAGGAGAATAAAATGATTTAAATATATGTATACACGCATGCACACACACACTTAGTCTTGTAATTTTAGGCAAGAACGTCTCAACACTATTTTGCATCTGTTTTCTTTTTCTAAGTCATGATAATGTAGATGTTCTGGTCTATCATAAAAGAATGTTTATGTACATTTCAGTCATTCGATATGCAGCTTTGGAAATTAAAGTATAGGTAAAATATTTGTATTACACATTATATATAGTTTCATTTTGTAAATGTTGATTGCGCATGTGGCCACATTATTGTTGAGACTGCTTTTATGTGACCTGTAGTCTCCCACAAAACCTAAAGTAATAAGCTGGCTTTTCTGTGATAGCCACTTTTGCGTATTTTTTTTCCCTATTTCCCTTGCCTGCTAATGTTGAGCAGCATGAACTTGCTTTCTGAGGCTGTTTTAGACTGTCCCTGTTGTATTTCAATAATACCTTTGTTTTCCTTCAGCCTTTATTACTGTAATTGTTCATTCTACATGAAAGTTAAGAAACGAAATTAGAAGAGCACTTACCTGCTACTTGCCAGTTTTGTGAGTGTGCTATATGTGTCAATTTCCCTTTAAAATAACTATTTATTTTAAAATAACTATTGGCAATAAGGAAACTGTTCAAAGTAGAGGCAGATCTTGATACAAAGATGTTAATCACAGGGTTGTTTATGATAGCAATGTACATACACATTTGGCTGGTACTAGGTGTAGGAAAATAAATCATGTTGATGTATACAATAAGAGGTCAAGTTGCCAATAAATTATTACTGTTAATGTTCTGGGAAATGCTGAAACTATGCTAAGTGGGGGAGAGGGAAAGCAGGTATTGCAGTTTTGTAATGAAGATTGGGCTTTGGAGTCATATCTGAGATGTAAGTAGCAGGTTTTAAATTCTAGCTATGACCCTGGGCAGATCACTTAACTTTTGAGTATCAGAATGTTTGGAGGAACAAGACAGTAAAGTGTTTTAATACAGGGTTCAGTATTTAGTAAGCCTTCTTCCTCTAGCTCTAGATCCTTATTTCCAATAAAATCCCCTACCTGAATATTGAAATTAAACATGTCCAGAATACTTACTGATTTTACTGTTAATAGCCACTATTCTGTTGTCTGAAATTAAAACCTGTATAACTAACTTGCATCCCTTTATCTTCTTAGTCAATAAAACCTACAATTCTCTCTCTAAAATGGTCATGGTATACAACCTCCACATTATCTTCACACCTCCTTAATTTAGATCTTTTGTTTCTCGTCTGGATTATAATTGTTTTATCCTATGTGACTATAGTGTTTTTATGTCTTAAGTTATAAATAATACATGTTTAAGAATTTAAAAATCACAGGCATGGCTGGGCGTGGTGGTTCACACCTGTAACCCCAGTACTTTGGGAGGTCGAGGTGGGAGGATCACAAGGTCAAGAGATCGAGACCATACTGGCCAACATGGTGAAACCCCGCCGCTACTAAAAATACAAAAATTAGCTGGGCATGGTGGCATGCGCCTGTAGTCCCAGCTACTCGGGAGGCTGAGGCAGGGAAGTCACTTGAACCCAGGAGATGGAGGTTGCAGTAAGCTGAGATCGCACCATTGTACCCTGGCTTGGTGACAAAGTGAGACTCTGTCTCAAAAAAAACCCCAAAAAACAAACAACAACAACAACAAAAAAAAAACAGGCATGTAAATTCTCTAGAGGTAATCTGCAAATAATTTCTTCAGGCATTTCTACATGTATAGAAATTTTAAAAAATTTTTTCAACAAAAGTAGGTTGATACTGTGCCTTGTACTGCTGCTGTACTTAATTTTTTTTAATTTCATTATTTTATTTGAGACAGGGTCTCACTCTGTCACCCATGCTAGAGTGCAGTGGCGCTATCATGGCTCACTGTAGCCTCTAGGGCTCAAGCAATCCTCCGGCCTCAGCCTCCCAAGTAGCTGAGACCACAGGTGCATGCCACCAACCCCTGCTAATTTTTGTATATTTTGTAGAAACTGGGTTTCATCATGTTGCCCAGGCTGGTCTCCAACTCCTGAGCTCAAGAGATCTGCCAGCCTCAGCTTCCCAAAAGTCCTGGGATACGTGAGCCACTGCGCCCGGTCTTCAATTCTAATATATTTTTGTTATGTCACACATCCACCCTTCTTTTTAACAGCATACCTTTTTTTTTTTTTTTTTTTTTTTTTTTAGACAGGATCTGGCTCTGTTGCCCAGGGCATAGTGCAGTGGCGTGATCTTGGATCACTGCAGCCTCAAACTCCTGGACTCAAGTGATTCTTCCATCTCAGCCTCCAGAGTAGCTGGGACCACAGGTGTGCACCACCATGCCCCCAGCTAAATATATAATCATTTTTATCAGTTCCTTATTGATAGACATTTAAGCTCTATAACAGCAAGTTATACAAATAATATAACAAGTTGTAAAACATTAAGTTATTTAAGGATATATATGAAGTTAGGAGATTTTTCTTGTGGGGAGGGCAGCAAGGTCAGCCTTTAAGGGATTCTGATGGAGCAGACCATTGGCTCCCAAACCCCAGGGCCTGGCAATCGATGTGAGTTTAGCATCTTGCCAACTAAATTATTTATTTTGCTCAAGTTCCCCTTTTTGCTTGCAACCAACGGCCTCTAATCAGTGGTACAGGTTTCTAACTGTTCGATATTATGAATTAGTGCAATAAGTCCTTCAACATTTTTGGATTCTTCGGCAAACATACAAGAATCTATCTTACTATTTACCATATAAGTATTGCAATTTGTCTTATTTGTCTTCCATACTGCTCCTTGAGAGCAAGGCCCACTCACTTTCATTACTCTGAATCCCAAGTACAGCACTGCATTCTTTTTTTTTTTTGAGATGGAGTTTCACTCTTGTTGCTCAGGCTGGAGTTCAATGGCGCGATCTCAGCTCATCGCAACCTCCGCCTCCCAGGTTCAAGCGATTCTCCTGCCTCAGCCTCCCTAGTAGCTGGGATTACAGGCATGCGCCACCACACCCGGCTAATTTTGTATTTTTAGTAGAGACGGGGTTTCTCCATGTTGGTCAGGCTGGTCTCGAACTCCCAACCTCAGGTGATCCGCCCGCCTCGGCCTCCCAAAGTGCTGGGATTACAGGCATGAGCCACTACGCCCGGCCTCGCATTGCATTCTATAATATTTTAAGTAAAATTGTCATAACATAAAATTAACCATCAACCATTTTAAAATGTACAACTGAGGGCATTTTCGTAAAAATAGCGTTATACAACCATCAGCTCCATGTAGTTCAAAGACCACAAATAATTCTTACTGAAAGCATTTTTCAGTCTCAGATTAATCTTTCTAAATTATATCTTGTTCATGACCCACGTAGTTAAAATAAATTGTTGCTACCCACCACCTATAAGCCTAAATGCAAGAACTTGTTTCTTGATTATTAGTGATTCTCTACATGTGCACTCCAGGTCGGTTAAGTATAATTAGTTGTTTGCAATAAATACAGGAACAATTAAACTCAAATTATGAATTTGATGTGCCCTCTTTGTCTCACACACCTTCAATTCTTGCAATCTTTACACATCTCTTCTGGCAGGAAATTGTAGAAAGCAGATCCCATTTATAGGAAAGATGAATATCGCTGATACCCTTTCAATAGTCCCACTGCGACAACTTACTTATGCGGCAAGAATGAAGTGTGGGATGTGGGAATGAAGTCTTCACAGTGTGTGGTCCCGTCCACTCACCACCGAAATGAGAAATGACACCTCTTCAGGCTTCACAGTCTGGAGCCTTCTAACTCAATTTGCTTTGGTAGGTGGAACCCAAGTCCTACAAACCTCAGACTCTTTCTTCCAGAGAGAACCACTAACCACTAACCCTGTGCACCAGGGTTTCTCAAAGTGCGGACCACAGACCACCTGCTACCGAATCACACACAATATTGGGTGAAAACGCGGATGGCCTGGGCCCCACCCTAAAATCTCAAAGTCCGAATACCCAGGGGTGTGGCTCCGAAGACTGCGCTTTCCACTAGTGCGCCAGGTGGCTCCGTCTTTGGCGCGCAAGTTTGAGAGACGTGGGGCCCCGCCCTCCGCCGAGGTGGGCGGGGCGTAGCTGAGCCCCACACTCAGACCGCCTACGCAGGCTGGGGCCGGAGGCACGCAACCCTGAGGCAGCGAGTCGCCAAGTCTCGTGTGCGCCCCGCAACGCGGGAACTAGGCGAACCTTCCACGCTCCTCCCCTCCCTTTTCCTCCCGCAGCGTCCTAAGCGCATGCGCTTCGCGGCTTCTCTCGCCGCCGCGCCCCCAGCTGTCCTGGTTACGGTTGGTGTTTGCGAATTCTCTGCGGCGCCTTCTTCGCCAAACTCCAGCGGCGGTTCGATACGCGCGCGCCCGCGTCACGTGGGCCGAGATTCCCTCGCGGCTGCTGGCCGGCGGGTGAGCCCGGAGAAAGGAGCGGCGGCCACTGCTCGCCTTACCTCTGCGCCCGGGGGCGGGCGCGCCGGTAAAAATGGCGAAATGCGGGTAGTCGGTGCTGGACCTAAAGCGATGGGGCACGCAGGTGGGGCGGTTGTCGGAGCCCCCTGACGTGGGCGCCGGGCTTCTCTCGGTGATTTGATCTGGCGACCTCGGGCTAGCGCCTGAGGTCAGACTACGGAGCCCGCGGGTCGCCAACGGCCTCGCCGAGAGCTGGAGGCAATGGATGAACAGAGCGTGGAGGTGAGGGGGTTGTGAGGGTGGTGGTTAGTCCCCGCCCCCACCCGATGAGCGGTTTTTATTCGGGGAGCCGTGCCCATGTCCTCCCTCCGGTAGGGCACCCCTACCCCACACCCCTGCCGCTGTGGAGAGGGCTGGCCCTGTACCAAGGACGCCGTTCTCATTCTGCAGCGCTCCGGGTGTCTTGTGCTCACTGTTCCGCAGTCAGGTGGTGCGTATCCTGGAGTTTTCAAGGATGTCTTGGCACAGGTACTCATCCCCACCGGGTATTTACAAACTGCATCCTGTTCCGAGCAAAACTGCAGATTCATCAAATGGACGTACCCTGCCACTCGCCACCAGTCCTTGCGAGTTCTTGAGCTGATCTAAATCTCCTTCCCAATGGATAATCATCTTTCCCTCTCAGTGACACATTTTGCAAGCTTCTGCCCTTCCTTCCTAGATTGAATCAGCATATATTATCTCATGTGTAGTTTCCAGAACAAACTGTTGTTTTTATAACTGATTCTTGTAAGCGGTGAGTTAAAATAGTTGGGATATATAGGATATGTAAGTAAAGGCTAGGAATATTTTTTAAAAGATTGTTTATTGAACTTAATTGTATAATCATTATCAAATTTTGAACCTTTCAGATACTGAAATAGGAAATCCTTGCTTTTTAGTAAGAGGTAACCATGTTATGGATATTCCACTTGAAACTAGTCATTCTGTAGTCTTGTTGTCCACCCCGTTGCAGGTTACAGAATCTGCATCTCCCAGGTTCTTTCTGACCCTACAGAGTCATGATGAGATTCACGAGTAATTTTCTCCTTAATTCCTCATGTAAAGTATTATAAAGGTTTTGTAAACTTATCTTGGTTTTAGGAGGGTTTAATTCTAGAATGGAGTGAAAGTAAATGTCAGTACTATAAAAACAAAGTATACAATACAGTAAGAATACGTTTAATTGTATCTTTTTTCTTGTTAAAAACTTTTCAGTTACTTCCTAAATTGATTAAACTGAGACTTGCAAAGATAATACTGTTTCTTGTATTTACATATTTTTGTTGTTGTTCCCAATATTGCTTTGAACTACCGTCAGCATTTTCAATTGGGGCAGAATCTCAGGTTCAAATAAGTAGCTAGTCGGTTTTAACATCAGGGCAGCAATTCAGATTTCTGGGTTCTTAATTCATTTTTTTCTGGGTCACAGTACACTGCCTTTAGGATAAGTGTCTTTTTAAACTTCTTTTTCCTCTAAATTATAAAATCAGTTTATACCTTTTGGGGAAATTGCAGAAAAAGTTAAAAAGTTCATGTTGTGTATTCAGTCATATAGTCTGCCTTTTTTCCTTTTTTTTTTTTTTTGAGACTGAGTCTCACTCTGTCACCCAGTCTGGAGTGCAGTGGCACCCTCTCAGCTCAATGCAACCTCCGCCTCCCAGGTTCAAGCGATTCTCCTGCCTCAGCCTCCTGAGTAGCTGGGATTACAGGCGCACACCACCACGCCCGGCTAATTTTTGTATTTTTAGTAGAGACGGGATTTCACCATTTTGGCCAGACTGGTCTTGAACTCCCGGCCTCAAGTGATCCACCTGCATCGGCCTCCCAAAGTGCTGGGATTACAGTCATGAACCATTGTGCCTGGGCCTTTTTTCCTTGCTGTTGTACATTATATGCATTTTTCTGTATCATTAGATGAAGAACCATTTCTAGTGACTGTAATCTTTGTGTAACTGCCGTAATTTACTTAATATTTGGACATTTGGGCTGTACCTAGATTCTTGCCATTATAATTACTGCTTCAGTGAAAATTTTTCTGCATAAGTCTGTGTTTGCATTTCCTATATTTTCCTTAGAATAGAATCATCATGAAGCTTAGAAAAATGGAAGTACATTTTCCAGATATTTTGAGGTACTCTGGACCTTGACCAACCAAATCCTGATATGGAATATAGTTAAAATAGAGGTATCAGCCCAAAATAAATGTAAATGTTGAGTTGTTTTGAGCTTGCCTTTTACTCTTGATTCAGTAGCCTAAACTGATGGATCTTACATCTTTTATTGTTTTCAGAGCATTGCTGAGGTTTTCCGATGTTTCATTTGTATGGAGAAATTGCGGGATGCACGCCTGTGTCCTCATTGCTCCAAGCTGTGTTGTTTCAGCTGTATTAGGGTAAGTTGTATTTCTTTTTACATGTAACTAGTATATATAGTATATATTGTAGGGATTAACCATTTCCGTTATCTTTTTATTTTACATTTTTTTGCCCTAAAGTGCTTGCTTGCATTGTGCTTGGGGTTGAGGAATACTAAGGTAAATGAAAAATTGTAGATTAGACAAATAGCCTAAATCTAATTGACGGAATGGAGTTTAGAATGTTTATATTGAAGAATGTGTGGTGTCATAAAGAGACACTAAAGAAGTGCTGTGGGGCTCAGAAGATTACTAGTTTATATGCGTTTGGTGAGTAAGATGGAGAAAAAGTGTTTAATCTTAAACAGTTGCAAGACACTGTAGAGATAAATATAATCTAGTGGCTTTAAAACTTGAGTGTTGGCACTTTGGGAGTCCGAGATGGGTGGATGACAACGTCAAGAGATCGAGACTTGGCCGGGCGCGGTGGCTCAAGCCTGTAATCCCAGCACTTTGGGAGGCTGAGACGGGCGGATCACAAGGTTAGGAGATCAAGACCATCCTGGCTAACACGGTGAAACCCCGTCTCTACTAAAAATACAAAAAGCTAGCCGGGCGAGGTGGCGGGCGCCTGTAGTCCCAGCTACTCGGGAGGCTGAGGCAGGAGAATGGCGGTAAACCCGGGAGGCGGAGCTTGCAGTGAGCTGAGATCCAGCCACTGCACTCCAGCCTCTGCGACAGAGTGAGACTCTGTCTCAAAAAAAAAAAAAAAAAAAAAGAGATGGAGACCATCCTGGCCAACATGGTGAAACCCTGTCTCTACTAAAAATACAAAAATTAGCTGGGTCTGGTGGCATGCGCCTGTGTCCCAGCTACCCAGGAGGCTGAAGCAGGAGAATCACTTGAACCTGGGAGGGCAGAGATTGCAGTGAGCCGAGATAGTGCCACTGCACTCTAGCCTGGTGACAAAGTGAGACTTCGTCTCAAAAAAAAAAAAACAAAACAAAATTTGAATGTTGGCTGGGAGTGGTGGCCCAGGCCTGTAATCCCAGCACTTTGGGAGGCCGAGGCGGGCGGATCACGGGGTCAGGAGTTCGAGACCAGCCTGATTAACATGGTGAAACCCCGTCTACTAAAAATACAAAAATTAGCCGAGTGTGGTGGTGTGTGCCTGTAATCCCAGCTACTGAGGAGGCTGAGGCAGGAGAATTGCTTGAACCTAGGAGGCAGAGGTTGCAGTGAGCCGAGATCACGCCAGTGCACTCCAGCCTGGGCGACAGAGCGAGACTGTGTCTCAAAAAAACAAAAAAACATTATGAGGAAGTTTGGTTGTGTGTGCCAACGTCCAATAGCACATCTACAGAGCACAATTGAAAACTGCCTTGTTCACATTCCTCTTCAATTATTTTCCTGAGAAAATCAAAGAGTTCACATGCTCTTCACCTCAAACTTTCTGTTTCGGCTGGGCGCGGTAGCTCACGCCTGTAATCCCAGCATTTTGGGAGGGTGAGGTGGGTGGATCACCTGAGGTCAGGAGTTCAAGACCAGCCTGACCAATATGTTGAAACCCTGTCTCTACTAAAAATACAAAAATTAGCCGGGCATGGTGGCATGTACCTGTAGTCCCAGCTACTCAAGAGGCTGAGACAAGAGAATCACTTGAACCCAGGAGGCAGAGGTTGCAGTGAGCCACTGCACTCCAACCTGGCGACAGAGCGAGACTTCATCTCAAAAAAAAAAAAAAAAAAAGGAAAATTTCTGTTTCCTTATTCTTGCCTAAGGAAGATAAATATGCCTTTGTCAAGAGTAGTATTGGTAACACTTAAATCATTTTTTTCTAGTCACACAGCTCACAATTGATGGTACTGGACTTGAACCCATTAAGTTCAAGAACTCTATAGCCTTTTCTTTGTCACTGCACCATGTGCAGAAGACCAAGTTAAATATGATGTTAGTTCTCATACTCCTAAAACTAAGAGATTCGATCTTTCTTGGCCTTCTTTCCTTAGCTGTAGAATTCAGATAGGATTTGCTTTACAGTGTGGTTGTGGCATTAAATGAGATAACCTAAGAAGTAATTAAGAAATTATAAAATACTGTATCTACTTGTTTGTAAGGTGTTGAGTTGTTAAAATAGCAACTAATACACATTAACACTTACCTATGTTTTAATAAACAGTGAAACTGATGCTAGAGAGATTAAGTAATTGACCTCCATTACTATAGTTAATTAAGTGGTAGAATCTGGATCTGGGCTGATTTTTTCGATGAAGGTCCCATATGCTTATGGTGTTTAGTTGTTACCTTATGCCTCATTGATTCTGTATTTTTTCATTATTACATCTTCTTCCTCCTGCCCCTTAAATGCATTTATTTCTTAATTTCTTAAGATCTTGTTGCTTCGTTCTCTACTCTGAGGTTTCTGGGAGTATTCATCTACTTTGGGAAATTTTATTTACTTTAGCAGCTTTAGCTATCATCTCTGTGCATGGCTCCTAAATCTGTTCCTTCAGCACTAACTTGTGGATGTCTTGTCTTGTTGTCCTTCTAGCATCTTGAACTTTGTTGAAGATCAAATTATTTGTGTTATTTTCTCAAACCAACTCTAAGTTCATTCTTTTTGTTCTGTTCTGCCAGTCAAACTGGAAACTTTATACAATGATTTTTTTATTTTTTATTTTTATTTTTTTGAGATGGAGTCTCGCTCTGTTGCCCAGGCTATAGTGCAGTGGCGTGATCTCGGGTCACTGCAACCTCCGCCTCTCAGGTTCAAGCGATTCTCCTGCCTCAGCCTCTCGAGTTGCTGGGAGTATAGGTGCACTCCACCATGCCCAGCTGTTTGTGTGTGTGTTTGTGTGTGTGTGTGTGTGTGTGTGTGTGTGTGTATATATATATATATATATATATTTTTTTTTTTTTTTGGTAGAGTTGGGGTTTCACTGTGTTGCCCAGGCTGGTCTTGAACTACTGACCTCAACTCATCTGCCCTCCTTGGCCTCTCAAAGTGCTGGAATTACTAGCATGAGCCACCGCGCCTGGGCTATACCAATGATTTTTAAGTGCAATTAGTTATTATCTCCCGGTTTCACTTATGTTTGTCTTACCTTTTCTATTTTTATCATTAGCATGCTAATAGAGAAGTATGAACATTGGTTACCTCATGCTTAGATTATTTAATTACTTTCTATCTGATCTCTCAGGTTTGAGTCTTTTCTTATTTCCAGTCCATTTTCTGTCCTGCTGCTATATTAATATTTTTCATTGGTGTCTTTTTTTTCCCAGAAGCCTCAGAAATTTATTACATAAAGGATAAAGTCCAAGAGTGTTAGCCTTGTGTTCAGACCGTCCAGATCTGGTTCTGACCTTTCTTTCTAGGGCTGTCTTGGTTCCTGAATGCACTGATCACTTGTTCATTCATTCAGCAAATATTGTTTGCCTACTTGTTTTCAAGCCAGTCATTTTTTATTAGGTATAATTGACATACAATAAACTACACATATTTAAAGTGTACAGTTTTTTGTTTGTTTTGTTCTTTTTTTTTTTTTTTTTTGAGATGGCGTTTCGCTCTTGTTGCCCAGCCTGGAGTGCAATGATGCGATCTCCCCTTACTGCAACCTCCATCTCCTGGGTTCAAGTGATTCTCCTGCCTCAGCCTTCCAAGCAGCTGGGATTATAGGCATGCATCACCACGCCTGGCTAATTTTGTATTTTTAGCAGAAACAGGGTTTCACCATGTTGGTCAGGTTGGTCTCAAACTCCTGACCTCAAGTGATCTACCCACCTCAGCCCCCCAAAGTGCTAGGATTATAGATGTGAGTCACTGCGCCTGGCCAAGTGTACAGTTTTGACATATATATCCTCTTGTGAGACTATCACTGCAGCCAAGTTAGTGAATGTATCTGTCATCCCCAAAACTTTCCTTGTGCCTCTTGGTAATTCCTCCCTCTACTTACCTTGTCCCCAGGCAACCACTGATCTGCTTTCTGTCACAATAGATAGGTTTGCTTCAGAGATAAGGGGGATGGAAAAAGAGGAAAAAGATAAGTTTGCATGCTCCGGAATTTTACACAAATGAAAATCATACAATACGTACTCTTAGGGATCTGGCTTTTTTCACTCAGCAAAAATACTGTGTGTATCAGTAGTATTCCTTTTTATTGCTAAGTAGTATTCCATTGTATGTATTTACCACAATTTGTTTATGCATTTGTCTATTGATGGACATATGGCATGTTTACAGTTTTTGCTATTACAGTGAAAATTGCTGCGAACATTTGTGTACAAGAAGCTTTCTTTTCTCTTGGGTAAGTAATTAGAAATGGAATGGATAGAGATTATATGGTAGATGTGTGTTTAACATTTTGAAAATTGCCCAGCTATCTTCTAAAATACTTATATCTGAGAGCTAAACAACAACATACGTGGACATAAAGGGGGAAATGCTAGACACCAGGGACTTCAAAAGAGGGAGAGGAGAAGAGGGATGAAGGTTAAATTAAAAAAAGGATTGGGAGACCGAAGCGGGCGGATCACCTGAATTCGGGAGTTCGAGACCAGCTTGAACAACATGGAAAACCCTGTCTCTAATAAAAATACAAAATTAACCAGGCGTGGTGGTTCATGCCTGTAATCCCAGTTACTCGGGAGGCTGAGGCAGGAGAATCTCTTGAATCCGAAGGTGGAGGTTGCAGCGAGCCGAGATCGTGCCATTGTACTCCAGCCTGGGCAACAAGAGCAAAACTCTGTCTCAGAGAAAAAAAAGGAAATAGTTTTATAATTTTACATTCTCACCAGCAGTGAATGAGAGTTCCAATTCCTCCACATTAATACTAGCAGTTGGTATGTTCGGTTTTGTGAATTTTAGCCATTCTCGGGGTATGTAGCCATTCTTAGAGGTATCTCCTTGTTTTAGTTAGCGTTTCTCTGTTGAGTAATGATGTTAGCATCTTTTCCAGGAGTTATTTACCATCCATATGTTGTCTTTGGTAAGGGGTCTGTTCAGTGCCCCCCATTTTGTGCTAAATAAATATAACAAAATTTCCATTTTACCCATATTTAAGGGTACAGTTCAGTGTCTTTAATTACATCCATGATGTTGTACAACCGTATCGCTGTTTCCAAAACCTTTCATCACCCCAAACAGAAAGTCTGTACCCATTAAAAAGAAAATAAACATAAGTAAACATAGAAAAGGTATATTAAAAATACAGTATAAAAGATAAAAAATAGTACACCTATGTAGGGCAGCTCCATTCTAATCTTATGAGACTACTGTAGTATATGCGGTCCATCATTTACCCATACATCTTTATGTGACACATGACTATATACCACCTTTCGTTTATCCTTTTTTTTTTTTTTTTTAAGACAGTGTCTTGCTGTGTCGCCAGGCTGGAGCTGGAGTGCAGTGGCGCGATCTCGGCTCACTGCACCCTCCGCCTCTCTCCCAGGTTCGAGTGAGTCTCCAGCCTCAGCCTCCTAAGTAGCTGGGACTACAGGCGCGTGCCACCACACCCAGCTAATTTTTGTGTTTTTAGTAGAGATGGGGTTTCACCATGTTGGCCAGGATGGTGTTGATCTCTTGACCTGGTGATCCACCCTCCTTGACCTCCCAAAGTGCTGAGATTACAGGCATTGAGCCACCGCGCCCAGCCTATTTATCCATTTTTATCTCTTGATATACACTTGGGTTGTTTTCACCTTTTGGGTATTGTTAATAGTTCTGTTGTTAACAGTTATCTGTTTTGAGTTCCTGCTTTCATTTCTTTTGAATATATATCTAGGAGTGAAATTGCTAGATCATATGGTATTCTGTTTTAACTTTTTTTTTTTTTTAATTGTGGTAAAATATACCTAATGTAAGATTAACCCTTTTTTTTTTAAATGAGACAGTGTCTCACTCTGTTACCCACGTTGGAGCTCAGTGACACAGTCATGGCTCACTGCAGCCTCAATCTCTTGGGCTTGAGCAGTTGGCCTGCTTCACACTCTTGAGTAGCTGGGACCACAAGTGTGTGCCATTGTGCCTGGTTAATTTTTTTATTTTTTGTAGAGACAGGGTTTTACTTTGTTGACCAAGTTGGCCTCAGACTCCTGGGCTCAAGTGATCTGCCTGCCTTGGCCTCCCAAGTGCTAGGATTACAGATGTGAGCCACTTGGCTCAGTCACATTTACGATTTTAACTGTATTTTTAAGAGTACAGTTTAGTGGCATTAAGTACATTCACATTGTTGTGCAGCCATCACCACTATCCACCTTTAGTACCTTTTCATCATCCCAAACTGAAACTCTGTACTTGATAAATTCTCCTTATTCTCTTCCCTCTAGCCCCGTTAACCCCTATTCTACCTTCTATCTTTACACTGACCGTTTTAAGTACCTCATATACATGGAATCATAAAATATTTGTGTTTATTTCTACCTCTGTATTCTGTTCTGTTAGTCTCTATTTCTGTTCTTATGGTAGTACCACACTGCTTTGATTACTGTAGCTTTGTAGTAAGTTTTGAAATTAGTGTGGGTCCTCCAACTTTGTCTTTTTCAAGATAGTTTTAGCTATTTGGCATCCCTTGAGATTCCATGTGAATTTTAAATGCATTTTTCTACCAATATGAAAAAGCACCATTGGAGTTTTAGTAGGGATTACATTGATTCTGTACATGCCTTTGAGTAGTATTGCTGTCCTAAAAATATTAAATCTTACGATCCTTGAACATGGGTGTCTTTCCATTTATTTAGGACTTCTCTAACTTCTTTCAGCAGTGTATTGTAGTTTGGCATGTATAAGTCTTTCTTTCTTTTTCTTTTTTATTTTTTTGAGACAGGATCTTGCTGTCACCCAGGCTGGAGTGCAGTGATGTGATTATGGCTCACTGCAGCCTCAACTTCCTGGGTTCAAGCAGTCCTCTTGTCTTGGCCTCCCAGTGCTGGGATTATAGGTGTGAGCTACCACACTCAGCCTCCGTGTATGTCTTTCAAATGCTTGCTTCGTTTTTTTCCTAAGCATTTTATTCCTTTTGATGCTGTTGCAAATGTGTTATTTTCTTAATTTCCTTTTTTGATTGTTCATTGCAAGCTTATAGAAATGCCAGTGTTTTTTGTGTGTTTATTTTGTATCCTGTAACTGCTGCATTTATTAGCTTTAACAATATTTTGTAGACTCGTTAGGGATTTTTACAGATAAGATCATGTTGTCTGCAAAAGATAATTTCACTTCTTTTTTAATTAGGATACTTTTTATTTCTTTATTTTGCCTAAGTACTGTGGCTGGAATTTTTAGTACCTGTATTATGTTGAATAGAGATTGTAAAAGCTGGCATCCTTGTCTTTTTCCTGATCTTAAGGGGAATTTTTCCTGATCTTAAGGGGAAGAGTTAAAGCCTTTGAATCGTTGACTATGATTTTTATGAGTTTTTATATATGGCCTTTATCAAGTTGAGGAAGTTCCCTTCTATTTCTGTCTATTGAGTATTTTTGTCATGAAAGGATATTGGATTTTGTCAGATGCCTTTTCTGTATAATTGAGATGATCGTAGTGGGGGTTTTCCATGAAGTGGTTTATTACATTGAATGATTTTTATAGTTGAACCATCTTTGTATTCTAGGAATAAATCCCACTTGGCTACAGTGTATAGTCTTTTAAATATGCTGTTGAATTAGTTTTATTAGGATTTTGTTGAGGATTTACCTAGCACAGTTTCTCTAGTAAACGTCTTAAACTCCCAGAGCAATATATATACATTAAAATTTTTCACATAGCATTATGAATGATGATACACAGTGCGTGTCAATAGTGATATCTCTGAGTATATTCTGAAGAAATGGAAGGAATTTAATAAATATTTGTATTTTAAATTAATTTCAAATGCAGGATTAGGTGTTGGAAGTAATATTTAATCAATCATGAACCCATGATCTAAGATTTTTAATGATTGCTGTAATTAATGTTTCTCAAAGAGCTTGTTTTCTGTAACAAAGTTGTTTTTTTTTTTTTTTTTTTTTGAGACAGTCTCACTGTCAGCCAGGCTGTAGTGCAGTGGCACAATCTCAGCTCACTGTAACCTTCGCTTCCTGGGTTCAAGCGATTGTCCTGCCTCAGCCTCCCGAGTAGCTGGGATTGCAGGCAACCACCACCATGCCTGACTAATTTTTATATTTTTAGTAGAGTTGGGGTTTCACCATGTTTCCCAGGCTGGTCTCGAACTCCAGACCCCAGGTGATCCACCCACCTCGGCCTCCCAAAGTGTTGGGATTACAGGCGTGAGCCACCATGCCTGGCTGATGTTTTTTTTAAAACTCTCTCTTTTTGGTCTGCTGTTACACTAACAGTAATTTTATTTACCATCTGGCTTATTTAGTTCTGTATACTAGATAATTAATATATACAATCTTTATGATAATTACTCATTCTTACAAGTTTTTGGAGATGAACAAAGGGACTGCTTTTCCCTTTCTCTGGTAGACACGCCGTAAGAAGTGGACTTTGGTTGTAGTTTAGTGGTATAGATGTTTGTAAGAAACTATTTTAGGTTGGGCGCCGTGGCTCATCCCTGTAGTCCCAGCACTTTGGGAGGCCAAAGGCGGAGGATTGTTTGAGCCCAGGACTTCAAGACCAGCCTGAGCAACATGGCAGGATCCCATCTCTGCAAAAATTAAAAAATTAGCTGGATGTAGTGGGCACATCTGTAGCCCCAGCTACTTCTGAGGGTCAGGTGGGAGGACCTCTTGAGACCAAGAGGTTGAGGCTGCAGTGAGCTGTGTTTGGGCCACTGCACTCCTGCGTGAGCGACAGAGTGTGACTTGTCTCAAAAACAAAAAACCCAGACAGTATTTAGCATGTTTTTGTATGTATATATAGTTTGCCTCAAACAATACATTAGGGGATGTAGGAAATTTTGTATGTTTTCACAAGGCATCTGAGATCCTCTGTGATCTGCCTCCTGGTTTCCTTGCAATTTTGAGCTATTTGGGAATAAAGGTTCTTTGTTAACAAATTTCCTATTTACTGCCTGTTTTCTCTTATAGCTAAAACTATTTAAATGAGTGTTTTCCACTCCATATCTCTGCAACCTCGCCGTCTACTTACCCTTCAGCCCATTCTAACTTGATTTTATTTCCCTCCACACTACTCACATAGCTCCTACAGGGTGTAGACTCAATTTTGCTAAATCCAGTGAACATTTCATTGGCCTTATCTTTCCTTCTCAGAGCGTCAGCACAAATTACTTTATCTGTTTTTCTTGAAACATTATCTTCTTTGGTATTTTAGCCGTAATAGCTATACTATCCTCCTAGTAACTTCATGGTCTATGGATTTTTTTTTTTTTTTAAAGAGACTGAGTCTTGCTCTGTTATCCAGGCTAGAGACAGTGGCATGATCATGGCTCACTGCAGCCCCGACCTCTGGATTCAATTCATCCTCCCACCTCAGCCTCCTGAGGAGTAGCTGGGACTACAGGCATGCCCACCATGCCTGGCTAATTTTTAAGTTTATTGTAGAGATGGTATCTTGCTGTGTGACCTAGACTGGTCTGGACCTCCTGGCCTTAAGCAATCCTCCCACCTTGGCCTGCCGAAGTGCTGGGATTAAAGGTGTGAGCCACCACATTTGACTGGTCCATGACTTTTAACACTACCTCTAGACTTATACTTCACAACTTTATCTTTTCAGTCTTGGCCTTTTTCCTGCCTCTAGTATCTAACTACCCTCGTTTGGACTTGTAGTATGCATTTCAAATATATTATCTCTATAAGAGGTGTTTTTTTATTTTTTCCATGCCAAATCTGTTTCTTTTCCAGTCAGGAACCTAGTTTTTTATCCAAAAACCTAGTTCACTTTAATCGTCCTTTTTCCTCACATCCAGTAGTAATTGAACTATAAATGTTAGCAGCCATTTTTTTAAAGATTATCTTATATACTTAGTATTTATTGCTAACAGCTTCTCTAACCGTTACAGCAGTTTTCCAGGGTAGGTATGTTGATTCTCTTGTTGCATATGAGGAGACGAGCTCAGTCACTTGTCCAATGTCATGTGGTCCGTAAGTGCCAGAGCTGGGAATCAGACACAGATCTAAAGATTGTGATTCTTCCAGTTTAATGATGGAGAGAAAATAATTTTTAATTTTAATTTTATTTTATGTTTATAATTTTTAAATTGAATGAGGGGGAATGCTCTAAACATATTTAACATTATGCATTAATATTGTACCACTGGTTGGTTGGTTTGGTTTGAGAGAAACATTGTTTTTCTCAGAGTATTAACATTGTCATATTTATTTTGTAATTAAATTAGATTGTGGAGGCTGAGTAATCTCATGCCTGTATGCCTGTAATCCCAGCACTTTGGGAGGCTCAGGTGGGCGGATCATTTGAGGTCGGAGCTGGAGACCAGCCTAGCCAACATAGGAAAACCCCGTCTCTAACAAAAATGCAGAAACCATCTGGGTGCGGCGATGCATGCCTGTAATCCCAGCTACTCGGGAGGCTGAGGCACGAGAATTGCTTGAACCTGGGAGGCAGAGGTTGCAGTGAGTTGAGATGGCACCGCTGCACTTGAGCCTGGGTGAGGGAGTGAGACTCTGTCTCAAAAAATAAATAAATAAATTAGATTGTGGAATACAAGATAAATATGCCACAAATATTCAGAGAATGTAAAGCTCAATGTAGCCTGGGAAAGGCAGGAAATTTTATGGACTTGATCCAGTGACATTTCCATGATCCAGAGAGAGGACATGGAGGGAGGGCCAATATAAGCAAATGCACAGATGTCAACAGTGTTACATAGTGCAGCAGTAAGCCTGTTTTGACTGGGAGGGAGGGGGACATTTAAACATATGATTTGGTTACTCCCTATCATAGTCCCAGTCTTTGTAAGGTTTATAATCTAGCAGGACAGAGAAGATCAACAAATAAGTTGTCATAATAATGTTTCTGAGGGGGGAAGTGTAGGTTGCTGTGGCAGAGCATGGCAATTGTATCTAAAATAGTCTGCAGAGTGTCAGGGAACGCTTTTTGGAGAAAGCAGCTTATGAACTGAAATCTAAATAATGAGTAGGAGTAACCCAGACGAAGAAAGATTTTAAAGAATATCTTAGGCAGAGAGAGGAAACATGTAAAGACATAACCTTGCTGGGTCATAGGGCCAGTTCTGGAAAGGAGTTTATGAGACCAGTTCTGGAGAGGAGTTCATGAGACCGGTTCTGGAGAGGAGCTATGACTTTAAACAGAAGAGTGGCATGGTCATGTCATTGTTTCAGGGGAAGAAACCTGACCCAGATTTCGTTTTTGCCTAGAGACCAAGGTAATAATAATGTTCAAGGTTATTAAGAATGGAGGAATCCTTTTCCGTAGGATTTTTACTTTATTTTTATTTTTATTTTTTGAGACAGAGTGACGCTGTGTCACCCAGGCTGTACGGTGCAGTGGCGCGATCTCGGCGCCCTGCAGCCTCTACCTCCTAGTTCAAGCAATTCTCCTGCCTCAGCCTCCCAAGTAGCTGGGGCTACAGGCTTGCACCACCACACCTGGCTAAATTTGTATTTTTAGTAGAGACGAGATTTCACTATGTTGGCCAGGCTGGTCTCGAACTCCTGACCTCATGATCTGCCCACCTCAGCCTCCCAAAGTGCTGGGATTACAGGCGTGCTTTGTATGCTTTTACTTTCAGCTTTATTTTCTTTGCTCTGAAGTACCTTGCTTCCTATCATTTTAAGTCTTTTACTGTCCTTTAAGGTTTCCTTGGGAATTTTATTTCTAAATTAATTATTTGGCATCAAGTTAAAGCTCATGTTCATTTTAAAAAGTAGAAAGAGATAAACAAATAACAGATATTGGGAGTACGTTGGTATAGGATCATAGTTATTTACCTCTGAACCTATTTATCAGACAACTAAAACATAAAGTTTTTTTTTATTATAAACCTGTTGTTTCCTGAAAACTAGTCAGAAAATCTTAACATCTCCTTCCATATGGTATAAGATTGCTCTCAGTTTCCTAATCAATTATTAATATAATTTTTGGTTTAGTAGAGACATTATTCTCTTCTAAAACCTTTTTGTAATTATGAGGAAACCAAGATATCTAGAAGCTTCAATTACTGAACTATGAAACCGTATTTTTTGTTTTGTTTTGTTTTGAGACAGAATCTTGCTCTGTCGCCCAGGCTAGAGTGCAGTGGCAGGATCTCAGCTCACTGCAACCTCCGCCTCCCTGGTTCAAGCGATTCTCCTGCCTCAGCCTCCTGAGTAGCTGGGATTACAGGCGCCTGCCACCATTCCTGGCTAATTTTTGTATTTTTAGTAGAGACAGGGTTTCACCATGTTGGCCAGGCTGGTCTCCATCTGCTGACCTCAGGCGATCTGCCCAGCTTGGCCTCCCAAAGTGCTGGGATTATAGGCATGAGACACCGCGCCTGGCCCTATGAAACTGTTTTAAGACTTAAAAGTTGTGCTCTATTGCTTATTCATTTTTTTAGGTTTAATTTACATGTCTATAATTTATGTAACTCAGAATTAGCTTCCCTTTTTTTGAATTAGCTTTTTAAAAAATAAATTCAGTAATAAACTAGATAGAAATAAGTCATCACTATGGTTTATTTTTGAGTGCAAAGGAGGCAGTCATTATTATAAGGCAATAGTAAGATTATATACACGTTCCCTGTGAGAATCAGCTAGTCCTGGAATTGTTCCTTTTCCTGTGTGAGAGTAGCCTTTTAACAGCTATTTTGCATTGAGTTCAGTCCCTTTAAAAGTTTATCCCTATGAGGATGACAGTGTGAAGGAGACAGTAGATTGCCTGTTATTTCTGTAAGTATCTCTAAAATTAAGCACTAGAGAGTGCTTAAAACTCATTAGATTTGTATTATTTTATATATATATGTAAATAAAGTAATGGTGTTTTCTAATCAAAATCTAATCTTTTGACCCCTTAGCGCTGGCTGACAGAGCAGAGAGCTCAATGTCCTCATTGCCGGTAAGTGTTTCGCTATGATTATTTGTGAATTTGCAAAATAGTAAGGTCAGAATGTGCCTTGGGATTCATAAAGGCAGTTTTCCTGCAGTCAGCCCATTTCTCATCTTCTTGAAGATAGTTGAGTAGAAATAAGCAATCTGACTAGAAAAAGAAATGCAGGGACTAATTCTACTATGTTGTACTCTGCCGCTCTTAGAAAATACTTGTGTAAGTTCTTAATTTACCTTTCATAATTAAGCAACACATTTTTCATGTTTCTGGTTAAAAAATCCAGATAGTTAGGCCATAACTTACCTTTTATAATTAAGCAAAAAATTTTAATGTTTCTGGTTAAAAAAATCCAGATAGTTTGGCCGGGCACAGTGGCTCACACCTGTAATCCCAGCACTTTGGGAGGCCAAGGTGGCTGGATAACCTGAGGTCGGGAATTCGAGACCAGCCTGGCCAACATAGTGAAACCTTGTCTCTACTAAAAATACAAAAATTAGCCGGGCGTGGTGGCACGCACCTATAGTCCCAGCTACTCAGGAGGCTGAAACGTGAGAATCACTTGAACCTAGGAGGTGGAGGTTGGAGTGAGCTGAGATCGCACTGCTGCACTTGAGCCAATATCGTGCCATTGTACTCCAGCCTGAGTGACAGAGCGAGAGTCTGTCTCAAAAAAAAAAAAAAAAAAATCCATATGGTAGAGATAAATATAAAATAAAAAGGCTTCTGATTCTGATACTCCCTGCCCTGTCTTCTCACTTAATAACACTTGCAAAAGAAATTGTTGGGTTTGGTATCTATTCTTCTAGACTGTTTTTTGTGCATGTATTTTGTAATGCCCTAATCCAGTATAATTGTGCCTATATTTAAATACATGCGTATGTGATTCCCATATGCTTTTTCTTAAAATATCCCAATGATATAATATTATTTTGCAGTTTGCTTTTTCATGTAAAATATGGTAGGTATCTTTTCTTGATTGTGTGTATATATAAGTCATTTTTTTAAAAGTGACTAATCAATGTTATGACTATATCTTGATTTATTTATCCCCATATTGAGAGACGTTTAGGTTATCTCTACTTTTGGTTTCAAAAAATAATGCTGGAGTGCCATCTGTTGCCCATTTTTTCATTTTGTATTCACTTTTCTTTACTTTTTTTTTTTTTTGAGACAGGGTCTCGCTCTGTTGTCCAGGCTGTAGTGCAGTGGCACGATCTCAGCTCACTGCAGCCTCGACCTCCTGGGCTCAGGTGATCCTCCTACCTCAACCTCCCTCCTAACTGGGACCACTGGTGTGTGCTACCATGCCAAGCTAATTTTGTTTATTTTTTGTAGAGATGAGATGTCACTGTGTTTGCCAAACTGGTCTTGACTTCCTGGGCTCAAGGGATCCTACCACCTTGACCTCCCAAAGTGCTAGGATTGTAGGTGTGAACCAGTGTGCCTGGTCCCACCTTTCTTATATTATCTTATAAGACCAGCACTATCAAGTTGAACTTTTTATAATGATGAAAGTGTTCTATGTCTACACTGTCCAGTATGGTAGCCACTAGCTACGTGTGGTTGTCGATCTCTTTCTCCAGGCTGGGGTGCAGTGGCGCAATCTTGGCTCACTGCATCCTCAATCTCCCTGGCTCAGGTGGTCCTCCTACCTCAGCTTCACAGGTAGCTGGGACTATAGGCACACGCCACCACGCTTGGCTAATTTTTTGTAGAGACAGGGTTTCATCATGTTGTCCAGGCTGGTCTCAAACACCTCAGTTCAAGCAATCTACCTGCCTCAGCCTCCCAAGGTGCTGAGATTACAGGCATGAGCCACCATGCCAACAGTACAGTGTTAGACTCAGAAGTTGAGAATTCAGTCCATATTCTGAATCATATGTTTTTGTTTAGTTTTTTTGTTTGTTTTTGTAAATGACATGTTAATATGGTGAAAATAAGTTGCAAATTGTATTTTTCATTTTGTCTTTTTCTTTTTTCTTTTTTCTTTTTTTTTTTTTTTTTTTTTTAGTTTTAATAGTGTTATGGGGCCAGGTAGTGGCTCATACCTGTAATCCCAGTACTTTGGGAGGATCACTGGAGGCCAGGAGTTCAAGACCAGCCTGGGAAATATAGCGAGATCCCTGTCTTTACAAAAAATTTTAAAATTACCTGGATTTGATGGTGTGCTGCTGTAGTCCCAGCCACTCAGGAGGCTGAGGCAGGAGGATCGCTTGAGCCCAGGAGGTCAAGGCTGCAGTGAACCATGATCATCCATGCCACTGCATTCCACCCTGGGTCATAGAGTGAAACTCTATCTCTTAAAAAAAATAGTGTTATGGTATGAGTATTATTGTGCTCTCTATTTTGAGAGATGTGTTTATTTTATAAAATAATCTGAAATTCATGAATTAGTGTATGTGTATGGATTTTCTCCCCAGTGCTCCACTCCAGCTACGAGAACTAGTAAATTGTCGTTGGGCAGAAGAAGTAACACAACAGCTCGATACTCTTCAACTCTGCAGTCTCACCAAACATGAAGAAAATGAAAAGGACAAGTATGTCCTCAATTTCTTTGTTCAATATGGAATGGATTTTGCCTTTGTGTTGTTTAATGACACTATATTGGTAGTTGCCATTTAGTTATTTATGAATAAATAGTGTTAAATTTCTTAAATTTTTAATTCTTTCAATCATGTGCTGTTGCCGTTAAGTAACATATTCTTATTATGTTTATTTAACAACGGTTATTTCATGCCATGTATATACACAGACACTCCTTGCCCTCCCCTCCCTCCCCTCCCCCCATACAGAAAGTGCTTTGCTAGATGATAGGCATACAGAGGTAAATGAGACATGATTTCTGTTAACTGTTTAATGGGGACACAGTGATAATACTGTGTTAAGTTGTTTAAGGGACAAGAATGAATAAATGGTCTTATGTTCCATGATTGAAGAATTTTGAACATATCTGGAGAGTTGTTATGGGGAGCAGATAAAGAAAGGAAAGAATGATGTGGCAGTGATTTGTTTTTATAGATGAAGAAGCTACAACATGGTTAATTGTAAGGCTTCACTGTCCAGCAACAATAAAATAACGTGAATTAGGTGAGATTCCAGGACCCTTGAATGTTTAGAAATAAAACCTGGTCACTTTCTGTAGAGTCACAACATGGTAAAGCAAGAGGTTGAAACCTCACAGGTCGTTAGAAAAAATTTTATCTGTTTCTTCATTATACTGAGGAACTAGAACCATAGAAATAAGAGAACAGGGCATGGTGGTGTGCACCTATAGTCTCAGCTACTTGGGAGGCTCAGGCAGGAGGATCTCTTGAGCCCAGAGGATGGCTTAGGTAACATAGCAAGACCCCCATCACTTAAAAAAAGAAAAAGAAAAAAAAAGAGGCTTAATTATGGTAGTATAACACATTAATGCATAATCAGAATTAAAACCTATTATTTGGGCGGGTGTGGTGGCTCATGCCTATAATCCTAGCACTTTGGGAAGCCGAGACCGGTGGATTACCTGAGGTCAGGAGTTCAAGACCAGCCTGGCCAACATGGAGAACCTCGTCCCTACTAAAAATACAAAAATTAGCTGGGTGTGGTGGTGGACGCCTGTAATACCAGCTACTTGGCAGGCTGAGGCAGGAGAATCACTTGAGCTCAGGAGGCATAGGTTGTAGTGAGCTGAGATGGTGTCATTGCACTCCAGCCTGGGTGACAGAGCAAGACTCCATCTCCCAAAAAAAAAAAAAAAAACTAAAACTAAAAAGCTACTATTCAGTTTAACTGGACTTTTAAGGAATTCTGTCATTTGTAGCATTGTGGAGGTCTCACCAAAAGTAGTTATTTAATTTCTTTTCTATATAATAACACATTTCTTAGGTGAACACTTAGGTGTTTTTCCTCTGAAGTGGTGGGTATTACTATTTGGAAAGACCTTTTACCTCTTGTTGGGCCTGTTCTATTAGAGCCTCAAAAGGAATGGACCGCTACAGTTTGCTAACCTGCTAGTCTTTATTTGCCGTTTGATGCCTACTGGCCTTCCCTTTTTGCAGGTGAATGCAGGCTATTGATTAAGTGGAGTTTTGGCAAATTTTCTATATTGTAAAAGTTATATTATACATGTGGTATTTTGGAAGTCTTGCTAAGTGAGCTTCCAAACAGTATCTGATATATTTTTTCTAACCTTTATTAATTTCCCATTTGATATTCTGATTACTTATGAATTAGAAATATAAAATATAAACCTATGTAAGTATTTTCTCTAAGATCGGTGTCCTTCATCAATGAAATGCTTTTTTAAAAATGCGTGAGTGGGTCAGGCGCAGTGGCTCATGCTTGTAATCCCAGCACTTTGGGAGACTAAGGCAGGTGGATCACCTAAGGTCAGGAGTTCAAGACCAGCCTGGCCAACATGGTGAAACCCTGTCTGTACTAAGAATACGAAAAAATAGCTGAGCGTGGTTGTGGGCGCCTGTAATCCCAGCTACTTGGGAGGCTGAGGCAGCAAGAATTGCTTGAACCCAGAAGGTGTAGATTGTAGTGGGCCAAAATCGTGCCACTGCATTCCAGACTGGATGACAGAGCTGGACTCCGTCTCAAAAAAAAAAATTGCAAGAGTGTGTCTACTTTATAAACAAGAGAATACTTAAAACATTTTAATTATGGTAAAATATACATAAAATTACCATCTTAATCATTTTTAAATGTACAGTTCAGTTATGTTAAGCATGTTCACATGTTCAACCAATCTCCAGAACTTTTTAAACTTGCAAATCTGAAACTGTACCCATTAAACCACTCCCCATTCCCTCTTCCCACCAGCCCCTGGCAGCCACCATTGTACTTTCTGTTTCTTTTTTTTTTTTTGAGAAGAAGTCTCGCTCTGTCGCCCAAACTGGAGTACAGTGGCTGGATCTCAGCTCACTACAAGCTCCGCCTTTCGGATTCACGCCATTCTCCTGCCTCAGCCTCCCGAGTAGCTGGGACTATAGGCGCCCACCACCTTGCCCAGCTAGTTTTTTGTATTTTTTAGTAGAGACGGGGTTTCACCGGGTTAGCCAGGATGGTCTCGATCTCCTGACCTTGTGATCCGCCCGTCTCGGCCTCCCAAAGTGCTGGGATTACAGGCTTGAGCCACCGCGCCCGGATGTACTTTCTGTTTCTATCAATTTGAGTACTCTAGATACCGCATATGAGTAAAACCGTACAGTACCTATCTTTTTGTAACTGGTTTATTTTACTTAGCATAATGTCCTCAAGGTTCATCCATGTGTCAAAACTTCCTACCTTTTTAAGGCTGAGTAATATTATATTGTATGTATATGTCACATTTTGTTTATCCATTCATCTGTCAGTGAAAATGGCGTTGCTTCCACCTTTGGGCTGTAGTGAATAATGCTGCTATGAACATGGATGTTCATGTCTTTGAGACTCTGCTTTCAGTTCTTTTGGTTATATAATCAGAAGTAGCATTGCTAGATCATGTGGTAATTCTATTTTTAATTTAAGTTTTTTTTTTTTTTTTTTTTTGGAGACGGAGTCTCGCTCTGTCGCCCGGGCTGGAGTGCAGTGGCCGGATCTCAGCTCATCGCAAGCTCCGCCTCCCGGGTTTATGCCATTCTCCTGCCTCAGCCTCCCAAGTAGCTGGGACTACAGGCGCCCACCTCGCCCAGCTAGTTTTTTTGTATTTTTTAGTAGAGACGGGGTTTCACCATGTGAGCCAGGATGGTCTCGATCTCCTGACCTCGTGATCCGCCCATCTCGGCCTCCCAAAGTGCTGGGATTACAGGCTTGAGCCACCGCGCCCGGCCTAATTTAAGTCTTTAAGGAATCTCCATACTGTTTTCCATAGTGACCGTACCATTTTACAGTCCCACCAACAGTGCACAAGGGTTCCAGTTTCTCCACATCCTGGCCAACACTTGCTCTTTTTTTTTTTTTTTTTATAGCAACCATCTTAATACGGTATGAGGTTAGGATTCACATTTCTGTAATGATTAGTAGTGATGAGCACCTTTTCATATGCTTACTGGAGATCTTTTGCTCATGTTTAAATGGGAGTTTTTAAAATTTGTTTGTTGAATTATAGGTGTTATTTATATATTCTGGATATTAAACCTTCATTCTTTTCTCTCTCTCTCTCTCTCTCTCTCTCTCTTTTTTTTTTTTTTTTTTTTGAGGCAGAGTCCTGCTCTGTTGCCCAGGCTGGAGTGCAGTGGTGTGATTATCAGCTCACTGCAACCTCTGCCTCCCGGGTTCAAGCGATTCTCGTGCCTCAGCCTTCTGTGTAGCTGGGATTACAGGCGTGCACCACCACGCCCAGCTAATTTTTTGTGTTTCTAGTAGAGAAGGAGTTTTCACTATTTTGGCCAGGCTGGTCTCAAACTCCTGGCCTCAAGTGATCCACCCGCCTTTGTCTCCCAAAGTGCTGGGATTACAGGCATGAGCCACCACCACACCTGGCCTGTAGTTTATTTGTGTATATGGTGTAAAGTAAGGGTCTGTGTTAGTCTGCTAGGTCTTCTATAACAATACTGCTGAGTAGCTTAAACAATAGAAATTTATTTTCTCACAGTTCTGATAGGTGTTAAGTCCCAGATTAAATGCTGGCAGTGTTGGTTTCTGGTGAGGCCTCCCTTTCTCCCTGACTTGTAGATGGCCACCACCTAGCTCTGTCCTCACATGATCTTTGCTATGTGCATGTGCACGCCTGGTGTCTCCTCCTCTTATGAAGGACACCAGTGCTGTTGGATTTGGGTCCTGCCCTTATGATCCTTACTTAACCTTAGTTACCTTCTTAAAGGCTCTGTCAGCAAATACATTCACACTGGGGGTTAAGGCTTTACCCTATGAATTTGAGGGGGAACATAGTCAGTCCATAACAGAGTCTAATTTTATTGTTTTTCATGTGAATATCCAGTTTAAAAGAAAGTTTAAAATTGAGTTGTTAATTTTCCGTGAGGGTCTAGTATTAAATCATGCAGTTAATCATGTGTCTTGATTATTGTTATCATTGACCACATGTAGGAAAAGTACTTGTGCATGCTCATGTAGGTGTAAATGCATAATCAATATTATTAAGCACATGCCCAAAATGTAGTAGTACAATAGAATTTATCATCTGTAGTGCTGCTTGGAAATGATGCAATATATATGCTGTCTTTAAGAAGCAAATCTGATTTTGCATGTGATTATAAAGTCCAGATCAATGAAAACAGTACTTTAAAAAAATTGTCCACATAAACTTCTTTAGCTTACTTTACAGAAGGCATGGAGTACATTTTATACTGTTTCTTGAGACATAATCATTTAAAATTGACCTGTTTGCTCAAGCTTAAGAATTTGTGGAGGTGATAATGTTCCAATTTTATTTAATTTATAACTTTATTTTCTTTTTATAATGTATAGATGTGAAAATCACCATGAAAAACTTAGTGTATTTTGCTGGACTTGTAAGAAGTGTATCTGCCATCAGTGTGCACTTTGGGGAGGAATGGTGAGCAGAACAAATTCAGTATTTTTTTTTAGTTAGAGACTAGAAGGCACTGAAATACTTATTCAGATAGAAAATAGTTTCATTATGCTCTCGTGCTCTATAGATGCTTTATTAAAGGTATTGTACTTTTATTCCAGAGAATCTTGTTTGTGCGGTTTAATGTAGGACATGGACCCCTTACATAAATATTTTAACCTCTAACACCTATGCAACATATCCTCTATTCATTTGCAAATCTTTTTGTTGTAGGATCCAGGTCACTTTTTTCATTAAAGGTCAGTTGATTGATGTACTGGCCAGGGTTTCCAATTTTAGTTCCTTTAAAACGGAGCAAGAACTTAGACACTTGTGAAACAACATGAATGCACATATCTAGATCTTTTTTTTTTTTTTTCTGAGGCGGAGTCTCGCTCTGTCACCCAGCCTGGAGTGCAGTGGCCAGATCTCAGCTCACTGCAAGCTCCGCCTCCCGGGTTCACGCCATTCTCCTGCCTCAGCCTCCTGAGTAGCTGGAACTACAGGCGCTCGCCACCTCGCCCGGCTAGTTTTTTGTATTTTTTTTTAGTAGAGACGGGGTTTCACCGGGTTAGCCAGGATGGTCTTGATCTCCTGACCTCGTGATCCACCCGTCTTGGCCTCCCAAAGTGCTGGGATTACAGGCTTGAGCCACTGCGCCCGGCCATATCTAGATCTTATAATTATTTTTTGTTTTTTAGATTCTTTTTTCCAATTGAATTCAAGAGCAGTTTTTAAAGACAGTCTGCCATTATTGAGCTTGAAGCATTGAAGTTAGTTTTCTTAGAAGCAGCTTTTTTATTTTAAAGTCATGTTCTGTTGTTTACTGAATACTTTTTTTTTTTTCCTTGAGAAAAAATTTTGCACTCATTGCCGAGGCTGGAGTGCAATGGCGGGATCTCGACTCACCACAACCTTTGCCTCCCAGGTTCAAGTGATTCTCCTGCCTCAGCCTCCCTAGTAGCTGGGATTACAGGCATGCGCCATCACCACGCCTGGCTAATTTTGTATTTTCAGTAGAGACAGGGTTTCTCCATGTTGGTCAGGCTGGTCTTGAACTCCCGACCTTAGGTGATCCACCTGCCTCAGCCTCCCAAAGTGCTGGGATTACAGGCGTGAGCCACTGTGCCTGGCCTCTGAATACGTAATTAAATGATCTCCTTACAATATTAAGTACAATTGGCATAAATAGGTTGAGAATAAATACAATAGATTCTTAGTGAGGAAAAATAAGTGATGGGGGAAATGGAAGTGGGTAGGTATCTAGAGTTGCCATGAGAATCGATCATTCTGTGGACATCAGTCAGTATGTTTTACCGAGAAAGTGACAGGCCAGATTGGTTGAGTAGAACTCAATTCAGAGAGCTTTCTGTGAGAATTTGAATATTAATGCGCTGACTAGAAAAAATTAAGAAGTTCTTACATTTAATACTTTAAATACATAGGTTTTGTAAGAGAATAAGTAGAGACTTTTTTTCTATACTTTAAGTGAACATGTAAAAATCTACATCTTTTTTGGAGACAATAATGGGATACTTTGGCTAAATAAGACAATTCTAGTAAGAACTTACAGGAGGCTTCTTATATTAAAAATTTAATAATTCTGGTTACCAATCAAAATTATTTTTAAGTAGTTAGCTATAAAAATTGTTCTTTGAGTTGAATGCAACTGAATTTGTGAGGTTACTACAGAACTACCCTTCTATCTCTGTAGCAATTCTGTGGGATGGAAAATGGGTTCATTGCTTTTGTTAATTTTGTATCCTGGGCTTTTTCTTCGAGTGTCTTTCTAATTCATTCAGCTGTGGTAAAGACTAGGGATTTGGTGATGAACATATCAAACAATTAATTACATATTTAATTGGTGTGATAAATTGGAGGAATAAATACAGAGAGCTGATGAGGATACATAACTATAGCAGCTGATCCTGTAAATCTGAGCTAAGCTGCAAAGGATGAGTAGGATTAAGACAAATAAGATGGGAGAGGGAAGATGGAGAATTATTATTATTTGCTTTGTTTTGTTTTTTCGAGACAGAGTCTCACTCTGTCACCCAGGCTGGAGTGCAGTGGCATGATCTCAGCTCACTCCAACCTCCGCCTCCTGAGTTCAAGTGGTTCTCCAGCCTCAGCCTCCTGAGTAGCTGGGATTACAGGCGTGTGCCACCATGCCCAGCTAATTTTTATATTTTTTAGTAGAGATGGGGTTTCACCATATTGGCCAGGCTGGTCTCGAACTCGTGACCTCAGGTGATCCACCTGCCTCAACCTCCCAAATTGCTAGTATTGCAGGCATGAGCCACCGTGCCTGGCATTATTACCATTATTTTTGGTTTTTGTTTTTAAAAAATTATTATAATTTTTTGGTACTCTCTCTGTCACCTGGGCTGGAGTACAGTGACCCGATCACAGCTCACTGTAAGCTCTGCCTCCCAGGTTCAAGCAATTCTCATGTCTCAGCCTCTTGAGTAGCTGCGATTACAGGTGTGTGCCACCATGCGTGGCTACTTTTTGTATTTCAGTAGAGACGTGTTTTCGCCATGTTGGCCAGGCCAGTATTGAATTCCTTGGTTCAAGCGATCTGCCCTCCTTGGCCTCCCAAAGTACCGGGATTATAGGCATGAGCCACTCCCCCCAGCTGAGAATTATTTTTTAATAAGAGGGAGTAATTTTTTGTAAAGTCCTGAAAAAAAGAAGTTTGAGGACATGGAAGAAAACTAGTGTTGCCTTAGAGAAGAGTGAGTGACTGATAAGGTTGTAGCAGTTGATTTGGGCTGTGGCTAAAGATTTTGGTTCTTTTTAATAAAAAGTTAATTTCTAGTTAAATGAGTATTTTGCTAAAGCCCTTTATTTACAATCTTGAAAGAGTTCCTGGTGGACTAAGTGATTTTAAGCAGGCACTGGCCTGCTTCAACAAAATTAATTAGCTAATAAGATAAAGTTCATTTGAAATATTTACCAGTTTATTAGTGTCCATAGAGTGTTACACAGCAATGTAAATGCAGATGAGATACGTGAAAGTATTCTAAAGCTACTCTAATTTAAATAGCATGGCGGACATACCTTTAAACCTTTGGCAGAAATTTATGAGCAACATGTCACTAAAGTGAATGAAGAGGTAGCCAAACTTCGTCGGCGTCTCATGGAACTGATCAGCTTAGTTCAAGAAGTGGTAAGACTACTACTAAAATATTATTATTTTGTTTTCAATCTGTAATGTATAATAATATATTTATATAATATAAGTTAGTCAGATATTGAAATCAAGATTTTCAAGATTAGCAAATTTGATAGGCTGTACCTATAGTCAAATCCCATAAGTTTCAGAGTAACTGAGAAATTTCCATACAAAACCCCTGGCTTGTAAGGAAGCATTTGGAGTCAGAGAATTACCACTTATGCAGAATTAGAAAATCGGTGAATTTAAAAAGTCCATTTGTTACAGAGTCAATAATTATTTTTTCTTTTTTTTGAGACAGAGTTTCACTCTTGTCCCCCAGGCTGGAGTGCAGTGGCAAGATCTCAGCTCACTGCAACCTCCACCTCCCGGGCTCAAGTGATTCTTCTGCCTCACCTTCCCCAGTGGCTGGGATTATAGATACCTGCCACCATGCTTGGCTAATTTTTGTATTTTTAGTAGAGACAGGGTTTCACCATATTGGCCAGGCTGGTTTCAAACTCCTGCCCTCATGATCCACCTGCCTTGGCCTCCCAAAGTGCTAGGATTACAGGCGTGAGCCACTGTGCCTGGCCCTAATAATTGACTTCTAAACAGAATCAATATTGACTTTTACAGTCATTCATTAAGTTATACACTCTTTGGATCTCCAGCTTTTGGGTGAGTTTCTTTTGCTAAGCAATGAACTATTTGTGATGTCCTGATTTAGAACTCCACAGAGTTAAAAGTGTAATATTTAACATTACTCTTTAGATATTGTATAGGTCAAACAGCTTTAGTGGGCTATGTATAATGTTATTTCTGTGAAAAAGTGTGATAAGCCCCAAAGAATGAAATACTAAGCATATTTTTAGAATACGTTTTGTTTCAAGTTGGCAGAATGACAGTCATAAATGAGATTTATGGACCGTTTCCTAACTTAAAATGAAGTTTGTGGACCATATGCTAAATTAAAAACAGATGCCTTCTTTGTTTTACCACTTTAGGAATCAAGAACCAAGTGATCATTTGTAACATTCTTTATGCAGAAAATTTGTGTTTTTGATTGCAAGTCTGCCATTTTGAAATATAAGCGAGTTGGGTCATTTCCATTTGACCTTCCTCTACCTTTTTCCTATTATCTATTCTTGGCAATATTATAATGTGGTGCTTCTATTTTTAAAATCTACCCAATTAAAATTATTCTTACCTGTTTATCTTCTAGGAAAGGAACGTAGAAGCTGTAAGAAATGCAAAAGATGAGCGTGTTCGGGAAATTAGGAATGCAGTGGAGATGATGATTGCACGGTTAGACACACAGCTGAAGAATAAACTTATAACACTGATGGGTAAGTGTTTTTGTATGCTGCTGGGGTACCTGGTGCTTTCAGCTTCTTTGAGATTTAGTCTTTGAAGAGTAAGGGTCGTGATCCTAGGAAGGAATCTTGAGATTTTAGGCAACTCCATGTTGTTAAAGTTTAGACAGATAAATGTTTGACTTGTATTTAGAAATGGTAGGAGATAAAAGTTTTCATAGCCATTTGGATGACAATCCAAGTGTTCATAGCCATTTGGATGAAAATCTTAATGGCCACTGGGCATTATTGTTAGGTAGCTTTTTCTCCAAATCTAACAGAATTCCTTCTACTAATGTTCCATATCCTTTCCATCCATTTTCATTGAGGATGAAGAAACTAACATTTGTAAATACCAGCGTCATCCCCTGACAGTTTTTTCTTAGAGATTTAAAGTCTCAGCTTTTGATTTCTAGTAGGGTTCATTTTACATATGTTTAATTATACTTATTGGTGATCTTTTGCTTTTCAAAGATTCTTTCATTCTTCTTTGATTGTGGAACCTGATATTAAACTTAAAATTTAAGTAAGAATTTGATCCAATGCTATAGTTTTGTTTGATTTGTTTTGGTGATCTTAGTCTTTCCAGTGTTTTGCTGACTAAAACCAGCTTTGCATTTTTTTTAGCATAGTCCAAAGTGAAATATATATACTTTAAATAAGGTGTGAACAAAGAATTTTTTTTTTGGCTGTCTTGATTCTCCCAAGATTTTAGCCATGTCTTTGTGTCATCCAAAATAATGATTTTATCCATTTTATTTTTAACTTTTAAAAAACGAGATGTAAATATCTTTGAGTTTGTATATTTGTATATCATTTCATAAATTGCTTTTCTATTATAATACTATACTATTTAATATCTGATTTTTAGTTTTTTTCCCACAGATCAAGCAATTAGACAAAACCTGTAGGTATTGATTATACCGGTCACAATGCCACTTAAAGATTTCATGTAAATGAAAATCATAATTGTGCTTAGGTCCTCAGTTGCAGTCATACATGTAGGTGATCTTAGTTTTTCAGAACTTTAGATAATATTTGAGATCCCTTTAAGTTCATTAAGCCATGTAGAGTGCTGGATGTTGATACATATTAGGACTTTAAAATTGAGGGGATCTTAACTGTTGATGTAATCTTCAGTAGCAGCCAAATACATATTTGCATATGGTGTTGTTTTTCTTGAGTGAATTTGTTCATTGCTTCATTCATTTAATTGAATCAACTAAAAGTTAAATAATACCACAGTACAGATCTCTTAAATTTATTAATTTTGCTACCTGTATAACTCCGTGAAATAACTTCCCTTTACAATAACTGAACTTGCCCTGCTTTTGTGGCTTGCAAATTATTTTTCATTATGAAAAATTATAATTTGTGATTTCCAAGATAGCTTTTATGATTAAATAGGATTCTTTCTAAGGATAAGAGGTGGGGAAAAGGATATTTTCAGGGTTAGTATATCTTCAGAATAGTCTCATAAGCCTCAGATTTTTAATTCATACTGTAATATCTGCCACTAATTTATTATTACTATTATTATTATTATTATTATTATTGTTATTGAGACAGAGTGTCGCTCTGTCATCCAGGCTGGAGTACAGTGGCACTATCTCAGCTCACTGCAACCTCCGCCTCCCAGGTTCAAGCAATTCTCCTGCCTCAGCCTCCTGAGTAGCTGGGACTACAGGGATGTGCCACCACCCCCGGCTAATTTTTTGTATTTTTAGTAGAGATGGGGATTTCACCATATTGGCCAGGCTGGTGTTGAACTCCTGACCTCAAGTGATCTACCTGCCTCCACCTCCCAAAGTGCTGGGATTACACGTGTGAGCCACCACACCTGGCCTCTGCCACTAATTTTTTTTTTTTTTTTTTTTTTTTTGAGATGGAGTCTCACTCTGTTGCCCAGGCTGGAATGCAGTGGCAAGAGCTCAGCTCACTGCAACGTCTGCTTCCCAGGTTCAAGTGATTCTTCTGCTTCAGCCTCCCAAGTAGCTGGAACTACAGACGTGTGCCACCACACCCTGCTAATTTTTGTAGTTTTAGTAGAAGCAAGGTTTTACCATATTGGCCAGGCTGGTCTTAAACTCCTGACTTTGTGATCCGCCTGCCTTGGCCTCCCAAAGTGCTAGGATTACAGGCGTGAGCCACCACGCCCGGCCTCTGCCGCTCATTTTTAAGTTTAATTATGTACTGTAATGTGGTCCATAGGCTAATGTTTTAGGATTGTGGGATGTGGAGAGAGTAGAATTTATGTCTGATAATATTAGATTCTAGCTAATACTTTATTTTAACTCTTTTTGCAATCTTGAAATTCTGAGTTTTATTTCAAAAATAAAAGTTCTAGGCTGAGGCAGGTGGATCTCTTGAGCCCAGGGGTTCAAGACCAGCCTGGGCAATGTGGCAAAACCCCATCTCTACCAAAAAAAAAAAAAAAAAAAAAAAAAAAAGAAGAAGAAAAATTAGCGAGGTGCAATAGCATGCTCCTGTAGTCCCAGCTACTCGGGAGGCTGAGGTGGGAGGATCACTTGAGCCTGAGAGGTGGAGGTTGCAGTGAGCCGAGATCGTGCCACTATAATCCAGCCTGGGTGACAGAATCAGACCCTGTCTCAAAAAAAAAATAAAAATAAATAAAGGCCGGGCTCCTTGGCTCATGCCTGTAATCCCAGCACTTTGGGAGGTCAAGGCAGGCAGATCATCTCAGGTTGGGAGTTCGAGATCAGCCTGACCAACATGGAGAAACCCCGTCTCTACTAAAAATACAAAATTAACCGGTCATGGTGGCGCATGCCTGTAATCCCAGCTACTCAGGAGGCTGAGGCAGGAGAATCACTTGAACCCGAGAGGCGGAGGTTGTGGCGAGCTGAGTTGGCGCCATTGCATTCCAGCCTGGGCAACAAGAGTGAAACCCCATCTCAAAAAATAAATAAATAAAATAAAAGTTCTACCTATTAAATGTTTTTTCTTATCAAATAACACAACAGATTGATAAAACTTTTGCTACCATCATGGATGTACTTCCAGTTTTTCAAATTTTGGGTTTATAAAGAAAATGGCCTGATTTGGCAAGCATACCTATCTTCTTTTTGTTTAAAAACATGTAAAGCATTTTTTCCTTTTCTGTAATGATAATTTCTGTAATGATAATTTTTTTGTTTGTAATTTGAGACAGGGTCTCACTCTGTTGCCCAGGCAGGACTGCAGTGGTGCGATCAAGGCTCTCTGCGTGACTACATGCAGCCTTGACCACCTGGACTCAAGCGATTTTCATGCCTCAGCCTCTTGAGTAACGGACTGCAGGCATGCACCGCCACTCCTGGCTAATTTTTAATTTTTTTGTAGGGACTGAGTCTTACCATGTTGCCTAGGCTGGTCTCAAATACCTAGGCTCAAGTTATCCTCTTTCTTTGGCCTCCCAAAGTGCTGGGATTACAGGCATGAGCCATCGACCCCCGGCAGTAATAATTTGTTTATCCTTTTTTGTCTCCAACTCTTTGAGACTATTCACCTCTCTGGGAATTTTTTTTTTTTTTTGTAAACAGGTCCTTGTAAACAGGACAGACTTTTTGCTGACATTTAACCTAAAAATCTGGCCCACTTTGTATTCTCTTTTAAGCCACAGTTAAATTTGGTGAAAAATTATTTCAGAATAACTGACTGAATGAAATTCATGTTATTGCTTTTTCCCAAGGGAATATGAAAATCTAGAAAAGTAAATTTTTTTTTGCTTAAAGTATATTGTCATTGCACATTTCATTTCTTAGATGAATTCAGTCTGAGTGATAATCTTCTCTAAACTAATTAGAATTGGTTCTGAAGTTCCATTTTCAAGGCTACTATAATATTCAACCTCTTAAAATTGAATGAGAATTTTTAGGGTAGCTGTAATGAGGAATTTTTGCTTACTTGAAGTGTATTTCTTGTTATTAAATACGTTCATTGGAAGTTAATTTCATTCTTAAACCAGTAATGAGCCCAAGTGTTGATGATTCACTATTTTTAATCAGGTCAGAAGACATCTCTAACCCAAGAAACAGAACTTTTGGAATCCTTACTTCAGGAGGTGGAGCACCAGGTGATGAAATATTAAATGTAATGAAATAGTCTTTATCCTTTTTTCTCTGTATACTATAAAAGTTTTGTTTTTTTTGACAGAGATTATCTGTTTGAGATCAAAAGATCTGTTGATCTTTGTGTTATAATGGAGATTTTTATGAAATAGGAATCAGCTGATTCTTCTCAAGTTTTTTCTTCATGTTTAGGAACCGCATTAGAACTACATTCTGCTTTGTAAGAACAGAATTGTTTCCATAGAAATCTGAATGTATAAGAGGTTAAAATCTCCCCACACTGTGGGGATATTATTGCCAGTTACTTTACATCTAGTGATTATTACGCTAAAGTTTAGCATTTTTATTTATTGAGGAAATATTAAGTCCTAAATAGATGGAGGCATCGTTGTAAATATTGGTGATACAGCAGTGAACAAAATGGCAAAATTCTGTCCTCGTAGAGTTTATATTTTAGATTAGGGTGGGTGAATATGAAGTATATGGTAAATGAGTACATAAAATATATAGTGTTGCGTAAGTATTTGATATATTCACTTGTCTGGAATTTGCTTTTTGTAATTTCTCTCTATGCCTTATACACAGCTGTCTCCTGAGATTTTTATCTTAATCATTCTGAGGACTCCCTTCACATCTTTCTTGTGTTGAATCCCATGTTTCCTGATTCCTATGGTATCTACTTTCTTGGTTTACTTGTTTTGTTTTAATATCCCACTTCCCTCAGTAGCTTTCCAGGAAGGGTAATCAGAACACATTTTTCTTGACTGCATTGTCTGGAAATATTTTTATTTTATTTTTGTACTTGATTGACAATGTGGCTGGTAGAATTCAGCATATAAACATTTACTAAATACTCTTTTTTTTCTTCATTATCCCCAATCTTTTTTCCTTTTCCTTTTTACACACACACATGTATATCTGTGGGGTATTGGCCCCAGGACCTTCATGGATACCAAAATCCTCAGATACTCAAGTCCCTTATATAAAATGGCATAGTATTCGCATGTAACCTGTACACATCTCCCATATGCAGACGTGTCAAATTACGACCTTTTGGTCAATGACAGACTGCATATGTGACAATGGTCCCATAAGATTAAAATGGAGCTGAAATATTTCTGTTGCCTAGTGGTGATGTCTAATGACATCATAGCTATTGTAATGTAGTAGCACAAAGCATTAATCACGTGTTTATGGTAATTCTGGTATAAACAAACATACTGCACTGCTAGTTGTATAAAAATATAACACATAATTATGTATAGTATGTAATACTTGATAAGTATAATAAACAACTATGCTACTGGTTTATGTATTTACTATACCGTACCATTCATTATTCTAGAATATATTCTAGCATTTATTCCTACTTTTTAGAAAAAGTTGTCTATATTCCAGAAGAAGACATTGTTAGCATTGTAGATCCATACATGCTAGTACCCCTGAAGACCTTTCAATGGGACAAGATGTGGAGGTGGAAGGTGGTGATACTGATGATCCTGACCATGTGTAGGCCTAGGCCATTGTCTTAGTTTTTAACAAAACAGTATTGAGATTGGGTGTATGCCTGTAGTCCCAGCTACTCAGGAAGCTGAGGTGGGAGGATTGCCCCAGCCCAGGAATTCAAGGCTGCAGTATGCTATGATTGTACCTGTGAAAAGCCACTGCACTCACCTGAGAAGTATAGCAAGACCCATCTGTTTAAAAAAGTAAACAAATAGGCCAGGCGTGGTGGCTCATGCCTGTAATTTCTGTACTTTCAGAGGCCAAGGTGGGCAGATCTCTTGAGTGAGTTCAAGACCAGCCTGGGCAACATGGTGAAACTCCGTCTCGACTAAAAATACAAAACTTAGCTGGGTGAGGTGGCACATGCCTGTAGTCCCAGCCACTTGGGAGGTTGAGGCATGAAAATTGCTTGAACCCGGGAGGCGGAGGCTTGCAGTGAGCCGAGATCGTGTCACTGCACTCCAGCCTGGGCGACAGAGTGAGAGCCTGTCTCAAAAAATAAATAAATAAATAAATAATAATAACTGAAAAATGTAGGCTACATGGTGATATAGCCTGTTAGTGTTTATGTAAAGTTTGAAAACATTCAAAACATTGTTTATGGATTTATGTACACACATAGTAATTGCAGAAACACGTATGGTGATAATAAACTAATTTTGAAGGGAGCATGTTGCTTTTGGAAGAAATGGTGTCAAGGAAGGATATACACAGTAAGCATTCAATTATTATAAGTTAAAATTTTTTGTATTATGTGTGTATGTATGTACATATACACAGTGATTTTAAGCATACCTTAAAAATCTTAAGCAAACAGTTCAAATAACTTTAGATCACTTTATGTAAATTGTTCAAAAAACCGTAATGTCTTGGGCAATGCCTGACACGTAATAATATGAATGACAAAATATGCAGCTGTTTGTTATTTTCTGCTGTTACCGTTACGTCATTGATTGATGCTGTAGCTCAAACATGATATCATTATTCTTGGTAACTATAAACTTTGATATATAGCATATGATATATGATACTTTTTTTTTTTCCTTGAGACAGAGTTTTGCCCTGTCGCCCAGGCTGGAGTGCAGTGGCGTGATCTCAGCTCACTGTAACCTCCGCCTCCTGGGTTCAAGCAATTCTTGTGCCTCAGCCTCCTGAGTAGCTGGGACTACAGGCACGCGCCACCACGCCCAGCTAATTGTTGTATTTTTAGTAGAGATGGAGTTTCACCGTGTTGACAAGGCCTTGAACTCGCCAGGTCATGAGGTCTTGAACTCCTGACCTCAAGTGATCCACTCGCCTCAGCCTCCCAAAGTCCTGGGATTACAGGTGGGAGCCACTGTGCCCAGCCATATGATACATTATTTTTGGTGAGCCATGAGCAACTGTTATTTAAAAGATATAAACTCAACTGTAGGTGGGTTTTATGAATATCATTCATATGGCATTTGATAGTATATTAGTTTGCTAGGCCTGTCATAACAAAATACCAGTGACTGTGACACTTAAACATAGAAATTTGTTTTCTCATTATTCTAGGAGCTGAAAGTATAAGATTCAGGTGTTGGCAGGTTTTGTTTCTTCTGAGGTCTCTCTCCTTGACCTGTAAACGACCGCCTTCTTACTGTGTCCTCATGTGGACTTTTCTGTGTGATTGCACAGCCCTAGAGTCTCTTCCTCTTAATAAGGACACCAGTCATGTTAGATTAAGGCCCTACCCCAGTGGCCTCATTTTAACATAATCACCTCTTTAAAGATTATCTCCAAATAGATTGAGGTACTGGAGGTTGAGCCTGCAGCATATAAATTATGGAGGAAAGGGCCACAAAATTCAGCACATGACAGATAGTTTACAAAGCTTTTTCACTATAGCTTCATAATCCTTATAACAAACTTAATGAAGTAAGCAGTGGTGGATATTACTATTTTATTTTCGTATGTAAACAGACTCAGAGTCATGTAATTAGTGACAGAACTAGGACTTAACTTCAGACTGGTTTTTTTGAAGAAAAAATTAGTAGTCTTGTCTTTTATCTACCATGATTATGTTACTGAAGTGAGATTTGTTACTTTTTCCCAAAGTAGTGTTTCCCAAATTAGTATCAGATGGTTTGTGTGTGTGCGTGTGTGTGTGTGTACACACGGGTGTATGTGTGTATGTTTTGTATTCTGTTACCTAGAATACAACCTGAGAAATGATTGCTTTTAAAAGCTTTCAACTTGGCCGGGCACGGTGGCTCACACCTGTAATCCCAGCAGTTTGGGAGGCTGAGGCGGGTGGATCATGAGGTCAGGAGTTCAAGACCAGCATGACCAACATGGAGAAACCCAGTCTCTACTAAAAAATACAAAAATTAACCGGGTGTGGTGGCACACACCTGTAATCCCAGCTATTCAATAGGCTGAGGCAGGAGAACCACTTGAACCCAGGAGGCGGAGGTTGCAGTGAGCCGAGATCGCGCCGCTGCACTCCAGCCTGGGCGACAGCAAGACACTGTCTCAAAAAAAAAAAAAAAAAAAAGAAAAGAAAAGAAAAGCTTTCAACTTACAGGTTTGTTCATTAATATATTCATAAGAACTTAACTGTACCAGCCTGAAAATACATTTGTACTTGCTTAGAACCTCACTTATCCTAAAATGTAAGGAGAGAAAAATGCATTAATATTAAGTATATTCAGTGACTTTACTAAAATGTAAGGAGAGAAAAATGCATTAATATTAAGTATACTTATTCAGTGACTTTACTGTTAGAATATTATAGAAATAAACCTAGATTCTTTGTAGATTCTTAATTCTCAAGCTCACTTTGAGTTATTTTTCTCATTTTTTTCAGTTTATAATCAGAATAATTTGTAATTAAGAATTTTGAGGTGGCAGTGAATAGTGATTTTGTTTGTTCAGATAATTTTTTTCCTCACACAGTTGCGGTCTTGTAGTAAGAGTGAGTTGATATCTAAGAGCTCAGAGATCCTTATGATGTTTCAGCAAGTTCATCGGAAGCCCATGGCATCTTTTGTTACCACTCCTGTTCCACCAGACTTTACCAGGTATGACACAGTTTTTAATTTCATTTTCATTTGAAATTTATGTGGAAATGCATATACTTGTTTCAAAAGAATGTTTTTTTTTTTAATGCCATGTCTCTGTCTCTCTTTTCTTTTATAGCTAGGGTCTCACTTGTTGCCCAGGCTGGTCTCAAACTCCTGGACTCAAGTAATCTTCCCACCTTGACCTCCCAAATTACCAGGGATCATAGACATGAGCCACCACACTTGGCCACTCCATAGCTTTTTAAGGTCTTGTTATGATGGAGTGGTCTGGTGAGCTCTGTTTTATGCATACAAATCTAGTTCTCCTGAAAAGTCTCACAGACTTACACTTTTGACTGTTAAGAGAAAATGATAATGAACTAGGAATCATTTTTTTCCCAAGAGCTCCATCTTCCATAGTATAGAAAAAATAGTTGATTACATTAGCTTCATCAGTGTACCTTTTGAATTAAACTATATCTTCTAACACAAAACTCAGAAACCGATGAAATGCCAAAAGAATTTGAAGGTGACGGCATGTTACCTCCAGATCCTAAAAGATAGAGAGAGGAAATAATTATGGCAAAAAGTATCCTAGTTTTCGTCTTGGGCTAAACCTTAGAATTTTTCTGAACAGCATATTCCTTCAAGCATGTTTGTAATTATTCTGTGATACTAGACTGGTGGTTTCTGACTAGCTGTTGGAATCACTTGGGATTTGGCTGAAAATTAATCAGTGCTGGGTCATACCATACTCCAGGCCATTTGAAAGAAAATCTTTGGGTGTGTATTAGTCTACTTGGGCTGCCATAACAAAATACCACATACTGGGTGCCTTAAACAACAGAAATGTGTTTTCTCACAGTTTGAGAGACAAGAATTCCAAGATCAGGGTGTCAGAAAATTCACTTTTTTGCTTCAGCTTGCAGACAGCTGCCTTCTTTCTGTGTCCTCACCTGACCTTTTCTCTGTTCTTGCTTGGAGAGAGATCAGTCTCTGGTATCTCTTTCTCTTTTTATGAGGCCACAAGCCTTATTGTATTAGACCCACTATTATCAACTCATTTAGCCTTAATTATCTTCCTACAGGCCCTGTCTATAGACACAGTCACATTGGGGGTTAAGGCTTTAATATGGGGATTTTGGGAGACAAAATTCAGCCTGTGACATTGGGTTCAGATGGACATTTTCAGTTTGTTCTTTTAAAATCTCCTTAGCTTATTCTAAGATGAGGGGTGAAGCCACTGCTTCAGATAAATGTTTTGGTGTGACAGACTTTATCTTATAGAGATGACTTATGGAATACTATCAAGTTTTCCTACCGTGGTGAGGGCTGTGGCACATTTAGAAAACAGCCTTTGTTATAAAAATGTTTATATGTTGAGCTGCCTTTTCTTTTTCTTCTGATATGTGATGCCCTCTGATGACCACAGAGCATTCATTGTACTATTTTATTTTTTATTTTTTTAATTTATTGTTTTATTTATACTCTGTCGCACTCTGTTGTCCAGGCTGGAATGCAGTGGCATGATCTCGGCTCACTGCAACCTCCACCTCCCGGATTCAAGCAGTTCTTACACCTCAGCCTCCTGGGTAGCTGGGAATATAGGCATGCACCACCATGCCCGGCTAAGTTTTGTATTTTTAGTAGAGACGGGGTTTTTCCATGTTGGCTAGGCTGGTCTCAAACTCCTGACCTCAAGTGATTTGCCTGCCTCAACCTCCCAAAGTGCTGGAGATTATAGGTGTGAGCCACCATGCCTGGCTGCATTCATTGTACTAGAGCATATCGTTTAAGCCAGGGCTTTTCAATCTTGGCATTGTTGACATTTTGAGCATAATAATTATTTGTGGGGTGAGGTGAGCTTTCCTGTGTTTCATAGGATGTTTAGCAGCATCCCAGTAGCACTCCCCACCCCACCACCTTGCAGTTATGACAAAAATGTTTCCAGACATTGCCAAATGTCCATGGGGACAAAATCACCCCGGTTGAGAATCACTGTTATAAGCCCTTCTTACTTGTTATAGATGCTACAGTCCTATAAACAGAAGGACAAAGTTTTTCTGACAGCTAGAACTCCGGTGGTTCTCATTGACCAGTAGATACTGTCTTCCTTTCTTTCTGATTAACAACCTCATAAAATATTCATATCTTTTTAAAGCACTGACTTTTTTGTTTAAATCTCTATTTCTGAATGAAAGCACTCAATATTATTAAAAGGACTAGGTTTTTGCTGTCATTAAGTAGACTTGGTTGAAGAATGTTCACCAAAATCCCTAGGATGCCTCACTGATAGTGTGGTCAGCTATTTCAGTTTTCAAGATATGTTTTCTGAACCATTTCATCACTTGTGGAATGAAACAGATTTTAACTTAAGGGTCATATATAAAAATTAGTGTTTTTCAGTTCAAAGTGTAGTGCACGGATGACCTAAGTCACAGCTATGTATGGCATTTGTCTGAAATGCAAATTCCCAGGCCAGCTTTCCCAGAATCTTTAGAGGTGATATTCAGAAATGTGTCTTGAGCACTCTAAGTAATAATAATGCACTAAAGTTTGGGAACCATTGATGGATGTAAATTCCCATTATACCACTTTCAGCAGCTCATCAGGCAGGCAACAATGCTCACTAGTCTGTTAATTAAACACTTTTAGGGCGTTCTCTCTTTCTCCAGTAATGCTCACTACCTTATTGGAAACTTTGGCTTTTAGTTCATTCTTATTAGAAACCCATTTTATTAGTTGCAACATACGGGAAAAGAGGGCCAAATAAGAAAGGCCAGCATTCGTGACATTAAGTTACACACCAAAGTTTAGATGTGCAAAGCAGTGGTGTTTCTGTTGCCTTTAGTTCCATCAGTTAATCATTGGTGATGGAGCCACAATGGAGAAGAAAAGGTCACTAAATCAGTGAAGTGTTATTTATTAAAGACCATGTGCCCAGTATTGTTGCAGGTGCTGCATGGGAGAAGAGGAACTAAAAATCTTACTGTGGGGCGGGCACAGTGGCTCACGCCTGTAACCACAGCACTTTGAGAGGCTGAGGCAGGCGGATCACCTGAGGTCAGGAGTTTGAGACCAGCCTGACCAACATGGAGAAACCCCGTCTCTACTAATACAAAATTAGCCAGATGTGGTGGCACATGCCTGTGATCCCAGCTACTCAGGAGGCAGAGGCAGAAAAGAAAAAAAAAAAAGAAAGGTAAAATAGTATAGCTCTCGGTTCATAGAGAGTTTTATGTTTCAGGGAGAAATAGTCAAGTTAGTAAGGAGAACCAGGTTTTATATAGCTCAGGAGTCTATTTCCTTAAGGAAAAAAATGGATACTTGTGGTTCTCCCTTTTTTCCCTTTGTTCATGAAGTTATGATGAGGTTACTGGTCTGAAGATTTGCAGATCAGTGACTTCCAGATTACTGGGCTAGAGATGGTTTGAGGCTAGTTTCCCATATTCTGTGAAGACAGAGATTCACTGACACCATCATGAGATGAATCCAGTCTTCATAAAGACCAGAGCAGTCTACACTTCTGAAAGAGGAGGAGAAAATTTTAAAACTATGAAAAGATAAAGCAGTGCCTCATCTGCCACAGAATGGTAACATCAGTATGACTGAAGATAACCTCTAAATGAATGAGCATAATATGGAGAGGTGGTGGTAGAATTAGATGGCCTAGCAGTAGCAATAGCTTTGTGTGTAAATATAAAGAATGCAAAATCGGTGAGCCGAGATCACGCCACTGCACTCCAGCCTGTGTGACAGAGCAGGACTCCGTCTCAAAAAAACAAACAAACAAACAAAAAACCAAAAGAAAATTAAAATAAAAAAAAAGAAGCAAAATAATTTCTTTTGCGAAAGAAATTTTTGAGCAAATATTTCCAACTCTATGAATCTGCCAGCAAGTATTTGTAAATATTCATTCAATGAATATATATGCCAGCTATATTTTAGGCATGTGTTAAGTGCTAGCAGTAAGCATAGTACAGAGCTCTTTGTATTTATAATTATGATTTAGAAAAACAGATTATTGGAACAGTAATAAAATTAATGTGGTAACTGGTGATAGGGGAAGTAAGTATCCTGTTTAATGCTGCCCCATACCACTAATTTGTCATTATACTATTTGTGTCCAAAAGGTTTTCCATAGAAAAATGTACATATGTGAAAGTATATCACAGTACCAGTTTTCTATGCTCTGAATGTGGTCATTTTCTCTTAGCAAGTGAGACTAGGGTAAACTGGACTGTACCCGCTTGGTTCATGAGTATTAGTAACCTGTACTTTTTAGCCTGGAAGCTTTCTACTTCACCATTCTGAGTTGAAAATGGCATCTCCTGTTGTTTATTTTGTGTTTTGCTAAAGTCTTTTGACCCTTAATGGCCAATAAAATATGATAATGATAGTCTGGACTTAGAGCAGAAATAACAGTAACAACAACACAGGAAATAAATCACACTGAACATGGCAGAAGAAATAGTATGCAGATTAGCAGGCAACTGGGGATTGATTAAAGTCTTTGCATGTTGTGGAGGATATTCTGTACTTAATAAGAGACCTGATTGAAAGTTGCACAAAATTACAAAAGCATGTCAAATTTGAAGACTATACTGGGAAAGCTCCCTTAGAGCTCTTACTATGTTTATGGTTCTAGAAAGGCTTCCTAGGCACTAATTGCATTGGCCCTGCTAAATGGGGTTTGTGTATATTAAGTGCTAGGAGATCATATAATGGGAAGACCTTAGAGCAAACCTCCAAGAGCATATGACTTCTAATCTGTTATCTGAAAAAATAGTCAGGGTTAACTAGGCAAAAGGATATGGAGATGAGGAATGTGAGTCTTCTAAGGAAGGATAACAACTGACTAGGGATATCATAGGGATTCTTGACATGGTCAATTTGGATAGTAGCTATACAGTTAATCACAGGGCAAAGTACATCTACTTACCGTTTAAAAGATGTGACCTATTTAGCTATACGTACTTACACTAAAATAAAGCATTATTTATCTATATTGTATTGCAAGCCACTAATTTCTTTAGACACTATCACAGTGTGGCAGTGCTGTAGGTGTATCTTTTATCTTGTTTTGATAGTAACCAAAATTATGATGAATTGAACTTTAGAAAATATACCTGAAGATGTGGTGAAATGGTTTGCAGTTTGTTGTTTTGGTAAATCTGTAATTTTATATATCAAATTCATAACACTGTATTAAAACTGTATGATAGTCTTTTTCATAGTGTTTTAATGAATTTTGAGGTGTTCTAATGACAGTGTACAAACCATCCACATAATTAAAGGTAGTTAGCAGCAAAGTGACGTTTAGTCCATACTGTGATTATAATGCAGTTCTCTTTGAAGAAGATTGGATGGGACTAAAGTTGCTTGAAGTAGTTTTGACTTGCCAAGAAAATATTAGTGTGCTAGTCCCTCACAGTTGCCCCTTAGGTAATGAGGTATTCATCCTATAAAAATGTATAGATTTGCTAGTAAATAGTTTCAAAGTATTTGAAGTCTGTTAATATTTCCCATAATTCATTCCAAAAAAGGAAGTTTGGGGATTAATTGTGATATCGCTGACTGTTGGTTCTTTTCATTTTTTAAAGCATGTTTATATCTGTTTCATAATTCAGATGCACACCCTAAGCGTCAATTTCTTTTTCCCATTTCCATGAGTACTTTTAAAGTGTATTTCTAGTACTCACTTTGATAATTAATTATATAATGTATTGCCTTTTTTAAGGGAAAAAAAACTTTTGTAAAATATTTATTTTTTGATTTATTGATTGAGACAGAGTTTGGCTCTGTTGCCCTCGCTGGAGTGTGGTGGTGCAATCTCGATTCACCGCAACCTCCGCCTCTAGGGTTCAAGCGATTCTCGTGCCTCAGCCTCCCGAGTAGCTGGGATTGCAGGGGCGCACTACCACATCTGGGTAATTTTTGTGTATTTTTAATAGAGATGGGGTTTCACCATGTTGGCCATGCTGGTCTTGAGCTCCCGACCTCAGGTAATCCACCTACCTTGGCCTCCCAGAGTGCTGGGATTATAGACGTGAGCCACCTCGCCCAGCCAAAAAACTTTTATAAAGTATTTGTATCTCTAATTTAATTGCATACTTGATGGTTTTATGAAGTCATTTGATTTAATGTTATGTTCAGTAAAGATTTAAAAATATTTCTTAGATTTTAGTTTAATAAAGTTTTTAAGATACTACTGAGGGACTTGGTTTTTTTAGGTAAATGGAATTTTAAACATACAAGCTAAATAATTATTTTTGTCTTTGCTTTCTTTTAGTGAATTAGTGCCATCTTATGATTCAGCTACTTTTGTTTTAGAGAATTTCAGGTAAGAGTTTTTGACAATTCTGGTTTTTTGTATGTGTATATAAGGAAGAGCCAGGAAGGTATTCTTTGGTAATACAGTAATCTAGTGAACTGTATCACTCACTTTAGAAGTCTTAGAAGAATAAGTTTCATATTAGAAACATAGAGATTATTTGTGCTATATTTTATTGTATCTTTAGACTGACTGCTTCTCTAGTTTGGGAAAAGGAACATTTTATTTTGAGACAGGGTTTTGCTCTGTCACCCAAACTAGAGTGCAGTAGCATGATCATTGCTCACTGCAGCCTCAACCTCCTGGGCTGCAGCAATCCTCACACCTCAGCCTCCCAAGTAACTGGGACTACAAACATCTGCCACCACACAGATAGGGTCTCACTGTTTCATAGGCTGGTCTCAAACTCCTGGGCTCCAGTGATTCTCCCAACTCAGCCTCCCAAAGTGCTGGAATTACAGACATTAGCTGTGGTGGCCAAAGTGATTGATTATACTGCCCAAAGTGAGGAACCATTTTAAATAAGAGAGATCACTTAGCTTTGGCTAAGGTGAGGGGCCGGACAGTTAGAGGTTGATGAGCCCGCACTTACCCATCCTCAGAAATAAAAGTAGTGAGAAGAAATCCATTGAGATCCATTTATCTCAGCTCAAAGTGAAGAATTGTGGATAGGGGCCATTATTGTAAGAAATTTGTCAGTTATGTGTTAATTTTGTTTGCTTTTACTACTTTTTCTCTAAGATCAGAAGTGAAGATCATAACATGCAAAGGTTCTTAGCAATTTGTCTTTGAGGGCAGCATGGAAATGGAAACAAGTAATACAAGGTCTTCAGGAGAGAAACTCCAAATAATAGGCAAAGGCCATCAAAATAAGGCCACACTGGGCGGGGCATGGTGGCTCATGCTTGTAATTGCAGCACTTTGGGAGGCTGAGGCAGGTGGATCATCTGAGGTCAGGAGTTCAAGACCAGCCTGGCCAACATGATGAAACCCCTTCTGTACTAAAAATACAAAAGTAAGTTGGGCGTGGTGGTAGGCGCCTATAATCCCAGCTACTTGGGAGGCTGAGGCAGGAGAATCGCTTGAAACCGGGAGGTGGAGGTTGCAGTGAGCCAAGATTGTGCCACTGTGCTTCAGCCTGGGCAACAAGAGCAAAACTCTGTCTCAAAAAAAAAAAAAAAAAAAAAAAAAAAAAAAAAAAAAAAAGCCACACAGAATTTATCCCTCTTCCTATTTAATTTGTCTTTTCTTATGGGATACTTTTGTGGCTAAAACGTAGTCTCTCTGAGGTTTTTCCTACATTTATTAAGGTTTAGTGTACTCTCGTTTTTCAATGTTAAAAGATGATTATACTGCAGAGAAGTAAGGAAGAAACATTCTGGGTTTTATTTTTAATGGTGAAAGACTGCTTGTTGAAGCATTAATTAAATTTGGGAGACTTAGTGATATATTCCTTTTCCCTTAAATGTCACAATTTTGAGGGTTTTTTTCCCCCTGAAACTTAAAAGATATTGCTGAATATTTCAGTATCTTTAAATTTTCTTTATTTCAGAATGTAAGCGTATCTAAACTTTTACAGTGGAATTTTGACCTGATCAGTCACCTTGTTATTTGTCTAAGATTTCCAATATGTAACAAAGAAACTGGTTGGTCTTTCTTTTTGCCTGTTGCCATTTCATGACAGTTTTGATCTTGGGATTTGGTTGGTTTTCTTTTTCGTTAGCACTTTGCGTCAGAGAGCAGATCCTGTTTACAGTCCACCTCTTCAAGTTTCAGGACTTTGCTGGAGGTTGAAAGTTTACCCAGTAAGTTTTTGATGTTTCTAATAAATTTTGAAACCAAAGTCTTTCTTTCAGAGTTCTGTAGTACACTAGTTTGATTACTGAGAACTGTTAACTCTTCTTATTTTTTGTTACATATGCTATCCCTGTTCCCTGTTCCCCTTGTCCCTGCATATTAGACAACTGTTTGTCCTCACCTAGTTCTCTAATATATTCTGCTGGAAGGCCTGTTGGAAACAATATTCCCTGAGTTCTCATATGTTGAAACAGTTTTTGCCCTTTATATTCTAAAGCTAATATTGCTGGATATAATATCCTTGGCTCATATTTTCTTTCATTGGGTATCTTCAATATGCAATTCCATTTTCTTTTCTTTTCTTTTCTTTCTTTCTTTCTTTTTTTTTTTTTTTTGAGGCGGAGTCTTGCTCTGTCGCCCAGGCTGGAGTGCAGTGGCCGGATCTCAGCTCACTGCAAGCTCCGCCCCCCGGGTTTACGCCATTCTCCTGCCTCAGCCTCCCGAGTAGCTGGGACTACAGGCGCCTGCCACCACGCCCGGCTAGTTTTTTGTATTTTTAGTAGAGACGGGGTTTCACCATGGTCTCGATCTCCTGACCTTGTGATCCCCCCACCTCGGCCTCCCAAAGTGCTGGGATTACAGGCGTGAGCCACCGTGCCCGGCCTGCAATTCCATTTTCTTTAGGAAAAGTGTGATAATAAACTATTTTTCTTTACTTTTAAAGATGTTTGGTGATATTACCTAGATGCTAAATAATCTTTTTGAGTCCAGTAATTTACTATTACACATTTTAGTCCTCCTGGGTTAGTATTCTCAGTTACACACTAAAGTCTTTCAATATGTAGTTTCAGATTTTTTTTTAAGAAAAGTTTTTATGGCCGGGCGCGGTGGCTCAAGCCTGTAATCCTAGCACTTTGGGGGCCGAGACGGGCGGATCACGAGGTCAGGAGATCGAGACCATCCTGGCTAACACGGTGACACCCCATCTCTACTAAAAATACAAAAAACTAGCCGGGCGAGGTGGCGGGCGCCTGTAGTCCCAGCTACTCGGGAGGCTGAGGCAGGAGAATGGCGTAAACCCGGGGGGCGGAGCTTGCAGTGAGCTGAGATCCGGCCACTGCACTCCAGCCTGGGTGACAGAGCGAGACTCCGTCTCAACAAAAAGAAAAAAAAAAAAAAAAAAAGAAAAGTTTTTGCATAATGGGGTTATACAATAATATATAATCTTTTGTATCTGGCTTTATTCACCTAGCTGATGATTCATTTATTCATTGATATCTATTGAATGATTATCATGTCAAGCCTCAAAAGTTGCCTCAGGTCGTTTCAAGCAAGGTAGACCAAAAATGAAGGGGTTAATAGTACTTGTACCCCTCTGTAGTCATGTCCCAGTAGACACTGTAGATGTATAAGGATCTCTGTTCTCAGCCTTCATTGTCTCATTGGGGGAACAGATGTTTAAACAAGTAGTTATAATAAATGTGATTCTTTTAAAACATAGACACCTGAAGTACTGGGGCAATACATAGGAAGTAATTATCTCTTTTTTTAAAAGAGTCTTGCCCAGTTAAACAAAAAGGGAGTAATTATCTTTATAAAAATAAAATCTATAGTAGAGATTTAAACAATTTCTCAATCTCTAGAGAGAATCTTATATGGAATTCTAACATTAAAATCATATAGAAATTGTATTTGATTACTTTCAGCATAGGGTATTACCTTTTTGTATGTTGGTCTTAAAAATTAATTTTTGGTTAAAAATTTTTTTTTTGCCTCATTTCTAATGAAATTATTTTTCCCATTAGGGTCTTGGTTTTTTGTTAAAGTTGATTTATAAGAGTTCTATGTATGTTAAGACTCTTAACCTTTCTCATGGTTGTTGATATTTCCCTTCATTTCTGTGCCTTAGTAGTTTCGCTTTTTTTTGTTGTTGTTGTTGAGACGGAGTCTCGCTCTGTCGGCCAGGCTGGAGTGCAGTGGCCGGATCTCAGCTCACTGCAAGCTCCGCCTCCCGGGTTTACGCCATTCTCCTGCCTCAGCCTCCCAAGTAGCTGGGACTACAGGTGCCCGCCACCTGGCCCAGCTAGTTTTTTGTATTTTTTTTTAGTAGAGACGGGGTTTCACTGTGTTAGCCAGGATGGTCTTGATCTCCTGACCTCGTGATCCGCCCATCTCGGCCTCCCAAAGTGCTAGGATTACAGGCTTGAGCCACCACGCCCGGCCCGCTTTTTTTTTTTTTAATACGCAGAAGTTTAAAGTTGTTAAGAACTCAAATCTGTTGGTGGTTTTTTTTTATTATTTCTTCCATTGCCTTGAGGCTTAGAAGTATTTCTCAATCTAGATATCAGATATTAATCTGCATTTTGTTTTATTGTAGCTTAATATTTTTTACACTTCAACTGATTATTCTTCTTTTAGGATGGAAATGGAGTTGTGCGAGGTTACTACTTATCTGTGTTTCTGGAACTCTCAGCTGGCTTGCCTGAAACTTCTAAGTAAGAAGTGTAATTAAATAACAACCTTAATGTGCATTTACATACATTCCCCCTAGCAATTTTTGTTAATTTTTATTTTTGTTAGTTACTGTATTGGTATGTCTGTTAAGATGTAGAGTAATATGAAATTGTTGGCATCATAGGATGGTATAGATTGGCGGTTCTCAAACTGTTTGCTCTCATACCCTTAAAATTATTGGGAACCCCAAAGAGTTTTTGTTTATATGGGTTACATATATTGTTATTTTCTGAGTTGGAACTTAAAACTGAAAAGAAATTATTTAAAATTTTAATTCACTTTTGAGGTAACAACAAGCCTGTTGCATACTAACATAAATAACATTTTTAAATGAAAAGTAACTATTTTCCTAAAAAAAAATTTTTTAAGAAAACTTGTATTGCTTTGCGTGTTTGGAAATCTCTTTACTATCTGGCTTAAAAGAAGACAACTGGATTCTCATGTCTGCTTTTATATTCAATTTTTTAAAAATATCATTTTGATTGAAATACATGTATAAAATCTGGCTGCAGAGTTCTACAACCATCACCAACATCTAATTTTATAACATTCTATTTACCCCACAAGGAATCCCTGTACTCATTATCTGTCACTTCCCATTCCCCCTTTCCCTCAGTCCCTGAGAACCACAAATGTACTTTTTGTCAAGGAGGAATATTTTTTAAAGTGGTTTTAGATAATTGTGGATCTTCTTTGATATTACATCCAAACTGAACAAGTGGTAGGTTGTTAAATGTTATTTATAATGGGGATCTGGAATCATATTAATGATTTATTTTTTTTAACTCTGTTATATGAAATCTGTTAGTTTGGTATGGAATGTCTGCTTTCAGCTAACATGAATCAAGAGGGATGACATCTACCCATTTTCCTGCAACAACCAAAAAAAGAAAACCTGATGAAACATTTTCTAGACACTGGACATGGTGGTAACAAATGATAACAGTCCCTGAGAGATGAGAAATGCAAACTAGCTCTGTGATTTCTCCAGCTTACTGCCTTGAGAGAGTTTTCAGGCTGCAACACAGGGAGGAGCTGGGTTCTACTGAGGTAGAACCTGGCAGACTTAGTTGAGGGGATAGTGCTGAGAGTCTAGAAAGGACAATGCAGCTAGAGCTCATTGGACAAAATACCAGAGAGGAGAAAGCTGCAGACTGAAGTCTAGAGATCCGTAATGGGTTCCCCTTGAGTATTCAGCAGAGTACTTACCAAGGCATATGTGTGAGGAAACTACCTGAGATTGGGGAAAGAACTACCTGACAGGATTAGAGGGAATAATGATTGCCTGGTGTTCACACAGGGCCAGGAACTGTGTCTGTTGCAACCAACCATGGTGGAGAAATTTGTAATTCATGGGTCATTGGGTATAATGCTAAGGAAGTTTTTGCCTTGATAGCAGAAATTAGCCCTAGACTGAACACTGCTCTGGACCCACCTAACAAAAGTGAGACCTGAAAGGATCAAATTGTTTTCAAGTAACTTAACTGCATCCCAGAAGGAAGCTCAAGAAAATTTATAAGGTTGCTGAAGTATCTAACATCCAACAGAGTAAAATTTACAGTGTCTTTTGTTCAGTCAAAGGTTAATATGCCAGACTGGCTGGCACATACCTGTAATCCCAGCACTTTGGGAGGCCAAGACAGGAGGATTGCTGAAGACCAGGAATTTGAGACCACCCTGGGCAATATGGTGAGACCCTGCACAAGTCTCAGCTACTCAGGAGGCTAAGGCAGGAGGATTGCTTGAGCCCAGGAAGTCGAGGCTGCAGTGAGCTGTGTCTGCACCACTGCACTCCAGCCTGAATGACAGAGTGAGACCATGTCTCAATTTATTTATTTACGTAATGTATTTTGAGTCTCACTTTATCACCCAGCTTGGAGTACAGTGGCATGATCTCAGCTCACTGCAACCTGTGCCTCCCAAGTTCAAGCAATTCTCCTGCCTCAGCCTCCCAAAATAGCTGGGATTACAGGCATGCAACACCACACCCAGCCAATTTTTGTATTTTTAGTAGAAACGGGGTTTCACCATATGGCCAGGCTGGTCTTGAACTCTTGACCTCAGGTGATCCGCCCACCTCAGCCTCCCAAAGTGCTGGGATTACAGGTGTGAGCCACTCTGCCTGGTCAAGAATTCTTTATATATTTTGGATACTAAACCTTTATCAGACATATGATTTGCAAATAGTTTCTCCCATTTGGTAGGTTGTCTTTTCACTTTCTTGATAATGTCCATTAATGCACAAAAGTTTATAGACTGTATCTTCGTCTTTTTGTAAACCTGAAAATTTTACAAGATTGGATATATAAATCAGAATATATTGGCTTCTGTGTATACTTCTTTTCTTTTTGAGACAGGGTCTTGCTGTGTCACTGAGGCTGGAGCATAGTGGCACAATTATGGCTCACTGCAGCCTCAGCCTCCTGGGCCCAGGTGATCCTCCTGCCTCAGTCTCCCAAGTAGCTGGGATTACGGGAATGCACTACCATACCCAGCTAATTTTTTTGGTTTTTGTTTTTATAGAGACGGGGTTTCACCATGTTGCCCAGGCTAGTCGCAGACTCCTGGGCTCAGGCGATCCACCCACCTCGGCCTCCTAAAGTGCTGGGATTACAGGTGTTAGCCACTGTATCCAGCTTACTTATTTTCTTTCTCTTTTTCTTTTCTTTTTAACTTTTATTTTAGATTTGGCGTTACGTATGAAGGTTTGTTACATAGGTAAACTCATGTCATGGGGGTTTGTTGTACAGATTATTTCATCACCCAGGAATTAAGCCCAGTACTTGATAGTTATCTTTTCTGTTCCTCTCCCTTTTTCCACCCTCTACCCTCAAGTATACCCCAGTGTCTGTTGTTTCCTTCTTCGTGTTCATAAGTTCTCATTATTTAGCTCCCACTGTGTAAGTGAGAACATGTGGTATTTGGTTTTCTATTCCTGCATTAGTTTGCTGAGGATAATAGCCTCCAGCTCCATCCTTCCATGTTGCACAGAAAACATGATCTCGTTCTTTTTTATGGCTGCATACTTATTTTCTATTAGGAAATTTTATAGCCTTTGATTTTCTGAATACATAATAATTTGCTTTGCTATAACTTGTGCTGGAAAAATACAGTAGAGTATTTCAAAATTTGTATTTTAAAATTGCAAGGTGATAAACCTCAAAGGATAATAGAAATAACAGAATATTTATGTATGAGGAAACATGTAGTGAATATAAGGAAAAAATATTGCATTAATAAAAGCAACTTTGAATTACTTCTTTATTCAAAATTTATTTATGTTTTGAGGTGTTGTTTTATACCTGATATATTGGCAAACATCTTTATGAGGAAAAAAGGACCTAGTGCCATTCATGTTTTGGTGGTTCGTTCAAAATACTGCTGTTTTGGCCGGGTGCAGTGGCTCACGCCTGTAATCCCAGCACTTTGGGAGGCCAAGGAGGGTGGATCATCTGAGGTCAGGAGTTTGAGACCAGCCTGGTCAACATTACGAAACCATGTCTCTACTAAAAATACAAAAAATTAGCTGAGTGTGGTGGCGCACGCCTGTAATCTCAACTACTTGGGAGGCTGAGGCAGGAGAATCACTTGAACCGGGGGGCAGAGGTTGCAGTGAGCTGAGACCCTGCCACTGCCCTCTAGCCTGGGCGACAGAGTGAGACTCCATCTCAAAAAATAAATAAATAAACAAAAATTTTTAAAAGCTGCTCTTTTTCTGACTGGGCGTGGTGGCTCACGCCTGTAATCCCAGCACACTGGGAGGCCAAGGTGGGTGGATCACCTGAGGTCAGGAGTTCAAGACCAGCCTGGCCAACATGAACCACCATCTCTACTAAAAATACAAAATTAGCCAAGCATGATACACACCTGTAATCCCAGCTACTCTGGAGGCCGAGACAGGAGAATCACTTGAACCTGGAGTCAGAGGATGCAGTGAGCTGAAATCGCACCATTGCACTCCAGCCTGGGCAACAAGAGTGAAACTCCATCTCAAAAAAATAAAAAAGCCCAAAATACTGCTGTTTTTATAAATGATAAAAGAAATGTAACTGCATATATCAATAAGGTTTCCTCTCAGGTGATTACTTAGTGACCTTAATGTTTAGATGAGTTTGTCTTTTGTTCTTATTTTACTAACTGTATAGTAATGGTCTGTTTTTCAATTTTAGATATGAATATCGTGTAGAGATGGTTCACCAGTCCTGTAATGATCCTACAAAAAATATCATTCGAGAATTTGCATCTGACTTTGAAGTTGGAGAATGCTGGGGCTATAATAGATTTTTCCGTTTGGACTTACTTGCAAATGAAGGATACTTGAATCCACAAAATGATACAGTGATTTTAAGGTAATAGGAAACATTTAATGTTGTGGTTTTTATTGTGGGGAAATAATATCATTGGAACTGTATTTCAAAGATCATTTGGTTAACAAAGATGAATATTGAAATTCATACTAACTATAACCTTATCACTTTCTTAACTGTTTTATTTAAGTGGATAATAATTAAAAATTTGTAGTCAAAAAGTCAAACTTTTTTTTTGACATCTAGTTAGTAATTCCATTAAAGATATGCTGGGTGCGGTGGTGCGCCGGTGTTTTCATCTACTCTGGAGGCTGAGATGGGAGGATAGATTAGGCCCAGGAGTTTGAGACCAGCTTAGGAAACATAATGAGACCCCAATCTCTTTAAAAAGAAAAAAAAAATGTGTGTGTGGGGGAAACTACAACTTCCAGTAAATATAATAATGTTCCATTTATCTGTTGAACTTCTAGTGACTTCACCATTTGGAAATCTAAGAATAGTGAGGGATAAAGTGTTGATTTTTTTCACTTCACAGTGCATGTTATATTTGAGTGACTGGTTTTACAACTTAATTTTATAAAGCAGCTATCAGTTATTTGTGAATAACAGCAAATTAAAAGTAGAAGAATCAAGATGAAAGTTGATGAAAACGAGCAATATTCTACTTTTTTCTTAAACTTTTATTTTAGGTTCAGGGATACTTATGTAGATTTGTTATACAGGTAAACTCACATCGTGGTGATTTGCTGTACAGATTACTTCATCATCCAGATACTAAGCCTAGTACCCAGTAGTTATTTTTTCTGATCCTCTCCCTCTACCCTCAAGTAGGCCCCAGTGTCTGTTGTTTCCCCTCTTTATATCCTTGAGTTCTCATCATTTAGCGCCTTTTTTTTTTTTTTTTTTTTTTTTTGAGATGGAGTCTCCGTCTGTCTCCCAGGCTGGAGTGCAGTGGCACGATCTCAGCTTACTGCAAGCTCCGCCTTCCGGGTTCACGCCATTCTCCTGCTGAGTAGTTGGGACTACAGGTGCCTACCACTGCATCCGGCTAATTTTGTTTTTGTATTTTTAGTAGAGACAGTGTTTCACCGTGTTAGCCAGGATGGTCTCAATCTCCTGACCTCTTGAGCCACCCGCCTCGGCCTCCCAAAGTGCTGGGATTACAGTCCTGAGCTACCGTGCCCGGCTCATTTAGCTCTTAAATAATAAGTGAGAACATGTGGTATTTGGGAAAACCATCAATTTTTTTTTTTTTTTTAAGACAGTTTTTCTCTAGCTGCCCAGGTTGGAATGGAGTGCAATGGCACGATCTTGGCTCCCTGCAGCCTTCGCCTCCCAGGTTCAGGCGATTCTCCTGCCTCAGCCTCCTGAGTAGCTGGGATTGCAGGCATGGGCCACCACGCCCGGCTAATTTTGTACTTTTATTAGAGATGGGGTTTCTTCATGTTGGTCAGGCTGGTGTCAAACTCCCGACCTCTGGTGATCCACCCACCTTGGCCTCCCAAAGTGCTGGGATTACAGACGTGAGCCACCACGTCTGGCCAAAACCATCAATTTTTTATTGTTGATTGTTGGTGTAGTATTTACAAGAAAGGACAGGACATAAATACTGACTATAAAACAACAGCCCTATTTAGCCAGGCATGGTGGCTCACGCCTGTAATCCCACACTTTGGGAGGCTGAGGTAGGTAGATCACCTGGGGTCAGGAGTTTGAGACCAGCCTGGCCAATATGGTGAAATCCTATCTTTACTAAAAATACAAAAATTAGCCAAGCTGTGGTGGTACGCACCTGTAACCCCAGCTACTCAGGAGGCCGAGGCAGGAGAATCGCTTGAACCTGGCAGGTGGAGGTTGCAGTGAACCGAGATTATGCCACTGTACCCCAGCCTGGGCAACACAGCAAGACCCCATCTCAAAAAAAATAATAATAAAGTAAATAAAAACAACAGCCCTGTTTAACATGGGGTAGTCTTTACACAGGTCAGAAGTTTTTGGGCATCAGCTGGGCACCGTTGCTCATGCCTGTAATCCCAGCACTTTGGGAGGCTAAAGTGGGTGGATCACCTGAGGTCAGGAGTTCAAGACCAGCCTGGGCAACATGGTGAAACCCTGTCTCTACTAAAAATACAAAAATTATTTGGGCGTGGTGGTGGGCACCTGTAATCCCAGCTACTTGGGAAGCTGAGGCAGTTGAATTGCTTGAGCCCGGAAGGCAGATGTTGCAGTGAGCCGAGATTTCACCAGTGCACTGAAGCCTGGGTGACAAGAGTGAAACTCTGTCTTACAAAAACAAAAAACAAACAAAAAAAGATTTTTGGGTATCATTACATGATGTTATAATTTGATGATCAAAATGAGAACTTGAATATTTAAAAAAAGAGATTAAAATACGTTTGTAACTGAGAAATTTCAGAGTATTTAGCAGTTTAAAAAGTTCTCATCACAATTTGAATTTTTTTTTTCTTGAGAGTGATTTAATGTACTCCTAAATTTCCCTTAGTCAGAGCTCTTTGTTCTTGAGCATACTGGACAGATCATATCAGCATTTACTCTTAGGTGTTTTCCATAGCTTTCTGGAAGTATAAAGAAGTTTAACAAGGGATATGATTTTCAGTGTAGGGAAAAAGATTCATGTTTTTGTTATTATTTTGTTTTGTTTTGTTTAGAGACAGTGTCTTGCTATATTGCCCAGTCTAGTCTAGAATTCTTGGGCTCAAGTGATCCTCCTGCCTCAACTTCCCAAGTAGGTGGGATTACAGGTGCATGCCACTGTCCCTGGAATCATGTGGTTTGAAGGGAGGGATTATTTTAGTTATCTTCATATAGCTTTTCAGACTTTTGGGGTTTAACTGTTTGCCAAGAGAAGTAATTTATTGCTATTTCATGCTTCAGCCATAGAGAGAATTACAAAATTATTCAAACATCAATTTTACCAACCTACAAAAGACCCATTTTCTTATAGTTTTAGTTTCATCCTTATTAGCGTTATATATTAGTACAGAAACAAATTCTTGTTATGACATCATTTTTTTAAAGCAACATTGAGTCTGTACCATATGCCTGACACTGAGTTGCTAATAAGAAAAATACAGACATGGTTTTTGTCCACAGGGAACTCAAGATGAAATTGGCAGATAATAAAAGAATTTACTACTCTCTTATTATAAAATAATGCTATAGTGGCATCATAAGTAAATTGCTATGAAATTCGTGGATAGGGAGTTTCTCATTATTGTATTATATTTATTTATTTAATGAAACATTGCTCAAACTTTAAACCTCATTTAGTTCAAGATTCTGGTGGAACTTTATTAGAAAGTTATTTAAGGCTTTTCTGTAACTATGAATATATATTTCATTCTTTCATTAAAACAGAAAGTTAAGAAAATTTACCTGCTGCTTGGTTTTGTTTTAATGGCAAAATATTATAATGCTCAGGGTTAACCAGTGGTTTAAGTCATTCAAAGAAAATAATAGTGTTTAGACGATCTTACTTTAATGTCTTACCAGTGGGTGCTTCCTAGACTGTGAATCATCTCTGCTCAGTTGAGTGAATCATCTCTGCTCAGTTGAGTGAATCATCTCTGCTCAGTTCAGTTCAGAACATACTTTAATCTGTTTATTTTATTTTATTTTTATTTTATATTATATTATATTATATTAGAGACAGAGTTTCGCTCTGTTGCCCAGGCTAGAGTGCAGTGACATGATCTCGGCTCACTGCAACCTTTGCCTCCCAGATTCAAGTGATTCTCCTGCCTCAGCCTCCTGAGTAGCTGGGATTACAGGCGCCCACCACCATACCCGGCTAATTTTTGTACTTTTAATAGAGATGGGGTTTCACCATGTTGGCCAGACTGGTCTTGAACTACTGACCACAGGTGATCTGCCCGCCTCGGCCTCCCAGAGTGCTAGGATTACAGGCATGAGCCCACTGTGCCCAGCCAATCTCTTTTTTTAAAAAAAATACTCAAGTTCTCATTCTGATAATCCAAATATAACATATAATGATGCCCAAAAACTTCTGACCTATCAAGACTACCCCAACATTAAATAGGACTGTTGTTTTATAGTCAGTGTTTATGTTCTGTCCTTTCTTGCATGAGTATTCTTGACTGAAACTAGATATCTACTCCCAGATAACTGTTAAATGGTCAGTAGGTTCTTACACCAAGGTGTAAAATCCTAGAAAAAAATGGACAGCTAACATTGTGTAGCTGGGTAAAAGGCTGGAAGGAATGAGAGAGAGGTAGATGTCCAAATTAATCTTATCTTGTGGTTTTTCCGTTCTTCAAAAACACCTTCACACATACACTGCAATTTTTTCACTATAAATATAGTTACGTTAGTCTATGTAACAAAGGTAGAGGTTTGTTTGCTCTAGTAAGTATTAGTTTTTTTTAAAAATTAAAACAACTGGATAGATTAAGATTCTGTCATTTATATATTAATATGATTTTATGTAGATGCGGTACTTTTTTTTCCTAATCTAAGCTGAAATAATGCCATAAGGACAGTTTTGATTGCTATCTTGAAGGGTTCGGGATATAGTTTATTTAGAGCATGTAACTCTTTGGGGGACAGTAAAGCAATCCTGGGTGGTTGACCCAGTAAATGATTTTTTTCTGAGGGGCAGGAAATATGGGAATGTGAGATGAAATAGAGAAATATAAAGAGCAGCATTTAAAACTTTGTATTTTGGTAGGGCCTGATTTAGGGAAGAAAGGGATAACAGTTATCTTTCTCCTTATAGGAGGGAACTGCATGGTATATGGCTCTCTTCTTCCCAACTCATGATCATCATTATATTTTAGTTACATTATTATAATATGCCTTAGTAGGTTAGTTTGGGGAGCTTAACTACAATGTACAATGTTATTTCTTTAGAAAGGTAGTTTGAGGACAACTGGATTTTCAGAATCTTGTGTCATAATCTGTGGACTACGTCTATAAACAACAAATACTTAGCAGCTCTAAGTTTATGTGAATTTTGGCCTTATAATCAAATTAACCAAAATTGCAGAATTCAAAGCTAGACTCATAATATTTTACCATTTGAATTTTTTTTTTTTTTTTTTTTTTAATGTGGCATGATTCTTTTAAGGTTTCAGGTACGTTCACCAACTTTCTTTCAAAAATCCCGGGACCAGCATTGGTACATTACTCAGTTGGAAGCTGCACAGACTAGTTATATCCAACAAATAAACAACCTTAAAGAGGTAAGGAAATATATATTTCTGGTTTAGTGTTTCCTATTGTCCTTTTGGCTTGTTATATTTGTAATTAGATTTTATATATTTATTGCTATTTGTAATTTTGTAGTTTATAATTAGAAAAAAAATCTAGTTATCCTGTTCCCCATCCTTACCAGTTCTGCAGTGTCCAGTTTAGTAACCACTAGTCACATATGGCTATGTAAATTTTTATTTTACTTTATTTATTTTTTTATTTTGGAGACAGGGTCACACTCACTCTTGTTGCCAGACACAGTTTCCACTAACTGCAGCTTCAGCTTCCTAAGCTTGGGTAATCCTCCCACCTTAGCCTCCCAGGTAGCTCTGACTTTGAGCAGGTGTCATGGCTAGTTTTTGTATTTTTTATGGAGACAGGGGTTTCTCCTTATTGCCCAAGCTGGTCTTGAACTCCTGGGCTCAAGCATTCTGCCTGCCTTGGCCTCCCAAAGTGCTGAGGTTACAGGTGTGAGCCACTGTGCCTGGTCTGTAAATTTAACTTGATTAAAATTAAAAATTTAGTTCCTTAGTTGCAGTGGCCACATTTCAAGTGCTTGCATTGGGTACTGCAAATCTAGAACATTTCCATCATTGCATAAAGTTGTTTTGAACAGTGTGGCTGTAGTTTGAGGTAAGCTCTTTGTGTTTCTGTCGGTGACTTAGTTTCTCTTCCACAAGTTATCTTGGATTTAGAGGATTCTAGGCTATAGCACAATTAAAAGTTGTCCCATCTTGAACTCTTAACTATTGTTGAATGAGCACTGAGAAGATTAATTGATGAATTTTTATTTTACAATGATAAACTAAGGAATGTTTCATTTCCCTTAGGAGCTTAGGATGTGGCAGGAGGTTTGGAGTGCTGAGAATCGTTAATAGGTCAGGGAGGAAAATATGAATAAATACATGCTTTTAGAGATTTTCATGTTAAATGTACTATTTAAAACTGCCTATATTCACTATACTGTTTGCTATTTGTATGTTTAGCTTAGGCTGGATATGAAAGAAGGAGGATGAGCATAAATGGGGCAGTTTATCTTTGTCATCAATTTTTTTCATAAATAAAAGGCAGTAGGGATTCAGAGAAATGGTTTAAGAAATGGTGCCAAGTGAGGTGGCTCACTCCTGTAATCCCAGCGTGTTGGGAGGCCAAGACCAGAGGATCATTTGAGCCCAGGAGTTCAAAACCAGCCTGAGCAACATAGCAAGATAAATAAAAAATGAAATTAGCTAAGCATGGTGGCACATGCCTCCAGTCCCAGCCACTTGAGAGGCTGAGGCAGTAGGATCTCTTAAGCCCAGTAGTTCAAGGCTTGCAGTGAGCTGTGATGGCACCACTGCACTTCAGCCTGGGCAACAGAGTGCGAAAGTTCTCAAAAAATAAATAAGGAAAGAAAGAAATGGTTTTAGGAGCATCTGGATGCATTTTTTTTTTTTAGCTAGAAACATCTTTTACTGTGCCAGTGAGCTATGGCTAATATTTGTGCTTTTCTTGTTTTAAAAGAGACTTACTATTGAGCTATCTCGAACTCAGAAGTCAAGAGATTTGTCACCACCAGATAACCATCTTAGCCCCCAAAATGATGATGTTCCGGAGACACGAGCTAAGAAGTCTGCGTGCTCTGACATGCTTCTTGAGGGTGGTCCTACTACAGCTTCTATAAGAGAGGCCAAAGAGGATGAAGAAGATGAGGAGAAGATTCAGAATGAAGATTATCATGTAATAATGAGGCCAGTTTTAGATCTTTGTGTTTGATAAAAGAAACAGTAGAATCATGGCTTTTAACATATTACGTGCTGAAACAGTAGGCTAAAAATACTGTCCATTGATCTCCATTAGTAATGTATATATGCCCTTATCTAAATGTTAACAAGTCAGAAGTTGTTGAATCAAAGCATTTCACAGTTCTGAAAAAAACAATACATCTGTAAAACAAACTGTGATGTACATTTTAAAAACTAAACTACCATAAATTGTGGATTTTAAAAGTGTGTTCTGGCTGGGTGCGGTGGCTCACGCTGTAATCCCAGCATTTTGGGAGGCCAAGGTGGGCAGATCACATGAGGTCAGGAGTTCGAGACCACCCTGGCCAACATGGTGAAACCCTGTCTCTACTAAAAATACAAAAATTAGCTGGGTGTGGTGATGCTTGCCTGTAATCCCAGCTACTTGGGAGGCTGAGGTAGGAGAATCACTTGAACCTGGGAGGCAGAGGTTGCAGTGCGCCAAGATTGTGCAACTGCACTCCAGCCTGGGAGACAGAGCAAGACTCCATCTCAAAGAAAAAGAAAAAAAAAAAAAGGTGTTCTATTTTCATTCACTGAAACTAGTACATACCTTGTCATTACTTATGTAGGTAGAATGATTTAGGATTTAGTAGATAACCAGGCTCTATCCCGGCTAAACAGCAGCCAGAATCCAGAATAAGAATTTAAGAAGTAGTTGATATTTTTACATAAGAAGAGATGCCTAGATAGTTGGGTTTTTTTGTAGTAATTTTTAAGATGAGATACTTCAATTTTAAGTTACGATGAAGGACCCAGTGGGTCGAGAGAATGCACAGATTAAGTGCTTTGATAAACTAGAGATAATAGGGTTTGGAATGGAGCAGTCAGGTGAAGCAGTTAGTCTTTGATAAACTGAGTTAAAGGAAGGGTGGAGTTTGCTGGTAAGGCAGCTGAAAGTTGGGGAAGTTTTTGCTTAATAGTGAGTATTTTTTTTCTGTGCAGATAGGTGACAATGTTAATTAATGACCTTGATAATGGTAAAATTAGGTAGAACTGAGGAGTGATGGTTTGAAATACAGCTCTGTGAGGAAGCTGATGTGGAATATGTGAAGGATTCCAGTCACACTGAGGGCCAAGCTGAAGGCGGCACACATAAGTTAGTAAAATGATATCAGTGTGGTTGTGTGATTTTTCTCTACAGGGCTCAGCAGCCGAGGCATGGAAGCAGAAAATAGATTTTTGATAACTATATTATTCTTTGGTGCTTGGTTTATGGAAGGTGGATGGGGTGATCAACTGAGTAGAAACATTTGGAATAGATGTCTTGTTTTCTTGCCATTGATCTAGCACGAGCTTTCAGATGGAGATCTGGATCTGGATCTTGTTTATGAGGATGAAGTAAATCAGCTAGATGGCAGCAGTTCCTCTGCTAGTTCCACAGCAACAAGTAATACAGAAGAAAATGATATTGATGAAGAAACTATGTGAGTGTCCCACTTTACTACTGTAAAGCATTTAAGTGGTAATTAGAAGCATATTAACTAACTCACACTTAAAAGTAGGGACATTCAGCACTTTTTTGAAAGATTGAATCAATAGCCAGTTTTCTCCCTCTAATCTCTGGACTCTTAGCCAATAATTTTTGTTTTTGTTTTAACTTTTAAATTTGAATTTTGAAATTATTTTATGCCTAAGAAAAGTTCAGAATTCCATATTTCCTTCACACAGATTCATTCACTGTTAATATTTTGCTTTATGTTTCTCTGTATATAATTTTTTTCTGAAGCACTTGAGATTGAATATACTTCTCATTGTCTACTTTTCTAAAAACAAGGATATTCTTACATAACTATAGAATAGTTATCAAGATCTGGAAATTAACATTAATGTAATACTGTAACCTTCTAAAAATTTGCCAGTAATGTCCTTTGTCAGGATCACATTGCATTTAGTTGTTAAATTGATTTAGTTATCTTCAATCTGGGTTACTTTTTTAAAAATTTGTTTTTCGGCTGGGCGCAGTGGCTCACACCTGTAATCCCAGCACTTTGGGAGACCAAGGCGGGCGGATCACGAGGTCAGGAGATCGAGACCATCCTGGCTAACACGGTGAAACCCCGTCTCTACTAAAAATACAAAAAGAAATTAGTCGGGCATGGTGGCGGGTGCCTATAGTCCCAGCTACTCGGGAGGCTGAGGCAGGAGAATGGCATGAACCCAGGAGGCGGAGCTTGCAGTGAGCCAAGATCGCACCACTGCACTCCAGCCTGGGCCACAGAGCGAGACTGTCTCAAAAAAAAAAAATTGTTTTTCATGACTAATACTTTTTGAGAAATATAGAATGTTTTATTTTGTAGAAAGTCCCTCAATTTGGATTAGTCTGAAGTTTCCTCGTGATTAGATAGAGATTACACAGTTTTGGCAGGGATACTACGGAAATGATAATGTATCCTTTTCACTGCATCATATGGGAGTGGAGCATGATGTCAATATGTCCCATTACTTGTGGTTAATTTTGATCACTTGGTTGAGGTAGCATCCGCCAGATTTCTGCACTCCAAAATTACTACTTTTTCCTTTATAATTAATAAGTATCTTGTGTATGGGACTGTAAATATCGTATTTTTCTTCCTACTTTTTCCTATAAATTTTGACACCCCTTGATGAGTGTTGCTTGAAAAAGGTTATTGTGTTGATTGCCAAGTGGTGTTTTTCTAATTCCATTATTTCTTATTCATTAGTTGCAATTTAAGGAAGAGCTTTCCCTTCTGCCCTATTGATGAACTAATTAATGAATATCATTAATGTGGATAAATTTTTTTTTTGAGACGGAGTCTTGCTCTGTCACCCAGGCTGGCATGCAGTGTCACGATCTTGGCTCACTGCAACCTCCACCTCCTGGGTTCAACTGATCCTTCCACCTCAGCCTCCCGAGTAGCAAGGATTACAGGCACGTACCACCACGCCTGGCTATTTTTTTGTATTTTTAGTGGAGACGGGATTTCACCACGTTGGCCAGGCTGGTCTTGAACTCCTGACTTCAGGTGATCTGCCCACCTCAGCCTCCCAAAGTGCTGCAATTACAGGTGTGAGCCACTGCGCCTGGCGATTTTTGGATTTTTAAACCAAGCTTGCCTTCCTGGGACACATCCCACTTGGTCATAGTGTGTAAATTTTTTTTTTTTGAGACAGAGTCTCGCACTGTCACCCAGGCTGAAGTGCAATGACATGATCTCGGTTCACTGCAGCCTCCGCCTCCCAGGTTCAAGCGATTCTCCTGTCTCAGCCTCCTGAGTAGCTGGGATTATAGGCACCCACCACCACCCCTGGCTAATTTATTGTATTTTTAGTAGAGACGAGGTTTCACTATGTTGGTCAGGCTGGTCTCAAACACCTGATCTCGTGATCCACTGTCTCGTCCTCCCAAAGTGCTGGAATTACAAGCGTGATCCACCTTGCCTGGTTGTCCTTTTTTTTTTTTAATTTGAGACGGTGTCTCTCTCTGTCACCCAGGCTGGAGTGCAGTGGCGCGATATCCGCTCTGCAAGCTCCGCTTCCCGATTCACACCATTCTCCTGCCTCAGCCTCCCGAGTAGCTGGGACTACAGGCTCCCACCACCTGGCCTGGCTAAGTTTTTTTTGTATTTTTAATAGAGATGGGGTTTCACCGTGTTAGCCAGGATGGTCTCGATCTCCTGACCTCGTGATCCGCCTGCCTTGGCCTGCCAAAGTGCTGGGATTACAGGTGTGAGCCACCACACCCAGAAATTTTTTTTTTTCTAAGAAAATCTTGCTTTGTGGCCAGGCTGGAGTACTGTGGCATGATTATAGCTCCCTGTAACCTTGAACTCTGGCCTCAAGTGATCCACCTGCTTCAGCCTTCCTAGTAGCTAGGACTACTGGTGTGCATCATCACGCTTGGCTCACAATTCTTTTTATATGTTGCTGGATTCTGTTTGCTAGTACAGTTGTCCCTCAGTATCCTTGCGGTATTGGTTCTAGGACTCCTCCTTGGATACTAAAATCTTAGGATGCTCAAGTCTCTTATATAAAATGGCAGAGTAGTTGCATATAACCTATACACATCCTCCCCTATACTTTAAATCATTTCTAGATTACTTATAATACCTAATACAATGTAAATGCTATGTTGTTATGCTCTATAGTATACAGAATAATGACAAGGGGAAGAAGTCTGTGCATGGCTTTATTTTGTTTTGTTTTATTTATTTTTTTTGAGATGGAGTTTCGCTCTTCTCGCCCAGGCTGGAGCGCAATGGCACAATCTCAGCTCACTGCAGCCTCCACCTCCCAGGTTCAAGTGGTTTTCCTGCCTCAGCCTGCTGAGTAGCTGGGATTATACACACCTGCCACCACGCCTGACTAATTTTTTGTATTTTTAGTAGAGACAGGGTTTTGCCATGTTGGCCAAGCTGGTTTCAAACTCCTGGTCTCAGGTGATCCACCTGCCTCGGCCTCCCAAAGTGCCGGGATTACAGACGTGAGCCCCCGTACCTGGCCAACTTTATTTTTTGAGACAGGGTCTTGCCCTGTCACCCAAGCTGGAGTGCAGTGGTGTTGTGATCACGGCTCACTGCAACCTCGACCTCCTGGGCTCAAGTGATCCTCCCACTTAGTTTTCCAAGTAGCTAGGACTAAAGGTGCATGCCAACACACCTGGCTAATTTTTTAATTTTTTGTAGAGACGGGGTCTCACTATGGCCTTACTATGTTGTTCTAGGCTGGCCCCGAACTCCTAGGCTCAAGCAGTCTCCAGCCTCGGCTTCCCCAGGTGCTGGGATTACAGGCATGAACCACCGTACCAGGCCTTAAAAAATATCTTTGATCCACAGTTGGTTGAATGTGCAGATGCAGAGCCCACAGATATAGAAGGCCAACTGTATTTTGTTGATGCTGTTAATAGTGTTGTATGTTTCTCTGAGTGTTGTATGTGTCTCTGCTTCTCCCCGTAGGCAAAATCTCTGAGCCAAAACTTTGAAGTTACAGTGAGGATAAAAGTATACCTCTCTTACTTTAGAAGCTGAGCTAACGGGATGTTGGGGACAGTAGCCTTAGTTCTTTCCTTTTCAGGCTGGGGCCTCCACCTTACGAATAAGCTGGGGCAGGGATGATCTGGGCCCCAGTATTCTCATCATGCTGCATCCAAGTAGAGCCTCTATTCCACAAGTGGGTCTCAGCAGAAGGGAGTCTCCACCTCTTGGCCGTGTGTGCCTGTACTATAGCATCAGCAATAGGTAGCTGGGGGCAGAATGAGAAATGGAGATATCTTGCCACTCCCAGGAATATAGCCCTCCTCTTGGAAGCTCGGGAAGTGAGAGGCCTATGTTCTTCACTGCACCAATCTGGAGGGGAATTTCTGTAACGCCAGGTTAGGAAGCGGAGTGGTCTTGGTTCAAATCCTGCGGATACCCACTTGTCTTACCCAGGTTTTATAGATTTTTTTGAGTAGATGTTTCTTCATTTGCTGTATACCCTTGGGACCATTTCCAGAGTCGTTAAGTGGTTGTTTTTAAAATAATTGTCACCAGTTTGACTAACAAGCAGATCTACAGAGCTCCTTACATTGTCAAGCTGGATGCTTATCTTGAGATTTCCTTAAATATCCAAGACTATCATTGATTGGTACTGTTTCAAATAGTACTTTGTTGTTTAAAATAAAGTAATAGTGAGTGTTTTTTAATATGAGAGACTTTGTATGGCCTAGTCAATACCCTCTTTTCTGAAATTTTATTTTTGGAAAAATAGTATTTAGTCATATACAGTAATTTGGGCCTTTGTTTTTGGATGTTAAAATGTAGTATTTTAAGCCTAATTTATTACCATTAAGCTACCAGTTCTTTGAAGCTGTAATTTCTTCTCACAGTGGTTCTTAGATTTATTAGTGTTTCATTTATTTCTTTTTTTTTTTTTGCCTGACACAGTTCTTTTTTTTTAATCTTCCTTTCCTTTCCTGTCCTGTCCTGTCCTGTCCTTCTTGAGACAGAGTCTCGCTCTGTTGCCCAGGCTGGAGTGCGGTAGTGCAATCTTGGCTCACTGCAACCTCTACCTCCCAGGTTCAACTGATTCTCCTGCCTCAGCCTCCTGAGGAGCTGGGATTACAGGCGCCCACCACAACACCCAGCTAATTTTTGTATTTTTAGGAGAGACAGGGTTTTGCCATGTTGGCCAGGCTGGTCTCGAAATCCTGACCTCAGGTGATCCGCCCACCTTAGCCTCCCAAAGTGCTGGGATTTCAGGTGTGAGCCACTGCACCTGGCCTTGATATATATTTTTTTAATTCCTTTTTTTCCTTAGCTTTGTAAGAAGAACTGGCTGATTTTTTTTTTTTCTTTTTTTTTTTGAGATGGAGTCTCGCTCTGTCGCCCAGGCTGGAGTGCAGTGGTGCAATCTTGGCTCACTGCAAGCTCCGCCTCCTGGGTTCACGCCATTCTCCTGATTCAGCCTCCTGAGTAGCTGGGACTACAGGTGTCCGCCACCAAGCCCAGCTAATTTTTAGTATTTTTAGTAGAGACGGGAATTTCACTGTGTTAGCCAGGATGGTCTCGATCTCCTGACCTTGTGATACGCCCACCTCAGCCTCCCAAAGTGCTGGGATTATAGGCGTGAGCCACCGTGCCTGGCCGATATTTTTTGAAGGTTGTTTAAACAATAGTATTACCGCTACTTAAATTTGGATAATGACAAAAAATCTTTCTCCTTTTTGTATTTAGAAATATCTTATTTCACAGAAAAATCTGCATATCATAAAATTTGTTGAGGTGTGAAGAACGTTTATTGTATCGCTCTATATGAGTGATGGATTTTGTATATTCTTAGGTCTGGAGAGAATGATGTGGAATATAACAACATGGAATTAGAAGAGGGAGAACTCATGGAAGATGCAGCTGCAGGACCTGCAGGTAATGAGGTCACCCACTGCCTCCAAGCCATTCTATTTTCTCCCTGCTCTTCTCTGACTATTATATTTTAAATAGGTGGTAGCCACTGCTTGTACATGGTTCGTGGTGTTGGAAGTGCTATATCTTGTAATATGGATTTTTTAGAGTTTATTACTGAAGATAATAATAATAGCTACCATTTGAAAAATGTTCTTATGTACCAGGCACTGTGAGAAGCACTTTATATACCTTATATTAATAAAATTCTGGTGGTACATTCACTGATGGATAGAGAAATTACAGCAACTTGCCAACTTTTAGCAATTTAGTAAATGAGAGTAATTGAATCCCCAGTTTTGTCTGTATCCCATGCTTATATTTTATACTGTTCTTTCTGATATAAAGTCTTATTTGTATATCTTCCTGGACTATAGAATGATCTCAATGGAATAATTGACTCTTAGACTTACAAAGGATCTTAAAGAGCTCATTTTATGGTTTTTAGTTGCCTGGTCATATAGCTGGTTGTTAGTACAACCAGACTAGAACTCCAGATTGTCCTGGGTTTGTGGACCCAGCATTTGTCTCCCAAACTACACTGCTTCTCCTTGGAGGAACTGACTTATATAATGAGTACTTTCTTGTGTGTTCTCAGATCTATTTAATTAAGTAGTGAATCTTGGCTAGAGTAATTAAAAGTTAGCTTTCTACTGTTTCTGTTTTACCCATGTTCTCCTCAGTGTGAACAATATTCTTGTTTTTTTTTTGTTTTTTGTTTTTTGTTTTTTGTTTTTTGAGACGGGGTCTTGCTCTGTTGCCCAGGCTGGAGTGCAGTGGTGCGATCTTGGCTCACTGCAATCTCCGCCTCCCAGGCTCACGCCATTCTCCTGCCTCAGCCTCCGGAGTAGCTGGGACTACACGCACCCGCCACCACGCCCAGAGAACTTTTTATATTTTTAGTGAAGACGGGGTTTCACCGTGTTAGCCAGGATGGTCTCGATCTCCTGACCTCGTGATCCGCCCGCCTTGGCCTCCCAAAGTGCTGGGATTACAGGCATGAGCCACTGCGCCTGGCTGACACTGACATACTCTTAATATGCTTGGATAACTAAAGACTTCTTAAATACTAGTCCTCACCATTTCAACTCCAGCCTAAGCCCTATATTCTTTCTGCTCCTGACTTTAATCCTGGGTAATCATATCCACACCTGTATTTCAGTTACTATCTATATGCTGATTACTCTTCAAGTTCTTTCTTTAGCCTTTGTCTTTTCAGTAATTTCCAAACCCATGTCTTGGTGTGACTCAGCACCTCCCAAACACAAATTACTGTCTTTTCATCTGCCAGCCTGCCTGTCAGCAGTAGCTACCCTGACTGATAGTGCTGCACATTCTTTACTTCTTCCTCTCCCTAAAAGTTTACCTTTAGTGTATTACCAAGATCTGTTGGTTCTGTCTCCTAAATCGTGCGTAAATTCATTTGATACTCCCACTCCTTTGCCATTTCTAGTCTAGGCCTCTGTCTTTCACAACAGCCTTTCACCTGGGTTCTTTGTATTTGTTATTGTTCCCCTCTGTTTTTACAGCATGAATCCATTTTTATAGCATGGATTCAGAATAAGGGTGTTTTTTTCTTTCTGATTAATATCTAATCGTGTTACTTCTCTGCCAGGCTTGGTGACTCACACCTGTAATCTCAGCACTTTGGGAGGCTGATGTGGGTGCGTCGCTTGAGTCCAGGAGTTTGAGACCAGCCTGGACAACGTGGTGAAACCCTGTCTCTACAAAAAATACAAAAAAATTAGCCAGATGTGGTGGCAAAATTGCTGCCTGTGGTCCCAGCTATTTGGGAGGCTGAGGTGGGAGGATCACCTGAGCCAGAAAGCGGAGCCTGCAGTAAGCTGAGATAGCACCACTGTACTCCAGCCTAGGCAACAGAGTGAGACCCTGTCTCAGAAAAAGAAATAAAAATAATGAAAAATAATATCTAATCATGTTATTTCTCTACTTAAAAACTCTTTAAGGATTATATTTATTATAGGATAAAGTCCAAACTTGTTAACATGGCACATAAATTCCTTTATGTCTGGATTCCTGTTTGTTTCCTTAGTCTTCTCTCATTCCTCTGTGTCATTCTTTAGTCAGGAGGAACTTCAAAGAATCACAAGATCTACAAATTTAGAGAGAAAGCTTTAATTCTTATAAAGACTGGCCATCCTGACAAGCTGTGAAGTATAGCCTCTGGCAAAGACTAAAAGCAGGCACTTTGCAGGAGGGAAGGGTAACATAGGAATTGATACTGAATAAGTTGGCCAAGTACGACTAAATGGATTCAACAGGGTATAGGAGGAGCTATGAATATCATGAAGAGGGGAACACATGTATGCATAGTAGACAAACATGCATGTTACATGCATTTTGTGTTTACTTTGAACTGGGGACTGAACATTTAAATGCATTACAATTAGGCCCTGTTGTCAAAAGGTAAAACCAACAACACAAAGGCACTCAATGCTCAACCTCTGTATACGGGCCAGAACCCGTCCATGGTTGGCGACTCTTAACAGGAGAAAGTTGCTGAAATCAGTCTTTTGTCCAATGAAAGCTCTGTAGTTATGGCTTGTAGAACAGGCAGCATCTGGCAGTCAGTAAGCTGCAATTGTTTCAATATTGCTTATCTTGAGGCTAGCGCTTGCTTAGCTTCTAGAAAAAAGAAGAAACCCTGTTTGCAGTTAGAATGTAGTTTATTCTTTAAGTATAGGGAGCATGTGACTTAATCCTTGTCTGGCATAGCATTAGGTCTTACTGACTGACTGACTTTTCAGCTTTGTGTGTTTTCTTTTAGTTAGGTCCATTCTTTCCTCTCTTAAACTGTGTGGTAGGGATATTCTTATATATAACATTTATATACACTTAGGGTAAAGAAGAGTTTACATTTTTGAATTATATATTCATCAAATATTTACTGAGCACTTGAACTGTGTACAGTTTTACTATTTAGAGATACAATTATGAAAATATTGAATAACAAGATATCCCTGTTCTTAATGGAGCCTGTGTTATAATTCTGAATGTTCTTTAGTAATTCAGGCACTGTATTCTAGATGTTGAAGACATAATAATCAACCAGTTTATTTTTATTATATGCTTTGGGAAATTTATATATTTGGCACAAATTTGTTAAATATCATGCCTACCTGGAAAATACAACACTAAGTAATTTATAACCTAAAGGTGAGTGGATTTATGAACAATTAGCTAGAATATGACAGTATACATACAAAAGAATTCCAAATTATTTAAATACTCCCTCCTCAAGGAGATGAAATATAACTTCTACTCCTTAAATGTAGGCTATGCTTAATTACTTGCTTCTGAAGAGTACAGTTTCAAAAGGGGGAAACAACTTCAAAGTAGAGAAACTTGGCAGACATTACCTACCGGGTGATTAAATTTAGTATTATAAGTGATAGGTCATGTTGATAGCATGTTGATAGTATTTTAAGTGATAAGTCATGTTGATATGTTGAGAATGGTACTTTATATCTGTAGTATCTTCTCTCTCTAAAAACCCACAGACAATCTAATCATGAGGGAAAAAGTCGTACCCTTAACTGAGGAACATTCTACAAAATATTTGACATACTTTTCAGATATAAAGAAAATCTGAGAGACTGTCATAGACCAGAAGAGTCTAAAAAGACAGGAGCAACTAAATGTATTTCAATACTCTAGGTGAGACTCTGAACAGAAAAAGAACATTAGGGGAAAACTACTAAAATCTCAATAGGATTTAGTTAATAATATATCAGTATTGGTTCATTAGTTGTCACAAATATACCATAGTAATGAAAGGTGTTAACATTGGGGAAATTGGGTCTGGGTTTTACAGAAACTGTCTGTATTTTTACCTTTCCTGTAAACCTAAAACTATACTCAAATAAAAAGCTTTTTTTTTTTTTTCTTTTGAGATGGCGTCTCGCTCCGTAGCCCAGGCTGGAGTGCAGTGGCATGATCTTGGTTCACTGCAAGCTCTGCCTCCTGGGTTCTCACCATTCTGCTGCCTCAGCCTCCCGTGTAGCTGGGACTACAGGCGCCCGCCACGACGCCCAGCTAATTTTTTGTATTTTTAGCAGAGACGGGGTTTCACTGTGTTAGCCAGGATGATCTTGATCTCCTGACCTCGTGATCTGCCCTCCTCGACCTTCCAAAGTACTGGGATTCCAGGCGTGAGCCACCACGCCCGGCCAATAAAAAGCTTTTTAAACCAAGGCAATAAAAAAGCTAGATCAGGGTGACAGTGGGCAGAGTGTGGAAATGCTTTCTTGTTATATGCTTATTATGAAGGTCCATTTCAAGCATCGAATGGTTTATGTGTTTTTTGTTTTTTGAGACAGAGTCTTGCTCTGTTGCCCAGGGTGGAGTGCAATGGCACGATCTCGGCTCACTGCAACCTCTGCCTCCCGGGTTCAGGCCATTCTCCTACCTTAGCCTACCAGATAGCTGGGACTACAGGCATGCATCACCATTCCCGGCTAACTTTTTTGTGTTTTTAGTAGAGATGGGGTTTCACCATGCTGGCCAGCTGGTCTCAAACTCCTGACCTCAAGTGATCCACCCACCTCTGCCTCCCAAAGCGCTGGGATTACAGATGTGAGCCACTGTGCCAGGCCTGGTTAATGTTTTAGAACTACACAATTGACTAAAAAGTTATGTCATCTAAAGAATTACGATGTTATGTTATGCGTTAAAAAGGAGATGGTTGGGCTTATATAAAAGCTAGGTATAAAGTTAAATTTTTACTTAATAATCTCCTTTTATGGACCATATTAAGGAGATAGCTTGAAACAAGAAATATTTATTGACTCAAGTGGCTGTAGTCCTGGCTACTTGGGAGCCTGGCAAGAGGATCGCTTGAGCCTAGGAGTTCAAGGGTACAGTGAGCCATGATTGCACCACTGTACTCCAGCGTGGGTGACAGAGCAAGACCCTGTCTCTTAACACACGCACACACACACACAACCAGCAAATACAAACTGATTTTTTCCTGCTCACTGGATTCAGTGAGCCAGTAATCTGGATTAGAATATTTACAACCTTTTCAGCACAAATTGTTTTTAACATAAATTATCTTTCACTTAAATTCAAATAACTGAATAAACTAAAAGCAGTTCTCATAATTATGAAGACGTCTGCAGATGCCACCACACCCAACTAATTATTTTTTGTAGAGACGGAGTCTTTCTCTCTTGCCCTGGCTGGTCTCCAACTCCTGGCCTCAATTAATCCTCCTGCCTCAGCCTCCCAAAGTGTTGGGATTACAGGTGTGAGCTATTGCACCTGGCCCACAGATGTTAGAAAAATGAATGAGCATAATTTTTAAATGAAAATCCAGCACTGATCATTACAAGATTTTATGACTGTAAATATCAGTATGTAATTTATAACAAAATAAAGGATGTGAAAATGTAGAATATTCTGGAAAGGTAGTTTAGGACTAGACTGTAATAGGGCCTTGAGTGTCATGATAATGCATACAGGCAGTATGCTGTAATGAACTCAAGTATATCAGTGTGACATATTAGCAAGATTCATATCGCTTGGCACAAATGGAGAAGAACCTGCCACTGATCCGTTTGTCTTTTTATGAGGTTTTTTTTTCTATGTGAACTTCAGAAGCATAGTTTATTTTGAGTCTTGCTCTGTCACCCAAGCTGGAATGCAGTGGCGTGATCTCAGCTCACTGCAACCTCTGCCTCCTAGGTTCAAGCAGTTCTACCCCAGCCTCCCAAGTAACTGGGATTACAGGCGCCCTCCACCATGGCTGGCTAATTTTTGTATTTTTAGTAGAGATGGGGTTTCACCATCGTGGCCAGGCTGGTCTTTAACTCCTAACCTCGTGATCCACCTGCCTCGGCCTCTGAAAGTGCTGGGATTACAGGCATGAGCCACTGTGCCTGGCTGCATAGCTTTATTCTTAATAGCCAAAAGCTAGAAGCAACCCAAATTGTTTTCCAATAGAATAGAGAAATAAATTGGATATATTCATAAACTGATGCTGCACAGTAATAATGAAAATGAGGCAGTGGCTCATGCCTGTAATCCCAGCACTTTGGGAGGCTGAGTCATGTGGGTCACTTGAGGCCAGGAGTTCAAGACCAGCCTGGCCAATATGGCAAAACCTGATTTCTACTAAAAATAGAAAAAATTAGCTGGGTGAAATGACGCATGCCTGTAATCCCAGCTACTCGGGAGGCTGAGGCATAAGATTCATTTGAACCTGGGAGGTGGAAGTTGCGATGAGCCAAGATTGCACCACTGTATTCCAGCCTGGGTGACAAAGCAAGACTCTGTCCCAAAAAAAAAAGAAAAGAAAAGAAAAATATTTAAAAAGAATATTAAAATTTTTTTTTAAGTAAATGAATAAGCTACTCCTATATACAGCCATATAGATGAATCTCATGAATAATGTTGACCAAAGAAGAGCGTAAGAGCATACTCTGTTACTACTTTTACATAAATACAAACAGGCAAAACCAATCTGTAATTTAAGTTAGGATGAAGATTACTTTTGTAGAGTAGGAGTAGTGAGCAATTTTAGGAGGCATAGGAGGGGGTTTTGGGGTACTGATGATCTATTTCTTCATCTGGGTGTGATCACTTTGTGAGTATTCATTGGGCTGTACATTTATATATGAGACACACAGAATAGCTTGGAAAGAGAGAAACTGAAATCGATGCCAACCCAAAGTCTTTGATGCCTGTGGGGAAATGTGATAGTGGGTAGAAAGGTGAGAACATAGGCCGGGCACACTGGCTCCTGCCTGTAATCCCAGCACTTTGGGAGGCCAAGGCGGGCTGATCACCTGAGGTCGGGAGTTCTAAGACCAGCCTGACCAACATGGAGAAACCCCCATCTCTACTAAAAATACAAAATTAGCCGGGCATGGTGCCGCATGCCTGTAATCCCAGCTACGAGGGAGGCTGAGGCAGGAGAATCACTTGAACCTGGGAGGCGAGACTGCGTCTCAAAAAAAAGAGAGAGAGAAAGATGGGAACATTTGAAAGGGGAGTAGCCAAAGGTCATACCCACAGGGGGAGTAAAAAAGTTATTGTTCAGTGGTGAGAATAATGGCCTGAAAAAGCAGTGAGAAACAGGAGACGCTGCTTTCTCTACTGTAAGTGCATTTAACATGGAAGAATGAGCAACTTCCATTTTTAAAGGAGAACCAGATATTAGGGCAGTAAACTCTATTCACTGGGCTACTGGGCTTACTATACGTAAGAATAGTCTGACTAGCTTTTTGGTAATAAGTCCTGGATCTCACGCCCGTATCCTTTTTTTTTTTTTTTTTTGAGATGGAGCCTCACTCTGTCACTCACACTAGAGTGCAGTGGTGTGATCTTGGCTCACTGTAACCTCTGCCTCTCAGGTTCAAGTGATTCTCCTGCCTCAACCTCCCGAGTAGCTGGGATTACAGGTGCCTGCCACCACACCTGGCTATTTTTTTGTATTTTTAGTGGAGATGGGGTTTCTCCATGTTGGCAAGGCTGGTCTCGAACTCCTGACCTCAGGTGATCCACACACCTCAGCCTCCCAAAGTGCTGGGATAACAGGCGTGAGCCATTGCACCCAGCCTCTTACCCCCAGTGTTCTTATTCAGTATATCTAGGATGTAATTTTAAAATCTCCTTCAGCTGACTGACATACAACCCAATTTGGGAATTCCTTAGTAAAAGAAAAGAGGTAAAAACAGTTTTCAGCTGGGTGTGGTGACTCACGCCTGTAATCCCAGCACTTTGGGAGGCTGAGGCGGGTGGATCACTAGGTCAGGAGACCCAGACCATCCGTGAAACCCCATCTCTACTGAAAATACAAAAATTAGCCGGGTGTGGTGGCGCATGTCTGTAGTCTCCGCCACGGGAGTCTGAGGTAGGAGAATCGCTTGAACTCGGGAGGTGGAGGTTGCTGTGAGCGGAGATTGGGCTACTGCACTCCAACCTGGACAACAGTGAGACTGTATCTCAAAAAAAAAACGAAGTGTTTTGTTTTTGTTTTTGTTCAATGTGAAGGGGAAATTGTTTTCTGTTATTTAATAGGAATTGCAGTGTTTACGGAGGCTGGGCAGAAAAACTGTCAGTGAGATAATAATCCTTAGAAGAGGAGGTAGAAGTGGGAGACAGTGAGAACATGAGGATGTGAAAAGCATAAATTATTAATTGGCTTGAAGCTTCTGAATAATGGAGCTTTCCTCCTAAGTTATATCCTTCTGGATCTGTCTGAAATACTCATGGGTAGTCAGAACCTGACTTTTTAATATTTTATATTACCTACTTTCTTACATGTAGCATTTTTAAAAAAATGTTCTCTTTAGAATATATTTAAACAGCTTTATTGAAGAAGGTCAGTTTTAAGCAACATTTCCATACCTGGTATTTGCTATGTATTATAACTAGGTGCTAGAGAAAAGTCAGATGCTTTTCTTGGCTTAAAGAGCATAGTCCAGTATAGGGCTATAGGCATAATATCTGCTTACAGATGTCTGTAATATGCATCAGTCATTAACATGACAGTCTGAAAACTTCAAATTGTACCCCATTATTTAATCAAAGTGGAAAAAGTCTACCAAACCGTCATGACCTGTACATTTTGCTGCCCAGAGACTTGGAGGAGATTCCTATTTTGGTGTCTAATACTCTGTAATCTGTTATAGTATGGGAATTTGTCTTCTTTCTCTAAAACCAGGTGGTCACGGGATATAATCTCCTCCTCACCCTCACCCCTCATCCCTCCAATTATGCACATTGTACACATTGTCATCTGTTTTTTTCTAGGGCTCAGGATGGGGTTGGTGCTTGCTTCTGAATTCTAAGTACTAATGAGGCCACCACTCAATCACTGTGCTAGTGTACAACTCTGGCCGTCTGGGTCCTTCTTTCTGCTTCTTATCATGAACCTGAACTCCTAAGAGATAGGTCCATAGACAAGTATTCATATAATGTTAACCAGTTCATTTTTTCATTTCAATATAGCTAAATTTGTGCAGATATGTATATCATACATTTCCTACACCTCTTTTGCAGGTAGTAGCCATGGCTATGTGGGTTCCAGTAGTAGAATATCAAGAAGAACACATTTATGCTCTGCTGCTACCAGTAGTTTACTAGACATTGATCCATTAATTTTAATACATTTGTTGGACCTTAAGGACCGGAGCAGTATAGAAAATTTGTGGGGCTTACAACCTCGCCCACCTGCTTCACTTCTGCAGCCCACAGGTAAAATAATACCAGTGATAATTTCCTTTTTCTGTGGCTGTCTAAAAGAACTTTTGGATTTTCATTTAAGTATTTCAGCTATGTGTGGAACATGGTGTATTTCTGTGTTTTTCATTGTGTACCCTAAAAATGACACTTATATCAACCAAATTAATTTTTAAATTACTGTTCAAAGGTGATTTGTGCAAAACAAAGTAAAAATGCCCACAAGAAGGTTTTTTATGATTTTGCTACTCAGATTTTGCCTGATAGTTTGATATGGATAGTTTCATATGGATGAAATACAGTTATCTTCTTTGTGAATGGACTTTTTTTGGTCAGGCTTCATGAATTCCCTTATTTCCAAGTGGAACTGTATCTAAATTGAACATAGAAAAAGGTGACTTACTCATTCTTCGATGTTCAATAGCTTAAAAATGTACACCAGTTGGCAGCAATGCTTTCTGTGCAAAGGTTATTTGTTAAATAGAAATTACATTTGTGTTACTATAATAAAGTGGAGATTTGTATAGTCAAACATGGGCTTTTTAAAACTCAGGGATAGAGTCATTTTGGACAACTAAGGATTTGCCTTTAAAAACTACATTTTAAAAACCATTTTGTTGGAATGCTTTCTAAAGTATATTCAGTATATTAAAAAATATATGACAAATATTTTTCTACCTTCTTAAACAATAGTATTATATACATCAAATCAATGATTTAGAACTCTGATTTTGATGCAGCTTTAAGGCAAGAGAACTCATTTTTCAATCTAAGTCCAAGGCAGAACCTCTGTGTAAGTAACAGAAATAGAGCTCCTCTACTGGTGTAGGGACATGGAGCCCAGATTATTTAGGCTTCTTCATTCCTAGGAGCCAGATATACTTCCTGAAAGTCTGGATCCTCAGTTTAAAAGACTGTCTTTAGGTTATGAAACAGTTGCCTTTTACGTGTGCGCCAAGTATGCTTTATATAAAGTTTTACTTAAATGACAAGTGTTGTTTGCAAAGGCCCAGTGAAACAGACAGGTTCTGATTCCGTAGGTGGATATGTAAGTTGGTTTAACCTTTTTGAAGGACAATTTTGCAGTAGTTTTAAAATACCTATATCCTTTAAACCTGGAATTTCACTTTGAGGAGTATATTCCAAAGAGAAAACAATCAGATGTTTAAAAATATCCAACAATACAGTTGTAGCTGAATAAATTACAGCATAACCATACAATGGTATATTTTATAGACAGGTAAAATCATGTTTTTGAAAATATTCAGTCTCATTGGGAAAAATGCAAACTAAACAGTAAGATTTCTTTTTAAAACTAGTTTTTGGCCGGGCACAGTGGCTCACGCCTGTAATCCCAGCACTTTGGGAGGCCAGGGTGGGCGTATCACGAGATCAGGAGATCGAGACCATCCTGGCTAACCCGGTGAAACCCCATCTCTACCAAGGACACAGAAAATTAGCCGGGCGTTGTGGCAGGCGCCTGTAGTCCCAGCTACTCAGCAGGAGAATGGAGTGAACCCGGGAGGCGGAGGTTGCAGTGAGTTGAGATGGCACCACTGCACTCCAGCCTGGGCGACAGATACAGGCTCTGTCTCAAAAAAAAACAAAAAAAAAAAAACTAGTTTTCTGTGTAGAAATAATATAAATGAGGTTATCTGAATTTCAAACATAGATGATAAAATGCTGATGATAATGAGGGTGGGGAAAATAGTAGAAAGAAAAAGCAAGTTTTGGATTTAAACATCTTGAGTTGGGCATAACAGTGTGACATCAAATTAGGACCAGTAGACAGCTAAAAATTAAGAACTGGGGCTAGGTGCAGTGGCTCACTCCTGTAATCTCAGCACTTTGGGAGGCTGAGGCTGGTGTATCACCTGAGGTCAGGAGTTTGAGACCAGCCTAGCCAACATGGTGAAACCCTGTCTCTACTAAAAATACAAAAAATTAGCCCGCCATTGTGGCAGGTGCCTGTAATCCCAGCTACTTAGAAGGCTGAGGCAGGAAAATGGCTTGAACCTGGGAGTCGGAGGTTGCAGTAAGCCGAGATTGCACCGTTGCACTCCAGCTTGGGCAACAAGAGTGAAACTCCATCTCAAAAAAAAAAAAAAAAAAAAACAAAAAACAAAAAACTGGAATACAGACAGTTATTTTTCTGGAGGTGATACTGGATAATTAAAACCAAGGGTGTGAGATTGCAAAAGAATTTTGAGAATATTTTAAAAGAAGAGAGCCAGGAACATAATCCTGATGAACATCTGTTTTTACTGAGTGTGAGGAAGATGACCCAGATAAAGAGCTTTTAGAAAGGAGAAAAACCAAGAGAAACACTCATAGAAGCCAAATGAAAATACCTTTCAGTGAAGGGATGTTAGTAAGCTAGTGTGCAGAAAGATAGGACTTTCTTTTTATTGAAAAGGTTTGCTTGGGTCCTTTTTTGTTTGCTTGTTTTTTGCTGTTGTTGTTGTTGTTTTTGAGACAGAGTCTCACTCTGTTGCCCAGGCTGGAGTGCAATGGCAGGATTTCAGCTCACTGCAACCTCCGTTTCATGGGTTCAGGTGATTCTCGTACCTCAGCCACCTGAGTAGCTGGGATTACAGGCGTGAATCCCTGTAATCCCAGGTAATTTTTTGTAGAGACAGGTTTCACCATGTTGGCCAGGCTTGTCTCAAAACTCCTGAGCTCAAGTGATCCACCTGCCTCGGCCTCCCAGAGTGTGCTGGGATTACAGGCGTGAGCCACTGCACCTGGCCTGCTTAGGTTTTGATGTTTATTTTTTTTCTGTGATTTATTTCAACACATATTTAGTGAACATTTGTCAGATTAACTTCAAATTCATGTTCTTAACCATGTAAAGGAGTATTAAAAGGTATCAGGTAATCTAGTTGAACCAGATTTTAAGGTACATACAGTGGTAAGTAGAACTAGAAAGTCATGTTGGGTCCATTTTATGAAAGGACTTACATGCTAGCCGGAGGAATTTATTCATAGTAGGCATGAAGAGCCATTGTTTTATTTTAGAAGTGGTTAGATTCAGACTGTATTTCAGAAAGCTTACAATTCTGAGAAAATTATCAGAAATGGAAGTTCAGTCAGGGTATTGCCAAGCCTAGCTAATCAAAAAAATTTTTTTTGTACAGATAGGATGTCACTATGCTCCCCAGGCTGATGTTGAACTTCTGGCCTCAAGCAGTTCTCTCACCTCAGTCTCCTGAAGTGCTGGGATTACAGGCGTAAGCCACTGCGCCTGGCCAGCAATACATATTTTAAATATAATGTTATATATGGCAGATTTAACAAAGTATTTGGCTTCTAGATTTTCTTTGTCGTTTTTTTCAGTTATAAACATAATAAAAGCTCTGCAGAAAGTTTTAGAAAAGTGGAGAAGTTTAAAGAAGAAAGCACAAGGCAGTGGGGCAGCTTTTAAACTTTTAGAATTAAATGTGTAATTCAAATTTGAGTATGATGTGACTCAGATTCTAACTGAAGGTGTGAATAAGTTAGGATTCTTTATTTTCATTAACAGAATTCAGTGCATGTTTTATTGTTGATATCAAGTAAAGCGCCCTAGCTTATTTTACACATCAAATTTGCATATATTCATGTACAAATGATTTCATGAATATTAACGTTTGTTAACATGACTTGTCAATTTCTCCGAAGCATCATATTCTCGAAAAGATAAAGACCAAAGGAAGCAGCAGGCAATGTGGCGAGTGCCCTCTGATTTAAAGATGCTAAAAAGACTCAAAACTCAAATGGCCGAAGTTCGATGTATGAAAACTGATATAAAGAATACACTTTCAGAAATAAAAAGCAGCATTGCCACTTCTGGAGACATGCAGAAAAGCCTTTTTTCTGCTGACCAGGCAGCTCTGTCTGCATGTGGAACTGAAAACTCTGGCAGATTACAGGATTTGGGAATGGAACTCCTGGCAGAGTCATCAGTTGCCAATTGTTACATACGAAACTGTAAGTAATATATTCCTAGTGTCATTTCTCCACATGTTATATGGGAAACTAGATGACTGTTTTTTTCAAAAGAATAATATTTAAATACCTCTATTCCAGTGAATTAAGACTACAAATACATGTGACTTTTTTCCTCATCCAAAATTGATTCCGTATATTTTTACTATATAGTAGAGCTAACATTTCTTGATTGTTTACTCTGTATTTGGCAATCAACACGACAAAATTCTTAACATCATAGATCTTGTATTCTAGTAATGGGAATCAGACATTAAAATGTGTAAAGAAATCAAGATCATTTCAGTGGGTAAAAGGTGCTGTGAAGGAAACAACCGAGGAGTGGGATGGGAGGAGCAGATGAGACATGTTCTTTTGGGGTAGTCAGAGAAAGTCTTTGTGAGGAGGCAGCCCTTGACCTGAGACCTGAAGGTTAGGAAGGTGGCAGCTATTTAGAGATCTAAGGCAAGCAGTGTTCTGGGTAAACAACGGAAAATGCAGAGTCACTGACACGGTATTTATTTTGCGTATTTGAAGGATTGAAGGAAAACCAGTATGACAAAGAAAGCAGAGAGAGGAGACTAGCAGGAGATGAAGTCAGAGAGAGGTAGGCAGAATTTAGATCAGGGAGAGTCTTGTAAAACCTCAAAAAGGAGTTCAAGTTTTATGATGTAAGGAGGAAGCCTCTGGAGAATAAAAATAGGGGATGTTTATAATCTGATTTACACTTTACAAAATGACTTTGCTTGTTGTGTGGAGAAGGGTCTGAAAAGGGTTGAGGACAGGAGTTGTGAGACCAGGAACAGCCTATTACATTATCTTGTGTGAAATATGATGGCATTTTCTGGAGTTATAATAGTGGATAGAGGACTTACTCACAGGCCAGCAGCCTTTCTGACTGAGGTTTCCATCTTTCTTAGTTCTCTTAAGGATGTGCTGTTCTCTTCTAGATGCATAGGAGGGAAGTTAATCCAGTCTTAGATCAGCAGGGCTGAGTTCTTTCTCAGAACCATAGTTGAAAAAGCCTAAATAGAGTTTTAGGAAAAGTAAGAAACTAAGAATTATGATTAAGTTTTGGCCTAAGCAACTTAGTAGCCAGTGGTATCATTTATTGAGAAGCAAATAAGATAAGAAGCAGGTTGTGGGGCTTGGGAGGAGGTAAGGGCAGAAAGTTGGGTATTCTTTTTTAAACATGTTAAATTTGAGACACCTGCTAGATATCCTAGTAAAATGTCATAGACACACGAATGGTACACAAGTTTGACACTCAGAGAGAGGTCAATGCTGGATATAAACAGTTGGAAGTCAATAGTGTTTTATATTATTTAAATCCAGAGGACTGAATAGGTCAAGTTTGGAGGGAGTTTCAATGGAGAAGCAAAATTTTGACTCTGTGGCACTTAAACAAAGGTCTGATAAATAGGAGAGGCCAGCAAGGGAAGCTGAAAGAGCAATCATTAAGGTAGGAGAAAAACTAGAAGGGATAATATGTCAAAAATCAAAAATAATGCATCTCAAGAAGTAGAGTGGTTACCCCTGTGTTAAATATCATTGAGAAGTGTCAAGGCAAGAGGCCAAGTGGCCCTTTTAAGAACCATGCCCATGGAGTAGTGTAGCAGAAGAGCGAATGAGGTCAGGGACCAGAGCGCAAATGCGCAACTTCTTTAAAAGAAGTTTCACAATGAAGTAGGTAGAAGCTGGAGGAGGCGTGGGGTCAATAGTTTCTTGTTGGCAGGGGTGTCCTTTTTTGTGTCCTCTTCAATTTTTTTCATCTGTGAATTAAACCCATTTTAAAATTGGGTTGAGTTGTTTATTTGTAGTTGACTTTAGGAGTTCTGTATATATTTTAAATATTAATCTTTTATCAATTATATGATTTGCAAATGTTTTCTCCCAGTGTGGGGGTTGCCTTTTCCCTCTGTGGATTGTGTCATTTGACATTTAAAGTTTTTAATTTGAAGAAGCACATTTTATGTGTTTTTCGTTTTGTTCCCTGTGCTTTTGGTGTCATAACCAAGAAAACATTGCCAAATCCATTGTCATGAAGCTTTCTCCTGTTTTCTTCCAAGAGTTTTAGTTCTTGCTTTTAGTCTTACTTTTACTCTTTCATCCATTAGGAATTAAATTTTGTTTATGGTGTCAGGGAAGGGTCTGACTTGCCCATGGATATCCAGTTTTCCCAGCACTATTTGTTGAAAAGATTTTTCTTTCCTCATTGAATGGTTTCAGCACCATTGTCTAAATCATTTGACCATATAGATGAGGGTCTGTTTCTAGGTTCTCTTTGTGTGTGTTGTTTATTAAAATTGGCCGTATTAATGTTTGATAGTGATGTGAATAATCCAGTAAAGATGGGTTGGCAAGGAAATAATTGCAAAATTTATAGAATTCTCTTAATATAAGGAAGACAATTTAGTGGAATGAATAAAGGTTATGAATAGGCCATTAACATAAAAAATACAAATGTACAATAAAAATATGAAAAGATACTTGGCCTCACCTGCTATTCAAGGAAATAGTATATTAAACCAAATGGTATATTAAAACCAAAAGTACAGCTTTTTGAGTGAACTTTCTCAGAAAACCTCTGTTAACATATTTTGCAGATACAGTTGACCCTTGAACAGCACAGGCTTGTTCTACTGTACAGGTCCACTTAATATTCGAATTGTTTTCAACCAGAGGAAGATTGAAAATACAATATTCGGGTGATGCCAAACCTGCATATAGGAAGGCCAACTTTAATATAGGCAGATACTGCAGATCTTACGGTGGGACTTCAGTTGAGGATTTTGGTATATGCAGGGGTCCTGGAACCAACCCCCACGTATTCCAAGGGACAGCTGTCTCTTCCCCGTTGCCACCTTTTTTTCCTGCTGATGACAGAGTTTTAAAATTTTATCCTAGACATCTGTATTAATAATATTCATGGCATTGGGGGTCTTACTATTTTTATTTAGAAGGCTTTTTAACTCCCAAGTTAATAAAAATAACCCTTAATTTCTTCTGGTACTTTTTGTTTTCTGACTTTTTTGCATATAGGTCATTAATTCATGTGAAGTTAATTTTATATGATGCTGTGTGAGGTAAATGGAATGATGTTTTCCCCAAATGAATGAAACATGTTTTTTGAAATATGATGCAGTATGAAATCCATCCTTTATTATAGAGCAGATTCCCAAACATGGTTCTGTTTTTGAACTCAGAGGCTGAAATAAGTGAAATTGCCAGTACTCAAGTTTGGACATACAGAAACAGCAATTTGGTATTGTTTAACCCAGTATTTGTCATGTCCTCTACCAGACTAACACTTTTTGTTAACTACTGTAGTTTTATAGTTTTTAATACTATGATAGGATATGTTTATTCTGTTTTTGTTTTTCAAAATGTTATTGGTAGTTCTTGCACATTTAATCCTCCTCCAAAGTATTTTGACTGGAATTGCTTTACATTTAAAAACTAGTTTGGGGATGCTAGGCACTGTGGCTCATGCCTGTTAATCCCAGCATGATGGAATACTATTGGGGGAGGATGGCTTCTTGAGCCCAGGAGTTCAAGATCACATGGCAAGACCTTAATCTCTACAAAAATAAATTTTTTTGATAAGCCAGTCATGGTGGTATGTACCTGTAATCCCAGCTACTTGGGAGGCTGAGGTGGGAGGATTGCTTGAGGTCAGGAATTTGAGGTGCAGTGAGCCATGATCGTGCCACTACACTCCAATCTGGGCAAGAGTCTTTCTCTCTTAAAAAAAGAGGAGAGAGGCCGGGCGCGGTGGCTCAAGCCTGTAATCCCAGCACTTTGGGAGGCCGAGACGGGCGGATCACGAGGTCAGGAGATCAAGACCATCCTGGCTAACACGTTGAAACCCCATCTCTACTAAAAATACAAAAAATTAGCCGGGCGAGGTGGCGGGCGCCTGTGGTCCCAGCTACTCGGGAGGCTGAGGCAGGAGAATGGTGTGAACCTGGGAGGCGGAGCTTGCAGTGAGCTGAGATCCGGCCACTGCACTCCAGCCCAGGCGACAAAGCAAGACTCCGTCTCAAAAAAAAAAAAAAAAAAAAGAGGAGAGATTAATTTGGGCAATTGATATCTTTTCAGCATCAAAGCATTCGTGTCTAGGAATGTGGTGCTTCTCCATTTATTCAGGTCATCTATTATATTCATATCCTTTTTTAGAATTTTCAGTTTTTTTCATGTAAGTTCTATATATGTCTTGTTAAATTCATTTCTCAACGTATTATATCTCAGGTAGCTATTGTGAGTGAAATCTCTTTTTCTCTCATAGTATTTTCTAATTGTTACTGACATAAAAGACAAAAATATTGATTTTTATGTTTATTCTGTATTCAACCAATGTGGCAATTTTTTTTTTTTTGCGCGATGGGGGATGGAGTTTCACTCTTGTTGCCCAGGCTGGAGTGCAATGGCACAATCTAGGCTCACTGCAACCTCTGCCTCCTGGGTTCAAGTGATTCTCCTTTGTCAGCCTCTCGAGTAGCTGAGATTACAGGCGCATGCCACCACTCCTGGCTAATTTTTGTATTTTTAATAGAGACAGGGTTTCATCGTATTGGTCAGGCTGATCTCGAACTCCTGACCTCAGGTGATCCTCCCATCCATCCAGCCTCCCAAAGTGCTGGAATTACAAGCATGAGCCACCGCACCTGGCCTGGTGAATTTGTTTTATTAACAGTTTTTCAATCAGTTATCTTGATTTTCTGAATATTTATATCATCAGCAGATAATCATAATTTGTTCATTCCTTTTCTGCTTACTTTTTGTATTGCATTGTCTAGGCAGCTATCACAACAGTTTCCTAGTAACAGTGGTAGGATTTTTATAATTTTTCAACTTTATTTAGGAATTCCTTTAGTTTTTTTTCTCATTAAATCTGAGGTTTGCTATATTGCTATAAACCAAATGGTGTATTAAAATTTCAGGCCGGGCGCGGTGGCTCAAGCCTGTAATCCCAGCACTTTGGGAGGCCGAGACGGGCGGATCACGAGGTCAGGAGATCGAGACCATCCTGGCTAACACGGTGAAACCCCATCTCTACTAAAAATACAAAAACTAGCCGGGCGAGGTGGCGGGCGCCTGTAGTCCCAGCTACTCGGGAGGCTGAGGCAGGAGAATGGCGTCAACCCGGGAGGCGGAGCTTGCAGTGAGCTGAGATCCGGCCACTGCACTCCAGCCCGGGCGACAGAGCGAGACTCCGTCTCAAAAAAAATAAATAAATAAAATTAAAAAAAATAAAAAATAAAAATTTCAATAGGTAGTTTTTTGTTTTTGTTTCTTTTTTTTTTTTTTTTTTTTTTGAGACAGTCTTGCTCCGTCACCCAGGCTGGGGTGCAGTGGCCATCTCGGCTCACTGGAAGCTCTGCCTCCTGGGTTCATGCCGTTCTCCTGCCTCAGCCTCCCAAGTAGCTGGGACTACAGGTGCCCGCCACCACGCGTGGCTAATTTTTTTGTATTTTTTAGTAGAGACTGGGTTTCGCCATGTTAGCCAAGATGCTCTTGATTTTCTCACCTCATGATCTACCTGCCTCGGCCTCCCAGAGTGCTGAGATTACAGGCCTGTTTCTGTCAAGTTTAAAAAACCGTGTGCAGTAGCTCACGCCTGTAATCCCAGTACTTTGGGAGGCCGAGTCGGGCAGATTAATTGAGGCCAAGAGTTGGAGACCAGCCTGGCCAACATGGAGAAACCCCTTCTCTACTAAAAATACAAAAAAAATTAGCTGGGCATTATGGCACATGCCTGTAATCCCAGCTACTCAGGAGGCCAGGGCACGAGAATCGCTTGAACCCAGGAGGTGGAGGTTGCAGTGAGCCAAGATTGTGCCACCACACTCCAGCCTGGGTGACGAGTGAGACTGTCTCAAAAAAAAAAAAAAAGAAGTTAAAAAGGTACATCCTTCTATTTCTAGTAACAACAACAATACCAATAATGGCTAACATTTACTAAGTGTTAACTGTGTGCCAGACATTATTCTAACTATTCTAAATCACATGAGTTGACTCACTTAATCTTAACAAGAAGTCTAAGAGGTAAGGTAAGTCAATTTCATTCCCAGTTTACAGACGAGGAAACCAAGGCAGCAGGCATTGAATAATGTTGCTAGTTTCACATTGGTAATTGGCATAGCCAAAAACTTGAACCTCAGAGCCTATGCCCTTCACCCTAACACCAAACTGCCTCTTTAATTACCACGAGAATTTCCTTTCTTTTTAAACTGAAGCTGTTTAGAATTATATCAAATGATGTTTTGACATTTGTCAAAATGATTTACTATTTTGTTCCATTACTTTATTATCATAAAATAAATTATATTATTTTTCTAATGTTGACCATTCTTGAAATACTGGAATGTATCCTATTTAGTTTGGGCCTATAATTAAAAAAAAAACAACACTGCTATATTCAGTTTGCTAATATTTTAGGATACTTGACTACATAGTCATAAGTGAAATTGATCTATTTCATTACATTATCCTTAATCCACTTTAGTTCTAATTCTGTGCTTGTTTTACAGATTAAATTCAGATGTTTTTGTTCTTTTCTATGCTATAAGATTATTTTAACTGTAGATAGTTTGCTCCTATGCTATATTAAACTTTATGTCTGATAAATAGCATTCATAAAACTAGTATAATAACTCTTTCAGAGTTAGAACTTTAACAGCCTTTTTAATTTCTGTGCATTTATTGGTTTCCTCATATTTTTAATTTTTTAATTTTTAATTTTTGTGGGTACATTTTAGGTATATATATTTATAGGATATATGAGATATTTTGATACAGGCTTACAATGTATAATAATCACATCAGGGTAAATGGAGTATCCATCATCTCAAGCATTTATCCTTTGTGTTGAAACAATCCAATTGTACTCTTTTATTTTTAGAAGTACAATAAATTATTGTAGACTGTAGTCACCCTGTTGTACTAACAAATACTAGATATTATTCATTCTATCTAAATACATTTTTGTACCCATTAACCGTCCCCCCAGTCACCCACTACACTCCCTAGCCTCTGGTAACCATTGCTTTATTATCTTGAGTTCAGTTGTTTTAATTTTTAGCCCCCACAAATAAGTGAGAATGTGTGAAGTTTGTCTTTCTGTGCCTGACTTATTTCACTTAACGTAATGATTCCAGTTCCACCTAGGTTGTTGCAAATGACAGGATCTCATTCCTTTTTTATGACTGAATAGTATCCAATGTGTATATGTACCACATTTTCTTTTTTCTTTCTTTCTTTTTTTTTTTTTTTCGAGATGGAGTCTCACTCTGTTGCCCAGGCTGGAGTGCAGTGGCGCAATCTCGGTTCACTGCAACCTCTGCCTCCTGGGTTCAAGTGATTCTCCTGCCTCAGCCTCCCAAGTAGCTGGGACTACAGGCATGCACCACCATATCCAGCTAATTTTTTTGTATTTTTTAGTAGAGATGGGGTTTCATCATGTTGGTCAGGCTGGTCTCGAACTCCTGACCTCAAATGATCCACCTGCCTCGGGCTTCCAAAGTGCCAGGATTATGGGCGTGAGCTACCACGCCCAACCCACATTTTCTTTATCCGTTTGTCTGTGGATCTTAGGTTGCTTCCAAACCATGGTTATTGTGAATAGTGCTGTAGTAAACATGGGACAGCAGATATCTCTTTGATATACTAATTTGCTTTCTTTTGGGTATATAACCAGCAGTGGGATTGCTGGATCATATAGTAGATCTATTTTTAGTTTTTTTGAGGAACCTCCAAACTGTTTTCCGTAGTGGTTTTACTAACTTGCATTCCCATCAATGGTGTATGAGAGTTGCCTTTTCTCTACATCCTCACCAGCATTTGTTATTGCCTGTGTTTTGAATAAAAGTCATTTTCACTAGGATGAGATGGTATCTTATTGTAGTTTTGATTTGCATTTCTCTGATGATCAGTGATGTTGAGCACTTTTTTCATATGCCTGTTTGCTATTTGTATGTCTTCTTTTGAGAAATGTCTATTCAGATTTTTTGCCCATTTTTAATCAGATTATTAAATTTTTTCCTGTAGAGTTGTTTTAGATCCTGGTCATTAATCTCTTGTCAGATGTGGTTTTCTCATACTTCTTCTGCTACCTAAGTCAGTTACTATAGTTTTTGAAGAAAACCTGATTATATTTAGGTCTTTAAATTTATTGATATACAGTCATTTATTCTGTTTTCTGAAATTTTTAAAACTTTTCGTGCATATGGGGTGTTAACTTCTTTTTCACTTGTTTTATTGCTTACTTGTGGTTTTTTTTTTTTCTCCTTTGATTTGACCTGCTCAAGGGATTTGCTAATTTTGTTCATTTCCTCAAAGACTATGTTCTTAGATTTATTTCATACGTTCTCTTTTACCATTTCATTACATTTCTGCTTTTGTCTTTGTTAATACTTTTTTTGAGACAAGAGTCTCACTCTGTCCGCCAGGCTGGAGTACAGTGGCGCGATCTTGGCTCACTGCAACCTCCATCTCCTGGGCTCAAGCAATTCTCTTGCCTCAGCCTCCCGAATAGCTGGGATTACAGGTGTGTGCCACCATGACTGGCTAATTTTTGCCTTTTTAGTAGAGCCGGGGTTTCACCATGCTGGCCAGGCTGGTCTCAAACTCCTGACCTCAGGTAATCCACCCACTTTGGCCTCCCGAAGTGCTGGGATTACTGGCACGAGCCACTGCGCCCGGCCTATTAACACTTTTTTCCTTAACTGATAATTCGTTTATCCTTTTAGTGGAGAAACTGGTCATCATTTTTCCTAAGTCTAGAACATTTATCTAAGTCTAAGAACATTTTCATTAACCCTCTCCCTACAGCTCCAAATCCAAACCCAAAGAGTCATTCCCCATCTTCCCTTCCTCCTATCTTTTGGTAACCACTAATCTACTTATTCTCTATGGATTTTTCTTCTTCTGGATTTTTTTTGAGATGGAGTCTCACTCTGTCGCCCAGGCTGGAGTGCAGTGGCACAATCTTGGCTCACTGCAAGCTCCGCCTTCTGGGTTCACGCCATTCTCCTGCCTCAGCCTCCTGAGGAGCTGGGACTACAGGTGTGCACCACCACGTCCAGCTGATTTTTGTATTTTTAGTAGAGACGAGGTTTCACCATATTGGCCAGGATAGTCTTGATCTCTTGACCTCATGCTCTGCCCACCTCGGCCTCCCAAAGTGCTGGGATTACAGATGTGAGCCACCGCACCCAGCCTGGACTTTTCATATAAATAGACTCATACCATATGAGGTCTTATGTCTGGCTTATTTCACTTAACACAGCCCTTTCAAGGTTCATCCATATTGTGACATATATTTATTCCTTTTTATGGCAGCATGATATTTTATTGTATGGCTGTACCACATACTATTTATCCACTCTTTAGTTGATGGATATTTGGGTTGTTTCTACTTTTTGGCCATTATCAGTAGTGCTGCTATGAACATTCATGTACAGGTTTTTGTTTGGACATATGGTTTTGTTTGAGTATATACTTAGAAGTGGAATTAATGGGTTACATGACAACCGTGTTTAACTTTTTGAGGAACTACCGGTGCCAGAATATTTTCCAAAGTAGCTGCATCATTTTATATTCCCAGCAACAGTATATGAGAGCTCCAGGTTTTCCACACCATTGGCAGCACTTGTTATTGTCCCTCTTTTTTTCTTTGCCCATTGCATTGTCTTGGCATCCTTGTCAAAAATCAGTGGACCATAAATGTAAGGGTTTGTTTCTAGACTCTCAGTTCTGTTTTGATGATATATATGTGTATATGGCAGTACCACATAGTCTTGATTACTGTAGTTACAGTAACTTTTGAAATCAGAAGTGAGTGTTCCATTTAAGATTATTTTGGGTATTGTGGGTCTCTTACATTTTCTTTTTTTTTTTTTTTTTGAGACGGAGTCTCGCTCTGTCGCCCAGGCTGGAGTGCAGTGGCCAGATCTCAGCTCACTGTAAGCTCCGCCTCCCGGGTTTATGCCATTCTCCTGCCTCAACCTCCCGAGTAGCTGGGACTACAGGCGCCCGCCACCTCGCCCGGCTAGTTTTTTGTATTTTTTAGTAGAGACGGGGTTTCACCGTGTTAGCCAGGATGGTCTCGATCTCCTGACCTCGTGATCCGCCCGTCTCGGCCTCCCAAAGTGCTGGGATTACAGGCTTGAGCCACCGCGCCCGGCCGGGTCTCTTACATTTTCAAATAGATTTTAGGATTAGCTTGTCAGTTTCTGCAAAAAAAAAAAAAAAAAAAAAGAAAGAAAAAAAAGAAACAGCTATGATTTTTACAGAAATTATGTTGAATCTGTAGATCAATTTTAAGAATATTGCTTTGTTAACAGTATTAAGTGTTCCAATCAGTGATGAACATAGGATGTCTTTGCTGTTGTCTCTATTTACTTTCAACAATGTGTGGTGGTTTTCAGTAAACAAGTCTCACATTTCTTTTGTTAAATAAATTCCTAAGTATTGTAATTGTATTTTATGCTATTAAAAATGAAATTGTTTTCTTAACTTCATTCTCACATTGTCTGCTAGTGCAGAGAAATACAGTAAGTTATTTTGTCTTATATCCTGCAACCTTGCTAAACCTGTTTATTATCTATTAATGAATTTCTTCTGCTTTTTTTGTTGTTCTTTTTTACAATTTTATTTTTGTTCTTTTTTAAAAATTTATTTTTAAAAAAGATTTATTTAACTTACAGATTTGCAGGCTGAATTCAAGGGCAGGTCCCTGCCTTCTGGCAATAGCATTCTTGCTTGCTTATTTTTATTGTTTTCCTGGTTTTTGAATCTATGCATATTAGGTCATATAGTCCCTTTTTTTGCTAATTAATTCATTTTAAGGCTATACATTTTCTTTTCACTACGGGTTTGGCGACAGACATTTTGATTTGAAGTACCATGATTGTAATTTGTTTCTAACTCAGCATTGATTTTCTTTTTAATCCAATAATACTTAACAATTTCCAAATGTTTGATGGGTTATATTTTTGTTAATAGTTTAACTGCATTGAAATTTGTATGATTTTTCTTATGGAGCTTACAAATAATCTTTTAAGTAGTCTTTTAAGTTAAGATTTTACAGGCTGAGTGTGGTTGGCTCACGCCTGTAATCCCAGCACTTTGGGAGGCTGAGGCAGGTGGATCACCTGAGGTCAGGTGTTCGAGACCAGCCTGGCCAACATGACAAAACCCTGTCTCTGCTAAAAATACAAAAATTAGCTGGGCTTGGTGACGGGTGCCTGTAATCTCAGCTACTTGGGAGGCTGAGGCAGGAGAATTGCTTGAACCCAGGAGGTGGAGGTTGTAGTGAGCCAAGATTGCTCCATTGCACTCCAGCCTGGGCAACAAGAGCAAGACTCCGTCTGAAAAAACAAAGATTTTGCTCCACAAGCAACAAGATGGGAATGTTTTATAACCAGTTGGGGCTACAGAATGTTTTTTATTTTTAGACAGTAGAGAGAACAGCTTCCATGCAAGGTAAGATTAAAACATTTTCTGACGGACTAAATAGTAAGTTTTATGTTGTTGTATCCTATTCAGAGGTGTTCTTAAATGTCTTTGCAGCCACAAATAAGAAGAGTAATTCACCCAAGCCAGCTCGATCCAGTGTAGCAGGTAGTCTATCACTTCGAAGAGCAGTGGATCCTGGAGAGAGTAGTCGTTCAAAGGGAGACTGTCAGACTCTGTCTGAAGGTAAATTTGAGGGATTCAGAATGTACTTTTAGTGGGGTAGATATTTATTACCTGAAATTGATGTTATCATGGAGCTTTAGATCTTGAAGGGTACCAAAAATGCTAACGTTGGATTTGAAAGTTTCTTTTTTTGAAACAGGGTCTCACTTTGTCACCCAGGCTGGAGAGCAGTGGTGCGATCTTGGCTCACCGCGGCCTCGACCGGTGGTTTAAGCGATCCTCCTGCCTCAGCCCCACCAAGTAGCTGGGACTACAGATGTGCACCACTATGCCTGGCTAATTTTTGTATTTTTTGTAGAGACAGGTTGCCCCGGCTGGTCTTAAACTCCTGAGCTCAAGCAATCCTCCTACCTCAACCTCCCAAAGTGCTAGGATTACAGGAATGAGCCCCACCGCACCTGGCCCGAAAGTTTCTTGATCTCACAACAGAACAGACCCTTAACAAAATACAGCCATTAGACTATGTATTCTAAACTCCTTGATTTTTTTTTTTTTTATTTTTGTTGTTTTCCTGAGATAGAGTCTTGCTCTGTTTTCTAGGCTAGGGATGCAGTGGTGCAATCATAGCTCACTACAGCTTTGACCTCCCAGACAAAAGTGATCCTTCCACCTCAGCCTCCCAAGTAGCTGGGACCACAGACACAGACACATGCAGCCGTACCTGGCTTTTTTTTTTTTTTTTTTTTTTTGCCAAGATGGGATTTCGCTACATTGCCCAGGCTGGTCTTGAACTTCTGAGCTCAAACAGTCTTCCTGTCTCAGCCTGCTAAAGTGTAAAATTATAGGTGTGAGCCACAACACTTGGCCTGGACTCCTTAATTTTAAATGTCTGGCATTAAAAAAAAAAAAGGGATATGTTTCAAAATTATTTTTGGAGTGTTTTTTTCTTTTTTGAGATGGAGTTTTTTGCTCTTGTTGCCTAGGCTGGAGTGCAATGGTACAATCTTGACTCACCACAACCTCTGCCCCCCGTGTTCAAGTTATTCTCCTGCCTCGGTCTCCCGAGTAACTGGGACTACAAGTGCACGCCACCACGCCCAGCTAATTTTTGTATTTTTAGTAGAGACGGGGTTTCACCACGTTGGCTAGGCTGACCTTGAACTCCTGACCTCAGGTGATCCATCCGCCTTGGCCTCCCAGAGTGCCAGGATTACAGGCATGAGCCACCATGCCCGGCCTATTTTTGAAGTTTTTATGTAGTTTTAAAATTATATATATAGTGAGATTTTCTAATATAACTGAGAGAGACCTTCCATGTTTATTTGCCTTCTTTCTGATTATCCCTCCTTTTTTTTTTTTTTTTTTTTTTGAGTCTTGCTCTGTTGTCCAGGCTGGAGTGTAGCACAATCTCGGCTCACTGCAACCTCTGCCTCCCAGGTTCAAGTGATCCTCGTGTCTCAGCCTCCCAAGTAGCTGAGATTACAGGCGCACACCACCATACCCAGCTAATTTTTGTATTCTCTCTTCCTTTTTTTGAAGGCTCCCCAGGAAGCTCTCAGTCTGGGAGCAGGCACAGTTCTCCCCGAGCCTTGATACGTGGCAGTATCGGTGATATTCTGCCAAAAACTGAAGACTGGCAGTATAAAGCTTTGGATTCAGATACTTTTGTGGTTGCAGTTTTCAGTGGCTTGCCTGCTGTTGAGAAAAGGAGAAAAATGGTCACCTTGGGGTAAATTAAGTTGTTTTGTATATGTAATGGTATAATAGCTAATAGCTTTGTTTGGAACTTTAAGTTTGCATCATGATGAACAAATTAATTTCTACCTTGTTAATTTTTTAGTGGACAGAAAATACATGTATTGCACTAAATTTTAACTTTTTTTTTTTTTTTGTTAAACAGAGCCTCGCTCTGTCACCCAGGCTGGAGTGCAGTGCCGTGATCTCAGCTCACTGCAACCTCTGCCTCCCAGGTTTAAGCGATTCTCCTGCATCAGCCTCCCAAGTAGCTGGGATTACAGGTGCCCGCCACCACACCTTGCTAATTTTTGTACTTTTAGTAGAGACAAAGTTTCGCCACGTTGGCCAGGCTGGTCTTGAACTCCTGAGACCTCAAGTGATATGCCCACCTTGGCCTCCCAGAGTGTTGGGATTACAGGCGTGAGCCACTGCACCTGCCCTAAATTTTAACTTTTTAAAGTATCAGAGGTTTTACTTTTTTTTAATGGGATGAGATAGTACTTTTTTTAATGAGATGAGATAGTACTGGAAGTTTAGTTTAGATATGTTGTAGCTCATTTTCAGAGTTAGAGCTCATTTTCACAATGATACGTAACCTTACCTGAACTCTGCCTTGTAAATTTGTGTGTGGTGGGGGGAAGGTTGTCAGCTTTTTTTGGTTTTTAGTTTTTTTTTCAGTCCTATACTTGTCAAAAATGTTAGTGTCGGGCTATATTACATGTCACAGGCATTTATATATATTTTGTATGAAACAAAGCACTGACAGCAACTTTAACACTGCTTTTCTGCTTTTATGTCACCTTTCTTCTCTCCTCTTATCAAAGTATCCTCAAAACTTATATTTGGAATTTTCCAAAAGGATATATAATAGTTAACACCTTTATCTCTCCCCTAGGAGACATAAACTCAAATCCCAGGCATGGCAATTAAACTTCCATCTATTCAAAAGATAGAGTGATTATGGATGTTGGCTATGGATGTGACAGATCATGAGCCATTAATATCCATCTGCTTATCTATTTTATGGATATTAAACCTATTTCTAAATTTAAACAATGAAATAGTTCTATTTTGGAGACTCTGAAAAGAATTTTACCTCAATTGGAGAAAGATTAACACCCTTTAAGTTTACTTAATTTTATATAGTCAAGGTGTCTGGCTCATTACCAAAACTCCAAGATTGGCTGGTGATTTAGCTTTCCTTTGCGGCTCAAGTTTCAGTAGTAGAAAGATGTTAAAATCACTGGAGATTGTCTTTTCTTCCCTACCTACTAGCTAGCCTGATGTTTTATACATTTCTTCAAATTAAAGCTGCAACTAGCTTCTATATTGTATTTGCTATGGAGATATTTTTATCTGCCTTTAGTCATCACAGTTAAATATACATGAACTTAGTTTTTTTTTCTAGAGTGTAAAATCCTGTACAAGTGTCTACAGCTCTTAGCTATGATCCTCATTTTGCAGTTGATTTTATCTACCAGCCTGGTTCATGTAGATGCTGTCCAGCTCATGTCTTTTTTTCCCTGCCTGATTTAAAGTAGTGTAAGCAAAAAGTTTAAATACTAATGAAAGGCTGGGCACAGTGGCACACACCTGTAATCCCAGCACTGTTGGAGGCTGAGGTGGGAGGATTGCCTGAGCCCAGAAATTTGAGAACAGCCTTGGCAACATAGCAAGACCTTGCCTCTGTTTATTTTTTAAATAAAAATAAATATTAAATACTAATGATAAGTGTTTCATAATGAAAGGAAAAAAGAATAAGTGAAAAGTTTCCCATCCTTATCTCCCACAACCTAGTTTTCCTACCCCCTGCCCCACACACATTCATGCTGTTCTTAATTTTTCATGTATGCTGTGTCTTCTCGGTTTTTGTGTGTATTTAAGGAACTGTGACTATGTAGCTTTTTTAATACAAAAGGTGTACTTTGATTTCTCATTCAATAATATCTCTCAGGCCAGGCACCGTGGCTCATACCTGTAACCCCAGCACTTTGGGAGGCTGAGGTGGTCAGATCACTTGAGGTCAGGAGTTCGAGACCAGCCTGGCCATCATGGTAAAACACTGTCTCTACTAAAAACAAAGTACAAAAATTGTCGGCGTCATGCTGGACACCTGTAATCCCAGCTACTTGCAAGGCTGAGGCAGGAGAATCACTTGAGCCCAGGAGGCAGAGGTTGCAGTGAGCTGAGATCACATCACTACACGCTAGCCTGGGTGACCGACTGAGACTCCATCTCAAATAATAGTAATAATAATATATCTTAAAAGTCTTTCCCTCTTAGAACATATTATTTAAAACTTCCATTTATAAGTTAAAATTTTATTGAGCTAATTATAGGTTCACATGCAGTTGTAAGAAATAATGCAGAGACATCTTGTGTACTTTTCTCCCCTAATAACATTTTGCAAAACTGTAGTACAATATCACAACCAGGATACTAACATTGATATAATCTACCATTTCATTACTTTTTTGTGAATATTTAGTGAAATTTTAAAATTTTATTTTATTTTTTATTTATTTGTTTTTATTTTTATTTTTATTTTTATTTTTGAGACGGAGTCTCACTCTGTCGCCCAGGCTGGAGTGCAGTGGCCAGATCTCAGCTCACTGCAAGCTCCGCCTCCCGGGTTTACGCCATTCTCCTGCCTCAGCCTCCCGAGTAGCTGGGACTACAAGCGCCCGCCACCTCGCCCGGCTAGTTTTTTATATTTTTTAGTAGAGACGGGGTTTCACCGGGTTAGCCAGGATGGTCTCGATCTCCTGACCTCGTGATCCGCCCGTCTCGGCCTCCCAAAGTGCTGGGATTACAGGCTTGAGCCACCGCGCCTGGCCTATTTATTTTTTTTGAGACAGAGTCTTGCTCTGTCGCCCAGGCTGCAGTGCAGCAGTGCAATCTCAGCTCACTGCAACCTCTGCCTCCTGGGTTCAAGCAGTTCTCTGCTTCAGCCTCCCGAGTAGCTGGGATTACAGGCTCCCACCACCACACCTGGCGAATTTTTGTATTTTTAGTAGAGACAGAACTTCACCATCTTGTCCAGGCTGATCTTGAACTCCTACCTCAGGTGATGCACCCGCCTTGGCCTCCCAAGGTGCTGGGATTACAGGCATGAGCCACTGCACCTGGCCCTTAGTGAAATATTTTAAGATAAAATTTGAAATTTATTATTAAACACCAGAGCACGTACCCTACTTAGTTTGGTGCTCAGTTCAAAAAGAAAATATAGATTATTGTGTCACTTACTAGTTACATAAAAATACCAAGTTGTTTTCTTCTTTGAGGGCTAATGCTAAAGGAGGTCATCTGGAAGGACTGCAGATGACTGATTTGGAAAATAATTCTGAAACTGGAGAGTTACAGCCTGTACTATCTGAAGGAGCTTCAGCTGCCCCTGAAGAAGGTAAGGAATGATAAACTTGTAAGTAAGCAGGAAATGAGAATTCTGTCCCTTTTTTGGTGGTGGGTGGTGGTGGTGGTGGTGGTGGTGGTGGTGGTGGTGGTGGTAGTGGTAGTGGTAGTGATAGGGATAGGGAGTGGTTGGTTTAATGGAAACATTACTGAGATCTGCTATTCGACATGCTTGATCTGAACACAACATTCCTTGTGCTACTGAATTTGATTTGCTAAGATTTTAAATACAGAGGAAGGCAAAATGAATAAGTTACTACATAAAAGGACAGGCCTTACTAGAACAGGCATTTGTATGGGGAAAATATCTGCATATAGTTCATCTGTTCAGTCAATAAATATATTAAGGCACCTACATACCATGCATTGAATTTTTGCTAGATTTATTAATACAAAGTTGAATTAGATATGTTCACAATCTAATGGGGGAAGATGTGCCCCAGAATGACTAATTAGAATAGTAAATGGTAAGTATTTTTCAGTCAGTCTTAGTGTCTGCAGATTGCTTTTTTTCTTCTTAAAGAAGCATTCCAGGTTTTGACCTTTTTTTTTTTTTTTTTTTTTTGCATCTCACAGATCCATTTATTCATGCCATGAAGTAAATTGTACTTATACAAGTGTACGGGGACGTTCCACGCTCCCCATCTAACACGGCTTGCTTAAATTTACAGGCAGACTGATGTTTTCTTTCACATGTACTCTAAGTAAATCTGGTTAGTGATGACCAGGAGCAGGCGCCGAAGCTTTCAAAGCCTTACTTCTTTTATCAGCGGCCCGGATTTTATAAACGATGAAGCCCATCAGCCCCATTCCTATCCAAATCTCCTGGTAAACTTGGGTGTAGTAGGGCTTCATGGGGATCCACACATTTTTAATAATACTTTGAAGCATCTTGGCGCAGGACAGACGCCTCAGGGAGCACCACAAACCTGCAGCCAACTCAGAAAGGTCAAGAAGCATTCCAGGTTTTGACCATTTTTTAAATCCCGTATGATGACTGACTTCAGCTTATTCTCAGATATACTTTCTAGTGTTTCCTTTGAATGTTCTTCCAAGTTCATTATTGTTTATCTAAAAGCATAGAAGACATTTTGCAATTTGGGGCAACAGAGGTGCTTGGAACAAGGCTATGTGTATTGCCCTTGCTGTGTCCTTTATAAATTGGTAGAAAAGAATGTCAACTCTCTTAATGATATTTGGCCTTGTAATTTTTTCATTTCTTAGTGAAACTCTGCCGCCTTCCACCTCTGCACTCATTTGAATTTCAATGATTGATGAATTGTAGCTCAAAGCGTACGTACAGGTGCCAGCATCTACTCAGCTGCCCTAAGAAGAGGGTGTGTGGGTGGTGGCATTTTCAGGTTTCTCAGTTAAAGAACACTAAACATTTTGGTTTTCTTACTTGGTGCTCCTGTAGTGGGCAGCATTATTTCAGTAGAAGGGATTAAATAGAAAAAAGATTTTTGTAAATGATGTGTTTATTGTTAAAACATCAAGAAAGAAATATTATGATTGATGATCTTTATAGAACAGGCCTGTGGGGAATAACTTTCTGTTGTTTTTTGTTTTTTGTTTCCCCCAAGACAGAGTCTAGCTCTGTCACACAGGCTGGAGTGCAGTGGCGCAATCTTGGCTCACTGCAACCTCCGACTCCTGGGTTCAAGTGATTCTCCTTCCTCAGCCTCTGTGTAGCGGGGATTACAGGCGCCTGCCAACACGCCTGGCTAAGTTTTGTATTTTTAGTAAGAGACGGTATTTCACTATGTTGGCCAGGCTGGTCTCAAACTCCTGACCTCGTGATCCACTCGCCTCGGCCTCCCAAAGTGCTGGGATTATAGGCGTGAGCCACCACGCCCGACCGGGGAATACTATGTGTCTCCATACATACTGGATTGTAATAGCTTAAATTACTACAGAATATACTGGAATTACATTTTTCTTCCACCAAGCGCAGTGGCTCATGCCTGTAATCCCAGTACTTTGGGAGGCTGAGGCAGGCAGATTACTTGAAGTCGGGAGTTCGAGACCAGCCTGGCAAAAATAGTGACACCTCATCTCTACTACAAATACAAAAATTAGCCAGGTGTGGTAGTAGACACCTGTAATCCCAGCTACTCTGGTGGCTGAGGCAGGAGAATTGCTTGAACCAGGAGGCAGAGGTTACAGTGAGCCAAGATCACGCCACTGCACTCCAGCCTGGACGACAGAGTGAGACTCTATCTCAAATGACAATAATAAGCTCATTTTTTTCATGCAACATTTATGAAATGCTTCTAATTTACTGGATGTTGTATTTGATGCCAGTGATAAAATTCCTGAACTTACTATCTAGTTCATACTTTCTCCACCTTGGCACCAATTGCCATTTAGGCCACGTAATTCTTTATTTTACAGGGGCTGTTCTCTGCATTGTGGAATGTTTAGCAGCATCCTCAGCTTTTAACCGCTAGATACCAGTAGTGTTTCCTTCCTGTTACAACAACCAAAAATGTCTCCAGACATTGCCAAATTTTTCCTGGGAGGCAAAATCATCCCCAGTCACGAACCAATAGTTGAACTAAATAATTCTCAACCAGAGGTGACCACTCCTTGAGAATTACTTGCCAGAGTGGGCCACAGTTACTAATAGAAATAAGTTGTAGCTCTCAGGTATGCTAGTATGTGTGGTGGTAGTGGTAGGAGGGTGGCAAGGAGAGCAGTTGAAAACCAGTTGTTGGGTGTGGGAGGAGACTAATAGCCAGTTATAATTTAGGGTGATGAGTGCTGTGATAAGGAGTATAGGCAGCTCAAAAATGAGATATGTAATAAAAATAATAGATAATACTAAGTTCTTAATATGTTAAAGACTTTACCAGTATTCTGTTATTCTCAGAATAACTCTACATGGTAGTTGCTTTTGTTAACCTAGTTTTACAGGTGAATGAGTAAGGTGAGTAACCTTACTCAAAGTCACAGGGTTATAAATTGAAAGGCTGGGGCCGGGCGCAGTGGCTCATACCTGCAATCCCAGCACTTTGGGAGGCTGAGGAGGGTGGATCACTTGAGGTCAGAAGTTCAAGGCCAGCCTGGTCAACATGGTGAAACCCTGTCTCTACTAAATATACAAAAATTAGCTGGGCGTGGTGGCGGTCGCCTGTAATCCCAGCTACTCGGAAGGCTGAGGCAGGAGAATCGCTTGATCCCGGGAGGCGGAGGTTGCAGTGAGCCGAGATTGCACCATTGTGCTCCAGCCTGGGTAACAAGAGTGAAACTTTGTCTCAAAAAAAAGAAAAAAAGAAAAGAAATTGGAAGGCTGAGCACGTTGGCTCATGCCTGCAAATCCCAGCACTTTGGGAAGGCCGATCACCTGAGGTCAGGAGTTTGAGACTAGCCTGGCCAACATGGTGAAACTCCATCTCTACTAAAAATAGAAAAATCAGCCGGGCATGGTGGCGCACTCCTATAATCCCAGATACTCGAGAGGCTGAGGCAGGAGAATCACTTGAACCTGGGAGGCGGAGGTTGCAGTGAGCCAAGATTGTGACCATTGCACTTCAGCCTGGGCAACAGAGTGAGACTCTATCTCAAAAAAAAAAAGAAAAGAAAAAAAAGAAATTGGAAGAGCTAGAATTTGAACCTAGAGCCAGTGCTCTTAACTGTCGCCTCTCGCTGCTAACCTAGTCCCTAATTCACCCTTGGAAAGATCATCCTAAGGGATGAGTAGAAGCCAGATGAAGACTGGTGAAAGAGACACCAGAAGGAAGACAGAGGCCAGATTGTGAAGAGTTATGTGGAATATCCCAGCTAGAATTTGAACTTTGTCATTTGAATAGGATCTAAGTTAGAAGTGACACTTTAACATTTCTACTGTAGCTGCATTGTGGAGAATGGATTTGGGGGTGGGAATAGCGTATGTGGAACTAGGGGCAGGAAAATTGGTAAGAAGCATGGTTAATTTAAGTGAAAGGATTTGGACTTCTTTATTTTTAATTTTTTATAGAGACTTGGTCTTGCTCTGTTGCTCAGACTGGTCTTAAACTCCTGGGCTCATGATCCTTCTGCCTCAGCTTCCCAGAGTGCTGGGTTACATGTATAAGCCACCACACCCGGCCGATTTGGACTTAATTTCAGCCTCCAATTTATCAATATACATTATCTCAGCACTAATTTTTATATATAAAATGGCTGGTCAGCACAGAAAACACCGGAACTTTTTGACACCAGTTTCATTTCTTACTTAAAGCTAATTGACAGCTTGTCCTAAACTGAAGAAAGGCATTTGCTTGGCCATAGTGAAGATCAGTACATTTTCCAAGTCTTTGAAAGAATGGAGTTATTCATATGGGGTTTAGAGTTAAGTGGTCAGTGTTACTCAGTAACACATTTTATCTTCATATATGGGGTGTTGTGCTATAAAGCACCTAGAACTCAATAAGAAAAGCTGCTGTGAATGTGCAACGGTGACACAGAAGTACACCCTTGTAATTTGTTGATACCTGAACAGCTTGTTTACCTCCAGAGTCCCAGGATAGACTAAGAAGGAGACTAACTGATTGATGAGGCTGAGAGAAGGTAGTACAGGAGACAACGGAAGCCCTGTGCCTCCTGTAATCAGCTTTGTTTCTTGAGGAGAATGTGGCCTTGCTCACTGTTGCCAGTATTATTCTATCATCAGCAAGAGCAGGTTCTCAGGAAACCCTTATATACCTATAAGCTTTAGTAGACAGTTGAATGGGTTTGTCTTGTATCCATGCTTAGGAAAAACAAGACTCTTTATTTTAGCCAAATACAAAAAGAAGAGATTCTGTGTCAGATCACTGTGGGGTTCTCTCTCTCTCTCAGAGAAGGTTGTCTGAAGGACTTTAAGCCATTGTTTGTGGTACTGGCTGGGAATTTGGGACTCCTAAAGTGTCTCTTAACTGCTCTTAAGCATCAGTTTAAAAATAACTTTTTTCTTAGATACAAACATAAATAGGCCTTTTCCTTTTTACTGGAACCATATGGGACAACCTTTGGTTGTGTTAGTCTTTGGTTTAATGACATGATGCTGAAAAGGTTGACTTATTTTTTCTTTCAATTGATAACCTGCACAACTGTAGGTAGGCCAGTTTATTTCTTGTTCTTTGTAAAACTGAAGGCTTTGCTCTCTCAGTTCTTGCTGAAGTAGCACAAACCCCCTTCAGTTAAATCAGGGGTACTCAAAATACCATCCAGGGAAAAGCCTTGGCATGCCTGTTAAAAACCTTGCTGGTGGCCTCTTTAAGAGAAATACAAAGTCTGATGGCCTGCCATTGCTGATCATTTAGGGTAATGATTAAGATACCTTTAACAAAATTCATCAAAAAATTAACTGACTTGAACAAAAAGGAAAATTAACTCTTTTATATTAACTAGTCTCTCAGTAATAAGAAGGTACACCTAACTGTGGTTAGAGCAGTTTCAGGATTAGGAAATTTAGCTGCTCAGTGTCATCAGGAACTTGTTTTGTGTGTGTGTGTGTGTGTGTGTTGGAGGGCAGGGGTGGGGTTGTTTTATCTTTTGCCCTGCCATTCTGAGTGATGAGAGGCTTAGCTCTTCTCAGGGCGGTAAGATGTTGGCTGCAGTTCTAGACATCAGAGTCAGAACAGCATTCTGGGAGTGGGAGAGAATTGATTTACTCTATAATCTCTAGCAACAAGGAAAACCTTTCTCAAAGCACCTCGACAACTTCCTCTTCGATCTCGTCAGCCACTGTCAAGGAAAATTGGCCAAGTCCATTTATTTATTTATTGGAGATGGAGTTTCACTCTTGTCACCCAGGCTGGAGTGCAGTGGCATGATCTCTGCTCACTGCAACCTTCACCTTCGGGGTTCAAGCGATTCTCCTGCCTCAGCCTCCCAAGTAGCTGGGATTACAGGTGTCTGCCACCATGCTTGGCTAATTTTTGTATTTTTAGTAGAGACGGGGTTTCGCCATGTTAGCCAGGCTGGTCTCGAGCTCCTGACCTCGGGCAATCTGCCTGCCTTGGCCACCCAAAGTGCTGGGATTACAGGCATGAGCCACCACGCGCCCAGCCAGCCAAGTCCAGTTATTTGGTCTCCCTCCCCAACTCGTTCCACATGGCTATGTGGAAGAGGGAAAATACCTGAACAATATCAGGGTCCTCTTTGAAAGGAGAAAGGCAGATAAATTCTTAGTGACTAGAATACAAAGTGTCATCTGTACCAGGTGGTTCATATATTTTCCATAGCATCTGAAATTTGAGCAACTTGATTTAAGGGAGTTATAGCTCAAGTTAGCTTTCTCAAAAAATATGGTAGATGATGGATAGTAATAAGATGCAGATTTCTTTTGCATTAACAATCTCTGAAACTTCTTACAATTAATAGTATCTTATAATTAATAGTAATTGCTGTCATTGACATCCAGCAATTTGTCTTTTTCTTTACATTCACAAAGGTAGGAAACTTCCAGATCTTAGTACTTGACAAAAGACCAGGTGTTTTCATGCATGAACTTCTTCCTAGCATTTCTTGGGAAATGTACGTTTTTTTGAATTCTGAGAAAAAGTAGTCAAGAAGTTTAATAAATGGAAAACATTATTCTAATTTTCTTATTAGAATTAGTTTTTTTTTGTTTTGTTTTGTTTTTTTGTTTGTTTGTTTTTTTTTTTTTTTTGGGACGGAGTCTCGCTTTGTCGCCCAGGCTGGAGTGCAGTGGCCAGATCTCAGCTCACTGCAGGCTCCGCCTCCCGGGTTGACGCCATTCTCCTGCCTCAGCCTCCTGAGTAGCTGGGACTACAGGAGCCCGCCACCTCGCCCGGCTAGTTTTTTGTAGTTTTTTAGTAGAGACGGGGTTTCACCGTGTTAGCCAGGATGGTCTCGATCTCCTGACCTCGTGATCCGCCCGTCTCGGCCTCCCAAAGTGCTGGGATAGAATTAGTTTTAACAACACAGAAACATTACTGATTTGAAGGAATCTACTTAGGGCAAATTGAAAGTAAAAATTAGAAATACTGATACCTGGAATCAAAGGTTAAGGTCAACAGTAGCTCCTTGGAAAGAAGTGATTACAAATCAGTCTTCATTATAAATATTGCCATTTTATGTATGTCCATGGCCCTGTCTGCTGCTAAGTAAATATTAATGAGTTTACGCATGGTATACTTAATAAAAATTGAGTGGTATTCCAAGAAATAGAATTTGAAGCAAAATCCTTATATTGGCATTTTGTGATTCTGCACAGTACTATAAACCTTACTGAGTTCTAAATGTTACATTATTCACATACTAGCCATTAATACCCACATGCAGTCTAGCATTTGAATATTCACTATAGGCCTCAGTTCTTACAAATACTAATTGAATGATTTTTTTAAAGATAACACATGTAGGCTGGATGCGGTGGCTCACACCTATAATCCCAGCACTTTGGGAGGCCGAAGCAGGTGGATCACAAGGTCAGGAGTTCGAGACCAGCCTGGCCAATATGGTGAAACCCGTCTCTACTAAAAGTACAAAAAAATTAGCTGGGCGTGGTGGCACATGCCTGTAATCCCAACTACTCGGGAGGCTAAGGCAGGAGAATTGCTTGAACCTGGGAGGTGGAGGTTGCAGTGAGCGGAGATCGCCCCACTGCACTCCAGCCTGGGTGACAAAGGGAGACTCCATATCAAAAACAAACAAAAAAAAGATACACATGTAATGAATAAAGAGTTTGAAAAAATGTATTTAATAACTTCTTTTAAAGAATAATGTAGATTTTGGGAATTCCAGAGAATTCCAATTCATTGTGTTTGAATCCTGAAGGTTGGTATTTGTCAGGAATTCAGAAACACTACTACTAAGAGATCAAATTTGTGCCTTGAAGTTCAACTCAGTGTGTTTTAGTGTTTTCAGCAACAGTTCCATGGAGGGCCACAAGGTGGAGGTGGTACTTCACAGAACTAGCTAGTTTTGGCCACTTAATGAAAAGTCTCTTTAATGGTCTCTGCTCTTTTTCTTTTTCATCTACTTCATTAAATTGTTGTAAACGCTTCACTTTTAGAACACGAAAGTTTTTTTTTTCTTTGCTGAAGATGGAGACGATTTCTAAATATTTAAGGGAGAAATAATGCTAACCAAACTCTTCTTGAGAACAGAAAAGGAAGAGTGCACCACTGAAGCCATGTGTGGCCACAGTTGCCTTCGTTGGAAGCTTTTTTAACTAAAGCAGATTTTATTTCTTTAAAAGTTAAAATATCCATCTATTTTTCCTTAAGTAAGCTTTGGTAGTTTATAGCAATGAAAGAATTTGCTCATTTCATCTGTTTTTGGTTTCATGAGCGTACAGTTATTTATAGTATTTTATTATATTTTACTGTTTATAGAATCTGTAGTTGATGTCCTCTTTCCTTCCTGATACTGGAAATTTTGTTTGCCCTTTTTTTTGTTAGTGAATCTACCTAGAGGCTTTTCTAACTTTATTGATCTTTTCAAAGAAACACCATTTTGTTTCATTGTGGCTTTTTTTGTTTTTCTGCTGATTTTATTATTTTTTAAATTATTTCCTTCCTTTAACTTGCTTGGGTTTAATTTCCTTTTTCTAGTTTCTTAAAGTAATAGTTTAGATTATTGATTTGAGATATTTTCTCTTCTAATGTAAGCACTTAATGGCATACCTTTTATTTTAAGCACTGCTATAGTCACATCCCGCAAATTTTGATATGTTGTATTTTTATTTAGTTCAGAATGTTTTTTATAATTCTACAAAATTTTCATCTTTTTTCCTTTTTTTTATTTTTAATTATACTTTAAGTTCTAACTTTTTTCCTGTTATCTGTTGTCTCTTCTTTGTTATTTTTGCTATCTCTACGGCACTCTATTTGACACAATTTAGACCAGTCCCTTTATCCCCTTTTTTCTTAATTCTTCCTTCCTTCCTCTGTCCCTCAGGTTATTGTGTTCTGTTGCCCAGGCTGGAGTACAATAGTACAATCAAAGCTCACTGCAGCCTTGAACTCCTGGGCTCTAGTGGGCCTCCCTCCTCAGCCTCCCTAGACACTAGGATAATCACAGGTGTGCACCACTGTGTGCCTGGCTAATTTTTAATTTTCTTTTTCTTTTTTCTTTTTTTTGTAGAGTTGGGGCTTTGCTAAGTTGCCCGGGCTAGTCTCAAACTCCTGGGCTCAAGTGATCCTCCTGCCTCAGCCCAGCCTTTCAAGTAGCTGGGACTTCAGTCATGGGCCACCAGGCCTGGCTGATGAGCATTTTATCTGGCTTTAAAGCCCTTAAATCCAAACATCTGTGTCATTTCATCATTGATGTTTGTCGGATGTCTTTTCCTGGTTTTTCGTATGCTGAGTAATTTGGGGTTGTATCCTGGACATTTTCATTAGGATTTTTTTTTTTTTTTAATAAAATTCTGGGTCTTATATTAATCTGCCACTTTTGTTGTCATTCAAATTCAGGCTTCATCAGTATGCCTGTTTCTATTTACTTTTCAAATAACTATGAATATCCTTAAATAACTATGCCACCCATCTCTCCAGGTTTTATTGCTACTTTCAGTGGGAAAGATAGAGTGGAATGTGCTTACTCCATTGTACCTAGAACCTTCCTTCCAGAGAGGATTTTACTTTTGCTTTATTCAAATAACACTAGCTCCTGAACAATTTTTATGTCAATTTCTTGAAATTTGAACCTCAACCTTAAATCCCAAACCTAAATTAGGCACGTAAATCTTACTTTGAATTTTGAGGTAAGACTTTTTTCCCCCTCTTCAGAGCCCAGTAGAAACAGACAAAATTCCTTGCTGTTTTCCTAGGCCAGTAGGCAGACATTTTTCTGGTCTATTCTTTAATAGGAGTTTTAGCATTGGCCAAGCATGGTGGCTCATTCCTGTAATGCCACCGTTTTAGGAGGCCAAAGCGGATGGATCACTTTAGCTCAGGAGTTGAAGACCAGTCTGGGCAACATGGCAAAATCCCATCTCTACTGAAAAATTACAAAAATTAGCCAGGTGTGATGGCACAGACCTGTTGGGAGGCTGAGGTGGGAGGATCACCTGAGCCCTGGGAAGTTAAGGCTGCAGTGAGCCATAGTTGCACCACCGTTATCCAGCCTGGGTAACAGAGTGAGACCCTGTCTCAAGAAAACAAAAATTTTAACATTATGCAGGGGGTGGAGTTCTAGTCTCACTTTCAATTCCCTTTCTGTAGGGGATTCATTTTTCTATCCCAAGGCAGTGTTTAAAAATCCTCATATGGAGCTCTCCAGGGCAACCGTGGGCCCTGATCCACTAATGAAAGTTCCTTATCCTTCTTTGTTTCTGACACTTGGGGATTTCCTTTCTGCCTTTTAATGTGCTTATTCATTAAAATAATGTTTTACATTTGTATTTTATCTGGCTATTTGTAAGGATTTGTAGCAGAAAGATTTTCAGGTTTTCTTGATTGCTATCTTGCTAAAACAAATACTTTTTATAGAATTACTCTTTTAAAAATCAACTGATGTGGCCAGGCAGTGCCTGTAATCCCAACATTTTAAGAGGCTAAAGTGGGAAGATCTCTTCTCAAGCCCAGGAGTTCGAGACCAGGCTGGGCAACATAATAGCAAGACCCTGTCCCTCCAAAAAATGTTTAAATTAGCAGGGCATGGTATCATGTACCTGTGGACCTATCTACTTGGGAGGCTAGGGCAGGAGTATCCCTTGAGCTCAGGAGTTTGAGGCTGCAGTGAGCTATGATCAGGCCACTGCAGCCCAGCCTAGGGTAACAGAGCGAGACCCTGTCTCTCAAAAAATAAAAATAAATAAAAATCAACTGGCATACACAAAAAAATTAGATGCCCAATTAATACAAACTAACTTATTACTAGAACTGCCAGAATTTCTAATATTCATCTAACGTGGATTTGTATAACACATTTATATTTATGTTTTAGGTTAGGGACTGTAATTATATCTATAATGAATCAGGATTAAAAGAGTTCCTGTTATCTCTTGTGACTGAAAAAATAAACAGTGTTTGATTTGGAAAAAAAATATTATCAGTATAATGAAATTAATGCTGGTTTCAAGTGATAACTTTCAGGTACTATGGAAAGGGCAATTTTAAACTTTGAGAACAAAAATAAAACCACCGCTCTAAATAGCTAAAGAGAATTGAGGTTTGTGTGGTTACTTTTGTCTTTGTTTTGTTGTGTTTAGTTTGTTGAATTCTTGGCATTCCATGTAAAATTCAATAGGAATCTCAGTTTAGTAGTTAAGGAGATTTCTGTTTCCTTTCACTTGCGGTGGTTTCTTTTCAGAAACATGTTCTCCTTCCTTCCTGCCAGGAATGAGTAGCGACAGTGACATTGAATGTGACACTGAGAATGAGGAGCAGGAAGAGCACACCAGTGTGGGCGGGTTTCACGACTCTTTCATGGCCATGACACAGCCCCCGGATGAAGGTGCAGCACATTATGTCATTTTACACAGATTAATAAAACCGCCGCTGCTGCTTCTCTTTCTTCTTCTGCTGCTACTTCTGCTTCTTCCGCTCTGCTGCTTTTGCTGCTTCTGCTTCTACTTCTTTTTTTTTTTTTTTTTAATAATTGTCATTTATGAGACAACATTCTTTGGTAAGCTATTATGGTGAGTACTGAAAAAACACAGCTGGTGATATTTGGCTGAGTTGCACCTAATGAGTGCTACTTACTGGGTAGAGAAGAGGTCCACAACCTGCTTTTGTGTAGTCTGTGACCTGAGAATGGTTTTTACTTTGTAAAGAGTCTTAAAAAAACAAGCAAAAGAAAGAAGAGTTTTCTTTTTTTTTTTTGCCCTGAGACAGAGTCTTGTTTTGTTGCCCAGACTATAGTGCCGTGGCGTGATCTTGGCTCACTGCAACCTCCGCCTCCTGGGTTCAAGTGATTCTCCTGCCTCAGCCTCCTGAGTAGCTGGGATTACGGGCACACACCACCACGCCTGGCTAATTTTTTTGTATTTTTAATAGAGATGGAGTTTCACCATGTTGGCCAGGCTGGTCTCAAACTCCTGACCTCATGATCCGTCTGCCTTGGCCTCCCAAAGTGCTGATATTACAGGCATGAGCCACCACGCCCGGCCCAAAGAAGAATTTTCAACAAGTCCGTTTGTGGTCTGCAATGCCTAAATATTTACTATCTACCCTTCACAGGAAATGATTGCCAACCCTCGGGAGATTTCAGATGTTTGGATTTTTTTTCCTTTTCAGAGATTTTTCTAGCCTACTGTAGGATAACTTTAACCTTTTAAAACAAAAATAACTTAGAAATATATGCAGAGCCGGGCGCGGTGGCTCAAGCCTGTAATCCCAGCACTTTGGGAGGCCGAGACGGGCGGATCACGAGGTCAGGAGATCGAGACCATCCTGGCTAACACGGTGAAGCCCCGTCTCTACTAAAAAATACAAAAAACTAGCCAGGCGAGGTGGCGGGCGCCTGTAGTCCCAGCTACTCGGAGGCTGAGGCAGGAGAATGGCGGTAAACCCGGGAGGCGGAGCTTGCAGTGAGCTGAGATCTGGCCACTGCACTCCAGCCCGGGCGACAGAGCGAGACTCCATCTCAAAAAAAAAAAAAAAAGAAAAAAAGAAATATATGCAGATTGTGAAATCAATTTTTATTCCCTCCTACCCCCAAAAAAGTTATTAGGAAAACACTCAACAAGAGAAACCTAATGTTAATATTTTACCTTGTTTTCTTCTGTTCTTATTTGCATTTCTTCTTCTTCTTTTTTTTTTTTTTTTTTTTTAAGATAGAGTCTTGCTCTGTCTCCAGAGCATGAAGTGCAGTGGCATGATCTCAGCTCACTGCAACTTCTGCCTCCCAGGTTCAAGCAATTCTCCCACCTCAGCCTCCTGAGTAGCTGGGACTACAGGCACGTGCCACTACATCCAGCTAGTTTTTGTAATTTTTAGTAGAGACTGGGTTTCGCCATGTTGGCCAGCCTGGTCTCGAACTCCTGACCTCAGGTGGTCTACCCACCTCGGCCTCCCAAAGTACTGGGGTTACAGGTGTGAGCTACTGTGCCATCCCTACCTAAATATTTTATAAATAATGTTGTATTCTGCTTTTTTAACTTAACTATATTTGTATGTTATTTAAAATTTCATAAACTTCATTTTTTATGGCAACCTAATATTCTGTCATGTTCTGCTGTGAAGCAGTTTTCTGGAATACAGATTAATCAAGAAAAGGATATACTGTCAAGTTAGAGAAATACACATTTAAAGTTACCCAGAGGCCTTAATAATCAATCTGAACATTCCTCTGCAATATATCCTGGAATGACAACATTGTCAAGCCTTTGCTAATTGTCTGCTTTATATTTTACATATTTTCCTGGTGTTCTGGTATCTTTTTCAATACAGAACCAAGCATTTGACGATTTGTAAGTATTAAGGCATCTCTAGTAACTTCCTCTGCTTCTAAAAGAAGCATCCAAATTTTGTACAAGTTATTTGGAGTGCTGGTGGTTTTGTAGTGATATTTGCATGCATAGTTTAATTGGCTTTGAAATATGTTTTATGTTTATAAGGTCTTGAATCTTGAGAATATACATCATTGCTTCTTGTTCCCTTCTTAAGCTGGATTCCCTTCTTAAGCTCCCCAGATTGTCCCCAGGAGGACAAAATGAGACAATTCCTGTCATCTTTTAATTGTGGGTCTATTACACATTTTGTTTTTTCTCCTTTATTTTTCCTTTGTGTTTGATTATACCTGACTCAGATCACAAATTCTCTGAAGACAGAGATTTGTTCACAACCCAGCACATCTTTATCGCTTAAATAACATATTTGGTAAGATCATTTAAAGACTTTAGAAGGAAAATATTCCCCTTGTTATATGCTTTTAAATTTAAAATTGCTTATTTATCTATTTTTCAATCATAGATACACATTCCAGTTTTCCTGATGGTGAACAAATAGGCCCTGAAGATCTCAGCTTCAATCCAGATGAAAACAGTGGAAGGTAATTGCCAGATCAAGAGAACTGACTTGCAAGCTATCTTGACCTTGAATTTTGCTGTAGTTGGTGCTCAAATTTGTCATCAGTCAGATAATCAGATTTGGTCTTATTTTTTCATTATCTCGACCTGAAATAGTAATTTGGAAACTGTTGGAAGGTGGCACAGTTTAGTCTAAGACAGCAGTAGGACATGGCAAAAACAATATGGGAAGAGTTCTTTGTAATGTAAGGAAATAACAATGTAGTTCTCTATTAATTTAGCAAATTTGTACATTCACAAAAGGCAGTTTGTTTATTACAGCAGAAGGCTGGTTAACTGCCAGAAAATGTACCTCCAGGCCCTGCATGCTGTCAGTAATCTGCCTGGCATTGGTGCTGCTCTGTCTTTGGCTAGAGGTTAGTTGTGTTTAAATAATCACCTTTATATTTGGGGTTTTAATTACAGTTTAATTACAGTTCCATTAGTTCCTGTAGATTAGTGAACAGAACAGTTGCTTATGAAGAGATTCTGCCCTGTAGACACTTTATGTGAATAACTGAAGTAACACTAGACTGAATCTCCTGTTTGGAGTATGTATCTTCTCTCACTTGTTCAAGCACAGGCACACTGTTTAATGGCATGGAATCCTTCTGTTGTGTGACTTCTGCAAATGTAATTTTAAATGAATTAAGTTCACATGGATTCGTTACGTTCCTGGACCTGTAAACACATGTAAGATTATTTAAAATTCTTTCATTTTTTCTGCCTCTTACTGTACGACTATAGTGCAGCAAATATTTTCAAGCCCCCTTCTTTATTTTCATTAGTTGTACATTGATTTCAGTGTCAACACCTTTAAAGACTCATTCATGTTGCACAGTGGCTTACATGAACGTGAAACTGTGATATAAGGTTTTCTTTCATACTCATAATTAGCCCAAAACAGTTGCCAAACTTTGCCATTGTGCTCTTGCAATTGTGTTTGAGTTGCTATATATTTGTGAAAATTACACTGAAAGTTGACTAAGAGACTATTGAAAAAGCATGAATAATTAAATATACATGTGGGCAGCATCTCATCTGCTGTATTTTACTTAGTGAATATTGTTCACTCTTCCGTGTCTTATGTCTTGCTGAATGCTGTGACTCATAGTTTACTTTTGTTCAAAATAGTTTGCACTTTTTGTTAATAAAATCAACTTGAGAAAATATGCCTCTGCTATTTATTAAATTGGGACCAGAAACCCCTTTTTTCTACTCATTGACTGTGGCTGTTTAGTACTGTAGAGAAGATCCAAACATTTGATTAGTTTGTTTTGTGTTTAGTCTCATGGTGAGGAGTGATACCTAGCATCGATCCCAGTCATTCTAAAATTAGAATAAACCTGAAAGACCAAAAGATTTCTTCAGAGATGATAGCTTTTAGTTCAGACCTGTTCGCTTTAGGACAGGAAAGTAGTTTCTCCCTCGTTTCCAAGCTGTCTTATATACCGAGGCTGCTCCGAGTTCCTTGGTGATGGCCGGGAACACCGCTGTTTTTCCTCTTGCTTGACGTAGTTGGCTGTGCTAACATTTAGGTAGCAGAGAGGGAAGGAAGAGACGCAGGAAAAGAACCAGTTGCTCCACTCTCTGCTTGTCCTACTTTCTTGCTCTTTCTGTACCCTGATAGAGCCCTCAGCATGTTTTTTTATTTTTATTTTTGTAACCTTTCCTCTTTTGCTGAAGAACTGTCTGCTGTTACCTCGCTTCTGTATTTAGTGTTTTATCTCAAGTTCATTCCTGGAAAACGTCTCCTGAATAGAGTTTTCTCTTAGGGCTAGAGATATATTAATGCTTGTGTTGTCCGTGAACATGTCCATTCTGGACAACTTTAACTACTTGTGTCATTGATCCTTAAGTAACCTTTGAGGTAGATGAGTTGTATATCAAACCTGTGTGGCCGTGGAGCCTGAGGTTCGGGGAGGTTGTATGATTCTCTTAAGGTTCAATACCACTGGCAGGGATGGGGTGAACTGCTAGTCTAGTGCCTTTTCCACTTTATCTCACTTGCACCAAACCCAACATTCTGATACCAAATAATTTAAAACCTAAAGATTATTCTTTGTTTTTAGCTTTTAATTTTGAGATAATTTTAGATTTGCAAAAGTTGCAAAAATTGTACAAGAGTTTCCATATACCCTCTGCCCAGCTTCTCCTTTTGTTAATGCCTTACATAATTACAGAATGGTGATCAAAACTAAGAAGTTAATCCTGGTTATAATATTGTTAACCAAATTACAGAATTTGTTCAGATTCCACCATTATTTCACAAATGTTCTTTTTCTGTTCTAGGATCCGGTCTAGGATCCCATGTTGTATTTTGTTGCCATGTTTCCTTGGAATCCTTCAGTATATGACAGCTCCTCCACCTTTCCTTGCTTTCGTGACCTTGATATTTTTGAAGAGGATGTGTTATTTTCTTAAATGTTCTTCTTCTTTGGGTTTGTCAGATGCTTTCTTATATTAAATTGAGGTTATGCATTATTGAGAAGGCCCTTCTTAGTGCATCACATCAGGGGGGATATGATATTGATATATAAATGTACATATATATACATATATATATATATTTTTTTTTTGACGGAATCTCACTGTGTCACTCAGGCTATAATGCAGTGGCACCAGCTTGGCTCACTGCAGCCTCTGCTTCCCAGGCTTAAGTGATCCTCCCACCTAAGCCTCCCGAGTAGCTGGAACTATAGGTGTCCACCACCACACCTGGCTAATTTTTCTATTTTTTGTGGAGATGGGGTTTCACCATGTTGCCCAGGCTGGTCTCCAACTCCTGAGCTCAAAACGATCCCCCTGCCTCAGCCTCCCAAAGTGCTAGATTGATTGCAGGCTAGATTACAGGTGTGCTCAGGGCCTGGTGTTGATTATGTTGCTTTTTTGTTTTGTTTTGTTTTGTTGAGATAGGGTCTCACTGTGTCCGCCAGGCTGGAGTGCAGTGGCATGATCTCGACTCACTGCAACCTCTGCCTCCCTGATTCAATCCATTCTCCTGCCTTAGCCTCCCAAGTAGCTGGGATTACAGGCACGCACCACCATGCCCGGCTAATTTCTGTGTTTTAGTAGAGACGGGGTTTCACCATGTTGGCCAGGCTGGTCTCGAACTCTGACCTCAAGTGATCCACCTGGCTCGGCCTCCCAAAGTGCTGGATTAGAGGCGTGAGCCACTGTGCCTGGCCCTGATGTTGATGTTTTTTATTGGTGAACTAAACCGTGAGATTACTTGGTTAAGGTGGTGTTTGTGAGGATTTCTTTTTCTTTTTTTTTTTTGAGACGGAGTCTCGCTCTGTCGCCCAGGCTGGAGTGCAATGGCGCTATCTCGGCTCACTGCAAACTCCGCCTCCTGGGTTCGTGCCATTCTCCTGCCTCAGCCTCCCAAGTAGCTGGGACTACAGGTGCCCGCCACCACTCCCGGGTAATTTTTTTTGTATTTTTAGTAGAGATGGGGTTTCACCGTGTTTGCCTTAATCTCCTGACCTTGTGATCCGCCCGCCTCGGCCTCCCAAAGTGCTGGGATTACAGGCGTGAGCCACCGTGCCCAGACTTTGTGAGGATTTCTTACTATAGATTTACGTTTTTTCCCCTTTGTAATTACTAAATATTTGGGGCAGATACTTTGAAACTATGCAGATACCTTGTTTCTATTAAACTGTTTTTTTTTTTTTTTTTTTTTTTTTTGGAAGACAGGGTCTGGCTTTGTTACCCATTCTGTGGTGGCACGATGTCGGCTCACTAAGCCTCAACCCCCGGGCTTAAGCGATCCACCCACTTTAGCCTCCTGAGTAGCTGGGACTACAGGCATGTGCAGTCACACCGGGATAATTTTTGTGTTTTTTGTAGAGATGGGGTTCTTGAGCTCTTGGGCTCAAGCGACCCTCCCGCCTCAGCCTCCCAAAGTGCTGCGATACAGGCATGTGCCACTGCGCCCAGCGCCCAGCCAAAACTCTCACTTACTAATTTTAGCACCTAGTAGTTGATCTTGCATATGAAAATTGTTACTGTAATGTTTTAATGGTAATTTTCTAATTCCTTAATTTCTTCTATGTTTTTTGTTAGAATGCTGTAAGGAAAAGTCCTTTCTTCCCCGTTTTTGTAATTTCAGCTACTTATTTATATCAGCTACTTTATATATCTATATATGATGGATATTTATTTTGTTTTTGAGTTAACATTTTGTAGCTTGGCTTGTTCTGGTTTCAGCCATTGGAAACTCTTCCAGATTGGCTCCTGTGCCCTTTTCATATGTCTCATTCTTGTTGTTGTTGTTTTTAAGCATTTCTTTGCTTTCTGACATCACAAGATACCTACCCCAGCCATGGAATTAACCACTTCCTGAAGAACCATGGTTCTTATTATTGGAGAATGCTATTTAGAAACAAAGATTTGGGCCGGGCGCGGTGGCTCAAGCCTGTAATCCCAGCACTTTGGGAGGCCGAGACGGGCGGATAACGAGGTCAGGAGATTGAGACCATCCTGGCTAACACGGTGAAACCCCGTCTCTACTAAAAAGACAAAAAACTAGCCGGGCGAGGTGGCGGCGCCTGTAGTCCCAGCTACTCGGGAGGCTGAGGCAGGAGAATGGCGTGAACCCGGGAGGCGGAGCTTGCAGTGAGGTGAGATCTGGCCACTGCACTCCAGTCTGGGTGACAGAGCGAGACTCCGTCTCAAAAAAAAAAAAAAAAAAAAAAAAATAGAAACAAAGATTTGGATGCCACGTATTTATTATTATTAGACTGTCACTGCTTCTAGTCCCACTCAGTGGATACATAGAAAATGTAAATTGGCTGGGTGTGGTGGTGCACACCTGTGGTCCCAGCTACTTGGGAGGCTGAGGTAGGAGGATCACTTGAGCTTGGGAGGTAGAGATTACAGTGAGCCAAGATCGTGCCACTGCGCTTCAGCCTGTGTGACAGAGTGAGACCCTGTCTCAAAAAAGAGAAAATGTATGACTGGGCACAGCAACTCATGCCTCTAATCCCAGTACTTTGGGAGGCCGAGACAGGTGGATCACCTGAGGTCAGGAGTTCAAGACCAGCCTGACCAACATAGGGAAATCCCATCTCTACTAAAAATACAAAATTAGCCAGATGTGGTGGCACATGCCTGTAAACGCAGCTATTCGGGAGGTTGAGACAGAATTGCTTGAACCCGGGAGGTGGAGGTTGCGGTAAGCCGAGATCTTGCCATTGCACTTCAGCCTGGGCGACAAGAGCAAAACTCCATCTCAAAAGAGAAAAGAAAAAAAAGAAAGAAAATGTATATAGACAGCTGTTCCTCAGGATCTGTGAGGAATTGGTTCCAAGACCCTCTGTGGATACCAAAGTCCACAGATGCTCAAGTCCCTCATATAAAATGGCATAGTGTTTGCATATAACCTATGCACATCCTCCTGGATACTTTGTTTTGGTTTTGACACAGGGTCTCATTCTGTTGCCCAGGCTGGGGTGCAGCTGTGCATAGCTCACTGCAGCTATGAACTCTTGGGCTCAAGCAATCCTCCCACCTCAGCCTGTCAGGTAGCTGGGACTACAGGTGTGAGCCACCACACCTGATCTCCCAGATACTTTAAATCATCTCTGGATTACCTATAATACCTAATACAATGTAAATAAATACAGTGTAAATTATTGTTGTGCTATTTTTTAAAAATAAATTCTGTCCATTGTTGGTTGACTCCATGGATGCAGAAAGCAAAGATGTAGAGGGCCGACTGTATAGTTACTCATGCAAATACACACATTTATATGTATTTCTGTACATATCTGTATGTGTGTGTCACTGTGACTGTGAGTCTACACTGGTAACAGTTCAACTCCAGTGGCCTCATTCTGGCCTTCCCTCTTATTCAGAATGCCTTTCTCTGACAGGAGCGTAGCTCTCATTAGCTACGATGCATGTATGCACTTGCTCAACCCGAATATACAAGTAGCTTCAGAACCGTTGGCCTCCTGTGGATTCCAGGCTGTGCCCTACAAAAAGCAAATTTACCACCTAAAATATAGTGCTTGTATACAGTTCTTTTAGTCTTTAGCTTTTCGGTATCGTGTCATAACTTTTTTTTCAAAGATACTTAGGTCCTTAGATTCAAAATTACATTAATTCTTTTCTTTCCCATTCCCTTCATTGTGATATTGTGCCTCGTTGGTGTAACAGTTAGGTTCATCTGTTACGGTCTACATTCTCTCCTCCCCCACATATCCTGGTTAATTTGTAAATTTACATACATTAAAATTCAGTCTTTCTGGCATACAGTTCTGTGGGTTTCAACAAATGTCATGTATTCGCCACCACAATACTATACAGAACATTTCAGTCACCCCCAAAATTCCCCTGTGCTGGCCCTTTACAGGTAACCACCTCCCTCCCCTGCAGCTCCTGGCTACCACTGATCTGATCTGATCTGTTCTCTGCCCTTTTAGTTTTTGCTTTTCCAGAGAGTCATGTAAACGAGATCACAGTTCGGCCTCTTGCTTCACAAAGTGCAGTTAAGTTTCACTCATCTTGTGTGAATCAGCACTTCATTCTTTTTTATTGCTGAGTAGTAGTAGTCCACTGTGTGGATACACCACTGTTTATTCATTTGCCCATTTGGGTTATTTCTACTTTAGGATGATTAGACTCTTGTAAACATTTGGGTACAGATTTTTGTGTGAGTGTAAGCTTTTATTCTCTAGTGTTACATGCTATATTCTTTTTTCATGCTGCTGATAAAGACATACTCGAGACTGGGCATTTTACAAAAGAAAGAGGTTTATTGGACTTACAGTTCCATGTGACTGGGGAGGCCTCACAATCATGGCAAAAGGTAAAAGGCACATCTCACATGGTGGCAGACAAGAGAGCTTGTGCAGGGAAACTCCCCCTTATAAAACCATCAGATCTCATGAGACTTATTCAGTATCATGAGAACAGCACAGGAAAGTCTTGCCCCCATGATTCATTTACCTCCCACTGGGTCCCTCCCACAATGCGTGGGAATTCAAGATGAGATTTGGGTGGGACACAGCCAAACCATACCTGCCTTGGGGCGGGATTGCTGGGTATGTAATAGAGAATCTGGCCTTTGTCCTAGTTCCTGGGAAGTGCCCTCTAAATCCTTCGCATTCCCCAAGTGATAGGAGTTATTTATGGTGGCCCTTGCTAGTTTATGCTAATGAGATGACCCAGGATTGGGGCTGGCTACACCAGAAATGCTGTGGGTGTCATTAGAGAGCTGGGCTCTGAACCACGTGATAGTCCAGTCCGACCCACTGCCAGTGATGGTTACACCTACATAAGGAAGTTCCAGTAAAAATCTGGATACTTGCCAGGCGCAGGGACTCACGCCTGTAGTCCCAGCACTTCGGGAGGCCAAGGCAGGCGGATTACCTGAGGTCAGGAGTTTGAGACCAACCTGACCAACATGGAGAAACCCCATCTTTACAAAAAATACAAAATTAGCCAGGTGTGGTGGTACATGCCTGTAATCCCAACTACTTGGGAGACTGAGGCAGAAAAATCACTTGAACCTGGTAGGCAGAGGTTGCCGTGAACCGAGATCATGCCATTGCACTCCAGCCTGGGCAAAAGGAGTGAAACTCCATCTCAAAACAAAACAAAAAAAAAAACTGGACACTAAAGCTTGAGTGAGTTTCCCTCTTATTTATACAAGCTACTTGTATATTAGGATTGAACAAGTACATACATATGTCGTAGCTAATGACAGCTAGGCTTCTGTCAGAGAAAGGCATTCTAAATAAGAGGGAAACTCTTACATATTTTTATAAAATATGTAAGTACTTTTATCTCAGCTCACTGCAACCTCCACCTCCCAGGTTCATGCGATTCTCCTGTCTCAGCATCCCAAGTAGCTGGGATTAACAGGCACCTGCCACCACATCCAGCTAATTTTTGTATTTTTAGTAGAGACAAGGTTTCACCATGTTGGCCAGGCTGGTCTTGAACTCCTGACCTCAGGTGATCCACCCACCTTGGCCTCCCAAGTTGCTGGGATTACAGGCATGAGCCACTGTGCCTGGCCTTATTCTTTAACTGTTTAGTAGAATTCACTAGTGTAACCAACTAGAAGGAAACTTTTTTCTTTTTTTGAGACAGAGTTTTCCTCTTGTTGCTCAAGCTGGAGTGCAATAGCGCGATCTCAGCTCACTGCAACCTCCGTGTCCCGGGTGCAAGTGATTCTTCTACCTCAGCCTCCCGAGTAGCTGGGATTACAGGTGTGCACCACCACACCCAGCTCATTTTCTTTATTTTTAGTAGAAATGGAGTTTCACCATGTTAGCCAGGCTGATCTTGAACTCCTAACCTCAGGTGATCTGCCTACCTCAGCCTCCCAAAGTGCTGGGATTACAGCTGTGAGCCACCACGCCTGGCCAGGAAACTTCTTTTTCTTAGGTGTGGTGTGGTTGGTATTTACCTTGCTTGGTGTGGTCTGATTTTTTTTTCTTTTCTTTTTTTTTGAGACAGAGTTTCGCTCTGTTGCCCAGGCTGGAGTGCAGTGGCGCAATCTCAGCTCACTGCAACCTCTGCCTCCCAGGTTCAAGTGATTCTCCTGCCTCAGCCACCTGAGTAGCTGGGATTACAGGCATGAGCCACCACGCCCAACTAATTTTTTGTATTTTTAGTAGAGAAAGGAGTTCACCATGTTGGTCAGGCTGGTCTCAAACTCCTGACCTTGTGATCCACCTGCCTCAGCCTCCCAAAGTGCTGGGATTACAGGCATGCGCCACCACGCCCAACTAATTTTTTGTATTTTTAGTAGAGAAAGGAGTTCACCATGTTGGTCAGGCTGGTCTCGAACTCCTGACCTTGTGATCCGCCCGCCTCAGCCTCCCAAAGTGCTGGGATTACAGGCGTGAGCCACCAGGCCCGGCCTTGATTTTGTTTTTTCTTTTGAGACAGTCCTGCTCTGTCACCTGGGCTGGAGTGCAGTGGCTCGATCTCAGCTCACTGCGACCTCCACCTCCCAGGTTCACATGATTCTTGTGCCTCAACCTCCCTAGTAGCTGGGATTACAGGTGTGCACCACCATGCTCAGCTAATTTTTGTATTTTTAGTAGAGACAGGGTTTTTCCATGTTGCCCAAGCTGGTTTCAAACTCCTGGCCTCTAGTGATCCACTTGCCTCGGCCTCCTAAAGTGCTAGGATTACAGGTGTGAGCTACCATGCCTAGCCTTTTTTTTTTTTTTGAGACAAGGTCTTGCTCTGTCACCCATGCTGGAGAGCAGTGGCACAATCACAGCTCACTACATCCTCAACCCTCCTGGTCTCAAGCAATCCTCCCACCTCAGCCTCCCGAGTAGCTGGGACTATAAGTCACGTACCATGTCCAGCTAATTTTTTTTTTTTTTTTTCAGAGAGAGTCTCACTGCATTGCCCAGCTGGTCTTGAACTCCTAAGTTTAAGCTATCCTCCCACCTCAGCCAACCAAAGTGCTGGGATTACAGGTGTAATCCACCTCGCCTAGCTTTGCTTGGTGTTCTCTGAGTTTCTTCTATCTGTGGTTTTGTGTCTGTCATTAATTTTGGGAAACTCTAAGCCATTATTTCTTCAAATATTTCTTCTGCCCATTATCTTCTGCCCAAAATTAGCCAGGCGTGGTGGTGCATGCCTGTAATCCCAACTACTTGGGAGACTGAGGCATTGTCTTTCTCTTCTCCTTCTAGGATTCTAGTTGTGCATATTTTACATAGATACTGTCCCACAGCTTTTGGATGTTACGTTCTGGGTTGATTTTATTTTTCCTTCATTTTTTTCTGTTGTGTTTCAGTTAAGGTAATTTTTGTTAACTTATCGTCAAGTTTTACTGATTTTCTTTTCAGCAGTTTAGAGCCTACTGATGAGCCAACTAAAAGCATTCATCATCTCTGTTATGGTATTTTTCATGTCTTACATTTCTATTAATATTTAATTATAGGTTCCATCACTTTGCTGTAATCACCCATATGATCTTGCATAGTATCCACCATTTTTCTTGATATATTAACTTTTTTTTTTTTTTTTTGAGAAAGAGTCTCGCTCTGTCACCCAGGCTGGAGTGCAGTGGTGCGATCTTGGCTCACTGCAACCTCCATCTTCTGGGTTCAAGTGATTCTTCTGCCTCAGCCTCCCAAATAGCTGGGACTACAGGCTTGCACCACCACGCCTGGCTAATTTTTGTATTTTTAGTAGAGACAGGGTTTCGCCATGTTGACCAGGCTGGACTTGAACTCCTGACCTCAGGCGATCCTCGTGCCTTGGCCTCCCAAAACCATAATTTTTTTAAGTTCTCTCTTACTTCCAGAATCTGAGTCTGGTTCTGATGATTGTTTCATGTCTTCAGAATGTTTTCTTCTTGGCTTTTCATATAGCTCTATATATTTTGTTAAAAGCAACACATCTCACATAGGACAAGATACTTTGGTGAATAGTTTCTACACCTGAAAGTGAGGAGGCCTTTCCTGCTGCTAAGACTTTTGTTGCAGAGGTTGAATTAATGTATTATGGCTGGTGGAAAAGTAATTGCGGTTTTCGCATTTTTTAATGGCAAGAACCAAAATTACTTTTGTGCCAGCCTAACAGTAGTTAGGAGTTGTGCGTGGTTCAAGATTGGATTTGCTATGATTTTCCTTAGTGGTCTCGAGTTCCTGTGAGGATACGTTGTATTTCTGATTGGGGTTGGATACCAGAGCACTGTGTTTCTGACCCTGAGTTTCCAGGCTCAGAAGCTTTGTGCTGTGTCTCTGAGAGGGTCTCTCTCTGTGCTTCCCTTGCTCTGCTGTCCTCCTCCTGGAAATACTCTGCTGTTACTTGAACTGTAACGGGGGCTGGGGAGGAGCTGGCGTTCTTGGATTAAGTTGCAGTTTTAGGCACTGTGTCCTTAGGGTTTGGGAGGGTCTCCGTTTACTTGCCCCATCCCAGCTAATTACTGCCCCAGCCACGCAACCTCCAGATGAGGTGTGTCCTCACCATCACCACCAGTGGTATTTCTGCCCCCTCCTCCGGGATGGGGCTTTTCTTCCCTCTGCCACAGTGACTTTTCACCAGTGTCCAGACGGCAACAGTATTTGTGCCCCTTTTCCCTCATAGAATGCTTTTGTTCTGTGAAATGAGAGAAAGCGTATGGTAAGTTCCTTTACCCATGACCAAGGCCGCTGTATACTTCCCTGGGTGTGTGCATCACAGCTGACACTTCTTAGGGCTCTTTCCAGTGTTTTCTCCGAGCCCCTGGTAGAGATTGTGAAGAAAAAGCCTGGAAGATAAGGCGACTCCCTCAGTTTCTGCAGGCCCCTGGGTCTTAACACTCTTGCAGCCCATATTCTGCCTTCACCAATCACTTTTAGGAAGGCTGTTCTTTTCAGTGTCTGTTTACAACGACCCTACCGAAACTAGTGCTAATGTCTTCTCTCCCCTTGCAGGCAACTGCCCCTCTCCGTTTGGGGCCATTTGGTTACTCTGCAACCTCAACTTTCCAATGGATTTGGAAAAAAGTCCTAATTTATAGTTCATCTGGCTCATTTGCATTGTAAGAGTGGAAGAAATGCTCCTTCTACCCCTACATCCCAGAGTGGAAGCTGGAAGTGCTGTGATTTAAATATATATATATGCACATTTTATTGAATGTAAAACATGAGTGTAATTAATTCTAAAACCAGAATTCAGAAAATCATGAGCCATTTTTAATTTTTTATCTAAATTTTTTAATGTTTAAATTATAAAGGTGATAAGATTAGAGAAATTTGGGAAATAGAAAACCCCAAGAGCTATTTTCTTTTTTGCATATTCATTTGAATCTTTATGTGGTAATATTTTTAGATTTCTCCTCATTCTACCTCTCATTCTCACATCTACCAATACATGCCTTCATAGTCTAGATTTATAGACGTTTTAAAACTCTGCCTAGGGATGCTTCAGAGCACATGATAAGATTAACCACAGTGTAGTTTGGACATCAATTGTACGGGCTGCTCTCTTTCTAAAATCCTTTTCTCTGCCTGGCATGTTGACCAGGAGTCTCCTTTCCATTCCTGCTCTGCCGACCCTGCTGGCCAGAGTCCTTGCCCGAGACCTTCAGGTCAGTCAGTGTCTCCTGGTGTGCATTTGGGAAAGGCTGCTCCATACGCTCACATCCCACTGGGTTTCATTTGACCTGGTGAGCCCGTAGCAATTCGATTTGGCTTAATTGGCCACCCTTAATCCTGTAGCTGTCATGCTACTCAATGTAATGACTAGCAGGGACAACTTTTTCATCTTTAGTTAAACTCCAGTTACTCATTTGGAAAATGGCTTCTCCAAATGTGTATCATTCTTGACAGTTGTTCACATTTGTTTCCCTGGTCCTAAAGCAAGATTATAAAAATCAAATAGAACCTGTGTGTGAGGGCCCTTGTTTGCACAATGAGGAGAAGACACACCTCATCTGGAGATTGCATGACTGGGGCAGCATCCTACAGCTCCGCATAAGAGGCAGCTCAACCAACTGCCCAGGGAAGAGCGCTTCTTCCTGAAGCCAACAGTTGGGGCTCTCAGAAAAGAATGTGATGTTTGAAATGTAAATAAGGGATCTTCCATAAGGTTATTCCTAGGCCAAGCAAAGGGAGGTTCCCTAAAGCACAATAGAAAAAATGTTCTTTACTAATTGCTGTTAAGATGACAGATGGGGCCGGGCATGGTGGCTCACGCCTGTAAATCCCAGCACTTTGGGAGGCCAAGGCAGGCAGATCATTTGAGGTCAGGTGTTCAAGACCAGTCTGGCCAACATGGCAAAACCCGGTCTCTACTAAAAATACAAAAGCCAGACGTGGTAGCCCGCGCCTATAATCCCAGCATCTTGGGAGACCGAGGCACAAGAATTGCTTGAACCTGGGAGGCAGAGGTTGCAGTGAGCTGAGATTGCACCACTGCGCTCTAGCCAGGGTGACAGAGCGGGACTTTTGTCTCAAAAAAAAAAAAAAAAGACAGATGGAAACTTGCAATGAAAAAGAAAATGATGCACTTTGGGAGGCCAAGGTGGGAGGGTGGATCACCTGAAGTCAGGAGTTCGACACCAGCCTGGCCAACATGGTGAAACCCCGTCTCTACCATGAGCTGGGCGTGGTGGCGTGCGCCTGTAATCCCAGCTACTTGGGAGACTGAGGCAGGAAAATCGCTTGAACCTGGGAGGCGGAGGTTGTGGTGAGCCAAGATCACATCACTGCACTTCAGCTTGGGTGACAGAATGAAACCATCTCAAAAGAAGGAAAGGAAAGGAAAGGAAATGATGCACACTGACAGCAACGGGGCGGGTGTGGGGGAAATGCTCAGTTATGCAGCTGTCGGCACAGACAGCCATTTCTGATAATTTGGTAACTTGGGTTTTCTATGATGTTCAAATGATTTTACCGTCCCTAGTGGTTCCCTTCTGTCTTGCTGTGTGCTGCTGCTTCAGAAAGAGGTGTTCCCTTTGATCTAAGTAATACTATATTTTAGGGAATGTTTTCAAGTGTAACACTTTTTAATCAAAATGTTCTTTTTCTGTCATTCCCTGCTTTAGTAAACCCCTTCAAATATGTCATTCTTTCAAAACTTCACCTTTTATTTTTTCCTCAATTGTTGCTTCATTTGGTTCTATATAAAGTCATGCCAAGGACTAAATGAATTTAGGGAATTAGGAATTGAAGATTTTTGAAACTATGTAAAATTAATTGTAAAGGCCTTACTGGTAGGGAGGAGGAGAACAGTGCAGTGTATTGACAAGGTTGACTTGTTTGTAAGGTCATTTCTCTCCCTTCAGATGCAGGTGTCCTAAGTGACTTCCCTCCCCCACATTCTTTTTGTCTCTATCTCCTTTACTCACTTATCAGCAATCCTTGGAAGGCTTTCCACCACAGCTCACCTGATTATTTCCTTACTTTCTTCTAGCTTGAAACTCAAAGAGGCTAAGCGAAAGGGGAAAGCTTGCTTAGATGCAGAGTTCTAAGAATGAAGTAGTTGGGAGATTTGATGACCCACCGCTTAGTCCTTGGCAGGTCCAGTTCCTCTTCTCTTTTAGGATTCTAACACCGCTCCCTCTCCTCGCAGTTCACCTCATGAAGAGAACATGTATAAGGCTAAATACCTCTCTTCTGGGGTAAAATAATGTTACAGCAGCATTTAGCAAATCTTTTTAAATGTTCCAAGCTTCCAAGCTTAAGAAAACGTCCATCTGAGGATTTTATTTCCCAGTTCTGAAGGAATCCACACAAATTTAAACACTAAATAACTTACCTTTCCTTTAAATAAAAAGACAAATGACTACTGGTTTTAAATTGCTGGGTTTTATTAAGATAATTGGCAAAATTTCAACATACTTCTTACCTGAATGAACAGTTGTAATAAAATATGAAGGATCACTCATGACTACAACTGAACTCAAAAGTTAGCTGTAGAGCAGATCTGTGAATTGATGAATTTACTTGGTAAGAAATAATTCACTTCATTCGCTTCACTCCATAGAGAATTCTTTGCAGAGAAATGTTATGAACAAGAGAACAAAGCCTGTCTCTCACCAAAGAGCACCTAGAGTAAGAGTTTACAATGATGTATCTGGATTATCTAATTCATCAAAGTTTATTTCCTTTTCAAAAACAACTGCTGTGTCAGTCTGGAGTTCCCTGTCCTATTTCATGTTTTCTAATTAGTACAATAAATAGTCTTCAAAATAGAAGATAAAATGCTGCTACAGGAAGTAACAATTGTTTTTCAACACCATACCATTTGTCTGGAAAATCATTGTGTTATAATACTGGCAGTATCTTACTTTGTTTTGCAAGAGATATTTAAGCTATTTGCAGATCAGAATAGAAGAGTGGGCATTTGTCCTTTAACATCACGTGATTTTCAAAGGTGAAAAAAATTTCTTTTGCTAACGTATGATTCAAAGAAAAATGGTATCAAAGTATGGACAAAACTATAGTATTCCCTTTTATAGCCTTGCTTAATTAAGAATGTTCACTGAGTGAATAAATTAGGTTTAAAAATTAAAACAATAATTTAGATCATTTTCCCACAAAGCCTTAGCAAGGATTTGATGGGGAAGGAAGTACTTGAACCATAGCAGTTTTATCTGTAAACACTGAACTTGGCCATGCATCATTTTCATCTGCCCACTGGATGTTGCACTTCTCACTGGCACAGTGTTCAACAGTGGAGTGTGGTTGTCATGAAAATGCAGTATTGACACTATACCACTATAAATGTGGTCAAAATTAGACTCAGTGTTGACATTGACATTGTTGCCATCGTCCTTGGAAAAGGTGTTACTTTCAAGGAGCCTCCTAAATGCAACAGTAACTTTAATCATAATAATTCAAGGACAATGGATGGCACTTCTAGGTAAAGAAAAGGTATATACATAAGAGTTTCTACCCATCCTCTTTAGTACAGACCTAAATGGGATTAGTAGCCCCAGTGTGTGTTGCTGTAATGTTGCCTAACCTCATATCCCTCAAAAGTACACATCTAGAAATTGAACAAAGGAAACCTTTAAATTGGGGACTGAGTCCCTTTGAAACTCACAGTGAATGTACAAGGAGTTTGTAATGACTTCAGTTGGTGACCTGAAGTCTGTTTCCCTAACCAGTACTACACTCTTGTTTGGATTTATTTTACTATTTCCTATTCTAACAAAACTTGTTTAGCAGGCAAACAGATTGATGCAGACCATGTTAAATTGAAAAAGTGATACTGCCACTCTTTAAGGATTGAGTGTAGAACTTTCACCACCACTAAATTACACAATGAATAAAAATACAAAACACATAATTCACAGACTATACCTCAGCATTAACAGTTTATATATATTATATAGATACTTTTATATCTGTCTAATATTTTTACAATCACCAGATACACCATCATTAAATACAAGTTACAGAAATATGTAGATACCATTAGTTAGAGGGTTACTTATTGCTTACGTCAGCAAGCAGCAGATAAGGGCACAGGATTTAAACTGAAGGGAACTACTTCCTATCACCAGTGGCATTAAGATACAACACTGCATTTCACAAAGCACTGCTTTTTATCTAGTTTGTAGAACCAAGAGCAGCATATATCAGACCAATAACCACTATTTTAGTATGTATTATAGAATTTTAAAGGATTTACCTTACAAATGGTACCTAACTACTCTATAAATATGCATGTTGTGAACAAATGAATAGTTGCTATTTTTTACAATATTGGTTTATAACGACCACACTAGAACTACTTTGCTTTATTTTCTAGAGAGCTAATGGCATGAGAAATGAGTTAACACTGCTGTGTAGTCGGACCTACAAAATCCACACCCTTAAAGATGGGTCTGTGTTTGTCCCAGTTTTACCCAGCCGTTTTCTTCCCCACTGAGAAAGCCTAGCGTGTGAAACTTTTTCCCTTTACCTTTATTCTGATCAAAAGCATTACCAATAGACAACAAGAGAAATTTTAAAAAGCTTTTTTTTTACTTCACTAAGCACTTTGGACTGTAATGTGTACCAATAGTCTGCTGCCTCTGTTTTCTTGTTTTCTTAGATAATTTGATTTGAAACTGACACTGCACCTGATGGGTTAACAAGATCTAGGCTTCAGAAAGTGACAGCTATGAGTGAGGACCATGTGTGGGGCAAAGCCTCAGAATGATGAAGGTTCCAGTGCTTTCGTTGGGGCCATGTTGACTCCTTTTCAACCATTTGTCACAGACTTGAGAAGAAGAAATGACTTCAAAATCAAGAGAAAACAAATACTGAAAGTCTCTACTTACATCCAAATTTTTAAAAATAAAATCTGTAGATTAACAATGTGATCATTGCTGAAGTGAAGCTGTTTTTGTCTATTTGATGTAGCGCTACTGGTACCCAAAATATGCCAGTCATCTATGTCTTTAAAATTCAGGGATTTTCTGTTATGGGCCTGGGGAGCGTGTACTAGCCTATAAACACGTGATTAGGTGGGGGACACTTCTTAGCGAGAGCACTCACCCTTGTGAGTGAGCACTCCAGAGGTGCCACCCGTGGGCATTGGCCGGGCTGGTCTGCAGTTGACTAGGGCAGGGTAACACCAAGACATTCGTGACTCTCAGAGGATCAGAGGCTGCTTCACTTAATGAATGAATCTGATAGTTTATTTGTTGTCTTTAGTTGACAACATGCTTCTGGCTTGAAACTGCAGAAACAGCAAAAAGACAGTTTCAAAATATCAAATACAATATTGAAATGAGAAGCACGTGTCCTCTCTCTGCGGTCTGAGGCTACATGTAAGCAGGACACTGATGTGTCTTCCAGTTACAACTAAACAGACCTGGCTGTCAGTCATCTGCATTCTCAGTGGCTTCTGGGCTCACTTCAGGCAATACTTTCAGCCTCCTTCATGCTGATTACTTCACTCCCTTGGGGGAAATAATTTTAGAGAAGATAAAAGTAGCATTTTTCATTCTCTAAAATCACTTTTTATTTTATAGTGGTAAATGCCTTTGCTGTCTGAACTAAAAAAAAGACAAAATACAGAAATGCTTTTGATTTTCTTTGTAAATGGCATTTTGACTCTATAGTGTATTTGTACCTGACATCATCTCCGTTAAATCAGTTTTATTCCTGAGATGAGGGTACAGTGGAAAACACATTAGCATCATAGATTAAAACCAGTTGACAGTGGTCTCCTAAAATGCTAAATAATAAAAATTCCACCAAAAGCACCATAACAGGTTATGAAACTCCCAAATAACTACAGCCCTAGGAAATATTTTTTAATTAAAAATGTTCATAGTCTTTTATGTTACAGGAAAAAAATCCATAAATCTTTCGGACTATAAACCGCCTCACAAGTCTGAGAATATGACACTTTTACACTGATTTACCACTTTCATTATTGTCAGTTAAAATCCATATGGCTTTTAGTCTTTCACCTACCCAAAAAGGTTAGGGGGCAGGGGGTTCCTTCATAGTGCCCAGGATTTTGAGGGACATTTCCCAACCAAATTTAATTTAGCATTAAATTTTCCATAGACATATTAGGCACATCAGACCAGATTTCAACCACATTGAGATTTCAACACTGTATATCCTGACTGAAATAACTAACTCGAAAGCCTCCACTAGTGACATGAAGGGATGGTGGGAAGGGGGTTTTATATAGGTGTCGAGACACATCACAGGGACCAGTGTGTAATTTTGCAAGTGAAACTGCCAATACTTTTTTTTAGATTGAAAACACTGTACTTTGAGTTTCCTAGAGATCTATTTACATTGAAGAATTGAGCCATCCATGGATTCATAATGAAGCACATATGTTTTAGAAATGTCTACCTTGTTTCTACTCTGATAGTGGTGTTTTTATTGGGGGAGACCTAGCTAACCTACTTGAAAGAAAAATTATTCTATTTTATAGCTCCAAGGAAGATCTGGGCATGGAATATCATGAGTCTTTCTGAGCTTCCTCATGTTTTCACTGTACCCTTTCCAACTATTTTGCCTCCATGGCAGAGAACTTCTTATCCTATTTCTCTTCCCACTTCCAGTAAGTGAGGACAGGCTAGTGCCTATTTTGTGGGAAGGCTCTTGAGCAGAGAGAAATGAATAAAACTTTGGATTAAACCTGAATCTGTGCCACTTCTTTGAGTAGTGGTGGCGTATATGAGACAATCTAGAAACTCTCTTCCCCGGGAATTTGAACTGTTCATTTTCCAACCCTGAACAGACAAGAGACAAGCTCTCCATTCTGTATATCTGCTTCCCTGTTGAACCCAAATTGAAAGCAGCGGGAAACTCTCCAGCACCACTCCATTCAGGCAATGATGACTGAACTGATTTTTTCTCCATCATTAACTCATTAATAAGATTGGCTTTCTTTGGTGCACCAGGACCAAACATTTCAACTGGTGGCAAAAACTGGGCACTGTGAGGTTTGCTTGCTTCTATTTGTGTGAGATCTAGGTAGCCTGGGTCTTCCAGCACGTTGATTTGGGACCCTGGGCTCAGACTAGTTCTATCAGTGAATGAATCCACACGCCCATCATAGCCTAGATCGGCTGGTGCTGAGCACTGGTGCTGAGGCCAAGGGCGTTTGCACTCTCCATGATTCTCCTTATCATCCCCACCATCTTCTTGCCCTCCTTGAAAAGAGTTCTCTGTCCAATCTGATTCCTCACTAACATTTACAGCTTTGTTCATGTCCCTCAGGAATACCACAATAACCGTGATGTTATCACTTGACCCAGCATCACGAGCTGATGCCACTAACTTGTGGGCAACCATGCTGCTGTCTCCGTTATTCTCTTTCAGGTGGTCGGACACAACTTTCACTGCCTCATCAGGGTTCACGGTGTCATAGAAGCCATCACAGGCCAGAATGAGGTAGTCTTCGGTCCCATCCAGAACAGTGGAGGCAGAATCTGCATCCCCACAGATATATGGCTTATGTTCAGCATCTCCTGCGGGAAGCAGAGTGTAGGGGCATCATTAGCCTTTGTTTTACCTTGCATGCTAAGAACGTTTATGACCAATGCCATGACTCTGATCACAACTTACTGGATTGTGAACTGAATTGACTGGAAAGAATTTATAAAATAGTTTTTGACAAAATACTTACATTCTCTGGTAATCAGATCTGCTTACTCCTTACTCCCAGTTAAATAATTGCTAAGTTACTGGGCATAAGTCCTTACCTAGCTTAGACTCTGAATCTGCACCTCTGGCTATGATTTAGGCTTAGCTGAGTGTAACAACAATGTCAGATCTAAGTTTGTTGCTGTACTGAAAAATTCAGTACACTATGTAGGAAAACATGGTTGATTTAGTAGATATGTTCTTTTGCAGGTGGTTTTGATTTAGTTGAAATTTGAAAACAAGTTCACATTGAAAGAAACAAACCAAAGCTCTGATCATTCTCTTCATTAAATCATTTTTGTTCTATTCTTGTTTAGAAATCAATAAATAGTTTCATGCTGCGAGCACAAAGGAAGGTTTGAGTTACACGAGATTATATAAATCAAGTCTAACTCCCTTAAGCCAGGAAGAGTTATGTGGCTGACCCAAGCCCTCACACATGGGAGCTGAATGCAGTTTTCTTGATTCCCAACCCACTTGGCTTTCTTTTTTTTTTTTTTTTTGAGATGGAGTCTCGCTCTGCCGCCCAGGCTGGAGTGCAGTGGCCGGATCTCAGCTCACTGCAAGCTCCGCCTCCTGGGTTTACGCCATTCTCCTGCCCCAGCCTCCCAAGTAGCTGGGACTACAGGTGCCCGCCACCTCGCCCGGCTAGTTTTTTGTATTTTTTAGTAGAGACGGGGTTTCACCGTGTTAGCCAGGATGGTCTCGATCTCCGGACCTCGTGATCCACCCGTCTCGGCCTCCCAAAGTGCTGGGATTACAGGCTTGAGCCACCGCGCCCGGCCAGCTTTCTATTTTTTAATGGTGCTTTTACCCGTAACTTCTAAAGAACAGACAAAATGTATGGCCATTTTTCTCTCATATTTAGAGATTGCCATATTCTTCATATGGCTCTGATCATCACCCCACTTCTGTCTTTATTGTTATTGTGCATTTCCCCGCTTATTAACAACTGAGAATTCAAGGTCTTTCTGGGCCTTTCTGTCTTCCTTTTCTTGCTTAGCTCGTCCTGTCACAGAATGACATCTGAGCTGGTCCTGAAGGGTAAGTTAGTTATCACCAGGCAGAGAAGTTGTCTCAGTTGAGGGAACAGGATAAGCAAAGGCAGAGGTAACTGTTAGGGAGTAATGTGCAGTTGGAGAGTAGGGTGCTTGGGGTAGGAACGAGACTGCAGACCTTGAGCCCACACTAAACTAAGTTTTTATCACCAGACTACTGAGATAATTGGTCATTTAGGATTTTCAGATCCAGAGCACTTCCAAATCCATTCATTTTGTTTACATTGATTACATTCCTTTAGGTACTTTGTGAGAGCACAGCCAAAGGGTCCTTAGCCTATGAGGTAACTAAATAGCTTATGACTACAACAAGGGACTCTCATTCACTTTTTTTTTTTTTTTTTTTTTTTTTTTTTTGAGGCAGGGTCTTACTCTTGTCACCCAGGCTGGAGTGCAGTGGCGCGATCAGGGCTCACTGCAGCCTCAATCTCCCAGGCTCAGGTGATCCACCTCAATCTCCCAGGGCTCAGGTGATGGCCCCTCCCAAGTAGCTGGGACTACAGGTGCACACCACCACGCCCAGCTAATTTTTCTTTTCTTTTCTTTTTTTTTTTTTTGTAGAGATAGGATCATGCTATCTTGCCCAGGCTGGTCTTGAACTCCTGGCCTCAAATGATCCATCTGCCCACCTTGGCCTCCCAAAGCGCTGGAATTACGGGCATGAGCCACCACACTCGGCTCTCTCTCACTTCTTTTTTTTTTTTTTTTTTTGAGACAGAGTCTTGCTCTGTTGCCCAGGCTGGAGTGCAGTGGCACAATCTTGGCTCACTGCAGCCTCTGCCTCCCAGGTTCCAGCAGTTCTCCTGCCTCAGCCTCCTGGGTAGCTGGGATTATAGGTGTACACCACCACACCTGGCTAATTTTTGTATTTTTAGTAGAGACGGGAGTTTCGCCATATTGGCCAGGCTGGTCTCGAACTCCTGATCTCAGTTGATCTGCCTGCGTTGGCCTCCCAAAGTGCTGGGATTACAGGTGTGAGTCACTGCATCTGGCCTCTCATTCACTTCTTTACAAAAAAATAAAAACAAAACAACACAGGGTACTGAGCAATAATTCCTAGAGTAGGGTATCATAAATCATCATTACATAGTATTATAAAAACAAGAACTAAACTCCAGATATTTACAAAGGGCTTTACTGTACAGCAGTGGCATACTGCTTAGTGGTTAAGGACACCAGCACTAGAGTCAGACTGCCTGGGTCCAAATCCTAGCTCTTCTATTTGTCACCTACACAACTCTCATCAATTACTATCCTTTCCATTGCACTAAAACCAAACTTTTTGACTCAGGGAAGATTAAAATGAAGATAAACTCACTTGAGTGATCTGACTATATATTCATTATTTCTAGTATCTGGTATGGGTTCTCTGACCCAAGAAAGTTGGCCAGGTGCAGTGACTCACGCCTGTAATCCCAGCACTTTGGGAGGCCAAGGCGGGAGGATACTTGAGGTCAGGAGTCCGAAGCCAGTCTGACCATCATGGTGAAACCTTGTCTCTACTAAAAATACAAAAATTAGCCAGGCCTGGTGGCGTGCATGTGAAGTCCCAGCTACTCAAGAGGCTGAGGCAGGAGAATCGTTTGAACCGAGGAGGCAGAGGTTGCAGTGAGCCCAGATTGCGCCATTGCACTCCAGCCTGGATGACAGAGGGAGACTGTCTCAAATAAAAAAGTTTCTTTCCAACATTTTACATTTCTGTTTAATCCTCAAATAGGCTAGAAAGCTCATTAGGAACTCTATGGATAACTCTGCTAGAACCAGTGTGGACACATGCCCTATCCAGCAGGTTACATGATTAGATACACAGAACAACAAATAATTACTTAATATAATTACCTGGGTTAGTATATCTATTAGGTAAGAAATTAGTCTTCAATGTTATAAACGCTCATTTCACTCCTTCCATTCACAAACATACAACCCTCTCATCTTACTCATATCTAGGCTCTTCTCCCTTCATTCATTCATTATTTTTATTGTTTTATTTTGAGACGGAGTCTCGCTCTGTCTCGCCCGGGCTGGAATGCAGTGGTGCGATCTCAGCTCATTGCAACCTCCACCTCCTGGATTCAAGCGATTCTCCTGCCTCAGCCTCCCAAGTAGCTGGGATTACAGGCACGTACCACCATGCCCAGCTAATTTTTGTATTTTTAGTAGAGACAGGGTTTCACCATGTTGGTCAGGCTGGTCTTGAACTCCTGACCTTGTGATCCATCTGCCTCGGCCTCCCAAAGTGCTGGGATTAGAGGCATGAGCCACCGTGCCCAGCCCTCATTGATTATTTCTTACAGGAGTCAAAACCATCTTTCCCAAGCATGCTTTTGATTTAGTCAACTTCACTTCTATGCTATGGTGCCTCCATAGCCTGTTAGAGCTCATCAAAACTCAATCCATTTAAGCAGAAAATGCAAAAATTTAAGAGATATTTAAAAATAAATAAATAAAATCCAACATGGATTCAGTGTCCTTCATCAATTTACTAAAGTTCCCATCCCCTACTCTACCTGACTATATGATTATCATCATTATTATTTTCTGAATTCCATCTCTAAAAATAAATGTGATCTGAGTCACACTGTTCCCAAAAATCTTGTTTTAGTGCTTCAATTAAAAGACTACTGCAACTGTTAGTTTGGAACAGAACATACAAAGATTTGCACAGAGAAAATGCTGCCAAAGTTCTGGCTTTTCACCTGCTCTACTGTTGGGTGTCACATTCATGACATTTCGCCCCCAAATTTGGTAGGAGGGCATGAATATCCATTTCATGGTAGAAATGGCAACATCCTTTTGTCTTCAGCCTCCTCTCTCCATATGTTAGGAAACATATCATGCTTCTGTCAACTTCGGATCATAAGTCAGAAAGGCTCATGGGGAAAAACTGTTGAAAACCTTTTCATTTTTTAAGTATCATTTCTTTCCTGAGTAGAGCTGAACTCTGCCCAGGAGTCCTTTTTCTTGTCCTTTTGCAGCCCCCTATTTTATTCCATGTGGTTTCCAATTCTTTCTCAAATTCTTCAACTCCCTCATCCACTTAAGCTACTGGTTTTTGGTAAATGGCCTAATTTCCTACTTCAAAGACAAGTTGATCAGGCTTGAATTTTCTCAATTCGCCTCCCACTCCTGCCACACACACTCTCTTTGTTTAATCTGTAGCAATTCCCCCATATCAGCTACCATTTTCTCGGGGTAAGCAGTGTCCTTTTCCTGTCCTAACAGTGAGCCTGTGCTGCTGGTCCTGTCTGCCTAGGACTCTAGCTTCTCTCTCGTCTTCAATTTCTCCTCTACTTGCTCTCTTCCTTTTCCTACAAACATGCTTAAATCTAAAATCTCCTCATCCTAAAAATAGAAACAATAAAAGGGAACCCTTTCCTGAATCAGCTTTTGCCTTAAACCACCACACTATTTCCTTTCTCCCCTTCACCATCAAACTGCCCAAGAAATTAAATCTACGCTTGCTCCTTTATGTTACTGCCTATTCCCGCGTACCAGATTGTTTGTTGATTAGTAGGTTTTCCCACCTACCAATCCGTCTCATCAGTTAAATTGATACCCTCCTCCATATCCCTTTTTAGCTCTCCTCATCTCTGTAACAAACTCTATGAATGTCTCCCAGCCAGCCTGTTTCTACTCTAGCCCAGCTTCCATACAAATATCTTTATAAATACAAATCTGACCCTGTGGCCCCTCTGCGTATTCACCTGGTAAAGTCCAGACTACTTAGCCTTGCACATAAGGCCCTTCGCAATCTGGCACCAACACTGCTAATCTCTTACCACTCCCATCTCTGCTCTAACCTTCTGTACTTGTTGTTTTTCCTAAAACATGCCATGCCCTTTCAAACCCCTGTGCATTTATGCTTCCCTCTACCTGTGTAGGGATTTCCTTCCCAGCACATTATCCTCCACATTCAACTCAAAAGTCACTCCATGTATGAAGTCTCCCTTATCCACTCTTAGATTATTTTTTATTATTAAAATAGAGATGAGGTCTCACTATGTTGCCCAGGTTGGTCTCAAAATCCTGGGCTCAAGCATTCCTCCCACCTTGGCCTCCCACAGTGCTGGCTGCCACACCCAGCCTTCTCTCTGAGATTGTCACTTATTAAGGGACATTCTTCCCATCTTTAGTTTTACCTTTTAGAAGAAGAGGCTGGTATCCTCTAGTAAGTTAGTTCTGTAAAAGCATTAAAGATGATCCTCAGTCCTCTGACAAAGACAGGTCAGATCAGGCGAAGCAGGTGTTTGGTTTGAGCTGTCAACCTAATTCACTGGCCACTCAAGCACTCATATAATGATTATTAATGTAAATTGGTTCCACAAATAGTATAGTCCTCTGGTTCAGTGATTTTCAGTCAAGGATAGCATTTGATGGGTGTTGGGTCCTGTTAAACCTACAATGTGCATGATAAAGACTTTTCCCCACCAAGAATAATAATAATAATTCCATAGAAGGGTATATTTTAGAAATGAGAAATTTCCCCTTTTTGGCCTTTTTCTAGAGTTCCTAATAACTCCCTCCAGTCTAAGGTCAAGCCAACTCTCAATTTTTCAGGAGGTATTTGTAGACTCTTTTAGCTCTCTATTTCTCTTTCAGCTTTCTGCTCATATTTGGGCCACTTCACAGCTTGCCAGCACCTTCCCAAAGAGTGGGAGGAACTCAAATCAGTGGTGAAAGCTAAATCCTTTCAGATTTTCTTCAGGTTCTGGAATTTTTTGGTAATGATTAAATTTTGAGACTAGATGTAAATTTCAACCATGTCTAATTACTTCATTTTTTCAGGGAAGCAGAGATTAAAAGCTGCAGTATACATGTAATGTACATATCACCCATATAGATACACATATTGATTTATTCTTTTTTAAAAAAACAGGAAGTGAAGCTAAGCCATGAAGCCTAAAATAATAAACCCAGGGCCCAAAGTGAGACAAAGATAGAAATAGCTTAATTCTTTGAACTAACACCCTTGCATTTTGTCCAGCCAACTTAGCTGTTTAATCTCTATGTTTTAGACTGAGTTTCATTGACTTTCCCCTTCTTTTGAAAAATTTAAGTCCCAGGGATATACGGTTCTTTGAAACCCCAGGGTTATCTGACAAATGACTGTATTCCACATACAGAAAGTAGTTTTCATATAAAAAGCACGATGTTTTTCCTATCAACTTATTCTGTTATTTATGTCATTTTAAAATTCATTGAAATAATTTAGAGGCATAAACAAAATAAATATGGATAAAATACGGAGAAAGGCTTCCATTCTCTGGAAAATACTGATTTGACCCAAAATGCAATGAAATAAGAAACACTGTGATTTTTTGTTTTTGTTTTAAGACAGAATCTTTCTCCCTTGGCCCAGGCTGGAGTGCAGTGGCACAATCTTGGCTCACTGCAGCCTCAAACTCTTGGACTCAAGCAATCCTTCTGCCTCAGCCTCCTGTGTACTAGGACTACAGGTACAAGCCACTATGCCCAGCTTTTTTTTTTTTTTGAGATGGAGTCTCGCTGTGTCGCCCAGGCTGGGGTACAGTGGCGCGATCTTGACTCATTGCAAGCTCCGCCTCCCGGGTTCACGCCATTCTCCTGCCTCAGCCTCCCGAGCAGCTGAGACTACAGGCGTCCGCCACCACACCCAGCTAATATTTTGTATTTGTAGTAGAGACGGGGTTTCACCATGTTAGCCAGGATGGTCTCCATCTCCTGACCTCATGATCTGCCCGCCTTGGCCTCCCAAAGTGCTGGGATTACAGGCGTGACCCACTGTGCCCTGCCTTTGTTGTTGTTGTTGTTGTTTTTTAAGAGATGAAGTCTTACTATGTTGCCAGGCTGGCCTTGAACTCCTGGGCTCAAGTGGTCTGCCCGCTTCAACCTCCCACAACGCTGGGATTACAGGTGTGAGCCACTGTGCCCGCCCCAACTGTGGTTTGAAGCAGATTTGTGTACTAATGTTTAAAGGCTTCCATGAAATTTAAAATGTATAGAAACTAGGAAATTCTGCATTTCTTGATATGGTTCTCTTTCTTTTTTTGTTTGTTTGTTTTGTTTTGTTTTGTTTTGTTTTGTTTTGTTTTGTTTTTTGAGACAGAATCTCGCACTGTCACCCAGGCTGGAGTGTAATGGTGCGATCTCCACTAGCCGCAACCTCTGCCTCCCAGGTTCAAGCAATTCTCCTGCCTTAGCCTCCCAAGTAGCTGGGATTACAGGTGCCCGCCACCATGCCCAGCTAATTTTTTGTATTTTTAATAGAGACAGGGTTTCACTATGTTGGCCAGGCTGGTCTTAAACTCCTGACCTCGTGATCCAACCGCCTCGGCCTCCCAAAGTGCTGGGATTACAGGCGTGAGTCACTGCGCCTGGCAGTTCTCTTTCAACAATGGAATTTAAGTATATAAATGTACAGGTTTAACTAAATCAAACAATTAAAAGAGACATCCAATTATTATTTTAAAGAATAGTAAGCATTCTGGTAATATAAATTATCATCTCAGGTTTCCTGTATCAGAGTTAATACAGGACAATGAGCTAGAAGAGGACATTTTGGGGAAACAAAAATTTGTTTTTCCTACCAATAGCTCTGGAGACTGACAGACTTCCATTCACCCTCCAGGCACCAAACCAGACTACGCAACCTCCAAGGGCCTCAATTCGCTGCTTTTCATCCTAAACAGCAATGCAATAAAAAGAAGCAAATAACTGGATTCAGGATTTATTCCTTCACTTTAACAGTAAACAACAGATATAATACTCATCAGCTCATGAAAAGATTCTCCTTGTTTCTCCATTGGAGGGTGAGCACAGTTGCTGATGTAATAGCAATAACTGTAATAATTAAGGGAATCCTGGCCGGGTGCAGTGGCTCACGCCTGTAATCCCAGTACTTCGGGAGACCGAAGTGGATGGATCACATGAGGTCAGGAGTTCAAGACCATCCTGGCCAACATGGTGAAACCCCGTCTCTACTAAAAATACAAAAATTAGTTGGGCATGGTGGCGCAAGCCTGTAGTCCCAGCTACTCAGGAGGCTGAGGCAGGAGAATCGCCTGAACCCAGGAGGCAGAGGTTGCAGTGAGCCAAGATCACGCCATTGCACTCCAGCCTGAGCAACAGAGCGAGACTCCGTTTCAAAAAAAAAAAAAAAAAAAATAGTAAGTGAATCCTAATCAATAACTAGAAAATCTAAAGTAATAACTAGAGCATGGGCTCTATTAAAACAGACCATACTTACTTCTCTGTCTGGTTTGTGTGGCTTCATTAGTTCAACAGCTTGACCCTTTCTCACAAGCATAACCTGGGAATCACCCACCCAGGCCACATGTAGCATGTTGCCTCTGATGAAAGTCACCACTCCTGTGGTCCCACATCTTAAGCTCTGAAAATAGTTTAAATAAAACTAGACTCAGTGAAAAGAAATAGATACGACATTCTTATTGAGAAGCAATTTATAATTAATATAAGCTTTTCAGCTGGGAGCTATACTATTAATAATGGAATTTCACACATATATAATAATTCATTGTCTCAATGCATTTTTATATGCATGTATGTATTTATATATATATACACACATAAGTCCCCCTGATCTGTGATATGCAGTGTGGGGATGATTATCAATTCTACTTTAAATACAGATAAGAAAACTATGGCAGGTTATGTGGCTTGCCCAAGGGCAGGTAACTATTAGTACATAAAACAGAATTGAAATTCTTTTTCCTCCCAGTCAAGCACCAAATCCTCTATACCAATCCTCAGAGTAAAAATGTCTATATTCTGCTCTCCATTTCATTACTGACATCATATTTGTTCAGTGGGAGAGTCCTAGCTGTACGAAATGATATATAAAACATATGATTGGTACACAACAGATGCTCTAATCTCTGGAAATTAAGCTAAGGAGCCAAGAGACAGCTTACGTTCCCTGGAGTACTAAGATGCTTATACCTTTAAAAAATATCCTCCCGACAGTATTTTTAGAGGCCTTTGCTTTTGGAACATTGCATAAAGAACTAACAGCCTGGAATTTCACTGCAGTAGCTACCACTGTACTTAAAGCTCTTGATCCTACTATACGAAAATGACATCCCCATTTGACATGAGTCACCACCAAATGAGCATGACTTTCTGTTACTAAGGACCTGGCCTAAATTAGAACCAATGCGTCAGGGGTGGTAAAAGGCCTCTTGTATCCAATGAGAAAAACAACTTCTCATTTCCCCTCTATAGGGAAAGTTTGTTATAAATCCTCACCCACCAATAAAATGTCTTCCCACACAGAATGTTCAAAAACTCAGCCCCTAGAACACATGATAAACACACTTCAGTGCATATGCCCTGGAGAGAACAGGAGGCAGGGCTGCTTCACAACAGGAATAGCTGCTTTCTTCCCAGCGGTTAACGGCACACGGAAGCATAAAAAGGAGAAAAGGGGCTGCTGAGACAAACCTAAATTATTCAGAACTATTGACAGAACTGAGAGACGCCAGGGTCGTTGACGAAACAAATGAGGTAAACATGGTCAGAAAAAAAAAAAAAAAAAAAAAAAAAACATAATTTTGAGAAGACAGAGGAAAAAGAATAGAATAGAGGATAAAGAAGACAGAGTGATTCTCTTTGTTTCACATTGGTGATTACAGGTCACCTCTCAGGGGCCCGCTGTTGTCCTCAAATCAGATGATAAAAGCCCGCAGCTTCAAGAGAGGCAGAGCCAAGCAGAACACAGGTCCTCAAGAGACTGGGAGCTCTGAGGTCAAGAGCAGCTTTATTCTCCAGCACCACCTCTTTGTGTGGACTCTACTGGTTACTGTTGGATTTGCATAGTAATCCAAACTTAGGGGAGGGGAGAGATTAAGAATAATTCTCTTTCTTAATACCAAATAGGTCTGAATTATTGTTTCATTAATTCCAAGCCCCATTATTGCTTGTAGCATAACTATGCTATCAAAAAAATGGATTAAATGATTACCCTGATCTCTCCAAGCCCATTTTAAAAAGAGTTAATGTGCCGGGCGCAGTGGCTCACGCCTGTAATCCCAGCACTTTGGGAGGCCGAGGCGGGTGGATCACGAGGTCAGGAGATTGAGACCATCCTGGCTAACATGGTGAAACCCTGTCTCTACTAAAAATACAAAAAATTAGCCGGGCGTGGTGGTGCGCGCCTGTAGTCCCAGCTACTCGGGAGGCTGAGGCAGGAGAATGGCGTGAACCCAGGAGGCGGAGCTTGCAGTGAGCCAAGATCACGCCACTGCACTTCAGCCTGGGCCACAGAGCGAGACTCCATCTCAAAAAATATAAATAAATAAAAAATAACTCTTTTTTTTTTTTTTTGACTTTAACTCTTTTTTAAGTCACAGTGCAGGAGTCTTATTTTTTGTCTATCTACTTCTGTAATTACTTTTAAAAATTAAAAATTATTTTCTTTCTATTCATCCCTAGTTAAAAATTCAATATAGAATACTGTAGTTAATTATGTACCAATACCCAGAACCATAATTAGATTTTTTTTTTTTTTTTTTTTTTTTTTACTTTTAGACCTTAATATAGAGTCCTTGCCATTTATTCAAAGTAAAAAAAACTTAGGTCTGATTAACCTTCACAATGTAGGACATGAGCTCTGACTTTTCTCCCTATTAAGAGAAAAATCAGCTCAAGGATCATTTAAGGATTCACCCTTTCCAAGCAAATTTTCCCTCAAGAGATACACAGCAAAACACTGCCTACCCATTTAGAACCAAATGTATGGAAGTAATCCCAGTTTCTGTTTCTTTTTTAGACCATTGTTTTATTCACCATATCCAGATCTTGTCAGCAAGAGTCTGCTTAGAGAGATGGTCCTGGTGTGAACCTGACAGGCAATGGTGAATAAAAGAAAGATGAAACTCACCTGCCAAATCCAGCAATTATTACAGAAATGAATCCAGAAAATTACAGCTTGAGAGTTTCTTTTTTTTTTGAGACGGAGTCTCGCTCTGTCGCCCAGGCTAGAGTGCAGTGACCTGCAAGCTCCGCCTCCCGGGTTTACGCCATTCTCTTGCCTCAGCCTCCCCAGTAGCTGGGACTACAGGCGCCCGCCACCTCGCCCGGCTAGTTTTTTTTTTTTTTTTTTTTGTAATTTTTAGTGGAGACGGGGTTTCACCGGGTTAGCCAGGATGGTCTCGATCTCCTGACCTCGTGATCCGCCCGTCTCGGCCTCCCAAAGTGCTGGGATTACAGGCTTGAGCCACCGCACCCGGCCGAGAGTTTCTATACAGTACATCATTGTACCCCTTGAAACTATTCCTGAGGAGGGAATTAGAACTACAACAGAATCCAATACTATGAGTCAAGAATACAATTTGGATAATGTCTGCCCAGAAAGAGAAAATCTAAATAGCCCTTTAACCACACAGACCAAACTGAGCTCAGCCAGTGCATTTCTAGCTGGAATTTATGAGAAAGGGGCATACCTCCCTGGCTGCTTTCTGCACAAACCGCTCATCAGTGACCCGGAAGGCCCTGCACAGGGCCTCAGCAGGATCATGGGGGAACATCTCCTGGCGGACTAAGTTAACGTGGAGGTGAATGGAGGCATAAATAGCAGCATCTACTCCCCCATGGCCATCAAACACTGCAAAGTAAGCTTGTTCTTCCTGGTCCTGTCAACAGAAACACAGAACAGTTAAGGGAGTTGGGTACAGCATGATTCAAATGAACCAATCTCCTGGCATCATTGTTGCCCATCCTTTCTCCTCCACTGCATTTGTCATTTGGAATAATGAGACTAAATGTTTTCCTTCTCTAACATGCCTGATCAACTGCTGAAATACCTACAATATTAGGGCATCTGTGTTTACACACCAGAACACTGGAACACGCCATGCCCAATTAGTTCAAGCTGAAGTGCCCTCTCTCCGTGAAAGTCGTTGTCTTGTACCATGGAAACCACCCACGTACATTTGCTTCAAAATTGCTGTTACAAGTTGGGGGAGGGGGAATAGGTAGGGTATGAGAAGGAATTGAACAAAAGCAGCTCCAGATTGAGTGATTTTTTTCAAAATGAAAGTACTTTCATAGCAAAATTAGAACCTGAGAACAATAGAAAATATCTGGTCTTCCGACACAAGGCCAGTTAAATTCAAGTTTAAAATATATAAAGATATGAAAGCATAAACATACTTCTAAACTATAATACCTTCCTCATAAATCATTCCCAGTCACGCTGCATTCTCACCATAAATAGCACAGCATCTCTAAACTAGTTTACCAAACTTGAACCACATCAGATGCTCAAATGTCCTGTGTGGCTGACCACTTTGCCTCACCCCATGGTCTAAGATTTTAGTTTCACATTTCCTTGCAAAGGCAACTGCCAGAGGAGGATCTTCCAACCCTGTGCTTTGTCTTGACAAAAGAAGCCTAATCATAAGATTCCACATCAACAATTAAGCAGTTTGCTGCTTTATCATCTGCTCAAGTGTTTAAATCTCAGATCTGTCTCACTTATAAGATCTGCGACGCACTGAACTCGCACTGAGTCCTGAGCTCCCTTCAGGCAACAAATATGTAATAATTTTCATTTGCAAGTCTTTTGACTTCTTTTTCCTAGGCTCTAAGAACCTTAGATGAGTCCAGGCCTATCACTGATTCTTAAGTGAATCATGTAGTTTTCTCATCTGTTAGGCAGGGACGAGTTGCTGTCTCATGGGGATTTGGAAGGGCTACTAAAATAACAAGTATATCTGTACTTTGAAAAAATTATTTTTATTTATTTATTTTTAGAATCAGGGTCTCACTTTGTCACCCAGGCTAGGGTAGAGTGGCATGATCACAGATCATTGTAACTTCGAATTCCTGGGCTCAAAAGATCATCCCGCCTCAGCCTCCCAAGTAGCTGGGATTACAGGCAAGAGCCACTGTGCCCGGCTGAAAAAGTTACTTTTAAAAGGGTATATTACATTCACAAAAGTACCAAATATAAATGTTCATAGAATAGTAACCAAAATATTATGAAACCTGTCTCTAACACACACATTACAATTAGTTCATTTAGCAACTTTAATGCCATTAAGAAATGATTAAACAACTCTCTAGAAATAATACTGGCTGGGCGCGGTGGCTCACACGTGTAATTCCAGCACTTTGGGAGGCCAAGGCCGGCAGATCCACAAGGTCAAGAGATCAAGACCATCCTGGCCAACATAGTGAAACCCCTTCTCTACTAAAAATACAAAAATTAGCTGGGTGTGGTGGCACACGCCTGTACTCCCAGCTACTCGGGAGGCTGAGGCAGGAGAATCTCTTGAACCCGGGAGGCAGAGGTTGCAGTGAGCCGAGATCGCACCACTTCACTCCAGTCTGATGACAGAGCGAGTGAGACTCCATCTCAAAAAAAAAAAAAAAATAGAAATAATCCTGACAGGTAGTATTTCTATCTCTACTAAAGCAGTACTCATTTTTAAATAATTTGAAATAGCACCAGAAGAAACAAAAGGAAGCCAAATGGATTTCTTTAAAAAATAAAAAAAGTGTAGCTTCTTTTTAAAAAAACAAAAAACATTCACTGATGTTTTTCATATTATAATAATGTATGATAATTTAGACTAATAACAAAGGAAAATCACCAATAATTCCACTATACACAGATAACCAGTCTTCTCTATCTCTATATATATACATACATACATATATAAATGAAATTAGGATCAGAATGTGCATATTTTATAGCCTACTTTTTGTCTTTTTTTATTTATTTTTATTTTTTTAATTTTTAATTTTTTGAGACGGGGTCTCGCTCTGTCACCCAGGCTGGAGTGCGGTGGTGCGATCTCAGCTCGCTGCAAGCTCTGCCTCACAGGTTCACACCATTCTCCTGCCTCAGCTTCCCAAGTAGTTGGGACTACAGGTGCCCGCCACCATGCCCGGCTAATTTTTTGTATTTTCAGTAGAGATGGGGTTTCACCGTGTTAGCCAGGATGGTCTTGATCTCCTGACCTCGTGCTCCACCCACCTTGGCCTCCCAAAGTGCTGGGATTACAGGCGTGAGCCACCACGCCTGGCCTGTCATTTTTATTGGTATTTCCTCATCTCACAAAGATTTACTTAAGACATTGTTATAAATGGCTTAAAATATGCATCTTATATGAGCATATCATAGTTATTCCCTTTCATGATTTAGATAATTTTCAATTTATTATAAACAATGTTGTAAAAACATTTATATCAAACAAAACATATGCCTAAGACTTTTCTGTATTTCTATTTTCTCATAATAAAGAATTAAAAGTGAAATGACCAGATCAAACAGTGTGAAAATTTATTAGGTTCTAAATATGTGTTGCCATATTGCTCCCACAATCTGTTTCACTATAGCAAGGTGCTCCTTTCTGAATTAAGTCCTCTGGGTTAATTTTGAAATTAGGAGGCAAAATAGAAACCAATCAAGTCAACAAACAACAATAATGTCCTCAAATATGAGTATAATCTTCAAGTAGGTATAGTGATACAAGGATTGTTTATCACACAATCCTTCTGGGTTACATTTGCATGGCCATGTTACTAGAAACAAAGACATCAGTTGATCTATCTTTATAACATAAGCACCAATTACCAACCTGCCATCATTGCTGATTAGACCTTGACAGTAAGCTAAAATTTAAATTTAGCTGCTAAATAGAGGAAATATTGTGCTTTGTATAAACTACTACATTGTAATTTTTAAGTTATGGACTTGAGTGAAGAAAAGAGGCAAGTGACAGGCAAAGGAAACAAACCTACTTCTGTTTGCATTAACATAATACATTTAATATAAAAAGAAAAAGATAACAAGAAAATAGTTATTAAGCTGCCAAGGCTCATATGGATCCAATTTGTCAGATACAGAGATTCATGAAATATAATTTCAGCTACTTTCCTATCTCAGAGACCAAGATTTTAAAAAGAAAATCACATGAAATAAACTGCATCAGTCTTAAATCTTCCTTTTGTGTTTGTGTTGCTTCAGCAACATAGTAATGTGAGAACTTAATACACCATTTGATTATACTATAGAAATAGTTTGGGTTTTTTTGTTTGGTTTTTTACAAAACAGCTTCATTGAGATGTAATTTTTTTTAATTGTTTTTTCTTTTCTTTCTTTCTTTTTTTTTTTAAGACACAGTCTCACTATGTCTGTCACCCAGGCTGGTCTCAAACTCCTGGTCTCAAGCAATCCTCCCGCATCAGCCTCCCAAAGTGCTAGGATTATAGGCGTGAGCTACCGCACCCAGCCTAATCGTTTTCTTTTTTGCTTATATGTTTATAGAATAGCTCTGGAAAGTGACACAAAAGACTACCTTGCCTCCATGGAAGGGAACTGAGTACCTGGGAGGCAAGGATAAGAGAGACATTTTTATTTTCCCAGTTTTGAACCATGTGAATGCATTACCTATTCAAAAGAACATAAAATAGTTCCTTTTCTGTTGCAAATTTGTGCCACTTTGCATTTAGCGCTACTCTAATCTACCAAAGATACAATTAGAAATATATCAGAAGTTTTCCTTTTCTAATAGGACCATGAAGGTGTTTGTTTTGTCTTTAAAATCTCACTGACTCTCCGGAAGTGCCCTTTACCTCTAGGTTGAAGAGCATATTAAAGTCAGGAATGCAGACATGTTTGTCCTCCATTTTCCTGCGCATGTTTTTGATGGCATGAATTGATGTCTCATAATAAAGCTGGGGTCTCCTGCGGAGGGGGAAGTCTTTCACCCAGCTGCAGCAAATCTCGTGTAGTTTGCTGAAGACAGAACGGGCCAATTTCACTGTCTCAATCTCTGTGAAAGAAACACAGAAACCCCCAATGAAGAGCCTTGTAAAACTGCTTTTCACTTCTCTGCTTGGTAAAGACAGAAGTAGGTCACCTTAGTCAAGTTCCTCCTTAATAGAAGAAATTCATCCTTCTCAAGAAAAATGAAATGCTGCTTCTGAAGAGAGAAAATCACAACCTATCTAGTAGAAAATCATCAGCCTGCAGCTGCCACTAAATATTCTTATGTCATGAGGAGAAAACCTTTGGCCAGGGCTGGACCTATTCCTGGCTTGATTTCTTCCAGCTGGAGAAGTGCTCTCACCACACTGCTCCCTAGTTCCCAGCACTGGTTCCTTTTTGGTTATTTGCTATGGTTATCACCAGGAGAGCCAAGCCTCCTATGCTTAGAAAAATAAGCAGTGATTAACACTACTTCCATAGTCCAATTAGCTGGATAAATACAGTGTTTATTGGAATATGGAAGGCCTATGAAAACAGCCCACTAACTACAGAAATAAGAAGGGTGTATGTTGCTTACCATTTGTCTTTGTCCTCTTTCTCCCTGACTTCTTCCTTTGCATCCAATTCCTTTTTCTCCTATAAATGATCATTGGTAACTGAATTGTGTATATATATATATTTTTAATTATTACTATTATTATTATTATTATTTTTTGAGACAGAGTCTTGCTCTTGTTGCCCAGGCTGGAGTGCAATGGCGCTCTCTCTCAGCTCACTGCAACCTCCGCCTCCCGGGTTCAAGTGCCTCAGCCTCCCGAGTAGCTGGGATTACAGGTGCCTGCCATCATGCCCGGCTAATTTTTTATATTTTTAGTAGAGTCAGGGTTTCACCATGTTGGCCAGGCTGGTCTTGAACTCCTGACCTCAGGTGATCCACCCGCCTTGGCCTCCCAAAGTGCTGGGATTACAGGCGTGAGCCACCATGTCCAGCCTGTTTCTTCTGTTTGATATATTTGTTTATTAAAGTTTTAGGCCATAGTTTAAATAGTTTAGCCAATAGGTTAGCAAATGAGCTAAAACTTTTATACGACTCTAAGGAAAATGTACTTAAACTCTGTCTATGTGTGTGATCCTAGATAGAAAAAGACAGAGAGCAGCCAGAGGAGCAATACTAACAGGTCTCTTGACCCTAAGCCTACCGCTTCACCTATGTTTACCGCTTCACCTATTGGGTAGAATTGGCGAGCTGACTTCTGAGGTAGACATATACCCTCAGTAGATGGACAGATGTGTAAGCCTTTTAAGCAACACTGAATGATACTGAAGAGATTGTATTTCCTATCACTGAACCCGCCACTCAAGTTGTCCTCCACTTAAGTTGAGCTACGGAAATAACCAAAGAGAGATTAGGTTTTCTCAGGCCAGTATTTTAGAAGTTCCTCCTACATCTCAGGTGAAAAAAAAAAAAAATTGAACTTAAATTTTCTTTTTACTGAACTAAATCAGATATAGCTTGACAGCCTGAGAAAATAAGTGCCAGATGGCAATGGCTACACATGCCTCCTCCAATCTAGAATACAAATCCCAAAGAAGAGAGAGACTATATGTTCTAGAACAGCCTGGGACCTGGACTCCCAACTTGATCTCAGTACTGTCTTTGCCTTAATCTGTGACTGCACTTACCTCTTTTCTTATTCAAAATTATTTTGTTTGTTTTTTTGTTTTGTTTTGTTTTGTTTTCAAAATTAGTTTTTAAATGACTATATTAAAAAAGCTGACCTCAAATTTTAGTCCTTTTTTTCCTCATTAACATAGCACAGGGTAGTAAATCCCGTCTTGTGGTTTTGTCTTTTATTTTTATTTTTTATTTTTTCTGAGACAGAGTCTTGCTCTGTGGTCCAGGCTAGAGAGCAGTGGCGCAATCTTGGCTCACTGCAATCTCCACTTCCTGGGCTCAAGGCATTCTCCTGCCTCAGCCTCTTGAGTAGCTGGGATTACAGGCGCCCGCCAACACACCTGGCTAATTTTTTAATTTTTTTTTTCTTTTTTTTTTTGAGACGGAGTCTCCCTCCATCACCCAGGCTGGAGTGCAGTGGCGGGATCTTGGCTCACTGTAAGCTCCGCCTCCCGGGTTCACGCCATTCTCCTGCCTCAGCCTCCCAAGTAGCTGGGACTACAGGTGCCCGCCACCGTGCCCGGCTAATATTTTGCATTTTTAGTAGAGACAGGGCTTCACCATGTTGTCCAGGATGGTCTCCAACTGGCTGGCCTTGAACTCCTGACCTCGTGATCCACCTGCCTCGGCCTCCCAAAGTGCTAGGATTAGAGGTGTGAGCCACTGTGCCTGGCCAATTTTTTTTTTTTTTTTTTTTTTTTTTTTTTGAGACAGAGTTTAACTCTTGTCACCTAGGCTGGAGTGCAATGGCGCATTCTCAGCTCCCTGCAACCTCCGCCTCTCAGGTTCAAGCGATTCTCCTGCCTCAGCCTCCCAAGTAACTGGGATTACAGGCACCCGCCACCACACTCAGCTAATTTTGTTGTATTTTTAGTAGAGATGGGGTTTCACCATATTGGCCAGGCTAGTCTTGAACTCCTGATCTCAGGTGATCCAACCACCTCAGCCTCCCAAAGTGCTGGGATTACAGACATGAGTCACCATGCCCGGCCTTTTTTTTTTTTTTTTTTTTTGAGACTGAGTCTCGCTCTGTCGCCCAGGCTGGAGTGCAGTGGCCGGATCTCAGCTCACTGCAAGCTCTGCCTCCCGGGTTTATGCCATTCTCCTGCCTCAGCCTCCCGAGCAGCTGGGACTACAGGCGCCCGCCACCCCGCCAGGCTAGTTTTTTGTATTTTTTAGTAGAGACAGGGTTTCACCGTGTTAGCCAGGATGGTCTCGATCTCCTGACTTTGTGATCTGCCCGCCTCGGCCTCCCAAAGTGTAGGGATTACAGGCTTGAGCCACCGCGCCCGGCCTTTTTTTTTTTTTTTTTTTAAATAAGAGGGTCTCTCTCTGTTGCCCAGGCTGGAGTGGGGTGATGCAATCACAGCTCACTGCAGCCTCAAATTCCTGGGATCAAGCAATCCTTCTGCTTCAGCCTCTCAAGTAGCTGGGATCACAGGTACATGCCACCATGCCTGGCTAATTTAAAAAAAAAAAAACTTTTTTTTTTTTGTTAAGATGGGGGTCTCACTATATTGCTCATGCTCATCTCAAACTCCTGGTCTCAAGTGATCCTCCCACCTTGGCCTCCCAAAGTACTGGGATTACAGGCATGAGCTACCATACCTGTCCCTACTGTTAGCTTTTTTTTTTTTTTTTTTTTTTTGAGATGGAGTCTAGCTCTGTCGCCCGGGCTGGAGTGCAGTGGCCAGATCTCAGCTCACTGCAAGCTCCGCCCCCCGGGTTTACGCCATTCTCCGGCCTCAGCCTCCCGAGTAGCTGGGACTACAGGCGCCTGCCACCTCGCCCGGCTAGTTTTTTTCTATTTTTTAGTAGAGACGGGGTTTCACCATGTTAGCCAGGATGGTCTCGATCTCCTGACCTCGTGATCCGCCCGTCTCGGCCTCCCAAAGTGCTGGGATTACAGGCTTCAGCCACCGCGCCCTGCCAGCATTTTTATATAACTGAAAACCAAGGGTGAATTTAAAAGAGAAAAGATAAAGAGCAAAGACAGGCTGTGGAGGTATATACAAGAAGGAAACTGAGGTCAATAGACAATCCAATATTTTGATTGTTTTAAGCAACTACAAGTTTTATTTAAGCACTAGCTTGCCAGAGACTATTTCTTCCAGCCAGCAATTACTTGCTTGTATGACTGCAACCTATCTGGTCTCTGCAGCAGTATAGGCCCCCAAGTGCAGACCCTGAGATGGACATGTCCTCATTTGACATAGCCGTAACAGAGGATTACAAAACAATCAAGTGAATTTAGAAACTTTGAGAGAGAATGGGGTAGGGTGAAAAAACATATTAACTATCAGGGTAGTTCCCAGATAACAATATAAACTATTATATCATTATTTGGCTTGTATGTTACTTTTATATAGATATGCATTGTCAAGTACAGTACCTACTAACCACATGTGGTTATTTACATTTCTTTTTTTTTTTTTTTTTTTTGAGATGGAGTTTCACTCTTGTTGCCCAGGCTGGAGTGCAATGGCATGATCTCAGCTCACCACAACCTCCGCCTCCCAGGTTCAAGCAATTCTCCAGCCTCAGCCTCCTGAGTAGCTGGGATTACAGGCATGCACCACCATGCCTGGCTAATTTTATATTTTTAATAGAGATGGGGTTTTTCCATGTTAGTCAGGCTGGTCTCAAAATCCTGACCTCAGGTGATCCATCTGCCTTGGCCTCCCAAAGTGCTGGGATTACAGGTGTGAGCCACCATGCCCAGCCATGGTTATTTAAATTAATCAGTAGAGTGCAGCGGTCCCAATGTGCCGACAGCTCCAGCTACCTGGGAGGCTGAGGTGGGAGAATTGCTTGAGCCCAGGAGTTTGAGGCTATAGTATGACATGATAGCTCCTGTGAATAGCCACTGCACTCCGACCTGGCCAACATAGCAAGACCCCATCTCTTAAAAAGTAAGTTAAAATTAAATACAATTTAAAATTCAGTTTTTCGGTCACATTAGCTCTATTTCAATTGCTTGATAACCACATGTGGCTAGTGGCTTCTACATAGTGCAACACAAGTAGGGAGCATTTCCATCATTGCACTGTCTATTGGACAGAGCTGGTATAGACAGATTAAACTGATTAGAGGAAGTAATGTCAGTTTCCTCTAACATTTGGTAAATCACTAGATCTGTTCATACCACTCCCAGTTGCTCCTTCCCCTGTGTCCCCATTATACTTTGTTCACACTGTCTATTAAAGCTCTTAACCAATTTTGGTAATAATAAATAACATTTATTGAGTATCTGTTACATTCCATGCCTCTAGAACATTTCACAAATAGGTAACATCATTCTCAATCCTAGGTTTATCTGACTCAAAAGTCCATGTTCTTCATCTCCAAATTAGACTGCAGATAGCGACTGTCTTAATTGCCCTTGACAAGCCATAATATAGTACCTAGCAGACAGCAGGGTATACATTAGATGCTTGTTGAAAAAATAAATATTGGCCGGACGCGGTGGCTCAAGCCTGTAATCCCAGCACTTTGGGAGGCCGAGACGGGCGGATCACCAGGTCAGGAGATCGAGACCATCCTGGCTAACACAGTGATACTCCATCTCTACTAAAAAATACAAAACTACGCCGGAGGCTGAGGCAGGAGAATGGCGGGAACCCGGGAGGCGGAGCTTGCAGTGAGCTGAGATCCGGCCACTGCACTCCAGCCTGGGCGACAGAGCGAGACTCCGTCTCAGAAAAAGAAAAAAAAAAAGAAAAAAGAAATATGCAAACTGTCACATAAATTAAATAACCATTAAAATATTAAACATTTATATGCTTCTTGATTGTGTTCTGCTTCACTCATCTCAGCATCTATTTCTATAATGCTACCATTCTCTTTAAGTTACCATAACTTTAAAATGTTTTAATATCAGGAGGTATAGTTTTCCTATCTATTACTCTTAATTTTAAAGGATGTCACTTGGTTTTTCTGTTTATTCTTCCAGGTGAACTTTCTAAACATTTTGACAAGTTTGGTCAGAAAAACCTGTTGCTATTGTGTTTGGGATCACATTAAATTTATAGATTTGGAAAAAATATATATCGTTTTCATATTGAGTCTATTCCAGGAAAAAATTGTATTGTTTTTAAAAGTTAAATCCTTTTTATGTTGCTCAATAGAGTTTTAATATGTCCTTCATATTTCTTAATCACTTTATTCCTGCTTATTTATTAGCCATTTTGAATCAGACTTTGCTTTATTATAATTATTTTTCTTTTCACACCGAGCTAATTTTTGTATTTTTAATAGAGATGGAATTTCACCATGTCGGCCACACTGGTCTCGAGCTCCTGACCTCAAGTGATCCACCCTCCTTGGCCTCCCAAAGTGCTGGGATTACAGGCATGAGCCATGTCCCGGCCAGAACTTTGCATTTCTTTTTTTTTTTTTTTTTTTTTTGTGAGACGGAGTCTCGCTCTGTCGCCCAAGCTGGAGGGCAGTGGTGCGATCTCGGCTCACTGCAAGCTCCGCCTCCCGGGTTCACGCCATTCTCCTGCCTCAGCCTCCCGAGTAGCTGGGACTACAGGCGCCCGCCACCACGCCCAGCTAATTTTTTGTATTTTCAGTAGAGACGGGGTTTCACCCTGTAGCCAGGATGGTCTCAATCTCCTGACCTCGTGCTCCGCCCACCTCAGCCTCCCAAAATGCTGGGATTACAGGCTTGAGGCTTTAATTGTTATTTAAAACTAGCAAACATTGCTCTTTCTTCCAATAACATTTCCTTCTTTCTTTACTCTGAAACCCTGTGAGTTTAGCCAGTTAGAGAATCCCATTCCTTTGGCCACAGTGATTAGTTCAGGAATGGGAAACCATCCAAGTTGGACCAATTAAGAGTAAATCCTGTGGCTTCTGTAAGAACAACTGAGAAAATCTACTCTTGTTTTCCTGCTCAACTTGAGTTTGGACAGATGAAGACCTGGGTTCCCAGCAAGTCATACTGCCACCTCATGGAACCTGAAAACAAAATCAAAATGAAAGAAAGTACAGCTGAGAGTTGGAGAAATGCCAGGTTCTGTTGAGATCATTTGAAGCCTTGAATCTGCCTGTGTATCCCTTATCCTGGAAGGTAGTCAATACATTCTGTTTTACTGAAGACAACTGTATCCTGGAAGGTAGTCAATACATTCTGTTTTGCTGAAGACAACTGAAGCTGTGTTTGTAATCATGTACAACTGACAAATTCCAGAATACACATTAAGCATAAACGTGACGTCCAAGATATATCCATCTAGGCCTACTTTATAAAGAATATTTTAAAAATTAGGAATGATATTAAATTTTATCAAATGTTTCTTTTAGCATCTTTAGAGATTACTGCTTATTTTTATTTTCCCCTATTAATATATAAGTTGTGCTATAGCCTTCCCAATATTTTGTTCTTGAAGTTTTGCTCACTGTTGTTTCCCCAGTATTATACATATATAGTAGCATATATAGTAGGCCCTCAAAATATTCAGTGAATGAATTAACTGCTGTACTCAATATACAAATATTTTACTTAAGTTTGTTTGTTTGTTTGTTTGTTTTTAGGCTGGGCGCAGTGGCTCATGCCTGTAATCCTAGCACTTTGGGAGGTCAAGGCCTTTTTTTTTATTTTTATTTTTTGAGACAGAGTCTCGCTCTGTCGCCCAGGCTGGAGTGCAGTGGCTTGATCTCAGCTCACTGCAAGCTCCTCCTCCCGGGTTCATGCCATTCTCCTGCCTCAGCCTCCCAAGTAGCTGGGACTACAGGCGTCGGCCACCACGCCTGGCTAATTTTTGTATTTTTAGTAGAGAGGGGGTTTCACCGTGTTAGCCAGGATGGTCTCGATCTCCTGATCTTGTGATCCGCCCACCTCAGCCTCCCAAAGTGCTGGGATTACAGGTGTGAGCCACCGCACTCAGCCTTTTTTTTTTTTTTGAGATGGAGTCTCGCTCTTGTTGCCCAGGCTGGAGTACAATGGCACAATCTCGGCTCACCGCAACCTCCACCTTCTAGGTTCAAGCAATTCTCCTGCTTCAGCCTTACAAGTAGCTGGGACTACAGGTACACGCCACCACTCCTGTCTAATTTTTGTATTTTTAGTAGAGAAGGGATTTCACTATGTTGGCCAGTCTGGTCTCGAACTCCTGACCTCAGGTGATCCACCTGCCTTGGCCTCCCAAAGTGCTGGGATTACAGGCATAGCCACCACACCCAGCCTACTTAAGATTTTTTTATGTTGACAACTAAGACTGGTCTCTCATTTCATTTTTTAGTCTTGGGTGGGTTCTGGTATCAGTGTTATATTATGCAAATTTTCCTTCTTTTCCCATGGAATTGGAGCATTCATTTTAAAAAGGATTGGGACTGGGCACAGTGGCTCATGCCTGTAATCCCAGCACTTTGGGAGGAAGATTCTTGAAGGAAGAGCAAGACTCTGTCTCAAAAAATAATAAATAACTATACAATAAAAAAATAAAAACCATTGGAATTATCCGCCTTTGATCATTTGAAAATGTTCACCTTACTTGTAGAGTCACCTACTCCATGGCCTTTTGTGGGGATGGTTCCTCAATAACTTCCTCAATCTCTTTCTTCTTAGGTAACCTTTGTTAATTTTTTTTTTCTAGAAAACATCCAGGTTTTCAAATTTATTTACAAAAACTTTTTATTGTTCTTTAATTTCCTCTGTATTAGTGATCATTTTCCCTTCTTGTTTTTAATTTTTACAGTGTGCTGGTCTTAGTGGCTCACTACTGTAAACCCAGCACTTTAGGAGGCCAAGGCAGGAGGATCACTTGAGCCCAGGAGTTCAAGATCAGCCTGGGCAACATGGTGAGACCCTGTCTCTACAAAAAATACAAACATTAGGCCGGGCGCGGTGGCTCAAGCCTGTAATCCCAGCACTTTGGGAGGCCGAGGCGGGCGGATCACGAGGTCAGGAGATCGAGACCCTCCTGGCTAACACGGTGAAACCCCGTCTCTACTAAAAAATACAAAAAACTAGCCGGGCGCGGTGGCGGGCGCCTGTAGTCCCAGCTACTCGGAGGCTGAGGCAGGAGAATGGCGGGAACCCGGGAGGCGGAGCTTGCAGTGAGCCAAGATTGCACCACTGCACTCCAGCCTGGGCGACAGAGCGAGACTCTGTCTCAAAAAAAAAAAAAAAAGTACAAACATTAGCCGAGCATGGTGGTGCATGCCTATAGTCCCAGCTACTCATGAGGCTGAGGTACGAGGATCGCTTGAGCCTGGGAGGTAGAGGCTTCAGCGAGCCGTGATCATACCACGGCCCTCCAGCCTGGGTAACAGAGGGAGACCCTCTCTCTCTCTCTCAATACATAAATAAATAAATAAATAAATAAATAAATAAATAAATAAAATAATTTTTACACTGTGATATTTCAAATTGGTTTTTGGGTTCTTGTTGTCATTGTTTGAGACAGGGTCTCACTCTGTTGACCGGGCTGTAGTACATAGCTCACTGTAACCTTGAACTCCTGGGCTCAAGTGATTCTCCTACCTCAGGCCCCCAAGTGGCTGGGATTACGGGTGCATGCCACCATGCCTAGCTAATTTTTACATTTTTTGTAGAAATAGTGCCTCACTATATTGCCCAGGCTGGTCTCAAACTCCTGGCCTCAAGTGATCCTCTTGCCTTGGCCTCCCAAATCACTGGCATTACAGGCATGAGCCACCATACCTGGCCCTCAAATTGGTTTTAGGTTGTGTGGACAAAAGGTGTATCTACCAAACTAAATGTGTACCAAGTGAGATATCCAAGGTCACTTAGCAAACATTCTGTTAGGGATAATGAAAACATGAAAAGAACTTTAAGGATTTTTTTTTTTTTTTGAGACAGAGTCTTGCTCTGTTGCCCAGACTGGAGTGCAGTGGCGCAATCTCTGCTCACTGCAAGCTCCCCCTCCCAGGTTCACGCAATTCTCCTGCCTCAGCCTCCTGAGTGCTGGGACCACAGGCGCCCGCCACCACGCCCGGCTAATTTTTTTTTTTTGTATTTTTAGTAGAGACGGGGTTTCACCGTGTTAGTGGGGATGGTCTCGACCTCCTGACCTCGTGATCCTCCTGCCTACGCCTCCCCAAGTGCTGGGATTACAGGCGTGAGCCACCGCGCCTGGCAAGGATTTTTTTTTTAAGTCTGTTTTTGGAAACAATCAAGAGGAGAGACAAAAGGCACTTCAGTGAGGACTTTAAGCCAGTGATAGCAGGCCTTATTCAGTATGCTCATTTCCTTCTCTGATGTTTGGATAAACACAATATGCCCCATAGAGATTCTCTGTGGTGCAGTACACCCTGAGTGATTGGGGCTAAATAAATACAGGATTTCCAAATAGTTTAGAATAATAGTAGATCAGTCTGAATCACAGCAGTCGCATGGAGACATTACTAGGTAATCTCTTGGAAAAATAAAAAATCAGAATAACCAATTATGTCCACCAAAAGAAAAAGCTTCATTTCACTTTTTCTATCTTACAGGGACCAAAAAATTCTTCCAAAGTAGGCATGTAGGACAACACTCCAATCTTTCTAGATTAAGTATTCTCCTTCTGCAGGGAGTAGCGTTAAGACATCAGTATATAAATAATTGCCGCTTGAAATGGAAAAATAAAATAAAAAAAGGGATGCGAAAAAGTGAAAATTGTCCAAAGTAGCAGTCCACCCCCTGACAGCTGTAAATTACTCATCAGTCATTAATGTCATTGTTCTGAGCTGGAGCTGAATCAGCTGTTACCCTGGCTGGAGTGAAGCAGAATTTAATCTATCTTTTCATTATAAGGCTTTTATTCTATGCACCAGTAGCAGAGGAAAGACCAATGCTTTATAGCAAAAATTCTATCCAACTTGTCTCTGGAACAATTTGGTTCTAGGTGAATCAGTTACTGTCAGTAAAAACAAGAAGAGTAATTCCTTCCTTGCCAATATTCTGTCACAATCTACAGAGATAAAGGAAGAACAGAGATGTTTACTTTTATATTTGCCTCACATTCTCTGGAATCCAGCTACTCAGATTCATTAATATATGCTTTGCTCCATATATACCATGTTTAAAGGCAAATGCTTTAAATAGAACAAATCTGAAATATTAAAATTTCTTAACAATTTTGAGTAGTAATTCTCTAATTTTTATAAAAATATTTTCTTTGATCCTGTCAAATATGTATAAGCCTAAGACATTAATAAACATGACTTCATTAAGAAATAGAGCCTCATAATTTATCTGGAAAAAATGTAAAATGATCTAATGCAATTAAATCACATTTGCATATTTATCATAAAGAGCTCTATTTATTGGTAGATATAAAATTTAATATAATTAGTGAGAAGTTGTGTTACAACTGATTTCTAGAATTTTTGTATCTTTTAACTTGATACAAAGTTAAGGTTTTTTTTTTTTTTTCCTTTTTCTCCCAGGCTAGAGTGCAGCTGCACCATCTCAGCTCACTGCAACCTCTGCCTCCTAGGTTCAACCAATTCACTTGCCTCAGCCTCTTGAATAGCTAGGACCACATGTGTGCGCCACCACGCTGGCTAATTTTTGTATTCTTTTTAGTAGAGATGGGGTTTCACCACGTTGGCCAGGCTGGTCTCAAACTCCTGACCTCAGGGGATCTGCTCGCCTCGGCCTCTCATGCTGGGATTACAGGCGTGAGCCACTGCGCCTGGCCTAAGTTGGATTTTCAAAGGTAAGCTAAACATTTCAAATAGGTTTTGCTCAAATTCTCCCTCACCCACTCATCTTTTTTGTTATATCTTCACATTCTTCACTTTAATTTTTCCATTCATATAGGTATTACTTATGACAAGCTCCTGTTGCTCCAGTTACCTTCTAAATACTACTCTACCTTTTTCAAAACTACCTTTTTCAAAATACACTTGTATTTTTCTCTTCTCCTCTCCTTTTATTGATTTATTTGAAAAAAGTTGCATTTTTTTTCTCCTGCTACCACTATATAAACAACCAGCAGGTAAATGTAATTAGATTTAGTATTTTGCAGATATTTTCTGTGGACCACTACACATAGAAGATTCTAATATATTTAAAAAAATAATGTAGAAAGGTACTCACCCACAGTCCCTTCTGTGCCATCCGTTTCCTTTGGGATATAATGTGCAGAAAGATCACTCTGAAGGACTTCATCCGATGTGGCTCTGGCTAAAGCAGCAGCCAAAAAGGAAGGGCAATTACTGAAAGAAAAAAAAGGCTATTTTCAGCAAAAGAATTAGGAGGTAATACATTTAACATTACTAATAATTACGTATTAATTAGAACATTGTCTCAAAACAAAATTATACCTTTAAACAATATTCAATAAATATTTATTGAGTAGGCACTCTGGGCACTGGGTATATATTGATACATAACACAGACATGGCTCCTTACCTATAGGAGCTACAGGCAGATGACAAACTAATAGGATATAACTTAAAAGTGAGATACTTTTTTGTTTGTTTGTTTTTGTTTGTTGTTTGTTTTTTAGATGGAGTTTTGCTATGTCGCCCAGGGCTATGGTGTGATCTCAGCTCACTGCAACCTCCGCCTCCTGGGTTCAAGCCATTCTCCTGCCTCAGCCTCCTGAGTAGCTGGGACTACAGGCATGTGTCACCATGCCCAGCTAATTTTTGTATTTTTAGTAGAGACGGGGTTTCTCCATGTTGGTCAGGCTGGTCTTGAACTCCTGACCTCAGGTGATCTGCCTACCTTGGCCTCCCAAAGTGCTGGGATTACTGGCATGAGCCACTGCACCCAGCCCAGGATGTTTTATAGAGGAAACAAACAGGATACAATGACAGAGAATAATAAAGAGGGGTATGTACTTAGATGGAATGGTCAGGAAAGCAACACCTTAAAGGACGAAAAAGACTCAGTTACGTGGGAGTGGGAAGTTAGGAGAGAATACTCCAGGCAGGGGGAATAAAATTTATACAGAACCTTTTTTTTTTTTTTTTTTTTTTTTGAGACAGAGTCTTGCTCTGTTGCCCAGACTGGAGTACAGTGGTGCAATCTTGGCTCACTGCAATCTCTGCTTCCCAGGTTCAAGCTATTTTCTCGTGCCTTAGCCTCCCAAGTAGTTGGGACTACAGGTGTGCGTCACCATGCCTAGCTAATTTTTGTATTTTTAGTAGAGATGGGGTTTTACTATGTTGGCCAGGCTGATCTCGAACTCCTGACCTCAGGTGATCCATCCTCCTCAGTAGTCCTAACTACTCAGGAGGTTGAGGCAGGAGAATCACTGGAACCCAGGATGTGGAGGTTGCAGTGAGCCGAGATTGTGCCATTGCACTCCAGCCTGGGCAACAAGAGTGAAAACTCTGTCTCAAAAAAAAAAAAAGAAAAAAAAACTATGGAAATATCTGAGATGTCCTAGTCAAGGTGTCAAATGGTTAACTGGATATTCTAGTCTGGCATTTGAGATGTTAGGAAATTTGGAAGTTGCAAATGTATGAATGATATTTAAAGCTACAAAAATAGAAAAGACCACTGATACAGTTTCGATATTTCAAATTTCATGTTAAAATCTGATCCCCAGTATTCAAGGTGGGGCCTGGTTTGGGTCATGGAAGCAGATCCCTCATGAATGGCTTGGTGTAGTCCTTGTGGTAATGAGTTAATTTTTGTGCCATTAGTTCCTGTGAGATCTGATTATTAAATTAAAAAGAGCTGGGCACCTCCTACCCTCTCTCTCTCATTTCCCAACGTGTGATCTCCACATGAGGGCTCCCTTTTGCCTTCTGCAATGAGTGGAAGCTTCTTAAGCCCTCACAAGAAGCAGATGCTGGTGCCGTGCTTCTTATGCAGCTGCAGAACTGTGAGCCAAATAAACCTTTTTTCATTATAATTTACCCAGCTTCAGGTATTCCTTTATAGCAATTCAAAACAGACTAAGACAATCATATAGGGAGAAAACATAAAAAGAGAATTGCTCTAGATCAGTGATATCTATGTGCCTCCTGGCTTCCCCCTCTGGGAACGAGAAGATTATCCTATGCCACACCATTGTATATTGGGTTATAGTGGGAAAGGGAGTAGATAAATTGCCTCTTTAGTTCACAGGTTTTCAGTCAAGTGGAACAATAGTTAAGGAGCTGTCATTAAGAAACTAGCACTCCAGGCCAGGGGTGGTGGCTCACACCTGTAATCCCAGCACTTTGGGAGGCTGAGGTGGGCGGGTCACAAGGTCAGGAGTTTGAGACCAGCCTGGTCAACAGGGTGAAACTCTGTCTCTACCAAAAATAATAAAAAAAAAAAATTAGCTGGGTGTGGTGGTGGGAACCTGTAATCTCACTACTAGGGAGGCTGAGGCAGAAGAGTCACTTGAACCTGGGATGTGGAGGTTGCAGTGAGCTGAGATCATGCCGCTGCACTCCAGCCCAGGTGACAGTGCAAGACTCTGTCTCAAAACAAACGAACAAACAAACAAACAAAAAGGAAACAAAAAACTAGTACTCCAGCCCCACAGGCTTCCCTTGGCAGATATCTCTGTGAGCCACCGCCAGCAGGCACACCCCCAAGCAGTAACATTCCCATGCCCGTAACCTGATAAACAGCCTTACAGGCCCATTCCTGGAGGACATGACCCTAGGCCTGCCCATGCCGAGGGCCTGAGAAACACGCTGGCAGGTCTTCTTCCAGTGGATATGACCCCATGTTGGCCAAGAAACTGTGTGCCTGCACCCAGAAGAGGAACAGCCTGGAGGTCCCACCCCAGGTTGTCATACCTCCAAGCTGGGCAGCCATGCACATGTGCCCCCAGCCAGAGTAACAGTCCATGGCCACAGCCTCAGCAAGCTAGACCCCAAGCTGGTCAACCCATGATGTGCATACACATGTCCCTGACCTAAGAAATAGTCCAATGGTCCCAACCCCAGTAAAGCTACATGACTGCTGCCATAAACTCTAACAGCCTAGGCCATTGGGACACTCAGAAACATTACTAGTGCAGATTACAGCAAAAGAAACTACACCACCGTGTCCACCTAGAACCATAGCCACTGCAGCCATCCAAATGACACCCCAAGACCCATCCACATGACTAAATCTTTCCCTATGAAAGCTACTCCATAACATTGGAAGAAGTGACTGTTCTACCAGATGTGTAGAAATCAACATAGGGACACATCAAATGTGAAAAACTGAGGAAACATGACTCCTCCAAATGCATACAATAATTTTCCAGGAACAAACTCCAATCATAAGGAATATGTAAAATGTCAGAAAAAGAATTCAAAATAATAATCTTTTCTTAAAAATTTGAGATGAAGGTCTCACAATGTTGCATAGGCTGGAGTGCAGTGGCTATTCACAGGCATGATCCTACTACTAATCGGCATAGGTGTTTTGATCTGCTCCATTTATCGTTCTTTCTTTTCTTTTTTTTTTTTAAGAGAGTCTCACTCTGTTGCCCAGGCTGGAGTGCAGTGGTACAATCTTGGCTCCCTGCAACATCCACCTCCTGGGCTTAAGCAATTCTCCCACCTCAGCCCCACAAGTAGCTGGAACTACAGACATGAGCCACCAGCCTAATTTTCATATTTTTTATAGAGGTGAGGTTTCACCATGTTGCCCAGGCTGGTCTCGAACTCCCAAGTTCCAGCAATTCACCCATCTCAGCCTCTCAAATTGCTGAAATTATAGGTGTGAGCCACCACACCTGGCTGACCGGCTCTATTTCTGACCTGAGCTGGTTCATCCCTCCCTAAGCAACCTGATGGTTCTCTGCTTCCAGAAGGTCACCATATTTGTGCCAAACTTAGTGTAGACACCAGATTAGCATAGTACACTACAGGCCAGAACTCGTGGACTCAGGTAATCCTCCTGCTGCAGCCTCCCAAGGAGCCGGGACTATAGGCATGAGCCATCACACGTGGCTCAAAATAATCATCTTAAGGAAACTCAATGAGATACAATATAATACATATAGAACAGTTAACAAAAATCAGAGAAATTCAACAGAGATATCATAAAAAAACAACCAAACAGGAATCTTAGAGCTGAAGAATTCAATGAATGAAATAAAAAATACAATAAAGAGCTTCAACAGCAGACTAGACCAAACAGAAGAAAAAATTTTTGAACTTGAAGACAAGTCTTTTGAAAAAATTCAGGCAGAAAAAAAAAGAAAGAAAAGAAAAAAGAATGAAAAAAGCATATAGGATTTATGGAACACCATTAAGCAAACAAATAATTGCATTATGGGCATTGCAGAAGGAGAAGAAAAGAGAGATGGTATAGAAAATATATTTAATTGACATAATAGCTGAAAACTTCCTAGGTCTTAGGAGAGACATGGATATTCAGATCCAGGAAGCTGGAAAGTTCCCAAATAGATTCAACCCAAACAAGTCTTCTCTAAGGCACATTACAGTCAAAAAATAATTTTTTTTTTGAGATGGAGTTTCATTCTTGTAGCCCAGGCTAGAGTGCAATGGTGTAATTTTCAGCTCACTGCAACCTCTGTCTCCCGGGTTCAAGTAATTCTCCTGCCTCAGCCTCCAGAGTAGCTTGGATTACATGCACCCACCATCATGCCCAGCTAATTTTTGTATTTTTAGTAGAGACAGGGTTTCACCATGTTGGTCAGGCTGGTCTCAAACTCTTAACTTTAGGTGATCCACCTGCCTTGGCCTCCCAAAGTGCTGGGAATACAGGCATGAGCCACCACACCAAGCTGTCAAATCATCAAAAGGCAAAGATAAAGAAATAATTCTAAAAGAGAATTCCTTTTCAAAAGAAAAGCATCAAGTCACATATAAGGGAATCTGCATTAGACTAGCAGCAGATTTCTCAGCAGAAACTTTACAGGCCAGGAGAGAAAGGGATGATATAGTCAAAGTATAGAAGGAAAAAAAACCCAGCTAGCCAAGAATATTATACCCAGGAAAGCTATTCTTCAAAAATGAAGGAGAAATAAAATCTTTCCTGGACAAGCAAAAAATAAGAGAATTCATCACCACTAGTCCAGTCCAGGAGAAACATTCAAGGGAGTCTTACACCTGGAAGTAAAAAGATAACTGCCCTCATGAAAATATGCGAAATTATAAAATTCACCAGGAGAGCCAACAGACAAAGGAGAAACAGAAAGGAATAAATAATCTTATCACTACAGAAAACTACCCAACTACAAAAATAAATAATAAGAGGGGAAGGAACAAAGGTTACACAAAATAATCAGAAAACAATCAATAAATGTCTGGAATAAGTCCTCATCTATTAATAATAATCTTGAATGTAAAATGGATAAAATTTCCAATTAAAAGAAACTGGCTGAATGAATTTAAACAACAACAAAACAAACAAAAGCAAAACAAACAAAAACAAAAACAAGACCCAATTATATGCTGTCTACAAGAAACTCACCTCATCTGTAAGGACATACACAGACTGAAAGTGAAGGGATGGAAAGAGATATTCCACGCAAATGGAAACCAAAAGCAAGCAGGAATAGCTATATTTACATCAGCTAAAACAGACTTTAAGTCAAAAGCTATAAAAAGAGACAAAGAAGGACATTATATAGTAATAAAGGGATCAAATCAAGAAGCTATAACAATTGTAAATATACATGCACCTAAGACCAGCACACCCATATTCATAAAGAAAATATTATTAGATCTAAAGGAAGAGACAGATGCCAATACAATAACTGTTGGGGACTTCAACACCCAACTCAGCATTGGAGAAATCATCTAGGCAGAAAATCAACAAAGAAATATCAGATAAACCATAGCATAGCCCTAACAAACATTTACAGAACATTTTACGCAACAGCTGCAGAATACGCATTCTTTTTATTAGCACATGGAACATTCTCCAGGATTGACTATATGTTAGGACACAGAACAAGGCTAACTACATTTTTTTAATTGAAGTCATATCAAGTATCTTATCTGACCACAATGGAATAAAACTGGAAACCAACAACAAGTGAAACATTCAAAATTACACAAATACATGGAAATTAAACAACATGCTCCTAAACAAACAATGGGTGAAGGAAGAAATTAAGAAGGAAATTGACTAATTCCTTGAAACAAATGAAAACAGAAACACAACATACCAAAACCTATGGAACTTAGCCAAAGCAGTATATAATATGTCTCTGCAGTAAAAAATCTATGAAAATTGAAATTAAATTTTTAAAAACTTCCTGTGACCATAAGGCTCCAGTGTTAAACATTTTCTTTTTCATTGCATTATCAGTATAATTATTGGTACACAAATGATCTAATATAGTATACATTTTGATAAACATAAAAATTAAACTTTTATTGGAGGTTTTTTTTTTTTTTTTTTAAGGGAAGAAACCTTACCTAAGAAATCTTATCTGCCACGGTCTTGGCCTCAATGAGATCTTGGATCTCAAGCCTGAGCTTAATGCCATCATGGGATTAGACTTTGGGAAATCTTAGGGGATGTGGGTGAGTGTATTTAGCACATGGGAAGGATGTGAATTGTGTGGCCAGAAAAGACTGTGGCAGATCATTTTTTAAAAGGCCACAACAATATTTCTGGTCCCATATGCTATTTTAGAACTTTGCCATTCCCCATAAAAAAACAGAGTCTGTTTCCCTTCCTAACCTAAACATGGGTGAGGTGTGGTGACTATTCAGATGAAAAAAATGTAGCAAAAGTGATACTGTATGACTTTTAAAGTTTGTTCACAAAAGGCCATGGCTTCCTCTTTCTTCCTCTGTCTCCCTCTGGATACTTGCTCTTGATACTCAGCCAAGCCATCAAGCCACGAGGAAGCCCAAACTAGCTCATGTGGAGAAACCACATGAACAGGCTCATGTGGATGTAGCCTGAGGTCCCCCGGCAGTAGCCATTATCAATTGCCTGACATGTAAGTTCACAAGCCTTCAGATGATTCCAATTCCCCATCCTAAGTCTTCCAACTGAGGCCCCAGTTGGAACAGAGATAAGGGACCTTGCTTTACCCAGTTTTAATTTCTGACTGAAAGACACTGTGAGCATAACAAATAATTGTTTTATGCCACTAAGTTTTGTGGTAACTCGCAATACAGTGACAATAACTGAAAACCCAATATTTAGAAGCTTAGTAGAAGATAAGGGACCTATAAAAACTAAAGAGAAATGGCAAAATCTGTAAAAGGAGAACCGAGATAGTAGAGAGTATTTGAAGGAGGGAGTAGTGAACTCTGTCAATTGCTGAGAGGTCAAATAAGTGGAAAAAAAAAAACAGCCAGGTGCAGTGGCTCATACCTGTAATCCCAGCCCCTTGGGAGGCCAAGGTGGGTGGATCACCTGAGACCAGGACTTCAAGATCAGCCTGGCCAACATGGCGAAACCCTGTCTCTACCAAAAATACAAAAATTAGCTGGGTGTGGTGTTGCACACCTATAATCCCAGCTACTTGGGTGGCTGAGGCATGAGAATTGCCTGAACCCAAGAGGCAGAGGTTGCAGAGAGCTGAGATCACGCCACTGTACTCCAGCCTGGGTGACAGAGTGAGACTGTCTCAAAAAAAAAAAAAAAAGGCCAGGCTCATGGCTCACGTCTGTAATCCCAGCACTTTGGAAGACTGAGGTGGGCAGATCACGAGATCAGGAGTTTGAGAACAGCCTGACCAACATGGTGAAACACTGTGTCTACTAAAAATACAAAAATTAGCTGGCGCGGTGGCACACACCTGTAATCCCAGCGACTCGGGAGGCTGAGGCAGAAGAATTGCTTGAACCCAGGAGGTGGAGGTTGTGGTGAGCTGAGATCATGCCACTGCACTCCACACTCAAGCCTGGGCACCAGAGCAAGACTCTGTCTAAAAACAAAAAACAAAACAAAACAAAAAAAAAACAGAAAAATAACTATCTTTTCAAGAAATGGTCAAATGGTGCTGGAAAAATTGGATATCCACATGCAAAATAATCAAGTTGGATCCCTTCCTTACACCATAAACAAAAATTAACACCAAATGCATCATAGACCTAAATGTAAAGCTAAAACTACATAAAACTCCTAAAAGAAAAACATTGGAGTAAATCTTCATGACCTTGGATTAGGCAATAGTTTTCTTAGATCTGACACCAAAAGCACAAGCAGAAAAGAAAAAGATGTTAAATTGGACTACATCAAAATTTAAAACTTTTGTATCACAAATCAGTAAAGTGAAAAGACAACCCACAGACTGGTAGAAAATATTTGCAAATCTGCCAGGCATAGTGGCTTATGTTTGTAATTTTGGTACTTTGCGACAGTAAGGTTGGGGCCAGGAGTTTGAGATCAGCCTGGGCAACTTAACAAGATCCTGTCTCAAAAACAAACAACAAAAAAATAGCTGGGTATGGTGGGCACACCTGTAGTCCCAGCTACTTGGGAGGCTGAGGCAGGAAGATCGCTTAAGCCCAGGAGTCTGAGGCTGCAGTGAGCCATAATCATCGTTATATTACAGCCCAAGAGACAGTGAGACCCTGTCTCAAAACAAAAAAAAATTGCAAATCATATATCTAATGAGACTGGTATCCTGAATATGTAATGAATCCTTATATTTCAATAATAAAAAGACAACCCAAAGGGACTGAATAGGCTTTTTTCCGAAGAAGATATACAAATGGCCAATAAGCACATGAAAAGATGTGCAATATCTGTGACAATAATTGGAAATATATATTTGTCCTCTTCCTTGGTTCCTGACACAGAGCCCCTAAAACCCTTTTGATTTCCTGAATGATAGGGGTACTAGAAGCATCTTCTAATATTTAGTCCTTGAACCTGGTTTCTGACATAGAGCTTCTATGTCAGAGCTTGGAATTTCCTGTATGGTCTATGAATGCCTTTTGGTCTTATGAAGCAGTTCTTGGTGGGCTACTGGATAGCTTCAGGATGGGAATTGGTCATCAGAAAGACCAACCCATAATAAGAGGCCTGCAATATTCAACTCTATTCTCATTTTCTAGGGAAGGGAGAGAGATGGGAGATTGACAATTATATGAACATGCCTACATGATGAAGCCTCCATGCAAATCCCTAAAAGATGGGATTTTGGGAGCTTCTGGTTTGGTGAACGTAACTATGTGCCACCTCCAACAGAACCTCTTATGTTTGGGATCCTTCCCCTTCAGGACCTCACACTGTGTATCTCTCTTTATCTGGCCGCTCATTTGTATCCTTTATAATATCCTTTCACAAACCAGTAAACATAAGTGAATGTTTCCCTGAATTTTTAAGACATTATAGCAAATTACTTAACTTGGGAGAAGGTTGTATGAACCCTTGATTTATAACCAGTTGGTCAGAAGTTGAGGAGGTCCAGACTTTTAACTGGCATCTGAGGTGGGGCATCTTGCAGAACTGAGCCCGTATCCTGTGGGGTCTGTTGTAACTCCAGGCAATTAGTGTCAGAATTGAGTTAAATTGTAAGACACCTAATTGATATCCAGGGAGGAATGGAGAATTGGTTGGTGGGAAAACCCCACACACATTTAGTGTCAGAAGTGTGTGAGGCTGGGCAAGGTGGCTCACGTCTGTAATCCCAACAATTTGGGATCACAGGATCACCTGAGGTCAGGAGTTCGAGACCGGCCTGGCCAACACGGTGAAACCCCGTCTCTACTAAAAATACACAAATTAACTGGGTGTGGTGGCACACCTATAATCCCAGCTACTTGGGAGGCTGAGGCAGTAGAATCGCTTGAACCCGGGAGGTGGAGGTTGCAGTAAGCAGAGATCATGCCACTGCACTCCAGACTGTATGAGAGTGAGACTCAGTCTCGGAAAAAAAAAAAAAAAAAGCAGTGTGTGATTATCATTAGTCATTAGGGAAATGCTAATCAAAACCACAATGAGAAACCATTTCACATCCACTAGGATAGCTATAATAAAATAGCTATAACAAAAAAGACAATTAGTAATAACAGGTGTTGGCAACTATATGGATACATGGAACTCTGGTACATTGCTAGTGGAGATGTAAAGTGGTACAGTTGTAGGCCGGGCGCGGTGGCTCAAGCCTGTAATCCCAGCACTTTGGGAGGCCGAGGTGGGCGGATCAGGAGGTCGGGAGAACGAGACCATCCTGGCTAACATGGTGAAACCCCGTCTCTATTAAAAAATACAAAAAACTAGCCAGGCGAGGTGGCGGGCGCCTGTAGTCCCAGCTACTTGGGAGGCTGGGGCAGGAGAATGGCGTAAACCCGGGAGGCGGAGCTTGCAGTGAGCCGAGATCGCGCCACTGCACTCCAGCCTGGGCGACAAAGCAAGACTCCGTCTCAAAAAAAACAAAAAAAAGTGGTACAGCTGCTTTGGCAGTTCCTTAACATTTTAAACATAAAGTTACCATATGGCCAGCCCAGCAATTCCACTTCTAGGTATATATGCATGAGAAATAAAAACATATATCCACAAAAAACTCGTACATTAATGTGCATAGCAGCATTGTTTATAATCGCCAAATAGTAAAAACAACCAAGTGTCAATCAATTGATGGATAAATAAAATGCAATATATTCATACAATGGAATATTAGCCATAAAAAGGAATGAAGCGGCCGGGCGCGGTGGCTCAAGCCTGTAATCCCAGCACTTTGGGAGGCCGAGATGGGTGGATCACGAGGTCAGGAGATCGAGACCATCCTGGCTAACACGGTGAAACCCCGTCTCTACTAAAAAATACAAAAAACTAGCCCGGCGAGGTGGCTGGTGCCTGTAGTCCCAGCTACTCCGGAGGCTGAGACAGGAGAATGGCGTGAACCCAGGAGGCGGAGCTTGCAGTGAGCTGAGATCCGGCCACTGCACTCCAGCCTGGGCGACAGAGCCAGACTCCGTCTCAAAAAAAAAAAAAAAAAAAAAAAAAAAAAAAAAAAAAAAGGAATGAAGCACTTACACATGCTACAATGTGGATGAACCTTGAAAACACTATGGATAACAATAGAAGCCACTCACAAAGACCACTTATTATAGAATTTGTAATTCTATAACAAGAATTATATGAAAAGCCCAGAATAGGAAATTTATAGAAGCAGAGAGTAGTGGTAGCTTAGGGCTGGAGGGGTGGTGGGAATGAGGAGTGACTGCTAATAGGTAGGGGGTTTCTTTCTGGGGTGATGAAAATTTTCTGGAACTTAGGGTGATGGATGAACAACTGTGACTATATTAAAATCCTTGAATTGTACACTTTTTTAAAAAGGCAAGTCATGTGAAGCAGTGGGAGTAGAGAAGGAACAAAGAAAACTATGACTGGTTGTGATCAGTAAGTTGTAAACTTTAAATGGGTAACTTTTATATTATGTGAATTATATCTCAATAAAGACAATAAAAAAATTACTGACTTTGTTAAGAACCATTGAATAGTAAAAGTGAAAATCAGGCTAGAATGGGTTACGGAGTGGGGGGCAGGGAGATTTGGCACAGAGGGGAAACAGAGATATGGGGCAGTAACTGATAGGGGATAGGGGAAAGGGAAAGTCTGCTGTTGTTTTAGAATGGTGTGGAATTTGACTGTAGGATGAGGCACATTTCCTTAGTTGGAAAAAGAAGAAAATCAATACAGACGCAAGTACATTTTTAGATGTTAGCAGGAAACGACGGGTATTCCCATTTAATGATTTGAAACAACAAATATTTACTGAGGCCTACCAGGCACTGTTCTATTGCTCAGGATATATATAAACCAAAAAGAAAAAAAAACTGCCCTCTTAGAGCTTACATTCTAAAGAAGGACTTCTCAATGAAGTATGAGGCAAGATCCATTTTCAAAACTTTCTCATGCATCAGAATCACCTGCAGGGCTTCTTAGAACACAGATTGCTGGGCCCCATCCACAGAGTTTCTCACGCAGTAAGCCTGATGTGAGGCCTGTGAATTTTCGTATTTGACAAGTTAAACATGAACCCATGCTGCTGGTCTGGGAACCACATTTGGAGAGTCACTGGATTAAATCACAAACTAGGTCATGAGGGTAGAAAGGGAGGAGGAGGGATGAAGTCAATGTCGATATGAAATAGTCATATCAGAAAGTAGTAGGACTGTCACACAGTGCTAAGAGACTGTGGGAAGTTTGAGATAATTTTTAAATAAAACCAGTTTTTCTGATGGCATGACTTTTTCATCTATGTTGGCACATGCATAGGTAGAAAGAACCATCTAGTTCATCAAGAGTCGCAAGATTGGCGGTTTATTTGAGGTTCGTTTTTGGTTTTTATTTGTGTGTTTTCTTTTTTTGTTGTTTTGTTTTTTATTTCCGTTTTAGAGAAATGTCTCTGACAAGAAGGATTTGGGGTTTTGCAAGGTAGCACTATAAAGTGAAGGAGAGAAATGGAGATTTGGAATTTTCATTTTTGATTTTTGAGACAGGGTCTCACTGTATCACCCAGGCTGGAGCACAGTGGCACAATCTCAGCTCACTGCAATTTCCGCCCCCTGCCAGATTTGTTATCTTTTTTTTTATTCACTTTTTATTTTATTCAATTATCTTTGGCTAGAGATTTGGTATCTTTAAAAAAAAAATTTTTTTTTTAACTTATTTTTAGAGACAGAATGTTGCTGTGTTTTCCAGGCTGGAGTGCAGTGGCACAATCATAGCTCAGTGCAGCCTTGAACTCCTGGGCTAAAGAGATCCTCCCACCTCAACCTCCTGAGTAACTGGGATTACAGAGAGCCACTGCATCACACAGAATTGAATATCTTTTTAAGATATTCAAATCTTAAAGAACAGACTTGAGTTGTAAATCAATGTGGTCTAAATGTAATTAAAGAATTGTAGGTGGGAGTACTTGGGCACAAAATCTAGGGCAGAATGTTGTAGTTTGAGAGCAGGATGCTTGTGTACAAGATTTTTGAGCCGATGCAATTTTTGATAACAAGGTCTAGATGACTCCAAGTAAGTGAGTGGTTCAGGAATACATAAAATGGCAATGCTTACATTCTATGTCTTCGAGGAAAAAAAATTAGAAAATTATTTGATTATTCATTAATATTTCTTTTTCTTTTTTGAGACAAGAGTCTTGCTGTGTTGCCCAGACTGGAGTGTAGTGGTGCAATCATAGCTCATTGCAGCCTCAAACTCCTGGGCTCAAGCAATCCTCCCACCTCAGCCTCCTGTGGAGCTACGACTACAGGTGCAAGCCACCATGACCCATGCCCCCTTTTTTGGTTTTTAGAGACATAGTCTCACTATGTTGCCCAGTCTAGTCTTGAATTCCTGCTCTCAAGCGATCTTCCCACCTCAGCCTCCCAAAGTACTTACAGGTGTGAGCCACTGCACCCAGCTATTCATCAGTATTTTTCAAATTGCAGTTTATGATCCATTAGTGGGTAATTAAATTAATGTATGAATTGTGACCAGCATTTTTTTTTTTTTTTTTTTTGAGATGAAGTCTCACTCTTGTCCCCCAGGCTGGAGAGCAATGGCACGATCTTGGCTCACTGCAACCTCTGCCTCCCGGGTTCAAGCAATTCTCCTGCCTCAGCCTCCCAAGCACCTGGGATTACAGGCGCCTGCCACCACGCCCAGCCAATTTTTGTATTTTTAGTAGAGACGGGGTTTCACCATGTTGGCCAGAATGGTCTCGATCACTTGACCTCATGATCCGCCCACCTCAGCCTCCCAAAGTGCTGGGATTACAGGTGCGAGCCACCGCACCTGGCATGACCAGCATTTTTTAAAGAAAATAGAATAAGGTGCATGAGGTAAAGTATTGTTTCACATATATATATGTAGGTAAGTATATGCTGAATTATGATGAAAAAAATTTAAAGCTACTACTCTTTAACAATTATGAAATAAATTGATGGGATCCCTTTAAAATTCAAATGCTTTAAAAACAATGTTACCATGTCTCCTTCCATGCTATGGAGATTAACTGAATTTTTCTTGATGAGTCAAAATGTTTCTTCACAGACCTAATCTCTTTGTAAAAATTGCTTATCTTTACATTTCTGTCATGTCTTACTCTGATTAACTCGATGCATTCCAAATGTTTTACCTATGTGAACTTTTAGTATATAGTTATGGAATTTACTGAGTTGTTTTTAAATTTACATTAAAAATGATCTGGGCTGGGTGTGGTGGTACATGCCTGTAATCCCAGCACTTTGGGAGGCCGAGGTGGGTGGATCACCTGTGGTCAGGAGTTTGAGACCAGCCTGGCCAATGTGGCAAAACCCTGTCTCTACTAAAAATACAAAAATTAGCCAGGCACAGTGGCACACACCTGTAACTCCAGCTACATGGGAGGCTGAGGCACGAGAATCGCTTGAACCTGGGAGGTATAGGTTGCAGTGAGCCCCGATCACACCACTGCACTCCAGTCTGGGTGATGGAGTGAGGCTGTCTCAAAAAAAAAACCCAAAAAACAAAAATGCTCTGAAAACCTTTATTGTAATCTTGTTCCATCAGAGTTCCAAAAGGATAACTTCTGTGTAATTATTAAACTATCTGGATGTAGATTCACCAAATATAAGAAATGAAAAGTTTAGAGAATAAGGCAAGAAACATTAGTCTCATTAATGTGTCATCTGCAATACATTTTTAGTCACAGTTAATATAATTTTTTTTACCTTTTGTCAGACAGAATGAAAATATTTTCAGTGAAGTAGGGAGGAGGATTAGCTGACTAATAGCTAGATATAAAACATCAAGCTAGATGCTTCACCCACATCAGTTATTCCTACATGTCAGAAAGCTGTAACACTTAGCATGAATAATTTTACGGTTTTGACTTTGAGTTGGAAGTGATTTCTGAAAAATCAGAATTGCAAATATATTTTAAAGCAGTCACATCAGAGAATGTTTGATACACCTCAAATAAAAGCTTATCATTAATGCTTGTCATTTTAAGAGAATCACTAGGAGTGACTAACATGATAATAACATAGCAAGTTGCTTTCTTTCATCATTTCTCTTAAAATGCTTGAAAGATCCTGATACAGAAAGTTTTAAAGTTTGGCAAATGTAATAAGCATAGCAAATATCAAAAGAGAGCCAATACTCATGGCAGTTTGGAGTACTAGGCTTATAAATGTCATTGTGTTGAGAACACTGTGGAACTGCAATATTATTAGAAATTCCTTAATATTTGCAGTATCATTTTGGGGGACTCTGTGTCCAAGTCAAATTAATCTTGTTAGGACTCTCAAATATAGTCCAAGAATAATGCTTTTCTTTTTAGGTATATAAACAGATATTTTGAAGTGCTTTCATTTTTATCTTCAAGCAATTCACATCCTGAGAACAGAAGGAAATTTTTTCCATACATACCAATTTGATGCTTTCTTGTTTGTTTTAGGTATCAAAGTACAAATTTTATATATTCATAGACAGAAATAAAATCTTTGCCTATTTTATGTCTAAGGCATATAAAAATTATATACATAAATACTTCTTAAACAATGGTGAAAATCATTAATGGGGGCCTATTTAGTTTTAATTTTTAAGTTTAGTCACATAAGTAACACATTCCACTTCATTAAGGCTATTTATGTTCATGAATACATATCTGAATTTCTGTGCATACTGACTTTCTTGATGTTATAAATTGTAAAGCAAAAATCCAGGCTCTATTAAAACTTCATAAATTGAGCTTTGTAGACAAAGCATGGGGTCTCGCTTGCTTTAAGCTAACAATAAGTGTTCTACAAACACACATAAAACCCCCACAAAACTTATAGTCATGAATGTTCTGACTGTTCTTTCCTGCAGCTCATGTTGGCTAGCATCATCTTTATCCTCCAGATATTTATCTTGCTTCCTCAATTCTACTTCAAAAATAGCCACAGCTGAAAACATGCTTGGTGGAAGATTTTGAATTATAAAAATGTAACTGCATTCTAATAACCTTTAATAGTTCAGTACTTTACTTACATAAATTATTTCAGTTTGTTTTAGTATCTGGGGACCGGGTTGAAGCAGGAGACAGATGTTAAATCATTATGGGAACCATTCAAGTCACTATCAGAATTAGTGGGCCAGGCGTGGTGGCGAATGCCTGTAATCCCAGCACTTTGGGAGGCCGAGGTGGGTGATCACCTGAGGTCAGGAGTTTGAGACCAGCCTGACCAACATGGTGAAATCCCCTCTCTACTAAACACAAAAAATTAGCCAGGCGTGGTGGCACACACCTGTAATCCCAGCTACTCTGGAGGCTGAGGCAGAAGAATTGCTTGAATCCAGGAGGTGGAGGTTGCAGTGAACCAAGATCGTGCTATTGCACTCCAGCCTGGGCAACAAGAGCAAAACTCCTTCTCAAAAAAAAAAAAAAAAAAAAAAGAATTAGTGTATCAGCATAGACAGCCTATGAGTACTGAGCATGTTCATTTCTTATGCTCTAGGTAAGTACTGATTTCTTTAAATTTCATAATGGGGCCCAGTCATAGGAGAATCCTTAGCATTTCATTCACCTATAGTGCTTGCAGGACTTAATTATATATGGGTCCTTGTTACCTATATATTAAAGACTATTATTTATATATTCATAGATATCTCAGATACTCAGAAATCACTTTAACTTATAATTTAAACACTGTGATTTCTCCATGTAACTACAAAGATAAAAACATATATATGAAGAATAATTACAGACCACTATTGACTTTGGAGCCTGAAAAGATATAGTTACACACACACGAGAGAGACCTAAAACTTCTGCCAACTTACCATTTAATTACTATTTGACTACAGTAGCAGAAATTACAAGGAGTTAGAAATTATAGCAGAACTATAAGGAGTTAGAAAGGTGGGTTCTAGTTATAGCTGGGTAACCTTAGAAAAGGTGATTAAAGTCTTTGGGTTTCAATTTCCTCAACTAGAAAATTAAGAAGTTAGAATAAAGTAACTCTAAAGTCAATTCCAGGTCTAAAATTCTACTTCTATAATTCTATTCCAAATAAGGTTTTTTAATTTCAAAGATGGGACAAAGGCAGCTTAAAAGTATAAACACACTTCAGATCCAAACAAAGGTTTTCACATAGTCCATTAGAGTGGAAACAAATGCAATATATTCTCACTATAAATAATTAGGAATACTCTGCTTTATGCTGTGGGTGTATTCTGAAACATTAAATATATATTTATTTTGATAAATGCAATCAATCTTTGCAGTGAATCCATTAGGAAAGAATCCTTCACATTTTGTATTATTTTCTTTCTTTCTTTCCTTCTTTCCTTCCTTCCTTCCTTCCTTCCTTCCTTCCTTCCTTCCTTCCTTCCTTCCTTCCTTCCTTCCTTCCTTCCTTCTTTCTCTCCCCTCCCCTCCCCTCCCCCCCTCCCTCCCTCTCTCCCTCTCTCTCTCTCTCTCTCTCTCTCTCTCTCTTTCTCTCTTTCTCTCTTTCTTTCTTTCTTTCTTTCCAGATGGAGTCTCACTCCGTTACCCAGACTGGAGTGCAGTGGCGCCATATCAGCTCACTGCAACCTCCAGCTCCCGGGTTCAAGTGATCCTGCTGCCTCAGCCTCTCGAGTAGCTGGGATTACAGGTGCCCGCCACCACGCCCACCTAATTTTTGTGTTTTTAGTACAGACAAGGTTTCACCATATTGGCCAGGCTGGTCTTGAGCTCCTGACCTCAGGTGATCCACCCGCCTCAGCCTCCCAAAGTGCTGGGATTACAGGCGTGAGTCACACGCCTGGCCAGTATTATTTGTTTTCTTAAAGAGACACGCCTATGGCCGGGCGCAGTGGCTCACACCTGTAATCCCAGCACTTTGGGAGGCCAAGGTGGGTGGATCACGAGGTCAGGAGTTTGAGACCAGCCTGGTCAAGGTGGTGAAACATCATCTCTACTAAAAATATAAAACTTAGATGGGTGTGGTGGTGGGCACCTGTAATCCCAGCTACTGGGGAGGCTGAGGTAGGAGAATCACTTGAACTGGGGAGGTGGAGGTTGCAGTGAGCCAAGATGGCACCACTGCACTCCAGCCTGGGTGACAGAGTGAGACTCCATCTCAAAAAAACAAAAAAAAAGAGACAGGCCTACGTGATAAATGTCATATAAAACAATATTGTTACTATACAATTTTATATTTGAAACAAAAGTGCTATTTCCTACCTCTTTTAAAATATTTATTTACAAGAGCTTATTATTCCATCTCCACTATATAGGCTGACATCAATCCAATCAATTCATATTTTCCATTAGAGAATAGGAAAGGAGTCAGATTAGATTGAATATGAAAGCTGGCTCTCTTTCAGCACTGAATATTGCCATCTTGTTATAAAGCAGGAACCACAACAGATAAATAGATTATTACAGAATAAAAACATTTAATTTGCATTCATTTTCAAATACCATGGGTGGATAATAAGTTCCTTTAGATGGACAGGATAGTATTTTAGTCAGATCTTTTTGTAAGCTGACTTGTTAGTATCTTCCACATGCATATTAAGACAATATACATTTTAAGACTGCAAACTGAATTCTTGTTATAAACCAAGACAGGAAGCATTTTCATCACAATGCCAAACCTACACAAATCACTAACGACATTATTAGGTAAATTAGAGGTTTAAAAGTACATCCTTCCTGACATTGGCAATGTGGGCGTCTGCACAGCACCCACAGCTGTGTTTCAGCAGTCTTGGCATAGCATTACTAAGGTAATAAAAATTCTTGAAGGTGGGAAGTTTCCATCAATTAACTTTGAGAGAGACTCGTCTGGAGCAGCCTCATCTCAGCCCACATATTATGATGATGCTGTCGACTCAGTATGCCCTTGCTAGGATGACAGCAGTTAAATATTGAATTTCTGATTATCCCCTCACCCCAGTTAATCATATGTATTCTAAATCTAGAATAACACATTAAGCTAAAAATAATGAAGGCAAGTTCTCCACCTGACTTAGTATTCTTTTTCTTAGTGGACTATACAGAATTAAAATCGGGGCTGAATTTAAGCTATTTTCTTTCTTTCTATAGCAACCTCTAGGAATGCCACCTGGAGTCAACTGATTGCAATGCCCACACACCACCGATTCTCTTCATTAGTTTTTCTGTACCTAAACAATGTAACCTACCAAAGGACTAGTTCCTGCAGTTCTGGGTTTGGGGTTCACAACAGAAATCTCATTCCATACTGCTGCTAACAGTATAATCTTACCAACCATTTGATCACACTGATCAGGTTGACATGCAAGCAAAACCAAAGTTATCCTAAGTCTTCTGTGAATAGCAATCTAGATGTTACAAATTTACCAAAGATCAAACTACCACTACTGCTATAAGATCACAAAAATAAGAGGTCTTAGTGGTAACTATCTTTCTTGTCATCCTTTCTTCATGACGAGAAGAAATTAGATAGCACATCTTTACTGAAACAGCTCTTGTCAACATCACATAAGTGACCTTCCTTTTGCTAAATCCAATAGTCTGTTCTCAGGTCCACTTCACTCAGGAGCATTTGACTACTGATCATGTCGTCTACCTTGGTACACTTTCTAAGCTTCTATAACGTCACATTCTCCTATATTACTCCCAGGGTTCTGTCTTCTCAGTCTCCTTTGATGGTTCCTCCTCTTCTCCCTGCATTTCCGAATCCTCTTATGCCATATGTCTTTTTCTTTTTGCATAGACATCATCAACTTCTAATACAGCCTAGCCATTTATTTATTTATTTATTTATTTATTTATTTTATTATTATTTTTTTTTGAGACGGAGTCTCGCTCTGTCGCCCAGGCTGGAGTGCAGTGGCCGGATCTCAGCTCACTGCAAGCTCCGCCTCCCGGGTTTACCGCCATTCTCCTGCCTCAGCCTCCCGAGTAGCTGGGACTACAGGCGCCCGCCACCTCGCCCGGCTAGTTTTTTGTATTTTTTAGTAGAGACGGGGTTTCACAGTGTTAGCCAGGATGGTCTCGATCTCCTGACCTCGTGATCCGCCCGTCTCGGCCTCCCAAAGTGCTGGGATTACAGGCTTGAGCCACCGCGCCCGGCCTATTTATTTATTTTTTGAGATGGAGTCTAGTTTTGTCACCCAGGCTGCAGTGCAGTGGCATGATCTCGGCTCACTGCAACCTCTGTCTCTCGGGTTCAAGCGATTCTCCTGCCTCAGCTTCCTGAGTAGCTGGGATTACAGGCACCTAATTTTTGTATGTTTAGTAGAGACAGGGTTTCACTGTGTTGGCTAGGCTGGTCGTGAACTCCTGACCTTGTGATCCGCCCGCCTCAGCCTCCCAAAGTGCTGGGATTACAGGCGTGAGCCACTGCACCTGACCCAGTCTAGCCATTTTTTAAAATTTTTCTTTTCTTTTTTTTTTTTTGAGATGGAGTCTCGCTGTGTTGCCCAGGCTGGAGTGCAATGGCATTATCTCGACTCACTGCAACCTCTGCCTCCGGGGTTCAAGTGATTCTCCTGCCTTAGCCTCCCAAGTAGCTGGTATTACAGGTGCCCACCACCATGCCCAGCTAATTTTTGTATTTTTAGCAGACATAGGGTTTCACCATGTTGGCCAAGCTGTTCTTGAACTCCTGACCTCAAGCGATCCGCCTGCCTTGGCCTCCGAAAGTGCTGGGATTATAGGTTGAGCCATCACGCCCAGTCACGCCATTTTTATTATGTTTACTGTTTATGTCTCCACTGCTCCTCCACTAGACTGCAGATGCTTTTGTCTCTTTTTGATGCCTAGTGCCCACATCAGTGCCTGGCACACAGTGCTCAATACATATTTGCTGAATGGGTAAACTACTATTTTTCTGATTTATATATGTTTAAGCCATTCCCTAACTCCTTAGAATGAATGTTCCTTAAGAGTAGAAAATCAATATATTTATAAAACAGTGTACCATATAACATAATCTTGAGTTGTTACCTATAGGATATAATTTGTAATTAATACCAAATAAATAATGCTTCAGTAAATAGCTTTACATAACTTTTTGTGCACATTACACACAGAGAAATAATCAGTTATTGGTTAAATTATTTTTATTTTTGTCAAAATATTGTAGTCACCTCCTTTAAAAAGTCAAATTGTACTATTACAAGACTTATAATGAAAGACACTTCCCCATTCTTCTCTAAGCTCCAGAGGCTACCAACTTCAACTCTTCTAGTCATTCTCCCTGTTTCCATCTTTCTCTTTTTTTTTTTTTTCTTTTTTTCTTTTTTTGAGACAGGGTTCGCTCTAGTCGCCCAGGCTGGAGTGCAATGGTGCGATCTTGGCTCACTGAAACCTCCACCTCCCAGGTTCAAGCGATTCTCCTGCCTCAGCCTCCTGAGTAGGTGGGATTATCGACACCCGCCTCCATGCCCAGCTAAGTTTTATATTGTTAGTAGAGATGGGGTTTCACCATGTTGGCCAGGCTAGTCTCGAACTCCTGATTTCAGGTGATTCACCCACCTTGGCCTCCCAAAGTGCTGGGATTACAGGTGTGAGCCACCGTGCCCAGCCTGTTTCCATCTTTCTAAATAAAATGTTTCTATTGATATTTCTTAATTTATCAATATTAAATATCAGATTTATTATCTTCCCCCCATGGTAGAAGACATTTTAGTTCTTTTTAATTTCTTGCTTTATCAATATTAACAATATCATTTCACCAACATGAAGTTTTAGCAATTGTTCTCACATACACAACTCTCCTCTCCCTCAATTCTCCCAATATTTGGTTAAATCAGTGAGTGTTAAAATATTATTATAGCCATACAAATAGTGTGAACTGCTGAACAGCAGACTAATTGTATAAGAACTCCTTTCTTGTACAATTACAGTCATGTGTCACTTAATGTGGATACGTTCTGAGAAATGCATCGTTAGGCAATTTTGTCATTGTGCAAACATCACAGAGCATACTCATATAAACCCAGATGGTATAGTCTACTACACACATAGGCTATAGGGTACAGCCTATTGTTCCTAGAGACAAACATGCACAGTGTGTTACTCTACTGAGTACTGTATGCAGTTTTAACACAACAGTATTTGTGTAACTAAACATAGAAAAAGTACAGTAAAAATATGGTATAACAGATAAAAACAGTACATCTGTATAGGGCAGGGTAGCTCTATTATAATTTTATGGGACTACCATTGTATATGTGGCCTGTTATTGACTAAAACGTTGTTGTGGGGTGCCTGACTGTATTTTTTTTCCTAGAGTTGTTAACTGCTTTATTTTTTTCATTTGCTTTGTTTCCAACATACCTATCAGTATTCTTTTTCTAAAAGCTCCAACATCGTTGTGGCATGCCATTCAATAATAACATTTTTCATATGCTCATATAAACCAGTCCTTATTTTTTTCCTAGAAAACTCCCTGGCCTAGGCCTGGTATAAAAATGATATCCTGGAACTTCCTTACAGAGCCCGTCTGTGCTGGATCACCTGTTCCCAGATCCCATGTTTTTTTTTTTTTTTTTAATTTATTTTAATAAATTAGTTCTTAGATTTTACTAGAGTATATCCTCCTGCTAGTTTGTTTGTTTTTGAGACAGAGTCTTGCTCTGTTGCCTAGGCTGGAGTGCAGTGGTGTGATCTTGGCTCACTGCAACCTCCACCTCCCAAGTTCAAGTGATTATTCTGCCTCAGCCTCCTGAGTAGCTGGGATTACAGGTGTGCACCACCATCCCTGGCTAATTTTTGTATTTTTAGTAGAGACGAGGTTTCACTATGTTGGCCAGGCTGGTCTCGAACTCCTGATCTCAAGTGATTCATCCACCTCGGCCTCCCAAAGTGCTGAGATTACAGGTGTGAGCCACCGCGCCCAGCCCTCCTGCTAGTTTTAGCAGCTTCTACTATCTCTCTTCCTTATCCTTCCAATCCTTTATTTTTATTTATTTTTGAATACAGACAGGATCTTGCTTTGTTGCCCAGGCTGGTCTCAAACTACTGGCCTCAAGTAATCTTCCTGCTGTGGCCTCCCAAAATGCTGAAATTACAGGCATGAGCTACCATACCCAGCCCTCCCAATTCTTTAGGGTCATTTAATATCTACACTGTCAGAGCTTATAACATGTAAATTATCTTCTGGAATAGTAAGCCCCACATGAATCTTATGGATTGCATGCTCACATAAGGACTTTTGGGACATTTTCTTTATCACTTGTTTGGCTGGCTGGGCATGGTACAGGTATCAGGGAAATCATATTTTCTGAGTTCTTGAATGTTCAAAAACATCTGTTGCCTTTTTACCTAAATAACAGGTAAGCCAGATATAAAACCTTGGATTACATGTCATTTTCTTGAGGACTACAGATAAAGTCTATAAAGCCTACAGTCTTCTGGCACTGAAATTTACTGAGGAGAATTCTGAAGTCAGTCCAGATCTTTCTCCCTCTCATATGTTTTTTTCTTTTTTTCTGGAGTCATTCTTTAATTTTCGGAGTCCAATAACATGACTAGGTTGTGCCTTATTATAATTGTTCTATGTACATTTTCCCTGGCTCATGATGTACCCTCTCAATCTATAGATTCAAGTCTGCCTGACTTCCTTCCTTCTTTCCTTCTTTCCTTCCTTCCTTCCTTCCTTCCTTTCCTTCCTTCCTTCCTTCCTTCCTTCCTTCCTTCCTTCCTTCCTTCCTTCCTTCCTTCCTTCCTCCCTCCCTCCCTCCCTTCCTCCCTTCTTCCCTTCCCTTCCTTTTTTTGAGACGTAGTTTCGCTCTTGTCGCTCAGGCTGGAGTGCAATGGCATGATCTCAGCTCACTGCAACCTCTGCCTCCTGGGTTCAAGTGATTCTCCTGCCTTAGTCTCCTGAGTAGCTGGGATTACAGGCATGTGCCACCGTGCTAATTTTTTTTTTTTTTTTTTTTTTTTGAGACAGAGTCTCGTTCTTGTTGCCCAGTCTGGAGTGCAATGGCACGATCTCAGCTCACCGCAACCTCCGCCTCCCGGGTTCAAGTGATTCTCCTGCCTCATCCTCCCAGGTAGCTGGGATTACAGGCATGCACCACCATGCCTGGTTAATTTTGTATTTTCTTTTTTTTTTTTCTGAGACAGAGTCTGGCTCTGTCGCCCAGGCTGGAGTGCGGTGGCCGGATCTCAGCTCACTGCAAGCTCCGCCTCCCGGGTTTACGCCATTCTCCTGCCTCAGCCTCCCAAGTAGCTGGGACTACAGGCGCCCACCTCGTCGCCCGGCTAGTTTTTTGTATTCTTTAGTAGAGACGGGGTTTCACCGTATTAGCCAGGGTGGTCTCGATCTCCTGACCTTGTGATCCGCCCGTCTCGGCCTCCCAAAGTGCTGGGATTACAGGCTTGAGCCACCGTGCCCGGCCTAATTTTGTATTTTTAGCAGAGACGGGGTTTCTCCATGTTGGTCAGACTGGTCTCGAACTCCCGATCTCAGGTGATCCGCCCGTCTTGGCCTCCCAAAGTGCTGGCATTACAGGCGTGAGCCACCGCGCCCAGTCCAGATACTTGATTCTTATAAATTGTGATAGAACAAGTAAATTTTCAGGTGAGATCAGGCACGTTCAGGGTGGTACGGCCATAGACAAAACAAGTAAATTTTCAAAACAGAGATAGCAGGAAGAATTTCTGATATTGAAAATAATGACAGTGTATCTCATTTTTAAGACCTTCCAAAGCTAACAGAATTTTAAATGATGAGTTGAGAATAAATAATCTAACTTCCCAAATATGTATGTAAAACAAGATAACATGATAACATAAAGAAACCCAGTTGTATCTCAGATTGGTTCTGTGAAAACTTATATCCAGCCAGAAACATAATAAGCAGGTAACTTAACTTTCAGGGGTTATTGCTGACTCTGCTTCTCTTCATGGAATACATAAGGAAAAAAATTGCTTCTAAGGGTATCGAATGCTTTTTTCTCCTCAGTATTCTATTATACAAATGTTCAAATGTACAGAAAAATGGAAACGATTTTACAGTAAACATTCATATACCCACTACTTAGATTGTACCATTAATATTTTGCTATCTATTGGTCAATCCATCAATTCATCTTATTTCTCATGCATATTAAAGCACCCTGCAGATATCAGTACATTTCCCCCTGCAAATATGCATATTATTAACTAGAATTCAAAATTTTGTACAGGCTTTAGTAAAATTTACATATAATAAAATGCATAAATATTCTATGTACATGCATTGAATTTTGGCAAATGCATTTATCTGTGTAACCCAAAACCCTACCAAGATATAGGACATCATAATTACTCCAGAAAGTTCCATCATCCTCCTTTCCAGTCAGTCCTCACTCTCAATCTCCCACTGTTTTCATTTTTTCATCATAGATTAATGTGTCTCTTCTTGAACTTCACATGAATGGATTCATATAGCCTGTTTTCTTTTATGTAAGGCTCCTTTTACTCAGCAAAATATTTTTGAGATTCATCATATTATTGCATCCCAATAATAATTACTTTTTATTGCTGATTAGTTTTCCAGTTTATTAACATATTGCAGTTCATTTATTCTCCTATCCTATTGATGAATACTTGGGCTGTATCCAGTTTGGGACTATGATGAATAAAGCTCTATTAAAATTCATGTGTGAGTAATTTTGTAGACACATGTTTTCATTTTTCTTGGGCAAATACCAAGAAATGAAATTGCTGGGTCACAGGGAAGGTACATGTTTAGTTTTACACAAAACGGCCAGCCCTTTTTCCAAAGTGGTTATATCCTTTTTACATGCCCATTGACAATGTATAGAGTTTTGGTTGTTCCACGTCTTCACCAGCATTTGGTGGTGTCAGTCTTTTTAATTTTAGCAACTCTGAGGGTGTAGAGTAGTATCTTGTTGTGATTTTAGGTAGTAACCAAATACCTTCTTTAAGAGTTTGGATAACATAATAGTAATATAACTTATAATACATATAATGATTTCTTTCAAATGTCAAGTAGTCCTGACAACAGTATAAAAATGCTAGAGTAGTACATTTTTCCATAGTGAGAAGCTTTTTTGTTTCTGGTTGTATCTGCCAGATAAAGCAAATCTTTTTTTTTTTCTTTTGGAAACAGGGTCTCGCTCTGTCACCCAGTCTAGAGTGCAGTGGTGTGAACACAGCTTGCCGCAGTCTCAACCTTCTAGGCTCAAGTGATCCTCCTGCCTCAGCCTCTCGTGTAGCTGGGACCACAGGTAGGCACCACCATGCCTGGCTACTTTTTTTTTTTTTTTTTTTTGAGATGGAGTCTTGCTCTGCTGCCCAGGCTGGAATGCAGTGGTGTGATCCCGGCTCACTGCAACCTCTGCCTCCCAGGTTCAAGCGATTTTCCTGCCTCAGCCTCCAGAGTAGCTGGGACTACAGGCACCTGCCACCATGCCCAGCTCATTTTTGTGTTTTTTAGTAGAGAGAGGGTTTCACCATCTTGGCCAGGCTGGTCTCGAACTCCTGACCTCAGGTAGGCTGGTCTCGAACTCCTGACCTCAGGTGATCTACCTGCCTCGGGCTCTCAAAGTGCTGGGATTACAGGCAGGAGCCACCACACCCGGCCATCTGGCTAATTTTTTAATTTTTAAAATGCTTTGTACATCCTGGCTAACACGGTGAAACCCCATCTCTACTAAAAATACAAAAAATTAGTTGGGCTTGGTGGTGCATGCCTATAGTCCCAGCTACTTGGAGGCTGAGGCAGGAGAATGGCGTAAGCCCCGGAGGCAGAGCTTGCAGTAAGCCGAGATGGCGCCACTGCACTCCAGCCTGGGCGACAAAGCGAGAGACTCCGTCTCAAAAAACAAACAAACAAACAAAAAAATGCTTTGTGGAGACAGGGTCTCACTTTATTGCCCATGCTGGTCTTGAACTGGCTCAAGCAATCTGCCTGCCTCAGCCTCCCAAAGTACTGGGAGTGACCTGGCCTTAAATGAATTTATTTGAGGTAACACTGCTATAGTAACAAAGGCCCCTGATTGATACATCTATTTTGGGTAACTGGTAACAGTAAAGGAAACTGCAACCAGAACACCTAACTAAGATTCCACTATTTTTTGGAAAGGTAGCTGCAGAAGGCCAAAAGACTGAAAATACTCTATCACTAGTTAAAAAGTTTAAAAGTCGGCCAAGTGCGGTGGCTCACGCCTGTAATCCCAGCACTCTGGGAGGCCGAGGCAGGCGGATCATGAGGTCAGGAGATCGAGACCATCCTGCCTAACATGGTGAAATCCCCTCTCTACTAAAAAAATACAAAAAAAAAAAAAAAAAAAAAATTAGCCAGGCGTGGTGGCAGGCGCCGGTAGTCCCAGCTACTTGGGAGGCTGAGGCAGGAGAATGGTGTGAACCCGGGAGGTGGTGCTTGCAGTGAGTCAAGATCGTGCCACTGCACTACAGCCTGGGTGACAGAGGGAGACTCTGACTCAAAAAAAAAAAAAAAAAAGTTTAAAAGTCAGTAAGTAATATATCTCGGCCGGGCACGGTGGCTCACGCCTGTAATCCCAGCACTTTCGGAGGCTGAGATGGGCGGATCACGAGGTCAGGAGATTGAGACCATCCTGACTAACACGGTGAAACCCTGTCTCTACTAAAAATACAAAAATTAGCCGGGCGTGGTGGCGGGTGCCTGTAGTCCCAGCTACACAGGAGGCTGAGGCAGGAGAATGGCGTGAACCCAGGAGGCGGAGCTTGCAGTGAGTGGAGATCGCGCCACCGCCAGAGCGAGACTCCGTCTCAAAAAAAAAAAAAAAAAAAAGAGAGAGAGAGAGAGAGAGAAAGAAAAAAAAACAGCCCCTTCAAAAAATGGGCAAAGGATATGAACAAACACTTCTCAAGAGAAGACATTTATGCTGCCAAAAAACATACGAAAAAAAGCTCAACATCACTGATGATTAGAGAAATGCAAATAAAAACTATAATGAGATACCATCCCACACCAGTCAGAATGGCAATTATTAAAATGTCAAGAAACAACAGATGCTGGTGAGGTTGTGGAGAAATAGGAATGCTTTTACACTGTTGGTGGGAATGTAAATTAGTTAAACCATTGTGGAGGACAGTGTAGCAATTCCTTAAGGATCTAGAACCAGAAATACCATTTGACCCAGCAATCCCATTACTGGGTATATACCCAAAAGAATACAAATAATTCTACTATAAAGACACATGCACACGTATGTTTATTGCAGCACTATTTACAATAGCAAAGACATGAAACCAACCCAAATGCCCAAAAATGATACACTAAATAAAGCAAATGAGGTACATATACACCATGGAGTACCATGCAACCATAAAAACGAATGAGATCATGTTCTTTGCAGGGACATGGATGAAACTGGACGCCATTATCCTCAGCAAACTAACACAGGAACAGAAAACCAAATACCGCATGTTCTTACTCATAAGTGAGAGTTGAACAATGAGAACACATGGACACGGAGGGAACAACACATACTGGGGCCAGGTGGGGGGTGGGGGGTAAGGGGAGGGAGAGCATTAGGACAAATAGCTAACACATGTGGGGCTTAAAACCTAGATGAGGGGTTGATAGGTGCAGCAACCACCATGGCACACGTACGCCTATGTAACAAGCCTACACGTTCTTCACGTGTATCCCGAAACTTAAAGTAAAAAAGAAAAAGAAACCCATGCTATTGGACTAAACTCTGTTGCCCAGGTTAGAGTGCAGTGGTGTGATCATAGCTGACTGTAACCTTGAACTCCTGAGCTCAAGCAATCCTCTCAGCTCAGTCTCTTGAGCAGCTGGAGCTACAGGCATGTGCCACCATACCCAGCTACTTGGGATAAAATACAGAAAATGCTTAATTTTCTGTAGAGCCACAGCACTCAGACAAATAATTTTAAAGAAAAATTTGGTATACCTAATTTTTCCTTCCATCTTTCCTTTCATTCTTCCTTCCCTCCCTCCCTTTGTTCTTCCCTCTCTCCTTTCCTTCCTTCCTTTTTTTCTTTTTTTAAAAGATGGGATCTTGGCCAGGCACGGTGGCTCACGCTGGTAATCCCAGCACTTTGGGAGGCCGAGGCAGGCAGATCACTTGAGGTCAGGAGTTCGAGACCAGCCTGGCCAACATGATAAAACCCTGTCTCTACTAAAAAATACAAAAATTAGCCAGGCATGGTGGTGCACGCCTGTAATCCCAGCTACTTGGGAGGCTGAGGCAACAGAATTGCTTGAACCCAGGAGGTGGAGGTTGCAGTGAGCCGAAATCATGCCACTGCACTCCAGCCTGGGCGACAAGAGACTCTGTCTCAAAAACAACAAAAAAAGAGGGGGTCCTGCTCTGTTACCCGGGCTAGAGTAAAGTGATGCAATCATAGCTCCCTGCAACCTCGAATTCCTGGGCTCACACAATCCTCCCTCCTTAGCCTCCTGAGTAGCTGGGACTATGGTGCAAGTCATCATGTCCAAATGACTTTCTTTTTTTTTTTTTTTGAGACAAAGTCTCACTCTATCACCCAGGCTGGAGTGCAGTAGTGCGATCTCAGTTCACTGCAACCTCTACCTCCCAGGTTCAAGCAATTCTCCTGCCTCAACCTCCCAAGTAGCTGGGACTATAGGCACATGCCACCATACCCAGCTCATTTTTTATTTTTAGTAGAGACAAGGTTTCACCATGTTGGCCAGGCTGGTCTCGAACTCCTGACCTCAGATGATCTGTCTACCTCGGCCTCCCAAAGTGCTGGGATTACAGGTGTGAGCCACCATGCCCAGCCCAAATGACTTTTATTAGGAATGGGATCCCACTATGTTGCCCAGGTTGATCTCAAACTCCTGGCCTCAAGTGATCCTCCAGCCTCTGCCTTCCAAAGCTTTGGGATTATAAGTGTTGCCATCACATTGTTTATCCACCTAATATTTTCTTTTCTTTTCTTTTTTTTTTTTTTTTGAGATAGGGTCTCACTCTGTCACCCAGATTGGAGTGCAGTGGTGCAATCTCGGCTCACTGCAACCTCTGCTTCCTGGGCTCAAGTGATCCTTCCATGTCAGCCTTCCGAGTAGCTGGGACTACAGGTGTGCACCACCATGCCCAGCTAATTTTTGTATTTATAGTAGAGATGGGGTTTTGCCATGTTGGCCAGGCTGGTCTTGAACTCCAGGCCTCAAGTGATCCAGCTGCCTTGGCATCCCAAAGTCTTGGGATTACAAATGTGAGCCATTACACCTGGCCCTAATATTTTTCAAAATTCACATTTATTTCAACCTAACATTAGAAATTTATTCTATTTACATAGCTGTAAAAGTATTTCAATCACTAGGTCAGGAGATCAAGACCATCCTGGCCAACATGGTGAAACACTGTCTCTTCTAAAAATACAAAAATGAGCCGGGTGTGGTGGTGTGCACATGTAGTCCCAGCTACTCAGGAGGCTGAGGCAGGAGAATCACTTGAACCCGGGAGGCAGGGGTTGCAGTGAACCAAGATCATGCCACTGCACTCCAGCCTGGGCAACAGAGCAAGACTCTGTCTTAAAAAAAAAAAAAAAAAAAAAAAAAAAAAAAGAACTTCAAGGCATATATTTAAAGATGTTCACTACAATGAAAACTTAGAAATAATAATAAAAAAAATTCTCAATAGGGCACTGGTGAAATACAATGGAATACAATGCAGCCATTAAAAAGAATAAGGTAAGAGGCTGGACTCAATGACTCACATCTGCAATCCCAGCACTTTAGGAGACCAAGGTAGGAGGATTGCTTGAAGCCAGGAGTTCAAGACCAGTCTTGGCAACATAGCAATATCCCATCTCTACAAAAAAAAATACAAAAAGTAGCCCAATGTGGTGGCATACACCTGTAATCCTAGCTATATGGGAGGCTGAGGTGGGAAGATCCCTTGAGCCCAGGAGTTCAAGGTTGCAGTGAGCTATGTGCCACTGCAGCATTCAAACAGCTAAATGTGACCAAAGTAAAATTCAAACATAATGACTTGGCTTCCTTTAATTCATTACTACTAACTTTAAGTGAGCCTTTAGTGTTACTTAACTTACTGTATTTAAAAAAAATCAACTCTTCTCCCTCCCTCTCCTCATTGAAAAAATAGAAATTATAACTCACATAAACTCTCATCATATTAAATATATACTAAAATATGTGCATGTGTACCCATACACTCTTTTTTTTTTTTTTTTTTGAGATGGAGTCTCACTCTGTCACCCAGGCTGGAGTGCAGTGGTACAATCTCAGCTCACTGCAACCTCTGCCTCCTGGGTTCAAGCGATTCCCCTGCCTCAGCCTCCCAAGTAGCTGGGACTACAGGTGCATGCCACCACACGTGGCTACTTTTTTATTTTTAGTAGAGATGGGGTTTTACCATGTTGGCCAGGCTGGTCTTGAACTCCCGACCTCAGGCAATCCACCCTCGGCCTCCCAAAGTCCTGGGATTACAGGCATGAACCACCGCGCCCGGCCACACTCTTTCTTCCTATACAATGGTAAAATTGTCCATAATCCTATCTAAGGCCATCTCTTCTACTGATTCGCTGAATTTTCTTTTTTTTTTCTTTTTTTTTTTTTTTTTTTGAGATAGAGTCTCACTCTGTCACCCAAGCCTGGAGTGCAGTGGCATGATCACGGCTCACTGCAGCCTCAACCAGGCAGGTTCAAGTGATCCTCCTACCTCACAGGTACCCGGCTGTTGCTTTTTGTTTGTTTGTTTGTTTGTAGAGATGGCGTCTCACTATGTTTCCTAGCCTGGTCTCAAATTCCTGGGGTCAAGCGATCCATCCACCTCAGCCTCTCAAAGTGCTAGGACTACAGACGTGAGCCACTGCACCTAGCCACATCTACTGGATTCTATCCCCTCTCACCAACCTGCAATTGTCTTTCTCTCTTACATTATCAATTATCCCTCTCTACTAGACATTTCCCATCAGCAAAGAATGTTTCCAGTGTTAAAATACAGGTTTCTTGACCAACATTTCACCTCCCCAGTCAAAGTCCCATTTCTCTGCTGCCCTTTACAATCAGACATGAAACAGCCATCTGTACTTGCTGTCTCTACCTTCTTTATTCCCATTGTCTCTGAAACTCATTCCATTCAGACTCTAATTCTCAGTGCTTTTCTGAAACTGCTCTTATTAAAGTCACAATGGCTTCTATGCTGCCAAATCCAACTGTCAATTCTCATCTTCATTTTATTTGCACCATCAGCAGTATATGACAGAAATGATTTTTCTCCACCTTGAAACCTTTTTGTTTCACTTTTAGGTCACCACTTCTTTTGCTTCTCTTTCTACTTCATCAGATGCTTCTTTTGATCTCGTTCACTGGTTTCTCTTTTCCTGACCTCTAAAAATGATAATGCCCAGGGTTGTCCTTGACCTCTTCTCTATCTCTATCCATTTAATAGGTTTCATCATGTCTCATATCTTTATATATTATCTATATGTTGATGACTCCCAATGAGTGCTTCTGGTCCAAACCTCTGATTCGAACACCAGGCTCTTATACTCAAGTACCTGCTCTTGGATATCTAATGCTCATTTCAAACTTATTAAACTTATTTGTCCTAAAACAAAATCCTAATTCTCAACCTCCTTTTCACCAAACCCATTTCTCCTATAAACTTCCTTATTTCAATAAATAGTAGTAACTCTATTTTTCCATTTGCCTCCTTTTAATAATGAGCCAAGGAAGGAGGGTAGTGAAGATCACAGGGAAAATGGATCTAAGGTCCTGTTGCAGTTAAAATTGTTGAAGTCCATATACTACAGGGAGAGGGCTGGAAAGACAGGAGTTGTGGGAGAAGAGTAGAACGCTTAAAATGAAGGTTTAGTTATTAGTAATGACATGGCCTAGAGGATGATCTTATGAGTGGGTGACTAAATTGAGGTGGAAGACAAGATCATTGGAGGTGAGGAGGTCAAGAAACATAGATATCTGAGCATTGGAGGATTGCCTGTGTAGATACTGAAATAACTAAAACTTTTAAAGAGTTGTGGAGGGAAAGACAGTAAGGTTGGTGTGGAGGGAAGGACAGTAAGGTTGGTGTGTAGGGAAGGACAGTAAGGTTGGTGCTAAAACTCATTTTCCATTTTTAATGACTCCTTTCCAAAAATCTTGGAGTCATTTTGATTCCTCCGTATCTCAGTATCACATCCCAAATCCAATCCATCAGCAAATCTTGGTTCTATCTTCAAAATCCGACTACCTGTTACCACTTTTATAGATAGCCCCCTAGTCTAAACCATCATTACTATGCTTCCCCTGGATTAATGTCATCAACTACTAACTGATCTTCCTGCTTCTACCCTGCCCTCTCCTGACCCCATAGTTTATTCTGCCAGCAAGAGCCAGATATGTCCTTTTAAAAATGTCAGTACCAATGGTAAATTCTTAGTTTTGATTAATGTACAAAAATCATGTAGCACCTGGGAGAAAGAACTCTTTTTTTTTTTTCTTTTTTTCTTTTGAGACAGAGTTTCATTCTTGTTGTCCAGGCTGGAGTGCAATGGTGCAATGTCAGCTCACTGCAACCTCTGCCTCCCCGGTTCAAGTGATTCTCCTGCCTCAGCCTCCTGAATAGTTGGAATACAGGCATACGCCACCACGTCCAGCTAATTTTTTGTGTTTTTAGTAGAGACGGGGTTTCTCCGTGTTGGTCAGCTGGTCTCGAACTCCCGACCTCAGGTGATCCTCCCACCTCAGCTTCCCAAAGTGCTGGGATTACAGGCGTGAGCCACCGCGCCCAGCCTCTATCTTTTCAACTCACTGTAAATCTAAAATGGTTTCAAAACAAAAAGTTTAAAATTAGTTATGTCATTGACACTTATCTGCTTAAAACCACGGTGCCAAAAAGCACACAGAAGGTACTCAGTAAATATTTATTAAATGAATAGATGAAAGCTGAATGTTAACTATTCAAGAACTTTCAAGTTCAATGACTGCATATTTCCCTATATCATCTCTTTCCATCTATCAGTTTCTATTCTTCCACAAGGTTTAGTACATGTTTCTAAATGCCACATTTCTCTTATGGTTTTCTTCCTTCTCTCACATACAATGACTATTCCTATCCATTATCTTCCGAGAGCCATAAAAAACCTTAAGGCATTTCTCCCTTTCAAATTCAAATTCAAATTTAAATTACCTTTTCAAAGCACTTTGAATCAAACCACTGTGAAAATTATAAATCTGAAGACTATAGCTCTGCTTCCATTTATGGTTCAGTACAGAATGCTTGGGGTTTTAAACATGTCAACATCCCAGTTTATGTAGATAAAATTTTAGACCTCATAACTCTCGCTCATAAAAGCAATCCCTTTTCTGCATTTTATCTAGATTTAGATTTTGAGTTCAAGAAGCAAAGATTTGGCTAATTCTGCATCTTTAAAAGTAACTGAATAAACATTTCTTATTCAGTTTTTTAGAAGCCTGTTTTTTTATTTTTTTAATTAATTTATTTATTTATTGAGACGGAATCTCCCTCTGTCACACAGGCTGGAGTGCAGTGGCGAGATCTCGGCTCGCTGCAACCTCTAGCCTCCTGAGTAGCTAGGACTACAGGTGAATGCCGCCATGCCCAGCTAATTTTTTGTATTTTAGTAGAGATGGGGTTTCACCATGTTGCCCAGGTTGGTCTCAAACTCCTGAGCTCAGGCAATTCGCCAGCCTCAGCCTCCCAAAGTGCTAGGATTACAAGATACATGTATTTTTAAAGCATACATTATTTTAAAAAGCTATATTTGGGGGTTTATGGTAGGTAAAAAGCACCCTACTAAAGATCATAAATTATCATTACAAATCAGAATGAGATAGTACAGCATTAGACTTAGCCTTATATGAAATAGGAAATCTATTTGACACAAATTCCAGTAATCTAAATAATCTCTACCTGATAAAAAGGATATGCCCTTAGGAATTCTACTGGTTAAATGTTCAGCTTCTGAAGGAACTATTTTTAAATAAGCCTTAAATGTACACCAAACCTCCAATACAGTTGGCAGCTTCAGAAAAGTTTAATTACCCTCTTATTCTTTTAACCATCCAAAGAAACCAATCCACTGTCTACCATAGTACTTACTACCTGCTGTGAGCACAGTCAAATAGATTCCCCACTGTTAAACTCAGAAAGTAAACCAAAAGAGTTTTAAAAATTAAAAGAAATGGGAATGCTGATGGGGGAAGTAACAAAATTACAGCAACTAGGGACAAAATGAGAATCTCAGCCTGACATTTAATACTGAGAAAGATCTGAGAAACTATTTTCAGGAATTCCTTGGAAAATATCTAGGAAAATGCTTTTATTCATAGTTGTAAAATAAACTTCCAACTAAGAATACAGTAATTTACCACGATTTTCTTTAAATGCGACTCCATAGGGAACTAAAGAATAAAATTATAGTTTGACTTTGAAAAGATCTGATCTGGTCAGTAAATGAAAAATGTCAAAACTAAAAAAAAAAAAAATGGGTAATAAAACTTTTTTCCACGCAGAAGAATCACAACAGTGCAAAGTATGTATTATCCATAATGAGGAGAAGAAATAGTTGGCAGTAGATACTATAGAAGGGCCCAAAGTCATTTTACTTTCCAGCAATAGCTTCTCTTCTGAATTCACCATAAAATTGGTACTGTGCTGCTTAAGTTAAACCAACAGTAGTGGCATCAAGCTGTGTGAATTTGATTGCAGAGAGCTATTGTTTATTTCCAAATAGTTTTCAAAAAGATGTCTCCTTGATGGAAATGCTGAATTATAACCTTAACCACAACAACACATCTGGGCATTGCCTTAGGAAAAACTGTCACAGAGTAAATGGAGTGGAAGAAATAGGAGAATGTATGCTATATAAAAAAGTGCTACAATCCTCTTAGCTAAGAAAACAAACATAAATAGATAACAAACAATGGCAACAATTATAATAAATTCTAGGCCTCACCAACAAACAAACAAACAAACAAAAACCTCAATACATTATGTGTATCTTTTAATTTTCAATGAATACAGATAGTTTTTTTTTCTTTTTTCTTTTTTTTTTTCTGAGACAGAGTCTTGTTCTGTTCCCCAGGCTGGAGTGCAGTGGTGCAATCTCAGCTCCCTGCAACCTCTGTCTCCCAGGTTCTAGTGATTCTCATGCCTCAGCCTCCAGAGTAGCTGGGATTATAGGCATGCACAACCACGCACGGATACTTTTTGTATTTTTAGTAGAGACGGGGTTTTTTTACCATGTTGACCAGGCTGGTCTCACACTCCTGGCCTCAAGCAATCCACCCACCTTGGCCTCCCAAAGTGCTGGGATTACAGGTATGAGCCACCACACCCTGCCACAGATAGTTCTTACAGTTACTGAGGGAATCTCTGTTGACTAGTTTACTAGTCTTATATAATAATAGCACATATTTATATAGTACTTTATGTTTACAAATGGTTTTCACATATACCATCTCAGTTAGTCCTTAGTTAAAGCTCTCATTTAAACCCTGAGAGATAGGTACTATATGCATTAAAGCAAAATCATGTAATTGGAAGGAACCACAGAAGTCATCTAGCCAACTTTCAATTTCAGGTAGGAATTCTCTCTATAGTATCCCTAACATCTGATTAGTTAGCTTCTGTCATAATTTCTTTCTTTTTTGAAACAGGGTCTCGCTCTGTCACTCAGGTTGGAGTGGAGTGGTGTGATCATGGCTCACTGCAGCCTCAACCTCTCAGGCTCAAGTGATCTTCCTGCCTCAGCCTCCTTAGTAGCTGGGATTACAGGTGTGAACCACTGTGCAGGGCCATACTTTCTTTTTTTTAATGACAGTAAGCTCATCCTTAAGCTATAATTTCGTTTTCTTTTTCTTTTTCTTTTTTTTTTTTTTTGAGACGGAGTCTTGTTCTCTCTCCCAGGCTGGAGTGCTGGAGGGCAGTGGCCAGATCTTGGCTCACTGCAAGCTCTGCCTCCTGGGTTCATGCCATTCTCCTGCCTCAGCCTCCTGAGTAGCTGGCACTACAGGCACCTGCCACTACGCCCAGCTAATTTTTTGTATTTTTTAGTAGAGACAGGGTTTCACTGTGTTAGCCAGGATGGTCTCGATCTCCTGACCTCATGATCCACCCGCCTCAGCCTCCCAGAGTGCTAGGATTACAGGCGTGAGCCACCGTGCCCGGCCGAGCTATAATTTCTTATTGACAGGAATTCATAAGCAAAGGCCTATGAAGAATGAACAAGGATTAATTATATATTTACTTAAATGGGATCAGGGAAACAGGACAATAGAAAATTCTACCTCTATCCTATTACTGTCTGTTTATTCAAAATTTATTATGTGCCAGACATTGTCTTTATGTACACGCTCTCTTTTAAACTTTACAACAACCTGTAAGGAGCAGCTAATAGCAGCTTAGTTGTTAGGAATGCTATGCTTGAAATTGTTTTTTTCCAAATTATTTAATGGCCTTTAAAATCTATTTAAATGCAGTGGAATGTGTCCGTAGTCCCAGCTACTTGGGAGGCTGAGGTGAGAGGATCACCTGAGAGCAGGAGTTTGAGTCTATCCTGGGCAACATAGCGAGAAACCCTGTTTCAAACAAACAAGAAAAAACACAACACAATTTAAATGGAAAAACTCTGAGAATGCATGCTGCATAGTAGGCATAGCTAAAGATGAAGTATGATTATACCCATCTTATAGATGAGAAAATTAAGTTAAGTGAATTAGCCCTAGTTATATTTAGGAAGTAACGGGGTGGGACCTAGAACACCTTCTAACTACTAATTGAGCATTAATTCTATTCCACATGGCAAAGTACAAGGTAAGCTACAATGCATTTTAATAAACATTTGAAAAATCCCTTAAATTTGCAACAAAAATAAAACTATTTGGCTATAAAAATGGCACGTAATATACCCAGCTCTGAGTTAAATGGGAATTATAAAGATGTAAGATTCAGGGCTTTTACAAACTAACAATCTATTGACCATACGTGACTCAATACAGTCTTTGGTCATTGTGTCAGAGGCATTTGAACCAGAGCAACTCCATCTTGAATAGGAGTTGGGTAAAATAAAGCTCAGACCTACTGGGCTGCATTCCCATACAGTTAGGCATTCTAAGCCACAGGATGAGAGAGGAGACTGGCACAAGGCACAGGTCTTAAAGACCTTGCTGATAAAATAGGATGCAGTAAAGAAGGTGGCTAAACCCACCAAAACCAAGATTGCAACGAGAGTGACCTCTGGTCATCCTCATTGCTACATTCCCATCAGTGCCATGACAGTTTACAAATGCTATGGCAACATGAGAAAGTTATCCTATAGGATTTAAAAGGGGAGGCATGAATAATCCACCCCTTGTTTAGCATATAATCAAGAAATAGCCATAAAAATGGGCAACCAGCAGCCCTCAGGGCTGCTCTGTCTATGGGGGCAGTCATTCTTTTATTCCTTTACTTTCTTAATAAACTTGCTTTATCTTTGCACAGTGGACTTGCCCTGAATTCTTGCACAAAATCCAAGAATCCTCTCTTGGGGTCTGCACTGGGACCCCTTACGGGTAACATTTACAACCAATGATATGATGTATTTGTGGATTACTACAAAAGCAGCAAAACAACCAAAGTCTGCCCCTTCCTTCTCTCTTCCTCTCTCTTTTCCTCTCCCCCATATGGACACTACAAAATGACAACAACCTTGGAAACTAAGTAATAAATAATTATGGAAGATAAGGAGAAATGTCAAAAATCTTGACTTAAAATAACTTTGCTATAGATTATGTGTACTTTTTAATGAGTTTAGTCTATGGAAAATTGTAAAGTGGGCAAAGATTTCTCTAAAATCAGGTCCTGTTCACATGTTATCTCTACATCAAAATTTGCTGGACTCATCACATCATATCAACATAATACCACTGGTGGTGATACTAACTTTGATCACTTGGTTATGGTAGTACTTGTCAGCTTTCAACACTTTCTTTTTTAGAAAGTGAGTTAGCCCACACTCAAGACTGGGGATGGGGGTTAACACTACCTCCTGGAGAAGGGCATATTACCTCTGTGGTATTCTTTCCAGAAGCCCATAACCCCAGTCTAGTCTTTTGGAAGACATTATCAGATAAGCCCAAATTGAAAAACATCATATAAAGCATACAGCTAGAGCTCCTTAAGACTATTATGCTCATAGAAAACAAGGAAAGATTGAACAACTGTCATAGACTACAAAAGAATAAATAAACATGATGCAATGTAGTATCTTGGATTGGATACTGGAACAGAAAAAGGACATTAGTGGAAAAGTTGATGAAATACAAGTCTGGAATGTAGTTAACAGTAATGAACAAATGCTGGTTGGCTTCTTAGTTTTGTCAAACACACCAGGATAATGTAAGATGTTAAAATTAGGGGAAATGGTAAGAGGTAGATGGTAATATTGAAACTACCTTTGCATAAATTATGACAGCGAGAAAAATCTGACATGGAAAAATTATGATGGTGAAAGAAATCATGAGCTGAGATCATGTGATTGCGCTCCTGGCTTGGACAACAAGAGCAAAACCCTGCCTAAAAAAAAAAAAAAAGTATAAAAAGAAGCATAATTTATACGCTAAAAAAGAGGAAACTGAAGCATAAAATATTTAACTGAAACAACAGGCCGGGTGCAGCGGCTCATGCCTGTAATTCCAGCACTTTGGGAGGCTAAGGCAGGCAGATCACAAGGTGAGGAGTTCCAGACCAACCTGGCCAACATGGTGAAACCCTATCTCTGCTAAAATACAAAAATTAGCCAGGAATGGTGGGCAGTTGCCTATAATCCCAGCTACTCAGGAGAGGCAGGAGAATTGCTTGAACCTGGGAAGTGGAGGTTGCAGTGAGCCAAGATCATGCCATTGCACTCCAGCCTGGACGACAGAGTGAGACTCTGTCTCAAAAAAAAAAAAAAAAAAAAGGGGCAGAAAAAGAGTAGAAGACAAAAATAGAAACAAAGAACAAGGCAACAAATAGAAAACAGTAACAGATATGGTAAATAATCGAGTATATCAATAGTCACTTTGAACATAAATAGTCTAAATGGACAAATTAAATGAAAAAACAAGACCCAACTATATGTTGTCTACAAGAAAACCACTTTAAAGACACATACAGATAAAAGAAAATGGAGAGAAATATCATGATAACACTAATCAAAAGAAAGCAGTAGATACTTAATTCAAAGCAACGAATGTTATCAAGGCTGAAGAAGGGCATTACATAATGATAAAGGAGTCAATTCCCCAAGAAAACATGATAATCCTTTAAGTGTGTGTGTCTAATAAGAATGCACCAGAATAGGTGAGGCAAAAACTGGTAGAACAGCAAGGACAAAGAGATGAATCCACTACTATAGTTGGAGACTTCAACATCCCTCTATCAGAAATGGACAAAATGTAGCAGGCAGAAAATTAGTAAGGACATAGTTGAACTCAACAACACCATCCATCAACTGGATATAATTTACATCTACAGACTACTTCATCCAACAGCAGAATACACACTCTTCTCAAACTCATATGGAACATTCATCCAGATAGACCACATTCTGGGCCATAAAACATATATTAACAAATTTAAATGAATAAAAAGTATACAATGTCTTATTCAGATCACAGCAGAATTAAACTAGAAATCAATAACAGAAGATAATTGGAAAATCCCCAAATACGTGGAGATTTAAAAATTCACTTCTTTTTTTTTTTTTTTTTTTTTTTAGCTGGAGTCTCACTCTGTCTCCCAGTCTGGAGTACAGTGTTGTGATCCTGGCTCACTGCAGCCTCCGCCTCCTGGGTTCAAAGGATTCTCCTGCCTCAGCCTCCCAAGTAGCTGAGACTACAGGCATGTGCCACCACGCTTGACTAATTTTTTTTTTTTTTTTTTTTTAGTAGACACAGGGTTTCACTGTGTTAGCCAGGACAATCTCGATCTCCTGACCTCATGATCCACTCCCTTTGGTCTCTCAAAGTGCTGGGATTACAGGAGTGAGCCCCTGCGCCTGGCCAACAATTCACTTCTAAATAACACATGGATCAAAGAAAAATTTTCAAGAGAAATTTGAAATATTTCAAACTAAATGAAAATGAAAGCACAACTTATTAAAATCTGTGGAATACAGTGAAAGCAGTGCTTAAAGGGAAATTGGTAACATTAAGTGCATATATTAGAAAAAAGTATTTAAAATAAATAATTTAAGCTTCCACATTAGGAAATTGGAAAAAGAAGAGTAAATTAAATCCAAAGTAAGCAGAAGAAAATAAATAATAAAAATTAATATACCTACTATGTACCCATAAAAATTAAAAATTAAAAAAGGGAAATGTGTTGGGCACAGTGGCTCATACCTGTAATCCCAGCACTTTTGAGAGGCTGAGGCAGACAGATCACTTGAGCCCAGGAGTTTGAGACCAGACTGGCCAACATGGCAAAACCCTGTCTATACGAAAAATACAAAAATTAGCTGGACATGGTGGCACATGCCTGTAGTCCCAGGTACTTGGGAGGTTGAGGTGAAACGATCACTTGAGCCTGGGAGATTGAGGCTGCACTGAGCCCTGACGGTGCCACTGCACTCCAGCCTGGGTGAAGGAAATAATAAAAATTAGAGCAGAAATCAATGAAATTGAAAATAGGAAATCAATAGAGAAAATCAATGGAACTAAAAGCTGGTTCCTTGAAAGGGTCAATAAAATCAATAAGCCTCTAGTCAGGCTAACTAAGAAAAAAGGAGAGGATGCAAGTTACTACTGTCAGGAATGAAAGATGAGACATCACGGGCCGGGCGCGGTGGCTCAAGCCTGCAATCTCAGCACTTTGGGAGGCCGAGGCGGGCGGATCACGAGGTCAGGAGATCGAGACCATCCTGGCTAACACGGTGAAACCCCGTCTCTACTAAAAAATACAAAAAAACTAGCCGGGCGAGGTGGCGGCGCCTGTAGTCCCAGCTACTTGGGAGGCTGAGGCAGGAGAATGGCGTAAACCTGGGAGGCGGAGCTTGCAGTGAGCCGAGATCGCGCCACTGCACTCCAGCCTGGGCGGCAGAGCTAGACTCCGTCTAAAAAAAAAAAAAAAAGAAAGGGTCAATAAAATCAATAAGCCTCTAGTCAGGCTAACTAAGAAAAAAGGAGAGGATGCAAGTTACTACTGTCAGGAATGAAAGATGAGACATCACGGGCCGGGCGCGGTGGCTCAAGCCTGCAATCTCAGCACTTTGGGAGGCCGAGGCGGGCGGATCACGAGGTCAGGAGATCGAGACCATCCTGGCTAACACGGTGAAACCCCATCTCTACTAAAAAATACAAAAAACTAGCTGGGCGAGGTGGCGGGCGCCTGTAGTCCCAGCTACTTGGGAGGCTGAGGCAGGAGAATGGCGTAAACCTGGGAGGCGGAGCTTGCAGTGAGCCGAGATCGCGCCACTGCACTCCAGCCTGGGCGGCAGAGCTAGACTCCGTCTAAAAAAAAAAAAAAAAAGAAAGGGTCAATAAAATCAATAAGCCTCTAGTCAGGCTAACTAAGAAAAAAGGAGAGGATGCAAGTTACTACTGTCAGGAATGAAAGATGAGACATCACGGGCCGGGCGCGGTGGCTCAAGCCTGCAATCTCAGCACTTTGGGAGGCCGAGGCGGGCGGATCACGAGGTCAGGAGATCGAGACCATCCTGGCTAACACGGTGAAACCCCATCTCTACTAAAAAATACAAAAAACTGGCTGGGCGAGGTGGCGGCGCCTGTAGTCCCAGCTACTCGGGAGGCTGAGGCAGGAGAATGGCGTAAACCTGGGAGGCGGAGCTTGCAGTGAGCTGAGATCTGGCCACTGCACTCCAGCCTGGGCGACAGAGCGAGACTCTGTCTCAAAAAAAAAAAAAAGAAAGATGAGACATCACTACAGATCCCATGGACATTGAAAGGATAATAAAAGGAATACTATGAACAACTCCATGCATACAAATTTGATAACTTAGATGAAATGAATCAATTCCTTGCAAGACTCAATTTGCCAAAAGTCACACAAGAAGAATTAAACTATCCGAAAAGGCATATATTGATTACAGAAATTGAATCAATAATTAATAACTTTCCAAAATATAAAGCACCAGAACCAGATAGGTTCGCTGGAGAATTCTACCAAATATTTAAGGCATAAATTGTACGATTTCTCTACAATCTCTTTCAGAAGACAGAAGTCATTCTATGAGACAATCATTACTCATTCTATTAATACAAATTAATATACCTACTAATTAATTTATATACCTATTAACTCACAAAAATTGAAAATTAAAAAAGGGAAATAGGTTGGGTGCAGTGGCTAACTTAATTCATTCTATGAGACTACCATTACTTTAATGCCCAACAAAGATGTTACAAGAAAAAAAAACTACAGACCAATATCTTCAGGAACAAAGAGGCAATAATCTTCATCTAAATATTAGCAAACCAAATCCAACAATGTATAAAAAGACTTATACATCACAAAAAAGTGGGATTTATCTCAGGTATGCAAAATTGATGCAACATTAAAAAATCAATTAATGCATCATTTTAAAATCAATTAATGTAATCATATCAAAAGGCTAAAAAAGAAAAATTACATGATCATATCAAAAGATGCAGAAAAAGCACTTAATAAAATTCAACAACAATTAATGATAAAATTCTCAGTTAACCAGAAATAGAGGGCAACTTATTTAACTTGATAAAGAATATCTATAAAAGACTTACAGCTAGCTTCACACTTAATGGTAAACAACTAGAAGCTTTCCTACTAAGATCAGGAACAAGGCAAGGATGTTCCCTCTCACTACTCTTTTTTGACATCATAATTGAAATCCTAGTTAATGTAATAAGACAAGAAAAAGAATTAAAAGGTATACTGATTAGGAAGGAAGAAATAAAACTGTAACATGTAGAAAACTAACATAACTATATAGAAAATCTGAAAGAATCAAAAAACCCCTAGAATTAACAAGAAATTATAACAAAATTATAGGAGAAATTGTTAATATAAAACCATCACTTTTCTATACACCAGCAATAAATAAGCGGGGAATGTGAAATTAAAACTACAACACCATTTACATTAACACCCCACAAAATGAAGTATGTAGGTATAAATCTAACAAAATATGTATGAGATGTAATATAAGGAAAACTACAAAACTCTGTTGAAAGAAATCAAAGAACTAACTTAATGGAGAAATATTTCATATTCATGGATTGGGAGACTCAATATTGTCAAGATGCCAGTTCTTCCCATTTGATCTATAAATTCAACACAACCCCAACCAAAATCCCAGCAAGTTATTTTGCAGATATCTTCTAGACAAGCAGATACTTTAAGAGAAGGATAGTAGTTTGCCTATGAGAAGACCTTTCAAATTCTCTGCAGAATCAAGTAGGTTGAAAGATAATCTTAGGCCGGGCGCGGTGGCTCAAGCCTGTAATCCCAGCACTTTGGGAGGCCGAGGCGGGCGGATCACGAGGTCAGGAGATCGAGACCATCCTGGCTAACATGGTGAAACCCCATCTCTACTAAAAAAATACAAAAAACTAGCCGGGCGAGGTGGCGGGCGCCTGTAGTCCCAGCTACTCGGGAGGCTGAGGCAGGAGAATGGCGTAAACCCGGGAGGCGGAGTTTGCAGTGAGCTGAGATCTGGCCACTGCACTCCAGCCTGGGTGACAGAGCGAGACTCCGTCTCAAAAAAAAAAAAAAAAAAAGAAAGATAATCTTATAAATCAGATTCAAAGTGTAAAAATGTCAGGCAGTATTATAAAAATTATTACCCTTGTTAGAAATAATTTCTGCAGCCTCTGATCACTTATACATTAGGAATGTACTACTATACCACTTATTCTGTGTAACTGAGCAAGATAACCTCTTTCAACTCAAATTTCTTCATCTGGCAAATAAAGATGATACTACATGCCAACCCTGCTAAGCAAAATGTTAAATAAGAAAGACTTCAAGTAGGTTGGAGTCTTAGTGGAAGACTTCTTTTCTTCCACTTCTATACTTTCATAGCACATTTTTAATTTATGTCATAATTATAAATTTATTTACATATTTTTCACTATCTGCAAGATCCTTGAGGGTAGGGACATATATTCAACTTTCTTCTCTAACTCAGCTTTCAGAATAGTATAGATCTCAATAATAATTTTTGGCTCTTTTTGAAATTATTTCAAATTCAAGTAAAAGTCATAATACTATCAGATCTGGTTTCATTATAAATCTGTGCTACTTTGCTATCCTTTAGTGTCTACTGAAAGTACTCCACAATTATATATTTATTTGGAAAATATTAGATTACTTTTCTAATAATTGGCAGGGGAAGAGGGGAGAACCCTAGGTAACACAAAGCTTTACTCTGTTTTTTACAACAACAAGTAAACATAATATCCAAGTTGCCCATTTTATTAGTCAGTTCTCAATTATTCACAAATACAGATTAATCTATAATACTCTAGGCCCTCTTCCTACTAAGTGCTCAATAAAAACTGAACAACCCAGAAGCTGGGACTAGGCAGAAAAGTGGTACGTTTATGTCTGTGGGTGTGCGTGTCAGTGTGGCAGGACAATATAAGATTTTAATTTTCATGTGTTCTCCAATTCTTTTTCCCTTTCCTCATTCTAAACAGGTAACCAGGTCTTCAGGTTCCATTATCTATGGAAGATCTATGGAAGATCTCAAAGCAAAAGCTTTGAGAACTGTAAGGGAGACTGGGAAATAGCCAGCAGCTAAACCCAACTTGCCCAAATTGGAAAAATGCTCAGCAACACCAGCGATAGTTGTGATCTGAATCCTACTTCCTGGCTGTTCTCCAAGGAAATGGCAAGACCTCAAAGAAGAATGGCTATGTGGAGTACCTTGGGAGGCTGGACTGTAGTTACTGGGGGCTCACAATCAACAGAGACTCTCATGCCCAAGCTTGACCAGAAAAGCAGTAATGTCATAGGACTTGAAGCATGAACTTATTCAATAAGGGTATCAGTCCATGATGGTGATAACTGTAGACAGGTGGACCCATCTTCTATTTGTTTTCTTTTTTCCTAAACGATTCTTAGGATTTTGTGCTACTCGGGTTGGAGAGGACCAAGGAAGGAAAGGAAGAAACATATTCGTTTCTATGTGTTCCCATAATGACTGATGTGAATCTATATTTTACCAGATTGGGCAATTCAAAGTTAAATTTAATTTAATTTATAGGAAGTAAAATAATTTTATATATATTGCACATACAAATTTGTGATGTTATCCAACTAAACATGACAATATGGATCTATATATTTCTAATATACTTTAATAAATATTTTCCATTGTTCATTATTTATATTTTTGTGCTTCAAAACCTCTATATCTGAGCGATTAAAATTTCTGTATTTTGAAAGACTAAGTTTTTCTTTGGAGGCAAAACAATGATGGCACTGAATTGTTACTGTCAGTAAGAAGTTCATCATCATAAAAAGTATAATATGGCAAGATAAATTTATAATTTGGATTCAGGAACTGCAAACAAAACATTAAAGGAGTCAGGAGGGCCGGGCGCGGTGGCTCAAGCCTGTAATCCCAGCACTTTGGGAGGCCGAGACGGGTGGATCACGAGGTCAGGAGATCAAGACCATCCTGGCTAACACCGTGAAACCCCGTCTCTACTAAAAAATACAAAAAACTAGCCGGGCGAGGTGGCCAGCGCCTGTAGTCCCAGCTACTCGGGAGGCTGAGGCAGGAGAATGGCGTAAACCCGGGAGGCAGAGCTTGCAGTGAGCTGAGATCCGGCCACTGCACTCTAGCCTGGGCGATAGAGCGAGACTCCGTCTCAAAAAAATAAAAATAAAAATAAAAAATAAAGGAGTCAGGAGAAAACCAATCTCATTAAGTGTTCCCTAGGAAGGCCTATTCATAGACAGAGACAAATGACTTCTGTGGGAAATGCTTCACATCCCACATGCTAGACTAAATAAATGATACTTAATGGGTGTATTTTATTTAAAAAAAAATGATGAGTGATCCCTAGCATCCTAAATCCACCCATACAATGCAGCATAGCTGGTTTAGCTGAAGAATTTACAGAAGGAAAAAAACCACAAACATTTATCTTCCTTCATTTTTCCCCCACAAAGATCTATAACAAACTTTAAATTAATTTGACTGCAATCCTATTTTAGCAGTAAGAATGAAAAAAATTCTTACACTCTTATAACACTCTGAAATTTCCAACCAGCATTAAACTATGCACAGAAATAAGAGCTTACTTCTATAATTCTGTATACAGATCTATTATTTTTTCATTTTTTCTCCTTTACCTCACTTTCCATAATTCAGAACATTTTTTAAATCTTTATTACTCATGTATGATACAATCAGTAGTCTGAAATATTAAGCTACATTCCAGAGCAGGAATTTTTAGCAATTATAAAATAATTATATTTTAGATTCATTTTTTATATTTTATTTTATTTTATTTATTTATTTATTTTTGATCTGGAGTTTCACTCTTGTTGCCCAGGCTGGAGTGCAATGGCGCAATCTTGGCTCACTGCAACCTCCGCCTCCTGGGTTGAAGCAATTCTCCTGCCTCAGCTGGGATTATAGGCATGTAATGTAACACGCCTGGCTAATTTTGTGTTTTCAGTAGAGACAGAGTTTCTCTATGTTGGTCAGGCTGGCCTCAAACTCCCAACCTCAGGTGACCCACCCACCTCGGCCTCCCAAAGTGCTGGGACTACCGGCGTGAGCCACCATGCCTGGCCTTATTTTATTATTATTTTTATTTTTATTTTATTTTATTTTATTTTATTTTATTTTATTTTATTTTATTTTATTTTATTTTTGAGACGGAGTCTCGCTCTGCCACCCAGGCTGGAGTGCAGTGGCCGGATCTCAGCTCACTGCAAGCTCCGCCTCCCGGGTTCACGCCATTCTCCTGCCTCAGCCTCCCGAGTAGCTGGGACTACAGGCACCCGCCACGTCGCCCGGCTAGTTTTTTGTATTTTTAGTAGAGACGGGGTTTCACCATGTTAGCCAGGATGGTCTCGATCTCCTGACCTCGTGATCCGCCCGTCTCGGCCGCCCGAAGTGCTGGGATTACAGGCTTGAGCCACCGCGCCCGGCCTATTATTATTATTTTTTGAGACAGAGTCTCACTCTGTTGTCCAGGCTGGAGTACAGCAAGGCAATCTTGGCTCACTGCAACCTCTGCCTCCTGGGTTAAAGTGATCCTGTCTCAGCCCCCCAAGTAGTTGGGACTACAGGCACACACCACCATGTCCGGCTAATTTTTGTATTTTTAGTAGACATGAGGTTTCACCATGTTGGCCAGACTGGTCTCAAACTCCTGACCTCAGGTGATCCGCCTGTGTCAGCCTCCAAACGTGCTGGGATTACAGGCGTGAGCCACCACACCCAGCCCATTTTTAAAACCCTCAGTAGTTATATGATCAAAAAATGCAATATAATTTCTTCAAAAGGGGAAGAACATTGATAGTTTCCTGACTATTGATCAAAGTCAAGGTGGTGGCTCACATTGATCATATTCACATTTTTTTTTTTTTTTTTTTTGAGACGGAGTCCCGCTCTGTCCCCCAGGCTGGAGTGCAGTGGCGTGATCTCGGCTCACTGCAAGCTCTGCCTCCCAGGTTCACGTCATTCTCCCGCCTCAGCCTCCCAAGTAGTTGGGACTACAGGTTCCCGCCACCACACCCGGCTAATTTTTTTGTATTTTTAGTAGAGATGGGGTTTCACCGTGTTAGCCAGCATTGTCTCGATCTCCTGACCTCGTGATCCACCCGCCTCGGCCTCCCAAAGTGCTGGGATTACAGGCGTGAGCCACCGCACCCGCCCTGTGATAAGCTTTTTGCTGGTGCAAGGTCTTGCTTCCACGTTGATGGCTGCTGACTGATCCACGTGGTGGTTGCTGAAGGCTGGAGTGACTGCGGCAATTTCTTTCTTTCTTTTTTTTTTTCTGAGATGGAGTCTTGCTTTGTCTCCCAGGCTGGAGTGCAGTGGTGCGATCTCGGCTCTCTGCAAGCTCCATCCCCCGGGTTCATGCCATTCTCCTGCCTCAGTCTCCCGAGTAGGTGGGACTACAGGTGCCCACCACTACACCTGGCTAATTTTTTGTATTTTTCGTAGAGGGGGGGGGTTTCACCATGTTAGCCAGGATAGTCTCGATCTCCTGACCTCGTGATCCACCCACCTCGGCCTCCCAAAGTGCTGGGATTACAGGCGTGAGCCACCGTGCCTGGCCAGGGCAATTTCTTAAAATAAGACAACAATAAGGTTTGCCACATCTATTGACTCTTCCTTTCACAAAATATTTCTCTGCAGCATACAGTGCTGGTTGACAACATTTTGCCCACAGTAGAACTTCTTTCAAATTGGAGTCAATCCTCTCAAATCCTGCCACTGCTTTATCAACTAACTTTATGTGATATTCTAAATCCTTTTGTTCACATCATCTACACTAGTAGATTCCATGTTAAGAAACCACTTTCTCTGCTCATCCATAAGAAGCAACTCCTCATCACCTTTTTTTTTTTTTTTTAAGAGACTGTGTCTCACTATGTTGCCCAGGTTGGTCTTGAACTCCTGGCCTCAAGTGATCCTCCTACCTCAGTCTCCTGTGTAGGTGGGACTACAGGTGCCCACCACTGCATCCTGTTTAGGGTAGAACTATTAATTCTCTCTCTTTTAGTTATCTTGCTATTTCTACCAAATCTGCAGTTACTTCCTCCAATAATGTCTTGAACCCCTCAAAGTCATCCATGAGAGTTGGAATCAACTTCTTCCAAACTTCTATTAATGTTTATATTTTAACCTCCTCTCATGGATCACGAATTTTCTTTTTTTTCTTGAGGACCATGAGCTGTAGTTTCATTGGTTCATTTCTTGCATTTGAAGTACTCTGGCTTGAGATTCTTTGCCATAGTCCTTACCTACTACACAACTGCAACCAACCACTTTACAGGGTTTTCCCCTCTCTGTCAATTTTACAGAAGCCTACCTATTCCCCTACTTTCTGGTCAACCTTAATTAGGGTGATACAGTGTTCAGCACTAAGGGCCTCCGCTAACGTGACATACACAGGCTCATCACAGATGGATGCAAGCACACAAAGCCTTATCTACGGTTTCGGCAGCTTTGCAAATTCTATGTGATAGGTCATCGTGCTTGAGGGCGGTCTTCAGCACCTCTTATGAAATAGTTTTTTTTTTTTTTTTTTTTTTTTTTGGAGACAGGCTCTGTCACCAGACTGGGGTGTAATGGCACAATTATAGTTCACTGCAGCCTCAAATTCCTGGGCTCAAGTAATCCTCCCACCTCAGCCTCCTGAGTAGCTGGAACTATAGATGCACACCATGACACCTCGCTAATTTTTTTTTCATTCTTTTTTGTTTTTACTTTATTTTCTTTTTATATTATACTTTAAGTTCTGGGGTACATGCACAACATGCAGGCTTGTTACATATGTATACATGTGCCGTGTTGGTTTGCTGCACCCATTAACTCGTCATTTACATTAGGTATTTCTCCTAATGCTATCCCTCCCCCATCCTCCCACCCCATGACAGGCCCTAGTGTGTGATGTTCCCCACCCTGTGTCCAAGTGTTCTCATTGTTCAGTTCCCACCTATGAGTGAGAACATGCAGTGTTTGATTTTCTGTCCTTGTGATAGTCTGCTCAGAATGATGGTTTCCAGCTTCATCCAGGTTGCTACAAAGGACATGAACTCATCCTTTTTTATGGCTGCATAGTATTCCATGGTGTATATGTGCCACATTTTCTTAATCCAGTCTATTATTGATGGACATTTGGGTTGGTTCCAAGTCTTTGCTGTTGTGAACAGTGCCGCAATAAACATACATGTGCATGTGTCTTTATAGTAGCATGATTTACAATCCTTTGGGTATATACTCAGTAATGGGATTGCTGGGTCAAATGGTATTTCTAGTTCTAGATCCTTGAGGAATCACCACACTGTCTTCCACGATGGTTGAACTAGTATACACTCCCACCAACGTGTAAAAGCATTCCTATTTCTCCACATCCTCTCCAGCACCTATTGTTTCCCGACTTTTTAATGATCGCCATTCTAACTGGTGTGAGATGGTATCTCATTGTGGTTTTGATTTGCATTTCTCTGATGACCATTGATGATGAGCATTTTTTCATGTGTCTGTTGGCTGCATAAATGTCTTCTTTTGAAAAGTGTCTGTTCATATCCTTTGCCCACTTTTTGATGGGGTTGTTTGATTTTTTCTTGTAAATTTGTTAAAGTTCTTTGCAGATTCTTTGTAGATTTTTTCTTTTGAGATGGAGTCTCACTCTGTCACCCCCAGGCTGGAGTGCAGTGTCACAATCTCAGCTCACTGCAACCTCTGCCTCCCAGGTTCAAGTGAGTCTCCTGCCTCAGCCTCCTGAGTAGCTGGGATTACAGGCATGTACCACCACACCTGGCTAATCTTTGTATTTTTTTTTTTTTTTTTGAGACAGAGTCTCGCTCTGTCACCCAGGCTGGAGTGCAGTGGCCGGATCTCAGCTCACTGCAAGCTCCGCCTCCCAGGTTCACACCATTCTCTTGCCTCAGCCTCCCGAGTAGCTGGGACTACAGGTGCCTGCCACCTCGCCCGGCTAGTTGTTTGCATTTTTAGTAGAGACGGGGTTTCACCATGTTAGCCAGGATGGTCTCGATCTCCTGACCTCGTGATCCACCCGTCTCGGCCTCCCAAAGTACTGGGATTACAGGCTTGAGCCACCGCACCTGGCAATCTTTGTATTTTTTTAGTAGAGACAGAGTTTCACCACGTTGGTCAGGCTGGTCTCAAACTCCTGAACCCATGATTCACCTGCCTCAGTCTCCTAAAGTGCTGGGATTACAGGCATGAGCCACCGTGCCCAGCTGACACCTTGCTAATTTTTTAATTTTCTGTAGCAACAAGGTCTTGTTGTGTTGTCCAGGTTGGTCTGGAACTCCTGGGCTCAAATGATCCTCCTGCCTCAGCCTCCCAAAATGCTAGGATTACAGGTATGAGCCACTGTCCTCAACCTTGTAAAGTATTCTTAACATCCATTACATCTTCAGCAGCAATGACTTTCTCAGCCATGGTGGTGGGCTACAGGTGAAGCCTAATCTTGAATATAGCTGAGCCCCTGCCTGTGCATGACTCAGCAGTGGCAAAGCACAAATGTACTTAATGGCATCTAGAATGGTGAATCCTTTCCAGAAAGTTTTCAACTTATTTGCCTATATCCATTAGAGAAATCACTATGGCAAATATAGCCTTATAAAATGTTTTTCTTAAAACATGACTTAAACATCAAAATTACTCTTTGATCCATGGTCTGCAGAATGGGGATGTTGTGTTAATAGACATGAAAAGATTAATTTCCCTGTACATCTTCATCAGAGCTCTTGGGTGACCAGGTGCATTATCAACTGGCAGTAGCATTTTCAAAGGAATTTTTTTTCTGAGCAGTAGGTCTCAACAGTGGGCTTAAAATATTCAGTAAAACATGCTATAAACAGATGTGCTGTCATCTAGGCCTTTCAGTTCCATTTACAGAGCACAAGCAGAGTAGATTTAGTGTAATTCTTAAGGGCCCTAGGAATTTCAGAGTGTTAAATGAGGATGGACTTCAATTTAAAGTTACCAGCTGCATTAGCCCCTGATAAGAGAGGCAGCCTGTCCTTTGAAGGCAAGCATTGACTTACCCTCTCTAGCTATGAAAGTCCTAGATAGCATCTTCTTTTAATAGAAGGCTGCTTTGCCTACATTGAAAGTCTGTTGCCTAGTGTAGCCACCTGCATAAATGATCTTAGCTAGATCTTTTGGATAATGCTGCAGGGTCTACCTCAGCACTTGCTGCTTCACTGTGCACTTTTAAGTTATGGAGCTGGCTTCTTTCCTTAAACTCATGTACCAACCTCTGCTAGCTTTAGACTTCTGCAGCTTCTTTTTATTTTATTTATTTATTTGAGATGGAGTCTAGCTCTGTTGCCCAGGCTGGAGTGCAGTGGTGCAATCTCGGCTCACTGCAACCTCCACCTCCCAAGTTCAAGCAATTCTCCTGCCTCAGCCTCCCGAGTAGCTGGGACTACAGGTGTGTGCCACCATGCCCGGCTAATTTTTGTATTTTTAGTAGAGACGTTGTTTTATCATATTGGTCAGGCTGGTCTTGAACTCCTGATCTCAAGTGATCCACCCACCTCGGCCTCCCAAAGTGTTGGGATTACAAGTGTGAGCCATTGCACCTGGCCAGACTTTTGAAGCTTCTGACCTCTCTCATACTTTGTACAATCGAAGAGAGTTAGGGTCTTGCTCTGGATTAGGCTTTGGCTTAAGGGAATGTTGCTTCTGGTTCAATGTTCTCTTCAGACCACTAAAACTTTATATCATCAATAAGTCTGTTTTGCTTTCTTTTTCTTTTTTGAGACAGGGTCTTGCTCTGTCACCCAGGCTGAAGTGCAGTGGTGTGGCTATGGTTCACTTCAGTCTCGATCTCCCAGCTCAGGGAGTACCCCCACCTAAGCCTCCTGAGTAGCTGAGAGTACAGGTGTGTGTTGCCATGCTCAGCCGTTTTTTTGTTTGTTTTTTTTTTTGAGACGGAGTCTCGCTCTGTCGCCCAGGCTGGAGTGCAGTGGCCGGATCTCAGCTCACTGCAAGCTCCGCCTCCAGGGTTCACGCCGTTCTCCTGCCTCAGCCTCCCGAGTAGCTGGGACTACAGGCGCCCGCCACCTCGCCTGGCTAATTTTTTTTTGTATTTTTTAGTAGAGACGGGGTTTCACTGGGTTAGCCAGGATGGTCTCGATCTTCTGACCTCGTGATCTGCCCGTCTCGGCCTCCCAAAGTGCTGGGATTACAGGCTTGAGCCACCGCGCCTGGCCCTCAGCCGTTTTTTTGTTTGTTTTGTTTTGTTTTTTAATTTTTTGTAGAGATGGGGGTCTCACTGTTGCCAGCATTGGTCACAAACTCCTGGGCTCAAGTGATCTTCCCACTTAGGCCTCCCAAAATTTTGGAATTACAGGCATGAGCCACCACACGTGGCCTGTTTCACTTTCTTATCATTCATGAGCTCACTGGAGTAATTTTTTTGAACAAGTTTCCTTTGCATTCACAACTTAGGTAACTTTAGTGCAAGAGCCCTTGCATTTGGCCTATTTTGGATTTTGACATGTTTTCCTCACTAAGCTTAATCATTTCTAGCTTTTGAATTAAAGCGAGAGACTTTACTCTTCCTTTCACTTGAACACTTAGCCCATTGTAGGGTTATTGATTGGCCTAATTTCAATAGTATTGTGTCTCAGAGAACAGAGAAGTCCAGGGAAAGGGGAGAAAAGGATGGGGAAACAGCCAGTTGGTGAAATAGTCAGAACACACAGTATTTATTAAGTTTGCTGCCTTATATGTGTGCAGTTTGTGGTGCCACTCCCCAAAATTACAATAATAACATCAAAGATCACTGACTACAGATGGCCATAACACATACAATAATAATAATAAGTTTGATATATTGCAAGAATTACCAAAATGTGACAGAGGCACGAAGGGATCACATACTGTTAAAAAAATGGTGCCAACGGACTTGTTGAACACAGGGTTGCCACAGACCTTGAATCTGTGAAAAAATGTAGCATCTGTGAAGAGCAATAAAGCAAAGCACAATAAAATGAGGAATGTCTGTATTATCAAACAATGGTTTACTCCACAACAGTTGAAATGAATGATCTAGAGCTAAATATATCAACTCAAATAAATTTCAAATACAGAAAATATAAGTTGTAAGAAGAATATAGGGTATACTTTTAAAAAAACACATTGAACAATTACAATGGTTTAATGTATTTAAATAATGTGTGTATGTGTGTTTGTGTATATATGTATGTGTGTGTGTTTATACACTCACATATGGAAACTATGCATGGGAAGGCTCAATGAAGCTCTTGAAGGGAGCTCTACGGGTCCCTAAGATCCTTCTTGAAAACAGTCAAAACTATTTTCATAATAGTACTAAGAAGTTATTGTGGTGACACTTTCACTGATGGTGCAAAATCAGTTATGGGTAAAACTGCTGACACCTGAACATAAATCCAAATCCATGCAGTGTCACCAAACTATACTAGTAATCATGACATTTTTTACTATCATTCACTTGCAGGACAAAAAAAAATGCTTTAAATCCAGCTTCACTTAAGAATGTTCTTGATAAAATGGTAATAATCACTAATTTTATTAAGTTTGCCTCTTGAATCAATTTTTTTAAATAGACTTTATTAAAATTAGCCAGGTGTGGTGGCACACACCTGTTGATTCCAGCTACTTGGGAGGCTGAGGCACGAGAATTGCTTGAACCCAGGAGCTGGAGGTTGCAGGGAGCTGAGATTGCACCACTGCACTCCAGCCTGGGCAACAGAGTGAGACTCCGTCTCAAAATAAATAAATACATAGACTTTATTTTTGTTTTTTGGTGATTTTTCTGGTTTTTTTGAGACAGGGTCTTGATTTGTTGCCCAAGTTGGAGTGCAGTGGTGTGATCATGGTTCACTGCAACTTGAACTCTTGAGCTCAAGGGATCCTACCACTTCAGTCTCCCAAGTAGCTGGGGCTACAGGTGTTTGCCACCACATCTGGCTAATTTTTAAAATTATTTTTGTAGAAACAGGATTTCACTATGTTGCCCAAGCTGGTCTTGAACTTCTGGTCTCAGGAGTTCTTCCACCTCAGCCTCCCAAAGTGCTGGGATTATAGGCATGAGCCACCATGCCTGGCCAAAAACAGATTTTAAGAGCTGTCTTAGGTTCACAGCAAAATTAAGCATAAAGTACAGAGAGTTCCCATATATCCCCTGTGCCCATACACCCACCAGCCTCCCTCCCTATCAACATCCCATACCAGAGTGGTACATTTGTTATAATCAATGAACCACATTGACACATTATTAACCAAAGTCCATAGTTTACACTAAGTTTCACTCTTGATGTACATTCTCTGGGTTTTGATAAATGTATAATAACATATATCCATCTTTATAGCATTGTACAGAATAGTTTCACTGCCCTAAAAATCCTCTGGGTTCTGTCTACTCATCCATCTCCTCAATCCCTGAAAACTACTTATCTGTTTGCTGTCTCCACAGTTTCGCCTTTTTCCAGAATGTTATATAGTTGCAATCATACAATAGGCATCCTTTTCATATTGGCTTCTTTCACTAAGTAATATGCATTCAAGCTTACTCCATGTCTTTCATGGCTCAATGACTCATTTCTTTTCAGTGCTAAATAATATTCCATTGTCTGGACGCACCACCATTTGTTTATCCATTCACCTCCTAAGCACATCTTGGTTGCTTCCAAGTTGTGATAATTATGCATAAAGTTGCTATAAACATTTCTGTGTGGTATTTTATAAACATTTCTGTGTGGTATTTTTTGTGGCCATAAGTTTTTAAATCATTTGGGTAAAAACCAATGAATATGATTGCTGGATCATATGGTAAGAGTACATTTCATTTTGTGAGAAATTGCCAAACTTCTTCTAAAAGTGGCTGTACCATTTTGTCTTCCAACCAGCAATGAATGAGAGTTTTTGTTGCTCCACATCCTTGCCAGCATTTGGTGGTGTCAGAGTTTTGGATTCTTATCATTCTAATAGGTGTGTAGTGTTATCTCATTATTCTTTCAATTTGCTAAGACATATTGATGTTGAGCGTTTTTTTTGAGACAGAGTCTCGCTCTGTCGCCCAGGCTGGAGTGCAGTGGTGCAATCTCCGCTCACTGCAAGCTCTGCCTCCCGGGTTCACACCATTCTCCTGCCTTAGCCTCTGAGTAGCTGGGACTACAGGCGCCTGCCACCACGCTTGGGTAATTTTTTTTTTTTTTTTTTTTTTTTTAGTAGAGATGGGGTTTCACCGTGTTAACCAGGATGGTCTCGGTCTCCTGACCTCATGATCCACCCGCCTCAGCCTTCCAAAGTGCTGGGATTACAGGCGTGAGCCACCGTGCCCGGTCGATGTTGAGCATTTTTTCACGTTTATTTGCCATATAAAAATCTGTTTTGGTAAAGTGTCTGTACTTCTTTCGTAAAGTGTGTGTTCAGATCTTTTGCCCATGTTTAAATTGGGTTGTCCATTTTCTTATTGTTTTAAGAGTTCTTAGGCCGGGTGCGGTGGCTCAAGCCTGTAATCCCAGCACTCTGGGAGGCCGAGACGGGCGGATCACGAGGTCAGGAGATCGAGACCATCCTGGCTAACACGGTGAAACCTCGTCTCTACTAAAAATTACAAAAAACTAGCCGGGCGAGGTGGCGAGCGCCTGTAGTCCCAGCTACTCAGGAGGCTGAGGCATGAGAATGGCATAAACCCGGGAGGCGGAGCTTGCAGTGAGCTGAGATCCGGCCACTGCACTCCAGCCTGGGTGACAGAGTGAGACTCCGCCTCAACAAAAAAAAAAAAAAAAAAGTTCTTTGTATATTTTGGCTAACATGCTTTTATCAGATATGTCTTTTGCAAATGTTTTCTCCCAGTCTATAGCTTGCCTTCTCAGTTTCCTGACAGTGTCCTTTGCAGCGCATAAATTTATTTATTTTATCATTTTATTATTATTATTTTTTGAGACAGGGTTTCTCTTGCTCTGTCACCCAGGCTGGAGTGCAGTGGTGTGATCATGGCTCACTGCAACCTCCAATCATTGGGCTCAGGCAATCTTCTTGCCTCAGCCTCCTGAGTAGCTGGGTATAGGCATGTACCAACATTCCTAGCTATTTTAAATTTTTTATAGAGATGGGGGTCTTGCTATGTTTGCCAGGCTGGTCTCAAACTCATGGCCTCAAGCAATCCTCCCACTTCAGCCTCCCAAATTGCTAGGATTATAGGCATGAGCCACCATGCCAGCCTTGAAATATTTCAAAATTAAAATATAACACAAGCATGTATCCTAATTTTTACGTAAGTATAAATTTTCCCCTCTGCAGTTTAGAATCAGTATAGTTTGGCACAGAGCCTAGTGCATTTCTGTGCTCAGTCTTTGTTCTATAGAAAGATGTAAAACATGGCCAGGCACGGTGGCTCACACCTGTAATCCCAGCACTTTGGGAGGCCAAGGCAGGCAGATCACTTGAATCCAGGAGTTTGAGACCAGCTTGGCCAACATGGCAAAACCCTGTCTCTACTAAAAATACAAAAAGTAGCCAGGCATGGTGGCACATGCCTGTGATCCCAGTTATTTGGGTGGCTGAGGCATGAAAATCACTTGAACCTGGGAGGTGCAGGTTGCAGTGAACTGAGATTGCGCCACTGCCCCTCCAGCCTGGGTGACAGAGCAAGACTCTGTCTCAAAAAAAAAAAAAAAAAAAAAAAGAAAGAAAGAAAGAAAGAAAGAAAGAAAGAAAGAAAGAAAGAAAAAAGAAAAAAATGTAAAACATAATAGAAAAACTGATTATATGGTTCAATATATGTTCCTTTCCAAATAGAGCAGCTTCATCCAAAGGAAAAAGAACTAACAAAAATAGAGATCATGAGTATAAAATGTGGTATAAAATGTGTAACTATTTCCATTTTGTATAGTCTGCAATTTTTAATTAAGAAAGACTCATTAAAATGATATATATCTGGCCAGGTGCTGTGGCTCACGCCTGTAATCCCAGCACTTTGGGAGGTTGAGGTGGGTGGGTCACAAGGTCATGAGTTTGAGACCAGTCTGGCCAATATGGTGAAACCCCGTCTCTACTAAAAAAATACAAAAATTAGCTGGGCATGGTGGCATGCACCTGTAATCCCAGCTACTCAGGAGGCTGAGGCAGGAGAACTGCTTGAACCCGGGAGGTGGAAGTTGCAGTGAGCCAAGGTTGCATCACTGCACTCCAGCCTGGGCAACAGCGCAAGACTTCATCTCAAAATAATAATAATAATAATAATAATAATAATAATAATAATAATAATATATCCATTTGCAGAGAGCCTTACTGATTCATTCATTTAAAATTTATTTAATTTCTCAGGGCGCAAGTGGCTCATGCCTGTAATCCCAACGCTTTGGAAGGCTGAGGTAGGCAGATCACCTGAGGTTGGGGGTTTGAGACCAGCCTGACCAATATGGAGAAACCCCATCTCTACTAAAAATACAAAATTAGCTGGGTGTGGTGGTGCATGTAATCCCAGCTGCTTGGGAGGCTAACACAGGAGAATCACTTGAACCGGGGAGGCAGAGGTTGCGGAAAGCCGAGATCACGCCATTGCACTCCAGCCTAGGCAAAAAGAGCAAAATTCTGTCTCAAAAAAAAAAAAAAAAATTATTTAATTTCAACTATGTGTTAGTCCCTGTGTTAAGTACTACGGATACAGAGGTAAATGAGAAAAGGTCCTTGCCATTATGGAGCTCATGGTTTAAAGAATCTTGGTAAAGAATTAACACAAAATGTGAAAAATATTATACAAGGCATGTACACAGGGATATGAGATAATACTCAAAGAGTATTTAAGAGAGCTGGGAAAGGTTTCTGAGATAGGATAACATCCAAGCTGGGAGCTGAATAGTGAGAATAAAACAGATAGAAAAGAGATTAAAATGCATTCCAGGCAGGAATGAAAAAACATTCATGTAGCCGGGTGCGGTGGCTCAAGCCTGTAATCCCAGCACTTTGGGAGGCTGAGATGGGCGGATCACGAGGTCAGGAGATCGAGACCATCCTGGCTAACATGGTGAAACCCCGTCTCTACTAAAAATACAAAAAACTAGCCGGGCGAGGTGGCGGGCGCCTGTAGTCCCAGCTACTTGGGAGGCTGAGGCAGGAGAATGGCGTGAACCCAGGAGGCGGAGCTTGCAGTGAGCTGAGATTGCGCCACTGCACTCCAGGCTGGGCGACAGAGCGAGACTCTGCCTCAAAAAAAAAAAAAAAAAAAAAAAAAAAAAATTCATGTATATATGTATGTGTGTATGTTTATATACACACATACATACAGTTGATCCTCATTATATGAAGGGTCTGTATTTTCAAATCCACATAGTCACTAAAATTTATTTGTAACCCCTAAGTCAATATTTTCACAGTCATTCATGGACATGTACAGAGTGGCAAAAACTCGAGTTAACTGAAGCACAACACATTCCCAGCTCAGGTCAAAGTGATGTTTGTTTCATCTTCTTGTTTTAGCTCTCATAGTGTCCTTTTCTCAGTCTCTTTCATGCTATGTTTTTCATATTTTTATGGTTTGTGCTGATAACTTTGCTGTTTACAACGTTCCCCATGCATAATGCTGATATGCTATCTAGTGTTCCGATGCATAACAAGGTTATGAGGTGCCTTATGAAAAAAAATAGTTGTGCTACATAACCTTAACTCTTGGCCTTGAGTTCAGTGTTAATGAATCAACAATAGATATTTAATAAGGTATCTTTAAGCAGAAACACACATAAAACAAGGTTGTATTGACTGATTGATAAAAACGTCATGAACAGAGGCTCACAGGAACCTAACCCTCTATTTCCTCTAGGAGCAATGCTTCTATATTCACTGATTCAGTGTTTGTAGTAACTTTATAGAACATAACTACTGTAAATTGAGAAGCAACTGTGTATTTATTTACTAATTAACACATGTTTTGTCAAATACAATTTATCTACAGAAACCACTGATTACTTTGATTAGATACACATAGCATATTACCTCATCCTGAATAAGTAATGAATAATCAACTATACTGAAGATAACTGACATCTTATTATGCATAGCCTTTAAAACCGTCACTTTAAAAATAAGCACGGTATTATGAGGTATTTTGAGGTTTCTAGTAAGGGCAGTAATATCTCACATAAATATAGTTATATACTTGCAACCATATAAGAGTAGAGTAAAAATATACAGAAGCAGATGTGGCACAATTTTAACAATTTAGTATTTCTACTAAGTATAATTGTGGATAGTGGCAAAAGCAGTATGGTAAAAACTGCAGCAGAAAAAAATCTAAAATGATTATTTTTGTTTTTTTGTTTTTTTTTTTTGAGATGGACTCTCACTCTATTGCCAGGCTGGAGTGCAGTGGCACAGTTTCGGCTCACTGCAACTTCCACCTCCTGGGTTCAAGCGATTCTCCTGCCTCAGCCTCCCAAGTAGTTGGGACTACAGGCACATGCCACCACGCCCGGCTAATGGCTAATTTTTATATTTTTAGTAGAGATGGAGTTTCACCATGTTGGCCAAGCTGGTCTTGAACTCTTGACCTCGTGATCCGCCCGCCTCAGCCTCCCAGAGTGCTGGGATTACAGGCGTGAGCCACTGCACCCGGCCTAAAATGATTTTTAAAAAGCTTTCCTCAATCAATTAACAGAACTGAACTGTCATTTTCTGAAAGTGATTCCAATGAACAAATACCATATAAACTCCCACACACAGACTTGCTCATTATAATGAAAAAGAAGCAGGTAATATCCTTAAGAAGTTAAGCTGGTATAAGGTTAATCTTTATAGAAAAGTAGAGGCCGGGCGCGGTGGCTCAAGCCTGTAATCCCAGCACTTTGGGAGGCCGAGGCGGGCGGATCACGAGGTCAGGAGATCGAGACTATCCTGGCTAACACGGTGAAACCCCGTCTCTACTAAAAAAATACAAAAAACTAGCCGGGCGAGGTGGCGGGCGCCTGTAGTCCCAGCTACTCGGGAGGCTGAGGCAGGAGAATGGCGTAAACCCGGGAGGCGGAGTTTGCAGTGAGCTGAGATCTGGCCACTGCACTCCAGCCTGGGTGACAGAGTGAGACTCCTTCTCAAAAAAAAAAAAAAAAAAAAAAAAAAAAAAAAAAAAAGAAAAGTAGAACAAGCAAGTTATACAAGTTAATATTAGGTCTTGATAAAGACTTTTTAATATTAACACTTCCTGTTATAATGATTCTAATAACTTCGAAGAACATAATTCAAAATTTCACATTTCCTTTATATTAAAATAAAGAAAATTAAAAAAAGAAACAAATTTAAGAAAACACATAGATCCTGAAGTCATGATTGAGAACGATGCCATAAACCTATACCTGTCTAAAATGTTACATTTTAAATTCATAATGGCACTTCTTCTACCTCTTGCTGAATGGCCTGCACCTCTTAAATGACATTCAACTATCTAATAATTAAGAGCTACATATTATGAATTTTAAATATCCATTTGTAGTTTTGGAAGATAATTGGCAGAAACTGATGAGGTTGACAATGCCAAAAGTTTTCTGCTGATTTCAAATTTTATTTTAAAACAGGAAATAAATGAGGGTGAAAATCATTGTTTAAAGAGAAGAGTCCTGACTGAGTGTGGTGGCTCATACCTGTAATCCCAGCACTTTGGGAGGCTGAGGCAGGTAGATCACAAGGTCAGGAGTTTGAGACCAGCCTGGTCAAGATGGTGAAACTCCGTCTCTACTAAAAATTCCTATTGTTTCTTCTCTCAGAATATATCCAGAACCTGATCACTTATTACTGTCTCCAAGACTACTTCCCTGGTCTAAGTCATCATTATTTCTTTTTTTTTTTTTTTTTTTTTTTTTGAGACGGAGTCTTGCTCTGCCACCCAGACTGGAGTGCAGTGGCCGGCTCTCAGCTCACTGCAAGCTCCGCCTCCCGGGTTCACGCCATTCTCCTGTCTCAGCCTCCCGAGTAGCTGGGACTACAGGCGCCCGCCTCGTCGCCCGGCTAGTTTTTTGTATTTTTTAGTAGAGACGGGGTTTCACCGTATTAGCCAGGATGGTCTCGATCTCCTGACCTCGTGATCCGCCCGTCTCGGCCTCCCAAAGTGCTGGGATTACAGGCTTGAGCCACCGCGCCCGGCTAAGTCATCATTATTTCTCACCTGCACAACTAACTACTTCTTTCCCCTTTTCTACCTTCTTTCCTCCTACTCTAGTCTCCACACAGCACCCAGAGTGATCCATTAAAAATGCAAATCAGATCATGTCCTTCCTCTGCTCAAATCCTCTATTGCCTTCCCATCTCACTCAGGGAAAAATTCAAAATCCTGACCATGGCTTACCAGACCCTACTTGATCTAATACACTGCCAGCTCTCTGATTTTGTTTTCTAATACTATTCTTTCACTTTTGTTCCAAGTCACACAAATCTCTCTGTCATTCCTCAAACCTGCTGAGCATTCTCTTACCTGTCTCTACACTTATTGATTCCTCTGCCTAGAAAGCTTTTCACCCAGATAGCCACATCATTCATGTGTTCACTTATTTCAGATCTCTACTTTTTTTTTTTTTTTTTTGAGACGGAGTCTTGCTCTGTCGCCCAGGCTGGAGTGCAGTGGCCGGATTGCAGCTCACTGCAAGCTCCGCCTCCCGGGTTTTATGCCATTCTCCTGCCTCAGCCTCCGGAGTAGCTGGGACTACAGGCACCTGCCACCTCGCCCGGCTAGGTTTTTTTTTTTTGTATTTTTAGTAGAGACGGGGTTTCACTGTGTTAGCCAGGATGGTCTCGATCTCCTGACCTCGTGATTCGCCCATCTCGGCCTACCAAAGTGCTGGGATTACAGGCTTGAGCCACCGCGCCCGGCCTCAGATCTCTACTTTTAAGAATAAAAATCAGACTGGGTGCAGTGGCACACGCCTGTAATCCCAGCACTTTGGGAGGCCGAGGAGGGCGGATCACCTGAGGTCAGGAGTTCGAGACTAGCCTGGCGAACGTGGCGAAACCCTGTCTCTACTAAAAATACAAAAATTAGCCGGGCATTGTGGTGTGCACCTATGATCCCAGCTACTTGGGAGGCTGAGACAGGAGAATCACTTGAACCCAGGAGGTGGAGGTTGCAGTGAGCCAAGACTGCACCATTGCACTCCAGCCTGGGCAACAGAGCGAGACTACGTCTCCAAAAAAAAAAAAAAAAAAAAAAAAAAAGAAGGCCTCACCTCACTTAGGAGGTATGAGGTCAATAAACCTAAGTCCCAATAATTTAATAATTAAATACTATAGTAATTGTGTTTACATTTGCTACCTAGGATGCACAGAGCTTTATATATGCAGTGGTAACATTTTTATAATTTAAAGTGTAATTCCTATTTGAGGACATTTAAAAATATATTTTTAATAGACTTTTTAAGAGCAGTTTTAGGTTCACAGCAAAACTGAAGGAGAAGTACAGAGAGTTCCCATACACCCTTTGCCCGCACACATGCACAGCCTCCCCACCACTAGGCATCCCAGCCTCAGGCAACTACTAACTTGCTTTCTATCTCTATAGATATGCTTATTCTGAACTTTTCATATGTAATCTTTTGCATGTGGCTCTTTCACTTAGCATAATGTTTTTGAAGTTCATAGATGCTGAAGCATGCATCATTTGTTCTTTTAAATTACTTAGTAATATTCCACTGTATGGATGTTTAGAGTGTACGAAATGGACCTTATCTTTCTTGTGTGTCAGAAAAGAGGAATCCTCAATTAATGCCAGTAATTGAAGCTAGTAAAGGCAAAAGAGGAAATAAAAGAAAATGGAATTGTGGCTGAGTAAAGTCTGTTTCTAGCAGAGATGGGGAAAGTCAAGCTCTAGAACATTAACCATAGGTAGAGGAACCTGCCCTGGCAGTGGGAATTCAAATTCTTTCCACAGGATTCTGTGACCTGAGTTTGTTCACTACCACTTGCTTGTTATAAAGAGGAGGGTGTGGTCATGGCAGCCAGACTCTACATCTATATGAAAAAATCTGGCCTAATTTTTCCAGGCGTACTAGGGAAAGACAGCTCCTTATACAATTAAATAGTATAGTTAAATGCAATAATATTTTAAAGTAGCATTCATCTGATGACTTCTGTCAAAAAGAAAAGGAAGATCAAGCATATGTGCTTCTCCACTCCCCTAATAAAATGATGGCAGCATAATTTAAAAGGTTTAAATTCTCAAGGACAATCAAACAGAAGATAGAGTACATAGCATGTTTTACAGTGGATAACATATTTTTGGAAAAGGGAGAACAAATGGAGGAGTGCTATCTGACTTATTACAGTGGAGGAAGCTATAATCTCAGGAAATTACAAAGGGGGACACTGGTGAGAAGAAAGCCAATTCATCCCCAAAGAATCTAGGAAAGCCTCTGACCTTGGAAGTACCAAGTGGGTAAAGAGGAAGCACAAAGTGAAAAACCAAGATAAGAGTCTGTGCATGTGAACAGTTGATTCTCCTCCCTACTCCCATGTGTAGAATGCCAGCAGCTAAGTGTACACACCCCTGACTTGGTTGGAGAATGGCAGTTTATCCTCTAGAGAAATTGAAGAGGCATGTTGCAGACTTGAGGACACTAGGCAGAACAGGGAGTAGACATAGGACAGATAGATAGAAAACAAAGGGATTTCTTGAAATACCAAGGGGTGGGACTTAATTCCCCTACCCACTCTCCCACTCCACTCCACCACTGACCCAAAACACTTGCACTTTATTGCCCAGGCGAGAAATTGTAAGTCTTTTTGGAGGCACTGCACAATCTGAGAGAAAAGATCCTCTTCATAATAATAATAATGTCCATCCTAACACCCAAAAGTAAGGCTTATTCCTTACTTACTCCACAATTAGTTTTATTCCTAAAGAGCTTTTAATCAATTTAAAATAAATATGCACAAACTATCAAAGGTCATCCGACATGTGAGAAAATCCCTTAACATGAAAGATTAAAATCAGATGTCAAAAGATCTATTTGGGCCGGGCGCGGTGGCTCAAGCCTGTAATCCCAGCACTTTGGGAGGCCGAGACGGGCGGATCACGAGGTCAGGAGATCGAGACCATCCTGGCTAACACGGTGAAACCCCGTCTCTACTAAAAATACAAAAACTAGCCGGGCGAGGTGGCGGGCGCCTGTAGTCCCAGCTACTCGGGAGGCTGAGGCAGGAGAATGGCGTAAACCCGGGAGGCGGAGCTTGCAGTGAGCTGAGATCTGGCCACTGCACTCCAGTCCGGGGGACAGAGCGAGACTCCGCCTCAAAAAAAAAAAAAAAAAAAAAAAAAAAAAAAAAAAAAAAAGATCTATTTGATATTTAAAATAAGATTGTTGGCTGGGTGCGGTGGCTCATGCCTATAATCCCAACACTTTGGGAGGCCGAGGCGGGCTGATCATCTGAGGTCAGGAGACCAGCCTGGCCAACATGGTGAAACACCGTCTGTACTAAAAATACAAAAATTAGCCAGGCGTGGTGGCACGTGCCTTTAATCCCAACTACTCAGGAGGCTGAGGCAAGAGAATTGCTTGAACCTGGGAGCCAGAGGTTGCAGTGAGCTGAGATCATGCCATTGCACTCTAGCCTGGGTGACAGAGCAAGACTCCATCTCAAAATAAATAAACAAATAAAATAATATTGTTAAAATGAGACATTAAGCAGAGGTTACATTAAGCAGAGGAAAGGAGAAAAAGAAAAAAAGCAACAGATTTTTATAAATCAGAAAGTAGATGACAGAGTGGTAACTGACTTAGCAGACCAAAGAGAGCCAAGTCCTAAACTGGCAGTGAGGAAAGCTGAGTGAGCCAAGTCCTAAACTGGCAGTGAGGAAAGCAATATATACCACAGAATTTTCTAAAGGCATAAGAATTGGCAAGACTATGGACCTGTAGAACTGGGGGTAAGTGAGGAGTGGAATGGATAAAATAAGAAAAATTGGATGAAAGATATTTAAGAAGCTGTTAGATCCTTAGATTTCCTTCCTCCATTCCACATCTCCAGGTGAGCATCTCTCCCTAACCAATCAATCATGGCAGAAGTCTGCAGCTTATTCCCTGGAGAGGATAAAATAGGGCATCTCTTGATTAGAGGACACCAGGTACAGTAGAGGATGCAGGTATCATTCTGAAAAACAAGGAGACTAAGCGACCTTATGCATAGGTGAAAGCTGAATTCTAAGATCGGAAGCCCTCTTCCCCCACTCTATTGAGCCCAGTAGATTAGAAAACTTTTTTTTTGGCAAATTCGGGTTGAAGCCAGAAGGTTCCCTAACAAATATGTTCTAACCAGGTCATCCTACAGTAAAACTGAAAATCTACAAGCCCCATCCATGAAGTACATGGCTTCCCAATTGGCTTTTATTAACTTATTCTTACTTAAGAACAGGCAGCTAAGAATTTCTAGATACCTAAAGAAAGCTTGTTATTTGGAAAATAGAGACGAAAATTAACAAAAGGAAAGAAAGCAATCTGGTAGAAAGAAACTATGCAGGCAAAAGAAAACACTAGGAAAAAAATTATTTCCAAGAGATACCTGTAACAAACAAAATTTTAAAAAAAATTCAGCACACAAAGAAAAACTTTTTTTTTTTTTTTTTTTTGAGACGGGGTCTTGCTCTGTCGCCCCAGCTGGAGTGCAGTGGCCGGATCTCAGCTCACTGCAAGCTCCGCCTCCCGGGTTGACACCATTCTCCTGCCTCAGCCTCCGGAGTAGCTGGGACTACAGGCGCCCACCACCTCGCCCGGCTAGTTTTTTTTTGTATTTTTAGTAGAGACGGGGTTTCACCGTGTTAGCCAGGATGGTCTTGATCTCCTGACCTCGTGATCCGTCCGTCTCGGCCTCCCAAAGTGCTGGGATTACAGGCTTGAGCCACCGCGCCCGGCCAAGAAAAACTTTTATAAATTAAAAATGTAATAACAGGCCAGGCGCGGTGGCTCATGCCTGTAATCCCAGCACTTTGGGAGGCCAAGGCAGGTGGATCACCTGAGATCACGAGTTCAAGACCAGCCCTGGCCAACATGGTGAAACCCTGTATCAACTAAAAATACAAAAAAAAATAAGCTGGGCATGGTGGCCGGCACCTGTAATCCCAGCTACTTGGGAAGGCTGAGACAGAAGAATTGCTTGAACCCGTGAGGTGGAGGTTGCAGTGAGCCGAGATCACACCAATGCACTTCAGCCTGGGTGACAAGAGCGAAACTCCATTTCAAAAATAAAGAATAAAAATAACAAAAATGGAAATCTTAAGAGAAGGACAAAGTTGAGGAAATCTCAGAAAGAACAGAATAAAACAGAAAAAGAGAAAAAATAGGAGAGGAGAAAATCTGAGAACTGTGATGACAAACAGAAAACCTTAACTGTCCATCAGTTCAGTATGGTTAAATAAACCTCTGTGGAACATTATGTAGTGATTATGATAGTTAAATAGCAGTACTGCTACGAAAAGACCTCTACATTTCATTAACTGAAAAACAATGCAGGCCAGGCTCGGTGGCTCACACCTGTAATCTCAGCACTTTGGGAGGCTGAGGCGGGTGGATCACTTGAGGTCAGGAGTTTGAGACCAGCCTGGCCAACATGGTGAAACCCTGTCTCTACTAAAATACAAAAATCAGCCAAGCGTGGTGGCATGCACTTGTAATCCCAGCTACTCGAGAGGCTGAGGCAGAAGAATCATTTGAATCCAGGAGGCAGGGGTTGCAGTGAGCCAAGATCGCACCACTGCACTCCAGCCTGGGCGACAAGTGCAAAACTCCGTCTTAAAAAAAAAAAAAAAGCAAGTTGCTGAAAATATAGACAGTATGACCCCATTTATATAAAAGGAGGAAAACCCCCTGCAAACCATGTTTCTTTATATGGAAATAGTATGTAAATAAACAGAAAAATATTTTGAATGAAACATATCAAAGTAGTGATTTCTGGAGAGGGGAATAAGATAGAAGAGGAAAGGAAAAAGGTAACACTGTTTTTTATTATATTTCTTTCTTTTCTTTTTTTTGCTTTGAGACTGAGTCTCACTGTGTCACTCTGGCCGTAGTGAAGTGACATGATAATGGCTCACTACAGGCTCAACCTCCCTGGGATCGGGTGATCCTTCCACCTCAGCCTCCCAAGTAGCTGGGACTACAGGCACAGGTCACCAAGCCCAGCTAATTTTTTTTTTTTTTTTTTGTAGGGACAGGGTTTCACTATTTTGCCCAGGCTGGTCTCAAACTCCTGGGGCTAAAGTCATCCAACTGCCTCAGTCTTCCAAAGTACTGGGATTACAAGCATGAGCCACCATGCCTGGCCTATATTTCTTTTCTTTTCTTTCCTTTTCTTTTTTGAGACAGGGTCTGGCTCTGTCACCCAGGCTGGAATGCAGTGGCACAATCTCAGCTCACTGCAACCTCCGTCTCTGGGCTCAAGTCACCCTCCTACCTCAGCCTCCTGAGTAGCTGAGACTACAGGTGCACACTGTCATGCCTGGCTAATTTTTCTTTTTTTGTTTGTTTTTGAGATGGAGTCTCACTCTGTCACCAGGCTGGAGTGCAGTGGCACGATCTTGGCTCACTGCAACCTCCACCTCCCGGGTTCAGGCAATTTTCTGCCTCAGCCTCCCAAGCAGCTGGGATTATAGGCACTTGCCACCATGCCCAGCTAATTTTTTATATTTTTAGTAGAGACAGGGTTTCACCATCTTGGCCAGGTTGGTCTTGAACCCCTGACCTTGTGATCCACTCATCTCGGCCTTCCAAAGTGCTGGGATTACAGGTGTGAGCCATCGTGCCCAGCCAATTTTTGTATTTTTTATAGAGACAGGATTTTGCCATGTTGCCTGGACTGGTCTCAACTCCTGGGTTCAAGGCGATCCACCTGCCTCGGCCTCCAAAGTGCTGAGATGACAGGGATGAGCCACTGCGCCCAGGCTTCTGTATTTCTATTTTTGGAAGTTTTTGCAATGACAGGGTTTTCATGTATGACATTTGTGTAAGTTTTAAAAGAGAAAGAAAAAGAAGGAAACGGGAAAGTGAAAAGCAGAATAAAAAGGATTGGTATAATCTCTGCATAGGAAGTGAATATTATCCTTAATTAGGATTACAAAAACAAAGCAAGACTAAACTAAACGAAACAATAATGACTTTACTTGCTGTGTAACATTCTACTTGCTGAGTAGACAAAGTTACCTCCAAAAAACTTAACATAGAATAAAATATATAGGAAATGAATATTGCATGTTGTTTATATACATTATTGATATATACACAAACTTAGGTATCACAAGTTGTGAACCATCACCAGCTTAAAAAAAATTTTGCTTAAGCTCAGGAGTTTGAGACCAGCCTGGGCAATATGGCAAAACCCCATCTCTACAAAATACACCAAAAAAAATTAGCCAGGAGTGGTGGCATGTGCCTGTGGTCCCAACTACTCAAGAGACTGAGGTGGGATGATCACTTGAGCCCTGGATGTCAAGGCTGCAGTGAGCCGAGATCGTGCCACTGCACTCCAGCCTGGGTGACAGAGGAAGATCCTCTCTCAAAAGAAAACGAACAAAACAAACAAACTCTTTTACAACAGAATCAGAAGAAAAATTTTTCTCCTTACCATCATACTTTTTTTTTTTTTTTTTTTTGAGATGGAGTCTCGCTCTGTCGCCCAGGCTGGAGTGCAGTGGCCAGATCTCAGCTCACTGCAAGCTCCGCCTCCCGGGTTCACGCCATTCTCCTGCCTCAGCCTCCCGAGTAGCTGGGACTACAGGCGCCCGCCAGGTCGCCCGGCTAGTTTTTTGTATTTTTAGTAGAGACGGGGTTTCACCATGTTAGCCAGGATGGTCTTGATCTCCTGACCTCGTGATCCGCCCGTCTCGGCCTCCCAAAGTGCTGGGATTACAGGCTTGAGCCACCGCGCCCGGCCACCATCATACTTTTTAAGAAGTTTGTGAGTCTAGCCAAAAGACTACATACATGTTCAGGAGATACCGTCAGATTTTCCCTAAAAGATTGTTTCAGACTCTCACTGCCCTATTCTGGTAAAGTTCATATGTTTATACATCTTTGTAAAATTCTGCGAGAAACTTCATATTCCTAATTGTTTCAAGAAAACATGAATCTTCCATTTAAGCTGAAGGAGTTAAAAACATACCACTCTGACAAATTGACTATTTTGAATTAAATGCACTTGAAAAGCAGCAGGTGCAAAAAGATCCTTCTAGCCTCTTTTCTGTTTCTTAAAAGCAGGAGATGAAATTCCATGTGAAAGACACCCTCCCTATACCAAAAGGAATAAAATATCCTTATCCTCTAGGATGAAGTTGAGACCAAAAGAATTCTGTACAGACTTTGTTAAAATAACTCTTATCTTTTAAGCCTCCCCACACAATTTAGCTGCTTTTTCACAGCTACTATTCTGTCCAATTCAGTATACCAGTGATTGACTCTAACTGCTTCTTTGGGTCTTCACTTCCTTATGAGGGCTCCTATGCCATGTAAAATTTGTATTAAGTACATTTGTATGTTTTTCTCCAGTTAATGTCTTATGCCTTATGTCAATTTAATTCTCAGACCCAGCTGGGACCCTAAAAGGATGGAAGTGGAGTTTTGCCACTCCTACAAAGCCCAAGGGTTCTGGAAATGTGTATGGGAACAAAGTTGAAGCCAAAATATTTTAAAAGTAAATTTCAGCACCTGATCTTTTGTTCCTAAATGATATCCTCATTTTAGGTTTTAACTTCATGGTGAAAAATACAGAGTAAACAATTAGCCAAGCACAGTGGTACATACCTGTAGTTCAAGCTACTCTAGAAGCTGAAGTAGTAGGATTGCTTGAGTCCAGGAGTTTGATCAAGTTCAGTCTGGAAACATAGTGAGACCATGTCTTTTATATCATAAAATATTATAAATATTACATATATATGTATGTGGAGATAATAATGCACTACAAGTAGCCTTTGCTTCAAAGTTATTAAAAATAATGTGTTCCTAATTCTGTGAGCAAACGCTGTGATGTACATTTTGTGACACAGAATATGAGATTAAGATCCTTCACTAAAAATTCTATTCAATATAGAGTAAACTGAGTAGTCTAAAGACTAAAATGCCTCCTAACTGCCAAATTCCAGTGTCTGGATTATTGCAGAGACATCCTACTGTCATCTCTAGCAAAAGTCCTGAACGACAAAAGGAGGAAAAATAAGTGGCAAGGCGAGGAAAATAAAATCATTGAAGTTTGGCATATCTTTTAGAAGAGCAAAAGTTGGCCGGGTGCGGTGGCTCAAGCCTGTAATCCCAGCACTTTGGGAGGCCGAGACGGGCGGATCACGAGGTCAGGAGATCGAGACCATCCTGGCTAATACGGTGAAACCCCGTCTCTACTAAAAAAGACAAAAATCTAGCCGGGCGAGGTGGCGGGTGCCTGTAGTCCCAGCTACTCGGGAGGCTGAGGCAGGAGAATGGCGTAAACCCGGGAGGCGGAGCTTGCAGTGAGCTGAGATCCGGCCACTGCACTCCAGCCCGGGCGACAGAGCGAGACTCCGTCTCAAAAAAAAAAAAAAAGAAGAAGAGCAAAAGTTAGTTTTCTTTTCCTTTTTTTTCTTTAGAGATGCAGTTTCGCTCTTGTTGCCCAGGCTGGAGTGTCCACCTCCCGGGTTCAAGCAATTCTCCTGCCTCAGTCTTCCGAGTAGCTGGGACTACAGGCATGAGCCACCACACCCGACTAATCTTGTATTTTTAGTAGAGATTGGGTTTCTCCATGTTGGTCAGGCTGGTCTCAAACTCCCCACCTCAGGTGATCCGCCCACCTCAGCCTCCCAAAGTGCTGGGATTACAGGCGTGAGCCACTGCACTTGGCCAGCAAAAGTTAGTTTTCTTCCTAATTTTCTAGGCTATATTTTATAATACTCTAAACTAATCTTCCAATTCATAAAATATTCTTAGCTTTTAAATGATCATCTATTCTGGTTAGGAGTGGTGGCTCACACTTGTAATTCCAGCACTTTGGGAGGCCGAGGTGGGCGGATCACCTGAGGTCAGGAGTTCAAGACCAGCCTGGCTAACATGGTGAAACCCCATTTCTACTAAAAATACAAAAAATTAGCCAGGTGTGATGGCAAGCGCCTGTAATCCCAGCTACTCGGGAGGCTGAGGCAGGAGAATTGCTTGAACCCGGGAGGCAGAGGTTTCAGTGAACCGAGATCGCACCACTGCACTCCAGCTTGGGCAACAAGAGCAAAACTTCGTCTCACAAAAAGAAAAAACAAAAAAAAAGATCATCTGCTCAATATTTGCCATTTGTTTCTTTCCCTAGCTGTTAGATTAAGGTTTTTTACTGAATTTAGTAAACTAATGGCTTACTTGACATTTATCACAACAAATACAAACAAGTAAGTAATGTAAAGCCACTCTTTTGTTATTTGGAAGTTTAGTCACAAGAAGCTATTTCCCCTTTCACGCTTTTATTTTTTATTTTCTTATTTTTATTTTTTACTTTTTTCTTTTTAAACAGAACCATAGCTTATAATATTTTTTACTTCTTAAATAACAGCTTCACTGAGATATAACTCACATTATCAAATTCTTATTATTTATGGATCCTCTTACCATAATCTCTCTTTCAGCTGTACCTAACCACTCAAAGAAAATTTCTCTCATTGTTCCATTTGTGAGCTATTAATCCCAAGAATAGTAGTGCATTTGCAAAAGATAGTGGGGAGTTTTGACAAAAAATTAGAAGTAGTTTCTGAAGCCAATTTTAATGTATCCAGAAGTCTTCTTTAGAATTTCCATACAAGTTTCCCAATCCTGTGATCTAAACTACCTACTTTCCTTAAATTGCCAGCATTAAATTCAGTATAAAAATCTTTAAAACAAATCTTTATTCCTCACTACTTTATGGGTTAAAAATACTTTTGTGGACTTGCCTAGGAACCTACCATTTATAACTCTTTCTATGGAAAAAATACATCAAAAATTCTAAAATACATTTTAAAACAAACTTTTAGAATACAATTTGTTTAGAAATTGAGGTTTTTTTGTAAATATGGACCAGAAAACTCCTAGCAATCTATAAATCACTGTAAAGATGTACTTGCTTCTTTGGCAGGGAACTGATAAATTTAGAAACATAATATGTGAGCCAGCTATCCTCTGAAAAATAGGAATTAAATAAGATAATTTTAAAAGCAATATCTTATTTTCCTTTTTGCTCTTTTTTAGGGAAACTTATCCTTTTCATTAACAATGAGGAAAAAACTCCACTTTACCTAATGAGGTACCAACGCTACATGTGTTGGCTATGCAAATAGTTTTATTACAGTGTAAAATCTTAAAACAAAACATTTTATGTCTATTTGAAACATCATCTTAAATTCAAATGCCATAGATTTTAGAAATAATAAGTAACTATTTAATTCAACATGCACATTTGTCATCTGACAGGTATATTTTATACAACCACTTCCTGAAGACATCTAGTAATAATTTTCCAAGGTCTTCTTTAGCTACTTTCCCAATATTATAATGTTTTAATTATCTTCAGTCTTCTGATTTACTATCAGTTTCTAATTTACCACTCCATAAATAAAATGTTTAAGTTTTAATTCCTTACATTTCAGGAAGAGGATCAGAAATAACAAGTAGCCATAAACAAGTATTTTTAGTTTGCCAGTATTTCCATTTCCTATAAAAATATCAAAAAATACATCTTTATGTCATTATAGCAGATTTCAAAATATCACTCTCGGGTTGCAGAATTCCCTAGTAATTGACATTTTGGTTATCTTCAAGAAAGCCAAAAACTGAAAGCAATATAGAGATTAAATACAGGAAAATGCTTCCTAATCTACTGGTAAAATTAAGGCTATAGTCTTCTGCCTATTAACACAAACAAAATACTCTAAAATCCAATTTAAAAGTTAAGGATAACAAAAGTATAACTCCTTTAAAAATTAATCAAGATCATAGAAGTTTTACTTATGTACAAATATAAGAAAATTTTTATCCTTGGAGATGAAATTTTATAGAACATGCTACAAATCACAGATATACTACCAGTGAATGAATAGCATTTTATGTTCTTCCTTAATCCAAAAACAAAATTTTAGATGCAAAGAAAAAATTATGTTCATAATACATTTAAATCACAAACCATAGTACTCATTATGCAGTCAACCTAACAAGATAAAACATTCAGGCACCAGAAAAATATAAACTCTTTCTATCCTTTGAAGAGATGTAAAGTCATTGATACTCCATGAAGTCATCCTTTTCAGACGAAGTCTTTGTACTATATCTCTCATTAATGATAGTACAGATGTGTCAACATCCTTGGAATTTTTTTTACTATGATTAAACTAGCTATATCCATCTCATGAGTCTCTTCTTTGATGAGCCGTATTTTCCCCCTTTCCTGCATTATCCACAGTGTTAGTAATGATTAGAACTAAAACAGACTTAATTACAGTACCTTTCAAACAGTTACTAAATATAGGTTTTTGTTCAGTCAACTGTGATTGTCCGTGAATCATAGAAGTATTTAAAACAAGATGCATAGGATTCTATTAAATTATTGCTGGGACTTAAGCTTTTTATGTAGGTATTTATAAAACAGAAGCAACTTACATTTGGAGAATAAATTAAACTTTTAACAAACTGAACTTTGTTTTGCCACACTGGTGTCAAATTGGCAATACTTAAAACACTGAGATTGACAAGTATAGTATATATATTTGCCCATTCATTTTGAAACAAAGAAAAAGCATTGCTTCTGTAGGGGCCAGCCAAAAAAAGATCAAAGCAAACTTGAGACCTAGCTATACTTTCAGTCAAGATAAAGAAGAAACCCTCTGACTCACTTTTTACACATTTCACAAAGTGTCAATCTGTGCTTTCTTTCATTGGTTCTTTTCCCAAAATTCTCCTTCTTCCTTCCTTGAGAGACCTAGATGGCTGCCACTAATTAGATATATTAATACCAATACAAAGACAATATGCTATTTGACATAGAATATATGTTACTTGGTTGAATTACTTGGTGAATAATGTTATGTTTTTCAGGCTTATTATCATAATTCACTAATCTAAAAGAATCTAGAAAGTAAGTCTTTCAAACCTTCCACATTTGTGTTTATAATTAGTCAAGTAAGGGCAATTACATTGTTTTTAGAAATAATGATTTTATGAGTTAAAAGGACACACACCAAATTCATGAGAGGTTGCCTCTTACAGGAAGAAAGGGGATAGAAAATGGGGCACGAGGGGAGAGGATAAAGGATACTTCAGCTTTATCTATTGATGCTGTATAATTTTTATAAAAAATACTTGTATTTGAAAATTTCTCAAAATAAAAATTTAATTTAAAAAACTGTAGAAACTTAAATATAATCTTCATCACTGCCAACCAATTTTCTCTATAGAAAATTGCAATGTGAGGAGTTTCCAATGGTGATATACTAGTAACTCTCTTTCTTACATCTTTAAAAGTCCCAATTATCCAATAAGTCATGGAGAAAATGACTTTTCTCAAGGACTTTTCTCATGATTTTTCTCATGAAGAAAATAGTCCAAATTAGGTTATAATTTCTCAAAAGACCCCATAAGTACGAATTATTTATTATAACTGATACATCTTTGAGGTCCAGAATCCACTTCTACCTGTGTAACAAGAACTTTGCAAAGATATCTTACAGTATTAACATAATTCATCTTACATTCTCAGACATGAAATATTATTTCCATCTGGGAAGATTTCTGTAACTATTAGAATTTTAAATCTCTCCAAGCCACATGAATATATTCTTCCATTAAATTATAAAACACAAATCATTTGTATTTGTTCTTCAGTAGTGAGATATTAGAGGACATATAAATGGACAATGACCAGACCATACATGAAGACAGAACTCTGACCTACAATCTCTTCAGCAACCAGCCTGGAAATCCAAATCACAATCTTGGCAGCAATCACCCCAGGACAGGGAGGATTGGATCAATGACTGCCAGCTTCTCTATTTTTGTGCCCCAACTCCTACATGCTTTCAACTCAAGGCCAACCAGAGAAAGCCAACTATGTTTCCTGAATTAATTCCCTTAGATGCTCTGCTTTTAGATAGCTGGCCTTCAACTTCCCCATGCCAACAACCTCCAATTAGAGCATACTTTAACATCTTTTTTTCACTATAAAACTTGCCTACTCCTTTTTGAGTCTGCCCAATGAAAGTGATGTTGGCTGACTTCCTTGTTATTGCAAGATTTGAATAAATGAATTCTGTTGATTCTCATTTGGGTGGCCTTTGCTTATTTTCATAGTAGTGTAAAAATCATGCAAAAAGAAAATTAACGCTAGGCTAGGCACGGTGGTTCACTCCTATAATCTTAGCACTTTGAGGGGCTAAGGTGGGCAGATCCCTTAAGCTCAGAGTTCAAGACCAGCCTGGGCACCATGGCAAAATTCCATCTCTACCAAAAAAAAAAAAAAAAAAAAAAAATTAGCTGGTCATGGTGATGCGGACCTGTAGTCCCAGTTACTTGGGGGTGCTGAGGCAGGAGGATCACTTAAGCCTGGTAGATCAAGGCTGCAGTGAGCTATGATTGTGCCACTGCACTTCAGCCTGGGTGACAAAGTGAGACCTTGACTCAAAAAAAAAAAAAAAAAAATAGTAATAATACTATGAGCATTTTGAGCATTTTGTTCCACTCCAACCAAGATCAAGTTTCAGTCTTGCTACCTCTACATAGCTCTTGTTCTGTTTGCCAGCTACCCCATATGAACCAACTTGCTTCATTAGATACATGGTTTTCCACTGCTTAGAAAATAAGTTTTGTATTCTTCAATGTTTGATACTTCAGACTCAAATTGGTATAGTTTCTTCCTTGGGAATTAAGATCATTTTAAAACAAAGAAAAGATTCTGCTTTATTTTAGAAAAACAGTAATGTTGATAGTATAATATAGAACTAAATAGTGCAATAAAATATTTGCCATCAATCTGTGTGTATATATATGCAGCAAACATCAGGAGGTAATTCCTAAATTTTGTTAATATTAAAGAGATAAATCATATCAACTTACAAAGAGTTATGAAAATGTATCTATACTATATTGAAGTTGTTTTGAATAAAATGTTAGCTTAGGCCTATGATGGTGTGAAACTGAATAATTCAAATTTAAAGCTGGCAGAATTTTAGATTATTTTGAGCCTTGAGAGGAATGTGGTTACATGACCTGAGTCAGTAGCATGCAGCTGCAAGTCCTGCTTTTTCCTGTAAATGACTAGGAAAAGCGTTGCAGCTCAAGATCTCTTCAGATTATCACCCCTGCTCACTGAATGTTAAAGCAGTCTTCCCTGAAATGTAACAAACTATAACCAATACTTCCTTGAAATGTAACAAACTATAACATATATGGACTGACCTTGCATAGAAAAATGTTACAACCCTGTTAACTGCCTATATAAATGCAACCCCAACTTCCCCACTTTGGAACACTTGCTCCCTTGTGTTTGGGGTCTGTGTTTCCCAGGTGGCTGTCATTTTTTATTTGTTTTTAGTAGCAAGGGACTGGAGGATATACAAATGGACAATGACCAGACTATACATGAAGACAGAACTCTGACTCTTCAGCAACCAGCCCACAAAAACAAATGGACAGTGATCAGACCATACTTTGTGTTTAAATAAACTCTATACTTTATCGTATTTTCTGAATCTCATTATTTAAGGTTGACATTTTGGTCACCACGAAGGGACTCAAAGCAGACCTCCAGTGATATCTGTCACTTTGCTGACAACCAGAATGCTGGTACCAACACAAATGACTTTCATTCACCCAATCTCGCTGGAGTCAACGGAAATCTCTGGTAAGGCATCTCTCAGGGTCTGAACCTCTCAGCTTGGTAGAGTTTCAAACATTAAATTTATTTATTTTTCTTTTACTTATTTTTTGAGACAGATTCTCACTTTGTGGCCCAGGCTGGAGTGCAGTGGTGCAATCTTGGCTCACTGCAACCTCTGCCTCCTGGGTTCAAGCAATTCTCCTGCCTCAGCCTATGGAGTAGCTGGGACTACAGGTGCGTGCCACCATGCCCAGCTAATTTTGTATTTTTAGTAGAGACGGGGTTTCACTGTGTTGGCCAGGCTGGTCTCAAACTCCTGACCTCAGGTGATCTGCCTGCCTCAGCCTCCCAAAGTGCTGGGATTATAGGCATGAGCCACCACGCCTGGCCTCATTAGAATTTCTGTAACTTTTTATCTCATTTGAAACTTTGGTCAGGGAGAAAACAGTTTATCTTTGAAAAGAGGAAATGAATCTTTGTGGCTTAAGCAAAATTTGTAATTTTAAAACTAACCAGATTCTGAAGCTCGGTTCAACTGACAACTGACAAATATAAATATTCTTCTTCCTCTTTTTTTTTTTTGAGACAGGATCTCCCTTTGTTGCCCAGGGTGGAATGCAGTAATGATAATCATGGCTCATTGAAGCCTCAACTTTCCAGGTCCAAATGATTCACTCACTTCAGTCTCCCAAATAGATGGAACTACAAGTGTGTGCCCCCACACCTGGATTTGCTAGAGAATTTGAATTAAACATTTAAACTTTCAATCCCAGATTCTCTGACTTATATCAATTCGTTCATCTTTGATAAAGCCAAATAGGACAGCAAAGGCACATTAGAGAAATCCTTTAGAGAACTTCCACAGATTTTGAAGCAGATTGTGAATGGGCCTGCAACACTGCCAAAGCTTTACTAGATGCTATCCCCTTGGTTTTTCAAAAAGTGGTTGATTGGGACAAAATACAACATCAACAAAATTTTCATGAGCCTTGTCTTAGTCTGTCTTTGTGTTGCTATAAAGGAATACCTAAGGCAGGGTAATTTATAAGAAACGAGGTTTATTTGGTTCACAGTTCTGAAGACTGTACAAGAAGTATGGTGCCAGCATTTGCCTCTGGTGAAAGCCTCCAGCTGCTTCCACCCATGGCAGAAGGAGAAGGGGAGCTGGTGTGCAGAGATCACATGGCAAGAGAGGAAGCAATTGAGGGGAAGTGCCAGGCTCTTTTTAACAATCAGCTCTTCAGAATGAGAACTCATTCATTACTGTGAGGATGGCACCAAGCCATTCATGAGTGATCTGCCCCCATAAGCCAAACATCTCCCACTAAGTCCCTCCAACTTTGGGGATCAAATTTCAACATGAAATTCGAACGGGACAAATATCCAAACTATATCAAACCTTTGATGTCATACTATGAAAGATTTGGGGAAAAAACATTAAAAAATATTCAGGTCTATCAGAATAAAGTTATACTAACCACCAAAATGATACTTTCTGTAACTTAAACTTTTGTTTTTGAGACGGAGTCTCACTCTGTCACCCAGGTTGGTGTGCAATGGCACAATCTTGGCTCACCACAACCTCTGCCTCTTGGGTTCAAGTGATTCTCATGCCTCAGCCTCCTGAGTAGCTGGGACTACAGCCGGCATGCCACCATGCCTGGCTAATTTTTTTTGTATTTTTAGTAGAGACAAGCTTTCGCTATGTTGGCCAGGCTCGTCTTGAACTCCTGACCTCAGGTGATCTGCCCGCCTTGGCCTCCCAAAGTGCTGGGATTACAGATGTGAGCCATAGTGCCTGGCCTTGTAACTCAAACTGTATAAATGGATTAAATTAAGAATTAGCAATTATAAAAAAGAAACAATGCACCAGTTAGTTATCCTTCAAACTCATTATCTAGTTTATTTTGCTGAATATATGTCCCATACCCTAACCAAGGAAGAAAAGGAAAGGGAAGTTAAACAGGGAAGGAAAGCAAGTAAGGTCATGAGTTTACAATTAAAACAACTGTCCAACCAATTATAACCCCTAAAAAGCCTTTTTAAACTCCAAAACTACCCAATCTCCTGCACTGCAATGACTGCAAAAAAAAGCCTGGACATTTCACAAAGGATTGTAGAAAATTAAAATGGAAAGAATGAAAACAGGCCAAAGAAAAGGAAGAATAGGAGTGCCCTGAGGAAATCAAAAGAGGGAACTTCCCTCTTCTCCTCACTAATACCTTAGGAGTAACTGAAATAATTTTAAGTGGAAAACAAACCAAGTTCTTTAAAAATTAAAAAAAAAAAAAAACGTTTTTTGAAAACTATTGTTAGCGAGGGCCTACATTGTTTTTGTTTTTGTTTTTGTTTTGTATTGAGACAAGGTCTCATTCTGTCACCCAGGCTGAATCGCAGTAGTGCAATCTTGGCTCACTGCAACCTCCACCTCCCTAACTCAAGCCTGAGCCTCCTGAGTTGCTGGGACTGCAGGTGTGTACCACCATGGCTGGCTGATTTTTATATTTTTTGTAGAGACAGGGTTTTGCCTTGTTGCCCAGGCTGGTCTTAAACTCTTGAACTCAAGCGATCGACCCACCTTGGCCTCCCAAAGTGCTGCAATTACAGGCATGAGCCACTGTGCCTGGCCCCAAACACAAGCTCTTAATGACACCAGAGCTACATTATCAATAATAAATTCCACCTTCTTACAAAGTCTCATTCCTTGGAGTCAAAAACCAATACAGATGTGGGTATAACAAATACTCCTATAACAGCATATAAATCTCAACCTATAGTTTTTCAGTTAGGTTCCCTAGAGGGAACACATGTTTTCCTCTTAGTTCCCTCTGCTCCCATGCATTTGATAAGGATAAATATTTTAAATTATATAATATCCATATCTCTTCTCAAAAGGGGGAAGTGTATTTAGAATTAGAAGGTAAAACAAAATTGTGAGACACAAACATTTTTCCAAATCTGATCCTTTTAATTGCAATTTGTATTGCCATAGAGGATACTAAATTGTTAAATAATAAAGAACTAGAAGCGCTGTTAAAAGTAGTGCCTGATTAGTTGTAGTCAAAATTCTCCACTGATACCAGGAAAATTATCTTAACTCCTCCAATCAAAATCCAGATAGATCCATCAAAATCTTTCCCAAATCTTAAGCAATACCCTCTAAGATTGAAGGCCTTAGAGGGAGTAAGATCTGTAGTTTTGGATTATATAAAAAGAGGCTTGGCCGGGCGCGGTGGCTCAAGCCTGTAATCCCAGCACTTTGGGAGGCCGAGATGGGCGAATCACGAGGTCAGGAGATCGAGACCATCCTGGCTAAAACGGTGAAACCCCGTCTCTACTAAAAAATACAAAAAACTAGCCGGGCGAGGTGGCGGGCGCCTGTAGTCCCAGCTACTCGGGAGGCTGAGGCAGGAGAATGGCGTAAACCCGCGAGGCGGAGCTTGCAGTGAGCTGAGATTGCGCCACTGCACTCCAGCCTGGGCGACAGAACGAGACTCCGTCTCAAAAAAAAAAAAAGAGGCTTGATTATTCCTTGTACAAGCCCATGTAACACTCTAATCCTTCCCATAAGAAAATCTAATGGTAGAGGTTAGAAATTTGTACAGAATCTAATAGCAATTAATAATATAGCTATTCTTCAACATCTGGTAGTAATAATTTTGGGTAACATGATTTTTGCCTTTTAAAAAGCTTAAAATCCAGGCAGGGCATGGTAGCTCTTGCCTGTAATCCCAGCACTTTGGGAGGCCAAGGCGGGCGGATCACGAGGTCAGGAGTTCAATAGCAGCCTGACCAACATGGTGAAACCCTGTGTCTACTAAAAATACAAACATTAGCCGGGTGTGCTGGCACATGCCTGTAATCCCAGCTACTCAGGAGGCTGAGGCAGGAGAAGTGCTTGAGCCCAGGAGATGCAGGTTGCAGGGAGCCGAGATCACGCCACTGCACTCCAGCCTGGGTGACAGAACAAGACTCCATCTCAAAAAAGAAAAAACAAAATCCCCCCAATTTGGCTTCTCTAAGATTTATTTATCAATTTCCTTCTACTTCTGTTCCTCCTTCCTTTTGTCATCTTTGATATCAAATGAAGAAATCTAGAGGAGACTTCTAGTGGTCCTGAAACCCCTTAAGGAACGTAGAAAAAGGTACCGCACACCGACCTTTTGGGGTCTTTTGCTTTCTTTGTGGAGTCCCAAGACCTACGGAAGGTTTTTCTCAGGTCTAAAATGTTGCTCTCTCTCCCTTATCTCTTTGGCTTTTGGGGATACCAGGGATTATTTTGTACTATGAGAAAACATGACCTTTGAGTATGCAATAGCTGAAAGTCACTGGTGAGGACTGCAGCTACGGAGGTAGCTGAGTAGCTGACAGCATTTACAATGAGCGGTTATTACTGCAGGAGACTACTCATTTCTTCCTGCATATAGATAAGAAAAGAGTGGTTTTGACCCTTAGGGTCTATAGAAACAGTTGCCACTAAGGCGTAAGACTCCCATGGAGGATGGGCTGATCACAGAGTAGCTGATTAATGTTGGGCTACCCACCAGTCTTGGGGGAATGTCCTTGCAGCAAGGGGCACTGTAGAAGCATTGCACTGTCCAATCCTGTGGCATTTCCCTAGTTTTGAAGACCTAGGATTCAATGTAAAAATGAGTTCCTTGATTTGAGGGGATCTACGTGTTCTGCCTTCCAGCTGTGTCTAATTTTCACATATTTAAATATATGTCCTATAAACTGCATGCTTTCTTTGACCTATTCATTTAAGGGCTCCACCCTGAAGTTAGTAATCCAATCAAGAAAAAAGCTAAGTTGAAAGGGCTACCTATCTAATTAGATTGGTCTCCAAAATACAACTTTCTGGCATTTAACTGGCTATTTAGAAACTCTTTGTGAAAGAGATCTGCATTTATAAAGAAAATCTCCATGTGTAAGGACATCTCCTTCTCTGCATCTAAACCACAAGAAATATGGGGGAAGACACTGGCTTAAAGTTTACATAAGAAACCTTACCTCTGTTTAAAACTACCTGGCAATCTTGTCTTGTCTGGCCCTTTACCTATGGCCTTCTTTGTCTCAACAAATAATGGTGTTTAGATCTAAGTTCTGTGCCCTAGGGATGTAAATTTTCACCTAACAATCATGTCTTTGAAAGTGCAGATTTGCCGGGCGCGGTGGCTCAAGCCTGTAATCCCAGCACTTTGGGAGGCCGAGACGGGCGGATCACGAGGTCAGGAGTTCGAGACCATCCTGGCTAACATGGTGAAACCCCGTCTCTACTAAAAAAAAAATACAAAAAGCTAGCCAGGCGAGGTGGCTGGCACCTGTAGTCCCAGCTACTCGGGAGGCTGAGGCAGGAGAATGGCGTGGGCCCGGGAGGCGGAGCTTGCAGTGAGCTGAGATCCGGCCACTGCACTCCAGCCTGGGCGACAGAGCGAGACTCCGTCTCAAAAAAAAAAAAAAAAAAAAAAAAAAAGAAAGTGCAGATTTGCTGTTGTCTAGCTAACAACTATTTACCACAATATAATAGGCAATTAAAGAGACTGATAGTCTAAAAAGGGGAGATAAACTATTTGAAAACTGACAAAGAATCTTTGTTTTTTTGTTTGTTTGTTTTTTGAGACAGGGTCTCCTTCTGTCACCCAGGCTGGAGTGCAGTGGCTGCAATCATGGCTCACTGCAGCCTCAACTTCCCAGGCTTAAGCAATCCTCCTGCCTCAGCCTTCTGAGTAAATGGGACTACAGGTGTGCACCACCATACCTGGCGAATTTTTGTAGAGACGGGTTTCACCATGTGCCCAGACTGGTCTGAAACTCTGGGCTCAAATGATCTTCCTGCCTCGCCTCTGCCTCCCCAAGTGCTGGGAATACAGGCACAAGCCACTATGGCTGGCCCAGGATTGCATAATCTTTTTTTTTTTTTTGAGACAGAGTCTCGGTCTATCTCCCAGATTGGAGTGCAGTGGCACAATCTCGAGTCACTGCAACCTCTGCCTCCCTGGTTCAAGCAATTCTCCTGCCTCAGCTTCCCAAGTAGCTGGGACTGCAGACACCTGCCACCACGCTCAGTTAATTTTTGTATTTTTAGTAGAGACGGGTTTTCACCATGTTAGCCAGGCTGGTCTCGAACTCCTGACCTCAGGTGATCCACCCACCTCAGTCTCCCAAAGTGATGGGATTACAGGTGTGAGCCACTGCACCCAACCATATTATGCTATCATATCTTAACTGAGGAAACAGAAAGTTCTCATCTTCCAAAAGCAACCTCAGCTCAATAAACAGAGTTAATAGCATTAGTTAGAGCTTGTCATGGACAAAAGGAATAACTGCAAATATTTATACAGGCAGCAGATATGCTGTCAGAGTAGCTCATGACTTTGGAGTGGTATGCAAACAAAGATAATTTTTTTTTTGAGACAGGGTCTCACTATGTTGCCCAGACTGGTCTTGAATTCCTGCGCTCAAGTGATCCTTCTGTTGATATGCACAGGAGGCAGGGAACTACTAAATAGAAAAGGGTGGGGTCCCTGGCAAGGGTTCCACCCTCAAGCCTGGACCTGCAGCCCTAAATGAGAACTTCACATCCCCATTTTCCCACCTGAATGTTCCCTTTTACCCCATCACACCCCCTATCCTGTGTCCATAAGAACCCCAGACCCCAAACTCAGCAGACACACAGAAGAGAGAAGCATCTGAACATTGAGAGTGGAAGAAGTAGCTGGACATCAGAGACTATAGTCAGAGAGGAGTTCAGCCGGGGATGGTAGGAGAGGAGTTCAGTCAGGACGCCTGAACTCCAGGGGAAGACCACTTTCCCACTCCATCCCCTTTCCAGCTCCCCAGCCCACTAAGAGCCACTTCCTTTGCTCAATAAAATCTCTGCATTCACCATCCTTCAAGTCTGTATGACCTCATTCCTTTTAGGCATTGGACAAGATTTTGGGACACACTGGGTGCAGGAACCCAAAAAGGCTGTCACACTGGCCCTTTGCCCTCATTGGCAGAGGGCAGGTGCTCCTCACAATGAGGCAAAAAGCCTACTGAGCTAGTGACATGCCCTCTGGGGCTCTAGGGGTTGCTGGCAATCCCTCCCAGATGGCAGAGCTAAAAGAGCATTGAACACGCTTGGATCCTGCTGTGGGGCCCGTACAGGGCCTGCTCCCACTGGAGAGAAGTGGCCGGCTGGTACCAGCATTCGTTTGCCCTGGCTCCTGCATCCGCTCACCTGCATGCTCCTACTCCCATGAAGGGCTCAGAGCTGCAGGCTGAGAAAACAAGCCACCCCTTCATGAGTCTCACAAAGGGGTCAAGGGAACTCTTGTGTTTCATTGCCTCGGCCTCCCAAAGTGTTGGGATTACAGGCGTGAGCCATCAAGCCCAGAAAACGAAGAGGATTTTTAACCTCTTCTGATCTGTCCATTAAAAATGGACACCATGTTTCAGAATTATTAGAAGCCATATTATTGCCCAAATCATTAGCCATTATCAAGATCTGAAGCCATTCAAAGTCAGACATTCCAGAAAGCAAAGTACATCATTTAGCAGATAATACAGTAAAAAGGGCTACTCTAAGTGTATTTGACTAAGAAAATCAACCCATTTTTAGCTTTTAAGAAAGCATTTGATTTTGACATAAAATTAGCTCAACATAAAGCTCCAAAAAAGAACAAGAAAATTGGGAAACAAAAGGGGAAACATACTCCTCCAAGACTGGGCTATGGTATGGACCAAATGATCTACCCATACTTCCAACCAAATTACAGTCAACTTTCTGAACTTATGTACACAATTTAACTCATTGGTGCCCTAATAAAATGATTATTTGGGGAAAACAGTATTATTGGAGGCCTTCCCCAACTGTGGATTGGTATATAGTTATACAATCATTGCCACATCTGCCCAAAACATAATCCAGGGAAACCTTTAAATAGCAATCAAAGTCATTTTCTTCTACCTGAAAGCCCCTTCAAGGTAGGACAACTATATTTTATTCAGTTACCACCATCAAAAGGATACAAACACATTCTAGTGATGAATTATATGTTTTCTCCTTGTATAGAAGCATTTCTATGCAGAAGAGCAACAGCATTAGCAGTAAGTAAAATTCTTAGGGAAAATTATTTCAAATTGGGGAGTTCCTCTAGAATTTCATAGCAACAGGGGTACTCATCTTACCGGACAAATAATCCAGTCAATATAAAATCTAACCGATTCTCCAACATTTCCATTATGCATATTGCCCCCAGTAATCTGGGTTAGTGGAACACACAAACAGAATCATCAAAACTAAATTGGCTGAGGCTTTTAAAATTCCTTCGCCAAAAGCTCTTCCATTGGTTTTGCTTAGCCTAAGATCAATCCCTTTTGATAAATACTGGCTGTCTCCATTTGAAGCAGGCAGACCTATGAAATTGACTCCAGGAAACTGAATCTATTGTATTAAAAGGATTTTTTTTTTTTTAATTGTAATGGCCTTGTAAGGCAGCTAACTAAAAACTGAGTAAAAGTTTCCACTGTAAGCTCCTGGAAGACGAAGAACCCAAGGACCAAGGACTTCAACCAGGAGTCTTTGTCTATTGGAAACAGCAGCTTTTTATTTATTTATGTATTTTTTTTAAGCATCTCACTTTGTCACCCAGGCTGGAGTGCAGTGGTACAATCTAGGCTCACTACAGCCTCAACCTCCTGAGTTCAAGCGATTCTACTGCCTCAGCCCCCTAAAAGTAGCTGGGACTACAGGAACATGCACCACACCTGGCTAATTTTTCATATGTTTTATAGAGATGAGGTTTCGCTATGTTGCCCAGGCTGGTCTCGAACTCCTGGGCTTAAGTGATCCACCCACCTCGTCCTAACCAAGTGCTGGGATTACCGGCGTGAGCCACTGTGCCCAGCCAGAAACAGCATCTTTTAAAGGACTCCCTCCAACCAAGGTTAAATTATCTTATCAAGTGCACCTAACTAACCCTTTGCTGCTAAACTAAAAGGAAACAATTCTTGGATACTCGTCACCCATTTAAAGAAAGTCACTTTGTCAATTTGGACTTCATCTCAAGCCAGTGATCTAAAATTGAAATTCTCCAGAGCCAACAAGGACAAGAAAAAGACAGCATCTGAGGTAGTCAGCTTTCCCAAGACACTGAACCAGGCCTGTATCTAAATGAACTCTTAATATTGATAATCATAATAGATGGAGAAGATCATCCTTTGCAAGTTCCCACTAAATTTATTTTTATCCCTTGTTCTTATGTTTTGTTGTTGCTATCACCAGCTCTTGTCTATGAAGCAAACATCTTCCTGTAATGGACTCAAGACCATGCTGATAGATTACAGGAAAACATTTGTTGGATACATAGCCTCATGCACCTTTCCAGTGGATCTGGCCAACCATGGTGGGTACTGCCTTTCCAAGGACAAGACCGAATAGAAGACCAGAAATATATCCGTGCTTCTCAAAAACAATCATCAGTGCTTAACACTTAGTATGACTAAGGATAACGTACATCACTGGCCTATTGATAATACTTTATAAAGCAAGGGGCATGGGAAGAGATTTTTCAGTAGATAAAACCAGTATGTTAGCTTTTTGTTTTTGCTTTTGTTTTTTAAGACGGAGTCTCCCTCTGTCGCCCAGGCTGGAGTACAGTGGCGTGATCTCGGCTCACTGCAACCTCCACCTCCCTGGTTCAAGCAATTCCCCTGCCTCAGCTTCCTGAGTAGCTGGGATTACATGCACACCACGCCCGGCTAATTTCTGTATTTTTGGTAGAGACAGGGTTTCACCATGTTGGTCAAACTAGTCATGAACTCCTGACCTCAGGCTGTCTGCCTGCCTCAGCCTCCCAAAGTGCTGGGATTACAGGCATGAGCCACCGCGCGTGGCCTAAAGCCAGTATGTTAGTTTAATGCTAGTGCTGCCCCAACTGAAATCAAGTTGTCAACTGAAAAATGAGACAACTTGAATTGGGGATGGTATAACACAAACTTGGGACTGTTTCATCTGGCATAACCCTCTCTTTTGGTCAGCTTCATCAGCTTTCTCCCTTACGTTGAGAACAAAAGGAGCAAACTGAAGATACATGGCCCAATAATGAAACCACCTTTGCCACTAGAAATACGGGATGGAAAACTAAGGAACACTGTATGCACATCATTATATTACAAATAACTGATTGGCATGCCACTGAATGGGCATTGGGTATTTACTAGCTAGCTCCAAATGGACTATATTGGCTATGTGACATCAATCCATGGCCATGGTTACTCCCAGGATGGTTAGGACAGTATTCTTTGAGCTATGCCTGGGCATAAGGTCTAATAGTTCATACCCTTTCAAAGCCTGCAAATCTTCCTTATTTACAGTCTCATTGGGTTTGTTCTGAATTCCACTGTTAAGATTATTTAGTTTCCATCTTTCTGCCACAACTGGGTATTGAGGATGTCATCTGGCATGTAGAGACCCTAACCAATTACACATACCAAAAGGCCCTAAATGAGAACCACATAAGTATCTCATTATTGAACAATGAAGTTGGTCCTATGAGAAAAGCTGTATTGTGGAACCACATGGCTTTAGACATACTGCAGCCCAAGGGGAAGCCTGAGCTATCATAAAAACTGAGTCTTATGTCTATATCCCAGATGAATCAGAAAACATCACTAAATTAATGGCTGATATGAAAACCCAAAAAACTAACCTTTGAGATCCAACACTTCTCTGAACTATTGGCCAGGCAGCTGGTTTGGATCTTGGGAAACATGGTGGCAGAAGTTGTTACTTGTTCTAGGAATTATAATCATTTGTTGTGTTTTGTCCTGCTTTTGTCTTACTGCTACTTTGGCATTTGCTTGTAATGGAGTCAACACACAACTGAAAAGACTAAAAAAATGGTTGCTCAATGAATTACTTTAATTGAAGATGCAGCTGTGTAGCCTGACTCAAGTCACAAAGTCACTTCCTTGCTCTACATGTGGCCTATACTCCATTTGCTTTATAGTCTGACAAATTCTCCTTGCCATGGGACATGACCGTCTAGCAATAAGCCTTCCTAGCAATGGAAGACTGAGCTCCTGAAAATAAAAGAAGCCAAAACCATTTGAGTTTACCTATGATGGTTTCTTCAAATGATATTGATCAAAAGGGGAAAATGCAAATAATTTAAACTTAAAGCTGTTGTAACTTTAAATTATTTTGAGCCTTAAAAGGACTGTGGCTATGTCATGTAGCATGCAGTTGCATCTTCTGTTTTTTCCTGTAAATGATCAGGAAAAGTCTTGTGGCACCAGAGATAAGATCCCCTCAGATCATCACCCCTTCTCACAGAATGCAGAACTGATCTTCCTTGAAACGTAGCAAACTGTAATCAATCAAATTGCCATAACATAGGTACCGACCCTGTATAAAAAATGTTGCAACCCTGTTAACTGCCTATATAAGTGAAACCTCAACTTTCCCACTTTGGAACACTAACCCCATTTCTTTGAAGCCTGTGTTTCCTATGTGGCTATACCTCAAGTTTCACACTTGAATAAATGCTATACTTAATCACATTTTCTGAATCTCATTATTTAAAGTTGACAATGATATAACTAATGCAAATAAAAAATGTTATGGCTTTTCAGCCAATCTGGAGAACAATATGGAGGTTCCTCAAAAAGTTACAAATACAACTACCATATCATCCAGCAATCACATTATTGGGCATTTATCCAAAGGAAATGAAATCAGTATGTCAAAGAGATAGCTGCACCCCATGTTCATTCCAGCATTATTCACAATAGCCAACATACGGAAATACGTAATAGCCAACATATGTTGTTGCTTCCAACAATAGATAATAAAGAAAATGTGGCATATATACACAATGAAATACTATTCAGCCTGAAAAAGAATAAAATCCTGTCATTTTTGGCAACATGGATGGAACTGGAAGACATTATGTTATGTGAAATAAGCCAGGAACAGAAAGTTAAACACTGCATATACTCACTCATATTTGGATGCTAAAAAAAATTTATCTCATGGAAGTAAAAAGTGGAACAGAAAATATTAAAGGTTGAGAAGGGTAGGAGAAAGAGAGGGATAGAGAGAGATTTCTTAAAGGATACTAAATTACAGCTATATAGGAGGAGTAAGTTCTAGTGTTCTATATCACTGCAGGATGACTATAGTTAACAATAACATATAGTTTCAAATAACTAGAAGGAGGATATTGAATGTTTCCAACACAAAGAAATGATAAATGTTTGAAATGATAGGTACACTAATTACCCTGATAAGATCACTATATATTATATGTATCAAAACATCACTATGTATCCCATAAATATGGACAATTATATGCTGATTAAAAAGCTAAACTAAAATAAAAAGTATAAAAAAATAAGGATTCTGCAAAATACTCCAAAAACATTTAGTGGCTTTATAAAGAAGGTTAAGGAGGAATCAAGAGCATTATATTCTCAATCACATCTGTTGAATTTGGTAACAGTGACATTTTTTATGGAAGTGAAAACACTCCAAAACATTCTCAATTCTTTGGGTGACATTGTTTATATGCCTGAGAAAAGAATGAAAAAATTTTCAAAATATTTGTTAGTGAACAAAGTATAATATGTAGGGAGTAGCAGTTTACAGTAAACACATTGGACGGAATTTTACCTATATTATCTGCTTTGACAGAGTAGTTTCCTGCAATTATTAAAATAATGGAAGTTTTATGAATTAGTTTTTTTAAACCAAAGGTGGCTAGAGAATTGAATGATCTGCTGACATCATCTCTAATTTATTTATCTTTTTTAAATTGTCTGTTGTGTGCTATTCCAGGAAGTTTCACTAGAGAGCTTCAAAGTAGAACTTTAGGTATTGTTTTCTGACCGCAAAAGAAAGCAGCAACATTTCATTGTTAAGCCTGTAGGAAAAATTACTGCTTAAAAAAGGATTTGGATAGATAATAAAAATCCTTACTATATGGCAAGTACTTTACTAAAAGCTGTTACATATTTTTTTCATTTAATTCTCTCAGTAACCCTATTAACCTTACAGGTGACGAAACTGAAGCACAGAAAGGTTAAATAATTTTTCCCAAGATCAATCAATCAACTAAGCAAGTAGAGGCAGAATTTAAACTGAGTCTGATAAAACTGCTACCCACATAGTACTGCCACTGAGCCATTATGCCCCAGGAAAACAAATTAAAACAAAGAAACAAACAAAAACCACTATGTTATTGTAGCAAAACCAAAATGAAACAAAAGCAATCTCAGTGATTCAAAGTAAAAAAAAACAAAACAAAACAAAAAAAACTTCCATTCGATGTGGACAACAGATTTAAAGTACTTTATCAATGTTACATTTTCTGAATTAATAAATGTACTGTGGTTATGTAAAAGCATGTCCCTATTTTTAGGAAGTGTGTAGTGAAGCATTTAGGGATAACAGGGCATAGTGTATTTAACTTATTCTCAAATGGTTCAAATTATATATATATATATGAATAAGCGGAGAGATGAAGTATAAAGCAAATGGGGCAAAAAATAGGTTAAACTGAGTAAAGAGTATACGGGTGTTCTCTGGACTATTGTTGCAACTTTTCCATAAATTTAAAATTATTTCCAAATTTTTAATCTTAAAAAAACTTCCATATAGAGAAGAAAATTTCCCTATGGGGAAAATTACTGTCATTACTGTATTAGTTTGCTAGGGCTGCAATAACAAAGTACTACAGACTGGGTGACTTAACAACAGAACATTTTCTCACAGTTCTGGAGATGAGAAGTGCCAGATCCAGATGTCATCAGGATCGATTTATTGAGGCCTCTATGTTTGGCTTATAAATGGCTATCTTTTCCCTCTGTCTTCATGTGGTCTTTTCTCTATTTGTGCCCTAATCTTTTCTTCTTATAATGAGATCAGTCATAATGGATTAGGACTCACCTTAATGACTTCATTTAACGTTAATTACCTCCTTAAGGGTCCTATATCATTCTGAGGTGCTGGGGATTAAAACCTCAATATATGAATTTTGTGGAGACAATTCAGCCCATAACAATTACCATTCAGGTAGTGCATTTTCTCTTAACTGTTGGAAGACACAAAATGAACATATATCGTGACCAGCCTGACCAACATGGAGAAATCCTGTCTCTACTGAAAATACAAAATTAGCCAGGCGTGGTGGTGCATGCCTGTAATCCCAGGTTCTAGGAGGGTGAGGCAGGAGAACTGCTTGAACCCGGGAGGTAGGGACTGCAGTGAGCCGAGATTTCGCCATTGCATTACAGCCTGGGCAACAAGAGCAAAACTCCATCTCAAAAAAATAAAATAAATAAAATGAACACACATTACTAAACATTAGAATACAGAACTCAAGATTAATATTTTCCAGAGAATTATTAGCAAAATGAAAAAATATTTCACAATTACCACTTAAATGGAGTAAGCTTTTAGATACTGTGATACCTAAATACATACAAGTTTCACAGATAAGATATACCTCAAAAGTTTGATTTCACTGGAAATACCAAAGTTCAATTTCCATGGCCATATTAAGTAAATTGATTTTGGCTATTTGTTTATTCAGCATGCTATTCATAACAATTTTCCCTTTATATCTTCTACATATTGCTTTGGTAAATCTGTATAGCAATAAACATCCAGACTGTGTTGTCTAAAAGAATTTATACTGCACCATAGGAGAAGACTCACTGGGCTGGTACTAATGTCCATCAAGCAAGAATTAGTAACCAAAAAGATTAATTCTAAAGGATTCGGTAATACTGCAGATAATTTGCTTCATAAGCTGAGAAATGTAGGATGCTTTGTTACTATTATGAACTAAAATTCATCTATAATTGAAATTTCCCTATGTATTTAAAAAATTTATCTTTAAGGTCCTAACTTATAAGTAGGTCCTAAAACTTGCTGCAAAATTTCTGGTCTGATAATTCCAACATCCCTGCCATATCTAGTTATGATACTTGCTCTATCTCTTCAAACTGTGTTTTTGCCTTTTAGTTATGTCTTGTAATTTTTCTTAATAGCCAGACATGATGTACTGGGTAAAAGGAATTGCTATAAATAGGCCTTTAGTAATATGGTAGCAAGATGTGGAGGAAGGAAAAGCATTCTATAGTCCTATGATTAGGTTTCTGTCTTTCATTGAGCTTGTACCTGCAGACTGTGAACTTCATGTTGCTTCTCAGTCTACCCCACTCCTTAGCCCTTTGTTGGGGCAGGATGTATAGAGTGGGCTGCAGTTGGGTATGCAGCTTATCCCAGGTCAGTTAGGCTCTAACAAAACCCTAGCAGGTTAGATTCTATTTTAATTAACTAGCTTCTCCTTAGGGGAGACTTTGTTAAGAAGAGCAAAGTGTTCTGGTGTATTTCCACATGGTTCCTTTTCCCCTTTCCCTTCCAGAAGCACATGGGGATTTTTCTTTGATATTCACTGTGAGAATTTGATAGAGCTCTTGGAGGTAAAACTCACAAAAGTGTCAGAGCACCCATATGACTGGGTTCCCCTAAAGTTTTAACTCTCAGAGTTGTCCGCACTTGAGTTTCCAGGAATACATCAATTACAATTCAGATTTCCCTACCCTGATACTGGTACCTGCAGAGGTTGCTACTTGTGGGTTTCTGCTTTACTAAGCTGTGATTCTCTATTTTCACCTGTTGATGTCTCCAATTTTGTGAGCAGCAGTTTGCCCTGTGACCTAATGTTATACCATTTTAAATAATTTATCTCACTTGGTTGAAAATCGTGAACCATGAGACAAAATACTAGAAACAGAATTCAGCAGCATATTAAAATAATTATACACCATGACTCAATGGGACTTATTCCTGAACTGTAAGGATGGCTCAACACATGAAAAATCAAACAATGTAATGCACCACATTAACAAAATGAAGGAAAAGAAACCACATGATCATCTCAATTGATGTTTGACAAAATTCAAATAATCCTGTAATGATAAAAACACTAAAAAAAACTAAGAATAGAAGGAAACTACCTCACTATAATAAAAGTCATATATGAAAAAGCCACAAAAAGCACTACATTCGATGATGAAAAGACTAAAAGCTTTTCCTCTAAGATTGGGAACAAGGCAAGGTTGCCTGCTTGTCTACTTCTATTCTACAGAGTGCTGGAAGTACTAGTCAGAGAAATTAGGCAAGAAAAAGAAGTAAAAGGCATCCAAATTAGTAAGAAAAAAGTAAAATTATCTCTTTACAGATAATATGATCCTATATGTAGAAAATCCTAAAGATTACAAACACACACACACATTAGAACTAACAAATTCAGCCGGGTGTGGTGGCTCACACTTGTAATCCCAGCACTTTGGGAGGCCGAGGCGGGCGGATCACCTGAAGTTGAGAGTTCAAGATCAGCCTGACCAACATGGAGAAACCCCGTCTCTACTAAAAATACAAAATTAGCTAGGCATGGTGGCTCATGCCTGTAATCTCAGCTACTCGGGAGGCTGAGGCAGGAGAATCGCTTAAACCTGGGAGGCGAGGTTGCGGTGAGCAGAGATCATGCCATTGCACTCCAGCCTGGGCAACAAGAGTGAAACTCTGTCTTAAAAAAAAAAACTAACAAATTCATCAAAGTGGCAGGATACAAAGTCAACAAATAAAAATCAGTTGCATTTCTATTCACTAAATGTGAACAATCTGAAAAGGAAATTAAGAAAACAATTCTATTTATAGCAGCACCAAAAAGAATAAAATACTCAGGTATTAACCAAAGAAGCAATACAATGAAAACCACTAAACATTTTTGAAAGACATTAAAGAGGACATAAACAAAAGACATTCCATGTTCATGAATTGAAGGGGTTAATATTGTTCAGATGTCAATACTATCCAAAGTGATATGCTGATTTAATGCAATCTCTATCAATATCCAAATAATGGTTTTTGTAGAACTAGACAAACTCATCCTAATATTTATATGGAATTTCAAGGGACTCCAAATAGCCAAAATAATTCTGAAAAGAAAAAACAATGCTGGAGGAGTCACACTTCACATTTCTTTGCTTTTTTTGGAACAGAGTCTCACTCTGTCATCCAGGCTGGAGTGTAGTGGTGGGATTCGGCTCACTGCAACCTCTGCCTTCCAGGTTCAAATGATTCTCGTGCCTCAGCCTCCTGAGGAATAGCTGGGATTACAGACGTGTGCCATCATATCCAACTAATTTTTGTATTTTCAGTAGAGATGGCGTTTCACCATGTTGTCCAGGCTGGTCTTAAACCCCTGACCTCAGGTGATCCACCCACCTCAGCCTCCCAAAGTGCTGGGATTACAGGCGTGAGCCACCATGCCTGGACACACTTTCTGATTTCAAAAGTTACTACAAAGCTACAGTAATCAAAGCAGAATAGTACTGACATAAAGACAGACACATACGTAGAACAACGAAATACAATAGGGAGTCTAGAAATGCATCCTTGCATATACAGTTAAGTGATTTTTGACAAAGGTGTCAAGACCATTCAGTGGAGAAAAAGACAGTCTTTTCAACAAGTGGATCTGGGAAAACTGGATATCCACATGCAAAGGAATGAAATTGGACCTTACCTAATACTATATACTAAAATTAACCCCAAATGGCTCCATGACCTAAATGTAATACCTAATACTATAAAATTATTATTTAAAAAAATGTAAGTCAAGAAAGAAGAAAGCACAACCTTGGATGCAGCAATGCTTTCTTAGATATGACACCAAAGATACAGGCAACAACAAAAAAATAGACAAACTGGACTTTATGAAAATTTAAAAATTTTGTGCATCAAAAGACACTATCAACAGAGGAAAAAGACAACCCACAAAATCAGAGAACATATTTGCAAATCATATATATGACAAGGAGTTAATACAGAACTCAACAATATAAAAACCAAACCACCCAATTAAAAACTGGGCAAATGACTTGAATAGACATTTCTCCAAAGAAGATACACAAATGGTAGGCTGAGCGTGGTGGTTCATGCCTGTAATCCCAGCACTTTGGGAGGCCAATCACAGGGCAAATCACAAATCAAGGCAAATCGCAGGCAAATCACAAGGTCAAGAGATCAAGACCATCCTGGCCAACATGGTGAAACCCCATCTCTATTAAAAATATAAAAATTACCTGGATGTGGTGGCATGCACCTGTAGTCCCAGCTACTCAGGAGGCTGAGTCAGGAGAATCGCTTGAACCCAGGAGGTGGAAGCTGCAGTGAGCCAAGATCATGCCACTGCACTCCAGCCTGGTGACAGAGTGAGACTCTGTCTCAAAAAAAAAAAAAAAAAAGATATACAAATGGTCATAAAGCACATTTTAAAAAAGTTCAATATCACTAATCATTAGGAAAACACAAATCAAAATTATAATGAGGTACATACTAACTAGGATGGCTACTATCAGAAAAACAGAAAATAACAATCATTGACAAGGATGTGGAGAAATCAGAACCCTGTGCACTGCTGAAAATTTAAAATAGGGGTTCCAAGATGACCAAATAGGCTGCAGCTCCCAGCGTGAGCAACACAGAAGATGGGTGATTTCTGCATTTCCAACTGAGGTACTGGCTTCATCTCACTGGGGCTTATCAGACAGTAGGTGCAGCCCACGGAGCAGGACGGGGCATCGCCTCACCCAGGAAATGCACGGGGTCAGGGAATTCCCTTTCCTAGCAAAGGGAAGCCGTGGGGACACTCCTACCCTAATACTGCGCTTTTCCAACAGCGTTAGCAAATGGCACACCAGGAGATCATATATCACGCCTGGCTTGGAGGGTCCCACGTGCATGGAGCCTCACCCACTGTAGCACAGAAGACTGAGATTGAACTGCAAGGCAGCAGCAAGCCTGGGGGAGGGGTGTCCGCCATTGCTGAGGCTTGAGTAGGTAAACAAAGCGGCTGGGAAGTTTGACCTGGGTGGAGCCCACAACAGCTCAAGGAGGCCTGCCTGTCTCTATAGACTCCACTTCTGGGGGCAGGGCATAGCTGAACAAAAGGCAGCAGAAACTTCTGTAGACTTAAACATCCCTGTCTGACAGCTTTGAAGAGAGTAGTGGTTCTCCCAGCACGGAGTTTGAGATCTGAGAACAGACAGACTGCCTCTTCAAGTGGGTCCCTGACCCCCGAGTAGCCTAACCGGGAGACACCTCCCAGCAGGGGCCAACTGACACCTCATACAGCTGGGTGCCCCTCTGAGATGAAGCTTCCAGAGGAAGGATCAGGCAGCAACATCTGCCATTCTGCAATATTTGCTGTTCTGCAGCCTCCACTGATGATACCCAGACAAACAGGGTCTGGAGTGGACCTCCAGCAAACTCCAACAGACTTGCAACTGAGGGTCCTGACTGTTAGAAGGAAAACTAACAAACAGAAAGGACATCCACACCAAAATCCCATCTGTACATCACCATCATCAAAGACCAAAGGTAGATAAAATCACAAAGATGGGGAGAAACCAGAGCAGAAAAGCTGAAAATTCTAAAAACCAGAGTGCCTCTTCTCCTCCAAAGGAATGCAGCTCCTCGCCAGCAACAGAACAAAGCTGGACGGAGAATGACTTCGACAAGTTAAGCGAGGAAGGCTACAGATGATCAGTAATAACAAACTACTCTGAGCTAAAGAAGGATGTTTGAACCCATCGCAAAGAAGCTAAAAAAGATTAGATTAATGGCTAACTAGAATAAAGAGTGTAGAGAAGTCCTTAAATGACCTGATGGAGCTGAAAACCATGGCACGAGAACTACGTGACACATGCACAAGCTTCAGTAGCTGATTTGATCAAGTGGAAGAAACAGTATCAGTGATTGAAGATCAAATGAATGAAATGAAGTGAGAAGTTTAGAGAAAAAACAGTAAAAAGAAACAAACAAAGCCTCCAAGAAATATGGGACTATGTGAAAAGACCAAATCTACGTCTTTGGTGTACCTGAAAGTGATGGGGAGAATGGAACCAACTTGGAAAACACTCTTCAGGATATTATCCAGGAAAACTTCCCCAACCTAGTGAGGCAGGCCAACATTCAAATTCAGAAAATACAGAGAACACCACAAAGATACTCCTCAAGAAGAGCAACTCTGAGACACATAATTGTCAGATTTACCAAAGTTGAAATGAAGGAAAACATGTTAAGGGCAGCCAGAGAGAAAGATTGGGTTACCCACAAAGGGAAGCCCATCAGACTAACAGCAGATCTCTCGGAAGAAACTCTCCAAGCCAGAAGAAAGTGGGGGCCAATATTCAACATTCTTAAAGAAAAGAATTTTAAACCCAGAATTTCATATCCAGCCAAACTAAGCTTCATAAGTGAAGGAAAAATAAAATTCTTTACAGACAAACAAATGCTGAGAGATTTTGTCACCACCAGACCTGCCTTACAAGAGCTCCTGAAGGAAGCACTAAACATGGAAAGGAACAACCGGTACCAGCCACCACAAAAACATGCCAAATTGTAAAGATCATCAATGTGAGGAAGAAACTGCATCAACTAACGAGCAAAATAACCAGCTAACATCATAATGACAGGATCAACTTCACACATAATGATATTAACCTTAAATGTAAATGGGCTAAATGCTCCAACTAAAAGACACAGACTGGCAAATTGGATAAAGAGTTAAGACCCATCAGTGTGCTGTATTCAGGAGACCCATCTCACATGCAGATACACATAGGCTCAAAATAAAGGGATGGAGGAAGATCTACCAAGCAAATGGAAAACAAAACAAAACAAAAAAGCAGGGGTTGCAATCCTAGTCTCTAATAAAACAGACTTTAAACCAACAAAGATCGAAAGAGACAAAGAAGGCCATTACATAATGGTAAAGGGATCAATTCAACAAGAAGAGCTAACTATCCTAAATATATATGCACCTAATACAGGAGCACTCAGATTCATAAAGCAAGTCCTTGGAGACCTACAAAGAGACTTGAGACTCCCACAGAATAATAATGGGAGACTTTAACACCCCACTGTCAACGTTACACAGATCAACGAGACAAAGTTAACAAGGATATCCAGGAATTGAACTCAGCTCTGCACCAAGTGGACCTAATAGACATCTACAGAACTCTCCACCCCAAATCAACAGAATATACACTCTTCTCAGCACCACATCACACTTATTCCAAAATTGACCACATAGTTGGAAGTAAAGTACTCCTCAGCAAATGTAAAAGAACGGAAATTATAACAAACTGTCTCTCAGACCACAGTGCAATCAAACTAGAACTCAGGATTAAGAAACTCCCTCAAAACCACTCAACTACATGGAAACTGAACAGCCTGCTCCTGAATGACTACTGGGTACATAACGAAATGAAGGCAGAAATAAAGATATTCTTTGAAACCAATGAGAACAAAGACACAACATAACAGAATCTCTGGCACACATGTAAAGCAGTGTGTAGAGGGAAATTTATAGCACTAAATGCCCACAAGAGAAAGCAGGAAAGATCTAAAATTGACATCCTAACATCACAATTAAAAAAACTAGAGAAGCAACAGCAAACACATTCAAAAGCTAGCAGAAGGCAAGAAATAACTAAGATCAGAGCAGGACTGAAGGAGATAGAGACACAAAAAACCCTTCAAAAAATCAATGAATCCAGGAGCTGGTTTTTGAAAAGATCAACAAAATTTACAGACTGCTAGTAAGACTAATGTAGAAAAGAGAGAAGAATCAAACAGACACAATAAAAAATAATAAAGGGGATATCACCACCAATCCCACAGAAATACAAACTACCATCGGAGAATACTATAAACATCTCTATGCAAATAACCTAGAAAATCTAGAAGAAATGGATACATTCCTGGACACATACACCCTCCCAAGACTAAACCAGGAAGAAGCTGAATCCCTGAATAGACCAATAACAGGTTCTGAAATTGAGGCAATAATTAATAGCCTACCAATCAAAAAAAGTCCAGGACCAGAGAGATTCACAGCTGAATTCTACCAGAGGTACAAACAAGAACTGGTACCATTCCTTCTGAAACTATTCCAATCAATAGAAAAAGAGGGAATCCTCCCTAATTCATTTTATGAGGCCAACATCATCCTGATACCAAAGCCTGGCAGAGACACAACAAAAAATTTTAGACCAATATTCCTGATGAACATCAATGCAAAAATTCTCAATAAAATACTGGCAAACTGAATCCAGCAGCACATCAAAAAGCTTATCCACCACAATCAAGTGGGCTTCATCCCTGGGATGCAAGGTTGGTTCAACATACGCAAATCAATAAACGTAATTCATCACATAAACAGAACCAAAGACAAAAACCACATGATTATCTCAATAGACACAGAAAAGACCTTTGACAAAATTCAACAGCCCTTCATGCTAAAAACTCTCAGTAAGCTAGGTATTGGTGGGACGTATCTCAAAATAATAAGAGCTATTTATGACAAACCCACAGCCAGTATCATACTGAATGGGCAAAAAATGGAAGCATTCCCTTTGAAAACTGGCACAAGACAGGGATGCCCTCTCTCACCACTCCTATTCAACATAGTGTTAGAAGTTCTGGCCAGCGCAATCAGGCAAGAGAAAGAAACAAAGGGTATTCGATTAGGAAAAGAGGAAGTCAAATTGTCCTGTTTGCAGATGACATGATTGTATATTTAGAAAATCCCATCGTCTCAGCCCAAAATCTCCTTAAGCTGATAAGCAACTTCAGCAAAGTCTCAGCATACAAAATCAATGTGCAAAAATCACAAGCATTCCTATACATCAGTAACAGAGAGCCAAATCATGAGTGAGCTCCAATTCACAACTGCTTCAAAGAGAATAAAATACCTAGGAATCCAACTTACAAGGGATGTGAAGGACCTCTTCAAGGAGAACTACAAACCACTGCTCAACGAAATAAAAGAGGATACAAACAAATGGAAGAACATTTCATGCTCATGGATAGGAAGAATCAATATTGTGAAAATGGCCATACAGCCCAAGGTAATTTATAGATTCAATGCCATCCCCATTAAGCTATCAATGACTTTCTTCACAGAATTGGAAAAAACTACTTTAAAGTTCATATGGAACCGAGAAAGAGCCCACGTTGCCAAGACAATCCTAAGCCAAAAGAACAAAGCTGGAGGCATCACACCACCTGACTTCAAACTACACTACAAGGCTACAGTAACCAAAACAGCATGGTATTGGTACCAAAACAGAGATATAGACCAATGGAACAGAACAGAGCCCTCGGAAATAATACCACACATCTACAACCATCTGATCTTTGACAAATCTGACAAAAACAAGAAATGGGGAAAGGATTCCCTATTTAATAAATGGTGCTGGGAAAATTGGCTAGCCATATGTAGAAAGCTGAAACTGGATCCCTTCCTTACACCTTATACAAAAATTAATTCAAGATGGATTAAAGGCTTAAATGTTAGACCTAAAACCATAAAAAGCCTAGAAGAAAATCTAGGCAATACCATTCAGGCCATAGGCATGGGCAAGGACTTCATGACTAAAACACCAAAAGCAATGGCAACAAAAGTCAAAATAGACAAATGGGATCTAATTAAACTAAAGAGCTTTGCACAGCAAAAGAAACTACCACCAAAGTGAACAGGCAACCTACAGAATGGGAGAAAATTTTTATAATCTACCCATCTGACAAAGGGCTAATATCTAGAATCTACAAAGAACTGAAACAAATTTACAAGAAAAAAATCAAACCCCATCAAAAAGTGGGCAAAGGATATGAACAGACACTTTTCAAAAGAAGACATTTATGCAGCCAACAGACACATGAAAAAATGCTCATCATCACTGGCCATCAGAGAAATGCAAAGCAAAACCACAATGAGATACCATCTCACACCAGTTAGAATGGCGATCATTAAAAAGTCAGGAAACTACAGGTGCTGCAGAGAATGTGGAGAAATAGGAACGCTTTTACACTGCTGGTGGGACTGTAAACTAGTTCAACCATCATGGAAGACTGTGTGCCAATTCCTCAAGGATCTAGAACTAGAAATACCATTTGACCCAGCAATCCCATTACTGGGCATATACCCAAAGGATTATAAATCATGCTGCTATAAAGACACATGCACATGTATGTTTATTGTGGCACTATTCACAATAGCAAAGACTTGGAACCAACCCAAATGTCCATCAATGATATAGACTGGATTAAGAAAATGTGGCACATATACACCATGAAAACTATGCAGTCATAAAAAAGGATGAGTTCATGTCCTTTATAGGGACATGGATGAAGCTGGAAACCATCATTCTGAGGAAACTATCACAAGGACAGAAAACCAAACACTGCATATTCTCACTCATAGGTGGGAACTGAACAGTGAGAACACTTGGACACAGGTTGGGGAACATCATACACTGGGGCCTGTCATAGGGTGGGGGGAGGTGGGAGGGATAGCATTAGGAGATATACCTAATGTAAATGACGAGTTAACGGGTGCAGCACACCAACATGGCACATGTATACATATGTAACAAACCTGCATGCTGTGCACATGTACCCTAGAACTTAAATTATAATAATAGAAAAAAGAAAAGAAAATGTAAAATAGTACAGCCACTGTGGAAACGGTTTCCTCAAAGAGTTAAAAACAGAATTAGCAAATGACCCAGCAATTCTATGGGTATACACTCAAAAGAATTGGGTCCCAAAGAGATACTTATACATTTATAATCATAACATTTGTAATCATAGCAGCATTATTCACAGTAGCTAAAACATGGAAACAACCCAGGTATCAACTGACTGATGAATGGATAAGCAAAACGTGGTACATATATACAACAGAATATTATTCAGCCTTAAAAAGGAAATAAATTTTGGCCGGGCACAGTGGCTCACGCCTGTAATACCAATACTTTGGGAGGCCGAGGTCAGCAGATCACCTGAGGTCAGGAGTTCAAGACCAGCCTGGCCAACATGGAGAAACCCTATCTCTACTAAAATTACAAAAATTAGCTAGGTGTGATAGCGCACACCTGTAGTCCCAGTTACTCGGGAGGCTGAGCTAGGAGAATCACTTGAACCTGGGAGGAGGAGCTTGCAGTGAGCCAAGATCGCGCCACTGCATTCCACCCTAGTGACAGAGCGAGACTGTCTCAAAAACAAACAAACAAAAGTAAATAAATTCTAATATATGCCACAATATGAGTGAACTTTGACGAGGACATCACGTTAACTGAAATAAACTGGTCACAAAAAGATAAATACTGTATGATTCCACTTAAATTAGTTATTTATTGTAGTCAAAATCATAGAGTCAAAAAGCAGAATGATGGTTGCCAGAGGTTAGGACGAGAAAGGAATGAGAAGTTACTGTTCAATGGATAGAAAGTTTCAGTTTTGCAAAATGAAAAGAGTTCTGGAGATGAACGGTGGTGACAGTTGTACAATAATATTAATGTACTTAATACCAATAAATTGTATACTTAAAAATGGGTAAGACAGAACATTTTGTTATGTATATTTTACCACAATAAAAGAAACTGAAAAAAAAAAAAAAAAAAAACCCATGAACCATGAACAGAATTATAGAGGAATGAATCTGTAAAAGTAGATCCACTTGCTAGGTTGCTATATTTTACCCCTGGTTCCTTCCTGAAAATAGTACTTGATGATTACAACAATATATCCAAATATTTACAATGTCAGAAATTTCCAGCAAATATAGACTTGGTCACACATTTCGCATAAGTGATTAGCAACACTGTTAAGACTGGGCATTCAGACACAGGCAGAGCTTACTCTAATGGAGGAAAGTGACTATGCCATTCCCAGACTGCAATACTATATGCAATATATATGAGAAGCCAGTGCCATTATCTAATGAAAATAACACTCAATAATACTTGAATAAAAGGTTATCGATAGAAATATTTTAACTTTAAAAATTTGGTCTCTATGTCTCTTTAGTTTCTTAGTTCAAACCAAATTTTCTGTAAGATCTTGTGATGTTCTTTGCTAGAAGACTGCTAGATTTCTTATTAGGGTACAAATACAATAGAAATCATGTTTTTGCAAAAGTCTACTACTCTAAAGATTGATTGCTTATATCTTTCTCCATGCAGTTTTATAAAATATACTGCCTCTACAAAAGACTCTAGGTAGAAGTAAGACTCAACAGTGAAATTCCATTAACACATTTTCAAGGAAATAATTAGTTTAGTGACAGCCTTCCAAAGCCCCATGTAGGGAGGTGGTAAATTGTCTTTGAACGCCCACCTTGGCTATTTACACTTGCCATTAATGAGGGAAACAGTCACTATTTCTTTACAAACTAAGCAAGAGGCTGAAGAATGTACTCATAAAATCCAGCAGTCACACAATGTATATTATATTATTCTAGATAGTTTTTAATCTCTTCTGAAAAGTTATCCCTTTATATCATTTTTTAATCTGTAAGCATTATGTTCTCTTCTTTATTATAATTTATTTTCTTCCTTTTACTGTTACCTTTATTATTCACTTTCACACCCATTTTAAATATAAATTACAATTAGCTATTGTATTTTTTATACCAGAAACCTTGGTAACTTTTTTTTTTTTTTTTTTTTTTTTTTTTGAGATGGAGTCTCGCTCTGTCACCCAGGCTGGAGTGCAGTGGCCGGATCTCAGCTCACTGCAAGCTCCGCCTCCCGGGTTTATGCCATTCTCCTGCCTCAGCCTCCCGAGTAGCTGGGACTACAGGAGCCCGTCACCTCGCCCGGCTAGATTTTTTTTTTGTATTTTTTTTTAGTAGAGACGGAGTTTCACCGTGTTAGCCAGGATGGTCTTGATCTCCTGACCTCGTGATCCGCCCGTCTCGGCCTCCCAAAGTGCTGGGATTACAGGCTTGAGCCACCGCGCCCGGCAACCTTGGTAACTTTTAAAATCAACTCATCATATTAGAAAATCTTCACAATAAATTCAGATAATAATTCAATATATTTGTAAATATTTATCATGTTTGCTTTTAATCTTTGTAGTAAGTGAAATTCTCTAATATTCCAGGACCTCCAGTCCTTCAGTAAAATGACAGTTGAAATACATTTCTCAAAAAATAGTATAATTCTTAAGAACTTAATTCCCAAAATAATGTATCTCTGTATTTAACTCTATATGACGTATAGAAAGGTATGTGACAAAATTATAATGCTCTGCCTAAAGACTTGCAAAGCATACTCTGTACCCTCCTTTAAAGGTCAGATATTTGTTTACATTGTGCTTAGGGGATCCCATTTATGACAAATCACTTTTTCATACGTCATTTCCCCTACAATCACCATTGTTTCACAATTTTTTTTTCTTTTTTTTTTTGAGACAGGGTCTAGCTCTGTGCCCAGGCTGGAGTGCATTGGCATGATCATGGCTCAGTGCACCCTCAACCTTCAGGGCTCAGTTGATCCTCCCATCTCAACCTCCTGAGCTGCTGGGACTCTAGGCACACACCACCACGCCCAGCTAAATTTTGCATATATATATAATATATATATACACACATATATAATATATATACACATATTTTTATTTATTTTTAGACACAGGGTTTCACCATGTTGCCCAGGCTTGTCTCAGATTCGTGGGCTCAAGCAATCTGCTTGCCTAGGCCTCCTAAAGTGCTAGGAGTACAGGTGTGAGCCACTGTGCCCAACCTTGTTCTACAGTTTTATTTTTATTTTTTAGACAGGGTCTCTCTCTGTCGCCTAGGCTAAGTGGCGCGATCTTGGCTCACTGCAACCTCTACCTCCCGAGTTCAAGCAATTCTCCTGCCTCAGCCTTCCAAGTATAGCTGGAACTACAGATGTGCACCACCAAGCCCAGCTAGTTTTTTATTTTAAATTTTATTTATTTATTTATTTATTTTGAGAGGGAGTCTCGCTCTGTCGCCCAGGCTGGAGAGCAGTGGCGCAATCGCAGCTCACTGCAAGCTCCGCCTCCCAGGTTCACGCCTCCCAGGTTCTCCACCTCCCAGGTTCACGCCATTCTCCATCCTGGGACTACAGGCGCCCGCCACCATGCCCGACTAATTTTTTCTGTGTTTTTAGTAGACAGAGTTTCACCGTGTAGTCAGGATGGTCTTGATCTTCTGACCTTGTGATCCGCCTGCCTCGGCCTCCCAAAGTGCTAGGATTACAGGCGGGAGTCACTGCACTTGGCCTGTTCTACAGTTTTTAAAAGTATAATTCTTTTTTTTTTTTTTGAGACGGAGTCTCGCTCTGTCACCCAGGCTGGAGTGCTGTGGCCGGATCTCAGCTCACTGCAAGCTCCGCCTCCCGGGTTCACGCCATTCTCCTGTCTCAGCCTCCCGAGTAGTTGGGACTACAGGCGCCGCCACGTCGCCCGGCTAGTTTTTTGTAGTTTTTTAGTAGAGACGGGGTTTCACCGTGTTAGCCAGGATGGTCTCGATCTCCTGACCTCGTGATCCGCCCGTCTCGGCCTCCCAAAGTGCTGGGATTACAGGCTTGAGCCACCGCGCCCGGCCAAAAGTATAATTCTTTTTAAAATCAAAACATTCTAAACAGTTTTTGTTTTGTTTTGTTTTTGTTTTTCTGAGATAGAGTTTTTGCTCTTGTTGCCCAGGCTGGAGTGCAATGGCGCAATCTCGGCTTGCTGCAACCTCCACCCCCAAGGTTCAAGAGATTCTTCTGCCTCAGACTCCAGAGTAGCTGGGATTACAGGCGTGCACCACCAAACCTGGCTAATTTTGTATTTTCAGTAGAGACGGGGTTTCACCATGTTGATCAGGCTGGTCTCAAACTCTTGACCTCATGTGATCCACCTGCCTTGGCTTCCCAAAGTGCTGGGATTACAGGCATGAGCCACTGCGCCTGGCCAGTGGGTTTTTGGTTTACAAATTGAGCAGATAGTATAGCATTTTCATATACCCCCCAACATACACATACATTTTCCATTTTCCCCTATTATTAACAGCTTATGTTAGTATGGCTCACTCATTACAATTAGTGAATGAATACCAAAAAGTTATTATTAACTGGTCCATAGTTTGATTTCCTTAGTTTTTACTTAACGTCCTTTTTCTGTTACAATATCCCATTCAGGATGCCACTATATTACGTTTACTTGTCGTGTCTCCTTAGTTGTCTCTTAGCTGTGACTGTTTCTCAGACTCTCTTTTTGAGGATCTTGACAGTTTTAAAGAGTTCTGGTCAGGTATACTGTAGGATGGCCCTCTATTAGAATTTGTTTTTCTCAGGCTAGACACGGTGGCTCACAGCTGTAGTCCCAGTACTTTGGGAGGCCAAGGTGGGTGGATCACTTAAGGTCAGGAGTTTGAGACCAGCCTACCCAACATGGGGAAACCCCGTCTCTATTAAAAATACAAAAATTGGCCAGGCACGGCCGCTCACGCCTGTAATCTCAGCACTTTGGGAGGCCGAGGAGGGCGGATCACGAGGTCAGGAGTTCAAGACCAGCCTGGCCAATATGGTGAAACCCCATCTTTACTAAAAAATAGAAAAATTAGCCAGGCATGGTGGCGCACATCTGTAGTTCTAGCTACTCAGGAGGCTGAGGCAGGAGAATCGCTTGAATGCAGGAGGCAGAGGCTGCAGTAAGCTGAGGTCATGCCACTGCACTCCAGCCTGGGCAACAGAGTAAGACTCTGTCTCAAAACAAAAAACAAACCAACAAACAAACACAAAAATTAGCTGGTCACAGTGGTGTGCACCTGTAATCCCAGCTACTCGGGAGGCTGAGGCAGGAGAATTGCTTGAACCTGGGAGGTGGAGGCTGCAGTGAGTCAAGGTTGCACCACTGAACTGCACTCCAGTCTGGGTGACAAAGCACGACTCTGCCTCAAAAAAAAAAAAAAAAAAAAAAAAAAGAATTTGTTTTTCTCATGGTTAGATTGGTGTTACAGACTTTTGTGACAAAGATCACAGAGATAAAGTGCCATTTTAGAGTGCCATTTTTCATCATAGCATATTGAGGGTATATATGATATCAACATGATTTATGACTGTTTATATTGACCATAATCACTTGGTTTGAAGGTGTGTTTGTCAGGTCTCTCCCATCAAGTTATTCCTTTCCTCCCACTCCCCACTTTTCATAAGGGACTCTTTGGAAGGAAATCACTATGCACAGCCCACACTTAAGAAGTGGGGAATTATGCTCCCTGTCCTTAGGATGGAGTATCTACATAATTTAATTAGCATTATTCCATACGGAAAGATTTGTCTATTCACTTCCATTTATTAATATATCCAATTATTTATATATCAGTATGAACTCATTGTGGAGTCCTGATAAGTTAGCAACAACAAAGGGGGTGCCCCAGGGTGGAGGAGAACAATTGTTCTGAGAAACAGCTAACTACAAACATCCTGTTTGCACAATATCCTGTTCCCAAATAACTCCTTCTACCTGTAGTCCCTCCAGCTTCATCCTATAAAACTTTCCTCCAGCCCTGCCTCTTTGCAGGCAGCTTCTTCTCTGCTGTGCTGCCCAGTGCTTCCTTGCAATATACTTTCTCTCTAATACACTTACTTTCTTTAACTCACGGCTGTTTCAGCAAATTATTTTACCACCAATGATGCTGGCCCAAATTAGCTGCAACCCACCACAATCATGAATATTTATGTTATACTTGAGGTTATAATACAATAGTATGGTATTCATTCATTTATTTTGCTCAAATATTTCCAAATTTTCCCATTGGGTGCTCTTTCATTTGGCTTCTTTTACATACCTCTCAGTGATTTTTTTTTTTCTTTAGCACTTTCTTACTTTCTGCCACTACAAGATGCCCAGGCTGGTTTTGTACATTTTTTACCCATCCCTGGAATCAGCCATTTCTCCAAGGAGTCCTGATTACTCTTACTGAAGAATCATATTAGAAACCAAGATCTGAGCAACAGGTATACTTGTTACTACTGAATTGGTCTGGCTTTTGCCCTTGGCTCCAGGTGCGTATTCGCTAAGCCCCTGTAATGCCTAACTGAAAAGTGGGTCCTTGTTAACCTGGGAGCTTTAGGCCATGCCAGATAGCCTATGCTAACAATGTAATTAATGGTGGAGGTTTTGAGCCATGTGGTATCTGTAACAAAAAGCAGCCATGTGAGTGGTCAATCATGTCTATGTGACCAAGCCCCAACAAAAACTCTGGACACCAGGGCTTGAGTGATCTTACCTGGCTGGTAATACTTCTAGCGTGTTGTCACAAATTGTTGCTGGGGGAAGTTACCACTGTCTATTACTCCACCAGGAGAAGAAACTAGAAGCTTCACATGAGGAATTCTCCTGTACTCTGTCCCATGTGCTTCTCCCCTTGGCTGGTTTTATTATGCATCCTTTTATTGTAATAAACCATAACTGTAAATATAACAGCTTTCAGTGAGTTCTGTACCTCTAGGGAATTATTCAACCTGAGGGTGATCTTGGGGACCCCTAAACTTACAATTGGAGTCAAAAGTGGTGGTGGTGCTGTAAACTTTCAAACTTTATAGTATGTATATACTAACTTGTGCACATACCCATCTATAAAAATTTCTACATGCAACTATCTAACTATATATGAGCTCTTCTAGTATCTTCAACGCTAATCCATTACCATGGGTCATTCTAGCGTCCTCCCTTGTTGATCTGTAAAATTTCCACTTCAACAGTGAGAAACCTGGCTCCCACTATCTGCTAATCCATTACCATGGGTCATTCTAGCTTCCTCCCTTGTTGATCTGTAAAATTTCCACTTCAACAGTGAGAAACCTGGCTCCCACTATCTGCTGTCTATTTTCTTAGTTGTTCAATGTTAGTGTACAAGTATAGCAATAAGGCATTTACTAACCTATAAACCCATGCAGAAAAATTGTATCAACTTGAGTAAGTACTCTTATACAGTTCCTTTAGCCTTTAGTTTTACAGACTCCAGTCATTTTCAAAGTTATGGGAGCACTTTTCTCCCCATCCCTTTCAGTGAGGTTGTTTCATATATTTGTAATATAGTTAGATGCTCTTGTCACCGTCTGCTTTCTTTTTTTTTTTTTTTTTTTTTGAGACGGAGTCTCGCTCTGTCGCCCAAGCTGGAGTGCAGTGGCCGGATCTCAGCTCACTGCAATCTCCGCCTCCCGGGTTCACACCATTCTCCTACCTCAGCCTCCCGAGTAGCTGGGACTACAGGCGCCTGCTACCTCGCCTGGCTAGTTTTTTGTACTTTTTAGTAGAGACGGGGTTTCACCGTGTTAGCCAGGATGGTCTCGATCTCCTGACCTTGTGATCCGCTCGCCTCGGCCTCCCAAAGTGCTGGGATTACAGGCTTGAGCCACCGCGCCCAGCCCACAGTCTGCTTTCTTTCCCAAACCCCATGACCTCCTGAATTATATTATTTTTTCTTAAATTTTTTTTTTCTTTTTTTAGGGACAAGGTCTTGCCATGTTGCTGGACTTGAACTCTTGGCCTCAAGTGATCTTCTTACCTCAGCCTCCCAAGTAGCTAGGATTGCAGGCACAAGCCACCATGCCTACCTCTGAAAGCTATTGTTAAATTTGTACACACTGAGGTTGACTTTTTGTGCTGTAAAGTTCTACAGACTTTAACAAATGCATAATATCATGTATCCACCATTACAGTGCATATAGAATAGTTTCACCACCCTAAAATGCCACTCTGCTTCACCTATTCATCCCTCCCTTACTACTGTCCACAACCCCTGACAACCACTGATCTTTTTACTGCCATCATAATTTTCCTCCTCCAGAATGTTATATAATTGGAATTGTTACAGTATATAGGTTTTTCAATTACTTAACAATATGCATCTATGCTTTCTCCATGTCTTTTCCTGCTTTAATATCTCCTTTCTTTTGATCACTTAATAACATTCCATTGTACGAATGTACCACAATAGTTTGGTTATCCATTCGCCTATTGAGGGACAATTTATTGCGTCCAGTTTGGGTGCAGTTATGAATAAAGCTGCTGCAAACATTCCTTTGCAGGTTTCTGTGTGGACTTAAGTTTACAACTCAACTGGTTACGTCTATTGCACCTAGAAATGTGATTAGTTGCTAGATCATATGGTAAGAATATGTTTATCTTTCTTGCAAGCCACTGCCAAACTGTTTTCCAAAGCGGCTGTATCATTTTGCATTTCCAGCAGCAAAGATTAGAGTTTCTTTTGTTTTTCATCCTCACCGGCATTTCATCCTCACCAGCTTTTCAGTTTTTAAATTCAGCCATTCTAACAGACTTTAATGGTATCTCATTGTTTCAACCTGCAATTCTCTAAAGACAAATGATGTTGAGCATCTTTTTACATATTTATTTGCTGTCTCTACATCTTCTTTATTGAGGTATCTGTTCAGATCTTTTGCTCATTTTTTAATTGGGTTGTTCACTTTCTTATTGTTGAATTTTAAGTGTTCTTTGTATATTTTGGATACTAGTCCTTTATCAGATAAGTGTTTTGTAAAGATTTTCTCCCAGTTTGTGACTTACCTTTTAACTCCCTTTACTGTGTCTTTCCCAGAACACAAGTTTAAAGTCAATTTTATCAATGTTTTTCCTCCACGCTATTTGAGTTGTATCTAAAACTCATCGCCAAATTCAAGGTCACTAGATTTCTCCTATGTTATCTTCTAGAAGTCTTATAAGTTATGCAGTTTACATTTATGTGTATGATCCATTTTAAGTTAATTTTTGTGACAGGTATAAGATCTATGTTTAGATTCCACAGGACTCTCTTAATTGAAAGGCTTCAAAGATTTATCAACATGTTATTGTCAGTGATCATCACCTTCTCTGGGACAGTCTAAGAGCCCTGGCTGGAGATGAGACAGAGTCAAGACTAACTTCTCAAATGCTGCCAACTTCTATAAACAGCATACTACATTGTCTAAATTAGCAAATGTGTAGCATATATAATTTATAAAAGGCTCATGGGCCAGTGGCGGTGGCTGGCACCTGTAATCCCAGCATTTTGGGAGGCCGAGGCAGGTGGATCACCTGAGGTCAGGAGATCGAGACCATCCTGGCTAACACAGTGAAACCCTGTCTCTACTAAAAAATACAAAAAATTAGCAGGGCACCTACAGGTGGTGGGCACCGGTAATCCCAGCGACTCAGGAGGCTGAGGTAGGAGAATCACTTGAACCTGGGAGGCAGAGGTTGCAGTGAGCAGAGATTGTACCACTGCACTCCAGTCTAGGTGACAGTGCAAGACTCTGTCTAAAAAAAAAAAAAAAAAAAAAGCCTCATGATTTTAATAGAATTTCTGATGGCCTTTTAAAACAATTTCTTAACATAAATTAAAAGTCCAATACATTTTTTTCTGAGTAATCTTAAATAGAAATAAAATCAGTTTGTAACCATTAGGGATAATGAGAGATTTAATGTGTGTGTGTGTGTGTGTGTGTGTGTGTGTGTGTGTGTGTGTGTGTGTGTGTGTGTTTATTCTCATTCTATGACAGTTGTATATCTTGGGAATTCTTTTTTTATTTTTTAAAATTTTTTTAAGAGACAGAGTTTTACTCTGTTGCCCAGGCTGGAATGCAGTGGGACCATCATGGTCCACCATAACCTCCAACTCCTGGGCTCAAGTGATCCTTCCATCTCAGCCTCTGGAGTAGCTAAGACTAAAGGCATGCACCAACAAACCCAGTTGATCTTAAATTTTTTTCTGGCCAGGCATGGTGGCTCATGCCTTGTAATCCCAGCATTTTAGGAGGCTGAGGCGGGCAGATCTCAAGGTCAGGAGCTCGAGACCAGCCTGACCAACATGGTGAAATCCCGCCTCTACTAAAAATACAAAAATTAGCCAGGTGTGGTGGCGTGTACCTGTAATCCCAGCTACTCAGGAGGCTGAGGCAAGAGAATTGCTTGAGCCCGAGAGGCAGAGGTTGCAGTGAGCCAAGATCGCACCACTGCACTCCCAGCCTGGGCGACAGAGCGAGACTTGGTCTCAAGAAAAAAAAAATGTTTTTCGTAAAGACAGGATCTCACTCTGTCGCCCAGGCTGGTCTTGAACTCCTGGCCTCATTAAATCCTCATGCCTTGGCCTCCCAAAGTGCGGGTGTGAGCCACCACGCCAGGCCCCCTGGGAATTCTTTGACTTAGATAAGAAGGCAGATGATGAAATAAATTAATCTTAATATTATATATAGTTCATTTTTTATTGAAAGAATTTTAATCTGGGTAACATAAAAGATAAAGTTAGTAGTCTTCTCACTTTTTGAGCAACAATATATACCCAAAACTTAAAAAACAGCTGCCGCTAGAGTATATCAGGATGGTTTTGCTCTGGGCAGCACAGTATAGTGGTTGACATCATGTTAGAGATTCTAAAGCCACACCTGGGTTTGAATCCCAGCTCTACTGTTTACCAGTTTTGTAACCTTAGGCAATTAATTACTTGACTGTTCTAAGTCTCAGTTTCCCCGTTTTTTTTTTAAATTATAATATGTAATATTTGAGTGTCGTCCTTGTGTAGGGACCAAGCTAATCTCCTCTGTATCATTTTTAGTTATGTGCTGCTAAAGTGAGTGCCCCATTTGTTTTTGTTTCGTTTTGTTGTTTGAGACAGGATCTTGTTCTGTCACCCAGCTGGAATGCAGTAGCATGATCATAGCTCACTGCAGCCTCAAACTCTGGGGCTCAAGCAATCCTCCTGCCCAGCCTCCTGAGTGGCTGAGACTGCAGGCATGCACCACCATGCACGGCTAATTTTTAAAAATTGTTTGTAGAGATAGAGGTCTCACTATATTGCCTGGGCTAGTCTTGAACTCCTGGACTCAAGTGATCCTCCTACCTCAGCCTCCTAAATGCTGGGATTACAGGTGCGAGCCACTGCACTCAGTCAAAACTACATGTTTTAATAAAATACAAAGCTACAGTGGGAAGGTCCAACAATTTCACAGGTAATACAATTTCCCAGACCATTTACAATAACACTAAAAAAAAAATTAAAATTTGGGTATAAATCTAACAAAACATGCACAGGATCTGTGTGCTAAAAACTACAAAATACTGATTATTTTATTTTATTTTATTTTATTTTATTTTATTTTATTTTATTTTATTTTATTTGAGACAGGGTCTTGCTCTGTCACCGAGGCTAAAGTGCAGTGGCACAATCATGGCTTACTATACCCTTGACCTCTCAGACTCAATGTGGCACAATCATGGCTTACTATATACCCTTGACCTCCCAGACTCAATGTGGCACAATCATGGCTTACTATACCCTTGACCTCCCAGACTCAATCAATCACCTTGCTTCAGCCTCCCCAGTAGCTGGGACTACAGGCATGCACCACCACGGCTGGCGAATTTTTCTATTTTTTGTAGAGATGAGGTCTCACTATGTTGCTGAGGCTGGTCTTGAACTCCTGTGCTCAAGTGATCCTCCCACCTCAACCTCTCAAAGTGCTGGGATTACAGGCATGAGTCACTGTGTCTGGCCAAAAAAAGGTTTTAACAACCTAAATAACTGGAGAGATGTGGCATGCTCATGGATTCAGAGGCTTTATAGAGCAAAGACGTCAATTCTCTCAAAATTGATCTGCAGTTGGTTTAATGCAATTCCTATAAAAATTCTAACAGATTTTTATATGTGAACAAACTGATTCTAAAATTTATATGGAAAGGCAAAGGAACTAGAATAGCTAAAAGAATTTTGAAAAAAAAAAAGAATAAAATAAGGGTAATCACATTAACTTTTTAAAGACTTACTATAGACACATAGATCAATAGAACAAAAAAGAGTAAAAAATAAACTCACATTTGTACAGATAACTAATTTTTGACAAAGGTATAAAAGCAATTTAATGAAGCAAGGATAGTCTTTTTAACAAGTGGTGATGGCACAACTAGTCTCCTGTAGGAGACAAAATGGACCTTGACCTAAACCTCACAATTTATGCCAAAATTAACAAACTTCAAATGCATAATTTTATCAAATGCTGAACTATAAGACTCTTAGGGAAAAAACAAGAGAAACTGTGTGACCTAAATTTAGGGAAAATGTTCTTAGATATGACACCAAAAGTACCACCCAAAAAGAAAAAGTTAATAAATTAGACTTCTTCATAATTAAAACTTTTCCTCTGTGAAAGATATTAAGAAAATGAGAAAAGAAGCCACAGATTGGGAGAAAATATTTGCAAATCACATATATTTGACAAAGAATTTATATCTAGAATAAATAAGAAATCCCTAACCTCAACTGTAAATAAGTAAGCAGTCCAATTAAAAAGTGGACAAACAAATCAACAATGCAATCCCATTTACAATAGTCATACCCCCATCCCACCAAAAAATAAAAATAAAACAAAATCACGACATCTAAGCAAGGAGGGGAAATGTCTCTACAAGTACCACAAAACACTTGCAAATGGGCAAAAGACATGAACAGACACTTCTTAAAAGAAGACATACAAGTGGCCAATAAACATGAAGAAATGCTCCACATCACTAATCATCAGAGAAATGCAAATCAAAATCACAATAAGATGCCATCTCACATCAGTCAGATGCCAGAATGGCTATTATTAAAAATTCAAAAAACAACAGATGTTGGAAAGGCTGTGGAGAAAAGGGAACACTTATACACTGTTGGTGAGAATGCAAATTAGCTTAGCCACTATGGAAAGCAGTTTGAAGATTTCTCAAAGAACTTAAAACAGAACTACCATTTGACCCAGGAATCCCATTACTGTGTATCTATCCAAAAGAAAACAAATAGTTTTATCAAAAAGACATATGCACTCACATGTTCACTGCAGCACTATTCACAGTAGCAAAGACATGAAATCAAATGTGACCTGGGTGAAGAAAATGTGGTACATATACACCAGCCACAAAAAAAGAACAAAATCATGTCCCTTGCAGCAACATGGGTGCAGCTGGAGGCCATTATCCTAAGTGAATTAATGCAAGAACAGAAACCCAAATACCACACATTCTCACTTATAAGTGGGAGCTAAACATGGGGTACTCATGAACATAAAGATGGCAACAATAGAAACTAAAGACTTCTGTAGGGGGTGGTGAGGTAACTGTTGAGAAACTATTGGGTTTCAAAAGGTCACATACTAGATGATTCCACTTATATAACATTCTCAAAGTAACAAAAGTATGGTGATGGAGAACAGATCAGTGGTTGCCAGGGGTTAGGATTGAGGTGTGACTATAAACGGCTAGCACATGGGAGTTTTTTTGGGAGTTCTATATCCCAAATGTGATAATGATCATATGAATTTATATATGTGATAAAATCCTGTAGAACTATATACAACTCCCGGTTTTTTTTTTAAAGGATTGTATGTAATAACTGGTGAAATCTTGTGAGGCTGAGACAGGTGAATCACTTGAGGCTGGGAGTTCAAGACCAGCCTGACCAACATGGTGAAACCCCATCTCTACTAAAAGAAAAAAATACAAAAGTTAGCCATAGCCAGGAGTAGTGATGTATGCCTGTGATCCCAGCTACTCAGATGGCAGAGGAAGGAGAATCACTTGGACCTGGGAGGTGAGGGTGCAGTGAGCTAAGATCACGCCACTGCACTCCAACCTGGGTGACAGAGTGAGGCTCCATCTTAAAAAACAAACAAACAAACAAACACCTGGAGAAATCCAAATAAGGTCAGTAGTTTAGTTAATAAATAGTATTGTACCAATGCCAGGTTTCTGATTTTGATAATTATACTGTGGTTATATAAGATGTCATTGGGGGAAGCTGGGTGAAGAGTACATCTGAACTCTTTGCACTATTTTTGCAACTTCTACATGAGCCTAAAAATATTTCAAAATTAAAGTTTAAAAATTCCTCTTATGTTATTATGCAGAACATCTTAATTCTCAACCTACACTTCAGATTATTTTTAAAAAGGAGCACCAATTGTTCTAATAAAAAAAAAAAGAAACCAAATCATCGTATGTTTCATGTCTCTATATATATAGAAGTAGTAGAAGCTTTACATTTTTTCTTTAATTTCAAGCAGATAAAATTGAGAAACTCCTCCCTTTGCAGAACATACCAGTTAGTGCTGGGTTTATTTATTTCTTTATCACAACAATATTTCAAAAGAAAATGATAATAATTTATTCTAGTCTGTGCTGGTTAGATTTTACCTGGAATATTGCTCTCAATTCTAGGTATCATACTTTAGAACAGTTAATTCAGAAGTGAGTGACCAGGATAGTGAAGAAATTTGAAACTATATTTTCTGAGGATCAAATAGAGGAACTAGGTTATGTCTATGCTAGAGAAGAAAAAATACTGAAGTTCTAATACTGTCTTTAAGTCTATGAAAGGTTACCATGTGGAAGACAACAGATTTATTTGGAATACTCTAAGGTGTAAGAATTAGGATCAATAGTCCTACAGAGAAAAAGACTTTCAAGCAAGATAAGCAGACACTAAAAAACAGTGCTTACCAAAGAGGAAATGAGCTGCCTTGGAACACAGTGCCTATCACAGAAACAATAAAAGCACTGGCAATAATGGCCTTTCAGGACTTCTGATTTAAAATAGCAGACTGCGCACATGCATTTATCTAAAAAACCTCCTGAAATGTGAAATTAAAATAACAGAAAGACATGGAAGAAATGATAGTGGACAAAAAAGATTAACAAATATTTGAAAGCAAGAAAGGGAATGAAGGAGTAGCAACTTTAACATACCAGAACAGAGAGAGCTGAATCCAAACTGTCTGATGGGGGGATGACACCAATAATCTAGCTGGTTCTCATCAGAGAACTCCAGGAATCTAAGGAACTGGAGATACTAGCTATCTCAGACAGCAGGTATAAGGGGAAGTGTTGGAAACATTGCAATTGATTGAAATTATATAGAAGAAATACCTAAGATACTCTTCTTCTAAATTCCCATGCAACCAAACAAAGGCACCTCCCTCACATGGCAGGAAAGAAAATGTTTATTTTCTGATTAATTGAAACAGAATAGCCTTATATTCAAAGATGCAAGGTATATAGTGAGGGACTGAAGTAAATCACCTTACTGAAATTTAGAATATTATGTGAAAAATTACATATAAACAGCTGTATTCCCTTACTCAGTTCCCAAAATGCTAGCCAAAAGAGAAGAGACTAAAAGCTTTAAGATAATGTAAGTCTGTGGTGGGTCACGCCTGTAATCCTAGTGCTTTGGGAGGCTGAGGTGGGTGGATCACGAGGTCAGGAGATCAAGACCATCCTGGCTAACACGGTGCAACACCGTCTCTACTAAAAAATACAAAAAATTAGCCAGGTGTGGTGGCACACGCCTGTAATCCCAGCTAATTGGGAGGCTGTGGCAGGAGAATCACTTCAACCCAAGAGGTGGAGGTTGCAGTGAGCCAAGATTGAGCCACTGCACTCCAGCCTGGGTGACAAGAGTGAGACTCCATCGCAAAAAAAAAAAAAAAAAAAAAGATAAAGTTAGTCACATACAGGTCAGGTGCGGTGGCTCACACCTGTAATCCCAGCACTTTGGGAGGCCAAGGCGGGTAGATCACCTGAGGGTAAGAGTTTGAGACCACCCTGGCCAACATGGTGAAACCCTGTCTCTACTAAAAATACAAAAATTATCCAGGCATGGTGGCACGCATCTATAGTCCTAGCTACTTGGGAGACTGAGGCAGGAGTATTGCTTGAACCCAGAGGCAGAAGTTGCAGCAAGCCAAGATTGTGCCACTGCACTCCAGCCTGGGTGACAGAGCAAGACTCTGTCTCAAAAAATAATAATGATAAATAAAGTAAACCACATACAAATAGGATCAGGAATCAGAATGCTATCCTCTTTCTCAATAATAGCAGTGAAGGCTGGGAGCAGTGGCTCACGCCTGTAATCCCAGCACTTTGGGAGGCTGAGGCGGGCAGATCACGAGGTCAGGAGATTGAGACCATCCTGGCTAACACGGTGAAATCCCGTTTCTACTAAAAATACAAAAATTAGCTGGGTGTGGTGGTGGGCACCCGTAGTCCCAGCTACTCAGGTGGCTGAGGCAGGAGAATGGCGTGAACCCAGGAGGCGGAGCTTGCAGTGAATCGAGACTGCACCACTGCACTACAGCCTGGGTGACAGAGAAAGACTCCATCTCAAAAAAAAAAAATAAATAAAAAATAATAAAAAAAAAAATAATAATAATAATACTAACAGTGAAAGCTGAGCGACAATAGCCTAATGCCTTCGAAATTCTGTGGGAAAACAATTTTCTAACATAATTTGTTTGTTTGTTTGTTTGTTTTATTTTTTGTTTTTGTAGATAGACAGTGTCTTGCTCTGATTTCCAGGCTGGAGTGCAGTGGTTCAATCAGAGTTCACTGCAGCCTCAAACTCCTGGGCTCAAGTGATCCTCCTGCCTTAGCCTCCCAAGTAGCTAGGACTATAGGCATGGGCCACCATGCCTGGCTAATTTTTCTTTTAGAGACAGGGTCTTACTATGTTGACCAGGCAGTCCTCAAACTCCTGGGCCTTAAGCAATTCACCTGCCTTGGCCTCCCAAGGTAGTGGGATTATAGGTATGACCCACCACGATTGGCCTTTAACCTGAAATTCTGTACCCAACTAGACTAACAATCAAGTGGAGGAGTGGAATAAAGATATTTCAGGTTAACAAAACCTGAAAAAAATTAACTTTCATGAATCTTATTTGTTTTTTTAAGATAACTAATCCTGCTTTCTAACCATGAATCTTTTATAAGAAGACTAGTAAAGGATGTCCACCAGCAAAATGAGAAAAGAAACCCAGAAAGAAATGAAAACCAGAAAACTGAGGCTTTAATGAAAAAGAAGCATCAGGAACTACAAGGATCATGGTAGAGCTCCTGAATGTCAGCTGTACATAAGGTCTAGAGCACGTACAGTCTGGATTGGAACAGGTAGATGCAAAGTTCCAAGATGAAAGCCTTATAAAAAAAGATTATCCAAGATGTTTAACTATACTGATAGTGGTTTTTATGTTTCTACTGCAGAGTTCAGAAAATAAAGGACAGGCCGGGCGCGGTGGCTCAAGCCTGTAATCCCAGCACTTTGGGAGGCCGAGACGGGCGGATCACGAGGTCAGGAGATCGAGACCATCCTGGCTAACACGGTGAAACCCCGTCTCTACTAAAAATACAAAAACTAGCCGGGCGAGGTGGCGGGCACCTGTAGTCCCAGCTACTCGGGAGGCTGAGGCAGGAGAATGGCGTAAATCCGGGAGGCGGAGCTTGCAGTGAGCTGAGATCCGACCACTGCACTCCAGCCTGGGTGACAGAGCGAGACTCTGCCTCAAAAAAAAAAAAAAATAAAGGACAATAGGTTCACAGAAAACTAAACAAATGGAAAACAGTAAATTATTAACTCCAGGAAAAACAAAAGGTTATACAAGAAAGAAAATGTAAACATGGGCCAGGTACAGTGGCTCATGCCTGTAATCCCAGCTACACAGGAGACTGAGGCAGGAGAATCACTTGAACCCAGGAGGTGGAGGTTGCAGTGAGCTGAGATCGCGCCATTGCACTCCAGCCTGGGCAACGAGAGTGAAACTCCATCTCAAAAAAAAAAAAAAAAACAGAAAGGAAAGAAAAGAAAATGTAAACACAGTATATAGTGGCTCAGGTGTAAACGATATATACATAATTCAAACAATGTAAACATTATTTTGCCTAAAGTTATGGTACGATTATACTGGGAGTTAGTGAGGGAAAGTAAGCAGGAGTTGTATAAGATTGTTAAATCTTTATCTTCTAAAATAAAAAACAAAGAGTTACTGTCTATAATTTAAAAAACAACAAACAGCAAATGAAACCTTCTTTAGAGACAGGTAAATCCCAGAAGAAACAAAGAATTAAAAATAGGCCACACACAGTGGTTCATGCCTGTAATACCAGCACTTTGGGAGGCCAAGGCAGGAGGATCACCAGAGGTCAGGAGGTCGAGACCAGCCTGACCAACACGGAGAAACCCTGTCTTCTATTAAAAATACAAAATTAGCTGGGCATAGTGGCGCATGCCTGTAATCCCAGCTACTAGGGAGGCTGAGACAGGAGAATCGCTTGAACCCAGGAGGCAGAGGTTGCGGTGAGGTGAGATCGCGGCATTGCACTCCAGCCTGGGCAACAAGAATGAAACTCTGTCTCAAAAAGACAAACAAACAAAAAAAAAATTAAAAACAGTTGCTTCCTGTGCTGTTGCGGTCCCAATGTAAAGAAAGAGAAAAGAGAAGAAGAGAGAGAAAAAGAAAGAAAAGAAAATTAAAATAGTTGTAATGAAGAAGAAAAGGGTAAGAGACTGTTCTTAGTATATGCTTTACAGTACACTATTTCACTTAAAAAATTATATACATATTACATTGAATAAAAATAAATATTATTATTATTGTTATTATTATTTGAGACTGAGACTCTATTGCCCAGGCTGGAGTACAGTGGCGTGATCTCAGCTCACTGCAACCTCTGCCTCCCAGGTTCAAGCAATTCTTCTGCCTTAGCCTCCTGAGTAGCTGAGATTACAGGCACCTGCCACCACACCTGGCTAATTTTTGTATTTTTTGAAGACACGGGGTTTCACCATGTTGGCCAAGCTGGTCTTGAACTCCTGACCTCAGGTGATCTGCCCGCCTTGGACTCCCAAAGTGCTGGGATTACAGACATGAGCCACGGCACCCGGCCAATTACTTTTAAAATTTACAGGTTCTCATGTCCCACTCCTAGACCCACTGTAACAGAATATCTGAATAGCTCTACATATTTGAATGTCTTAAAAGATTATAACCAGGTAGTTAAGTTGGATAAAACACTGGGGTGAGATCATAGACTTTGGCTGAGTGTAGTGGCTCATGCTTGTAATCCCAGCACTTGGTATGGTGGCTCATGCGTGTAATCCCAGCACTTTCGGAGGCTGAGGCAGGTGGATCACCTAAGGTCAGGAGTTCAAGACCAGGCTGGCCAACATAGTGAAACCCCATCTCTACTAAAAATACGAAAATTAGCTGTGCATGGTGGTGGGTGCCTATAATCCCAGCTACTTGGGAGGCTGCAGCAGGAGAATCGCTTGAACCCAGGAGGCGGAGACTGCAGTGAGCCAAGTTCGTGACATTGCATTCCAGCCTGGGTGACAGAGCAAGACTCTGTCTCGAAAAAAAAAAAAAAAAAAAAAAAGATCATGGAGTTAAAGCTGAATGCAGGCTTTTCTATATTCCACTGACTCAAAAATGTACCCTCAACCCTAGCCAGCAGATCTAAATAAGCATGCAACTCATTACAAAGAAGACCGAGAAAGAGAGTTTAAATGGGTCAGCATGATCCATCATTCCTATAAGTAAAGCTCTTTAAAAGTATATAAAACCCACACAGATAAATTAGTAACAAAACTTTTGTACATCACGCCTGTAACCCCAGCACTCTGGGAGGCTAAGGAGTGCGGATCACGAGGTCAGGGGATTGAGAACATCCTGGCTAACACGGCGAAACTCAGTCTCTACTAAAAATACAAAAAAATACAAAAACAAAAAATTAGCCAGGCATGGTGGCACGCACCTGTAGTCCCAGCTATTCAGGAGGCTGAGGCAGAAGAATCACTTGAATCTGGGAGGCAGAGGTTGCAGTGAGCTGAGATCGTGGCACTGCACTCTAGCCTGGGCGACAGAGCCAGGTTCCATCTAAAAAAAAATAAAAAATAAAAAAAAAATCTTTGTACATTAAAAATAGTTACATTGACATGTTAAACTAATTTATTGCTATCTGAAATGATATAAGCAACAATTTTATTGTATAATTTGATTAAATGTACAGTTAATGTACCTCTTTCTTCAATATAGTTTATCTTTGAAGTTCTGCTGAATTTTAGTTGCCATAACAACCTGAATAAACCCTTTATTGGTGGAGATATCTGAAGCTATTTATAAATGCAACAGCTGTATCTGTCCAGCTAAATTTCTTTCATAATATAAGACATCAAAGCAGTTTTCTTTTTTTTTCTTTTTTTTTTTTTTTGAGATGGAGTCTGTCTCTGTTGCCCAGGCTGCCAGGCTGGAGTGCAATGGCGCCATCTTAGCTCACCGCAACCTCCGCCTCCTAGGTTCAAGCAATTCTCCCTGCCTCAGCCGCCCAAGTAGCTGGCATTACAGATGCCCGCTGCCCACCACCACGCCCAGCTAATTTTTGTATTTTTAGTAGACAATGGGATTTCGCCATGTTGGCCAGGCTGATCTGGAACTTCTGACCTCAGGTGATCCGCCTGACTCAGCCTCCCAAAGGTACTGGGATTACAGGCATGAGCCACTGTGCCCGGCATAAAAGCAGTTTTCATTTGCTCTGAATAAATTTAAGAAAAATATCACGGAGGCCGGGCGCGGTGGCTCAAGCCTGTAATCCCAGCACTTTGGGAGGCCAAGACGGGCGGATCACGAGGTCAGGAGATCGAGACCATCCTGGCTAACACGGTGAAACCCTGTCTCTACTAAAAAAATACAAAAAACTAGCCGGGCGAGGTGGCGGGCGCCTGTAGTCCCAGCTACTCCGGAGGCTGAGGCAGGAGAATGGCGTGAACCCGGGAGGCGGAGCTTGCAGTGAGCTGAGATCCGGCCACTGCACTCCAGCCTGGGCGACAGAGCCAGACTCCGTCTCAAAACAAAAAAAAAAAAAGAAAAGAAAAATATCATGAACCATTAAAACTAAAACTATAATTTCTACATTTATATCTAAAATATTAAAATGTAGTAAAACTATATAGAATAAGGTAGAGAACGGGGCTGGGTGTGGTGGCTCATGCTTGTAATCCCGTCAGTTTGGGAGGCCACGGTGGGTGGATCACTTGAGGTCAGGAGTTTGAGACCAGCCTGGCCAACATGGTGAAACCGTGTCTCTACTAAAAATACAAAAATTAACCGGGCATGGTGGTGGGTGCCTGTAATTCCAGCTACTTGGGAGGCTGAGGCTGGAGAATCAGGTTGAGGCTGGGCTTGAACCCAGGAGGTGGAAGTTGCAGTGAGCTGAGATCGTACCACTGCACCACAGCTGGGGCAACAAAGTGAGACTGTTTCCAAACAACAACAACAACAACAACAACAAAAACAGAGAATAAAAAAAAATACATTTTCATTTCATTGTTTCCTAAAAAAAAAAAAAAAAAAAAAAAAAACAGCAATGTTAACACAAAGCTTTCTAAATTGTTAAGTTTTTTCAGAATTGAAAAACGCTGAGACATTTTATTCAGAAGCTTTTGTTTGTTTTTAATTTTTTGTAGAGACAGTCTCACTAATACTGTCCAGGCTGGTCTCGAACTCCTGGGCTCAAAGGATCCTCCTGTCTCAGCCTTCCAAAGTGCTGGGATTACAGGTATGAGCCACTGCACTCAGCCAGATATTTCATTCTATTTATTTGTGTGTGTATGTGTGTGTATGTCTGTGTGTGTGTGAATCAATAGGTCAAGCCTTCATTTTTTTTTAGTTTTACATAAGTTATTGGGGTACAGGTGGTATTTGGTCACATGAGTAAGTTCTTTAGTGGTGATTTGGGGATTTTGATGCACTCATCACCCGAGCAGTATACACTGCACCATATTTGTAGTCTTCTATCCCTCGCCCCACTCCCACTCTTCCCCACAAGTCCCCAAAGTCCATTGTATCAGTCTTATGCCTTTGCATCAGCCAGATATTTTAAATCAATTGCTTCTCTCCACAGTAACACAATGCAAGATAAAACACAAAGAAGCAGGCCGGGTGTGGTGGCTCACACCTGTAATCCTAGCACTCTGGGAGGCCAAGGCGGATGGATCACGGGGTCAGGAGATCGAGACCATCCTGGCTAACATGGTGAAACCCGTCTCCACTAAAAAAAAAAAAAAATACGGCCGGGCGCGGTGGCTCAAGCCTGTAATCCCAGCACTTTGGGAGGCCGAGACGGGCGGATCACAAGGTCAGGAGATCGAGACCATCCTGGCTAACATGGTGAAACCCCGTCTCTACTAAAAAATACAAAAAACTAGCTGGGCGAGGTGGCGGGCGCCTGTAGTCCCAGCTACTTGGGAGGCTGAGGCAGGAGAATGGCATAAACCCGGGAGGCGGAGCTTGCAGTGAGCTGAGATCCGGCCACTGCACTCTAGCCTGGGAGACAGAGGGAGACTCCGTCTCAAAAAAAAAAAAAAAAAAAAAAAAAAAAAAAAATTAGCTGGGCGTAGTGGTGGGCACCTGTAGTCCCAGCTACCTGGGAGGCTGAGGCAGGAGAATGGTGTGAACCCGGGAGGCGGAGGTTGCAGTGAGCCGAGATTGCGCCACCGCACTCCAGCCTGGGCCACAGAGCAAGACTCCATCTCAAAAAAAAAAAAAAAAAAAAAAAAAAACCCACATACACAAAAAGAAGGAAACAACAACATTACGTAAAACAACATTTATTAACAGTTAAAGCAACCTAAATTCATTAATAAAAGTAGAATAAAGATTTTACAACTGAACCTTTCCTCTTTTCAAAGTGATTATTTGATTCCATTAAAATAACTAATAGTGGCCGGGCGCAGTGGCTCAAGCCTGTAATCCCAGCACTTTGGGAGGCCAAGACGGACGGATCACGAGGTCAGGAGATCGAGACCATCCTGGCTAACACGGTGAAACCCCGTCTCTACTAAAAATACAAAAACTAGCCGGGCGAGGTGGCGGGCGCCTGTAGTCCCAGCTACTCGGGAGGCTGAGGCAGGAGAATGGCGTAAACCCGGGAGGCGGAGCTTGCAGTGAGCTGAGATCCGGCCACTGCACTCCAGTCCAGGGGACAGAGCGAGACTCCGCCTCAAAAAAATAAATAAATAAATAAATAATAGTAATTAGACTGAAGAAATATCTGTCTTCACTGATATAAGCTTTTGAGTACACAAAATTATAAAAATAAAAGGTTTATTCTGCAGTAGTGTAGCAGCTGTTACCAGCTTCTCAGATAGGATCTGTGCCTATGTAGTCTCAGAAAGTATTGGTTCAATAGATTATTTAGATTAAGACTGCTATATTTAGGACAACCTGCACATTTTTTCTCATAGAAAAAAAGTTTTAAATTATATATAAATACATGTATTGACTAGTAATTGTTACATACATTTTCTACCTTGAATTGAGATACTCATCTTTGTGCTCATCTTTCAAACCCCTTCTCCAACCCTTTCTCTAACTCATGTTTTAAAAACATATATAATATCCATTACATCCATATATTTGGGGATAGTCCATTAAACTTGTATTAAATTTAAATTTTGCAACTCATCCATATTTAATCTAATCAATGCTTAATTTTGCAGATGTTTTTCTTTTTTTTCTTTTTTATCTTTCCTGTGGTGCAGATTAATTTTGCAGATATTTTACAATAATTAAAAATATACAAAACACAATTTCCTATGGGAAAAAAAATAACTGAACAACAGGTGATTCAGACAGCAGCCAGCAATGTTATTTTCAAAGAGTAACTATAGATGCATAAGATCCATTCTTCTATATTCATTACTGTTGTATTTTGATATAAAACATATCTAATCATAAACAAGGTCTTTGCCCTTTCACTTAAATCTTTCAGAGAATAGCATAATCACAATCCTGAGAAACCATTCCTGTGCCTAGAATTTCAAGTAAGTCTGTCTTTCATGCAAATACCCACATGATTCTTTTCCTATTACTTTCACAGTTCCTTTCCTGCCCATTTCATTCCTTGAAAAATTTATGAGAAATGCCTACATGACAGGAATACATCCATTTCAGCCTCTCTTAAACTAGAAACAATTCTTAGGTGATAGAAATGAAAACCTCATTTTCATATGTTGTCTTTATAGTTTAAAAAGTGCTCACATATACTATAATGTCTGACCCTACAATAATGCTTCCAGTTGGATAAAATAGGTATTATTCTCATTTTGAAAATTAAAAAAAAAATTATGCTCAGAAGGGCTTGCCCCAGGTCAAACAAGAAGAGCAATAATCATCATATAAGTCAGCTCTCTTGACATATTTTTTTCACAATACTTTGCCGCCTCACTTACATATGACAAAGAGGAGAGAGTGGGGCAACTAACATTGGCAGCCTTCAGTTGTCACTGACCCTGAACAACAGAATCTATTACAATCTATTCTCTCTCCAATAGCAAGTCCTGGCAGTATGGTAGACCTGACTGATAGCATAACTTTAATTATCAGCCAGAGGCTTAAACCTATGCTTGTTGTAATTAGAATTTCCCCACAGAAAAAAAGCATATCATCTATTCCAGAAAAGAACTACCTATTAAATCCTAATCTTTACATTTTCAATTCATTGCCAACCAGTATTTAAAACATGAATTATCTTAATAAAAGAGCAAGTTTACAAATGCCTATGGAGTACACCTTTGGGAATGTTACCCCATTCTATTTTTAGTAAACACTTAAGCCTAGTATAAGAACAGAACAGATGGGCAATAGAAACTGGCTCCAATTTTCCAACATTCTACATATTAGCTAACAATATAGCAAACAGCTAGGGGTTGTTCTAACCATAATTATCAGCTCAACCCATAACAGAATCAGAAGTCGGCTTATATTCCCTCTTGTTTTGGAGAAAGATATTTGGGACTCGTCAAAAAAAAAATAAAATAAAATCAGACTTAGCAATTTTACTTCTAAGTAAACAACCCACACTGCTGCTCATATTTTATAATGCTTGCTCCTAGTCGCATACTTATTTCATTCAATGCTATGCTTCACTGCCTCCTTTTCTTTGGTCTCTTTTCACTTTTTTGGCTGTTGTTACTTGCTCAACTCCTTTACTATATTCTTCTTTCCATCTCTCGTTTTGGTAATCCTCGTCACTATCTGGGCTATCTTGTTCTTCTTCCTGCCAGATTCCTTCCTGAAGCTGCCAACTCCCACTTAAAGCTTTGTGTTCATCAACAATTTATGCTTTAAAACAATCTCTTGCTTTTTCCTTGATCGCCTTTCAAAATCTCATTACCTTGATATTATCTCAGTTAGTTATTAGAAAAGCTAGTTGATTAAACTAGTTTATACTGAAAGGAGCATAAGTGTTGAATAATTGGTCATTTTAGACAAGATGGGGGAGAAATTTGGGAAAGAACAGTTTTCATACTTTCAGCCCACTTCCCTCCCAGCCTTTAGCAAATAACAATGGAGTTGTAAGTCCAGGAAAACCCTTTCCCCAACCCCCTGGAATCTCAAAATAAGTTTCTTCATTGTTAAAGAAGACTTCGGTTATTACTCTATTCCTGTGTCTTCTACTAGTTTTCCAGGGTCCTTGCTATCCAGTATTTGCTTCTCAATGAAAGGAATTGTTTCTATTATATTGGGCAAGTTCCTGCCCTGCCATAAGCTAACTTAAACAACTAGAGTGTGTATATCTATACCAAAGAATGTGTCATTATTCTGATCTCTGACTGGCGCCTATTGGAAAAGGGACTTGAATGTAGGAGTCTTCATATTGAAATGAAAAACACTTTCTTCTTTTTCTAGTAAACTCCTATCTCCTCTCCAGATAATTAGAAAAATACGAAGTTAAGCTGAAGGTTTATAATATTAATTATATATAATAATAATCACATGAACAACTTATCATTTATACTTTAAACATCATACATTATAATTGGAATTAAGTCCATGATTAAATGTTTCAGATCCAGTTGTTTTACTTTATTATAACTGAATTTGGTATCTATTCAGTCTTCATAGTTAGTTGGTTAGTTGTTCATATAACACAGCAATCTGTTTATCTAAAATTAGTAGGACCATTGCTACTATAATCCTTAATTATGACTCACTCCCACAAGTAATTTATGATATAATTTAAATACATTTATTTAAAAATATTTGTTTGCATATCTAAATAAGATCACAGCACATGGACAATAATTTTGTTGAGCTTCTAGCACCATTTGGACACTATAATGAAATAATAGTCATTGATGTATATTCAATCTCTACCTTATTCATTTTAACTTATTCATATAGTCTGTCAGTGTTTTAAAGTCATTTATGCACATATTTCCTATTTGTAGGTCCAATAAGCACACTCCTTTAGGACTTCAATCATGTCTTTTACAGTTGAATCTCAACTAATTTGAAATCAAAAAACCAAAAATTCATTGTATATTAATGGGTCCTGCACATGGCTTAGCACATCACATATATTATTATTATCTTCTTTAATCCTGGCAGCAATCCTGTGAGATAGTAGTATTATCAGATGCTTTCCTGAGGACAAACTTAAGGTTGGAGAGGTTTCGTACCTTGCCCAAGGTCACACAAAATTAGTAAGTGGAGCCAGGATCAATTCTGGCTCTGTCTGATATACATCAGTCTAATATAAATCAGGATCTATCTGATATAAAAATCCATGTCCTTTATCATTGTTACTGATAGGTTTGGAACTCTGTCCCCATCCGAATTTCATGCCAATTGTAATCCCCAATGTTGGAGGTGGGGCCTGGTGGGAGTGGATTTTTATGAATGGTTTAGCACCATCCCCTTGGTTCTCTCCTCACACTAGTGAGGGCTCGCTTAAGACATGTTCTTTATTTATTTATCTTATTTATTTATTTTTTGTTTGAGACGGAGTCCGTCTCTATCTCCCAGGCTGGAGTACAGTGGCGCCATCTTGGCTCACTGCAACCTCTGCCTCCCAGGTTGAAGCCATCCTCCTCTGCCTCAGACTCCCGAGTAGCTGGGATTACAGGTGCCTGCCACCATGTCCGGCTAATTTTTGTAGTTTACTTAGTAGAGACGGGGTTTCACCATGTTGGCCAGGCTGGTCTCAAACTCCTGACATCAGGTGATTCACCCACCTCTGTCTCCCAAAGTGCTGGGATTACAGGCATGAGCCACTGCACCTGGCCCCGACGTGTCCTTTAAAAGCCATGTAGCACCTGCCTCCTGCCCTCTCTCTTACTTGCACCACGCCAGAAGCCTTACTCCCCCTTTGCCTTCCACCACGATTGTACATTTCCTGAGGCCTCCCCAGAAGCAGAAGCCACTATGCTTCCTGTATAGTCTATAGAACCATAAACCAATTAAACCTCTTTTGTTTATAAATTACCCAGTCTCAGATATTTCTTTATAGCAATGCAAGCATGGATTAATACAGTTATAGTACTTCTTGTATATTCAAGAAAAAAATGTAATTAGAAATATGGCTATGATGGGCTGGGCACAGTGGCTCATGCTTGTAATCCCAGCACTTTGGGAGGCTGAGGCAGGTGGATCACTTGAGGTCAAGCGTTCAAGACCAGCCTGGCCTACATGGTGAAACCCCGTCTCTACTAAAAATACAAAAAAAAATTAGTCTGGTGTGGTGGCACTTGCCTGTAATCCCAGCTACTCGAGAGGCTGAGGCAGGAGAATCACTTGAACATGGGATGCGGAGGTTGCAGTGAGCCAAGATCGCACCACTGCACTCCAGCCTGGGCGACAGAGTGAGACTCTTATCTCTAAAAAAATAAATAAATAGAAATACAGCTGTGGAAAATTGGGGGGCAGAGATCAACAACCATATCAACAGTTATAATTTTGGATTTCATCATGTTATTTAATAAAGATTTATAAAGAGAAACAATATATGTATTCATCAAAATTTTTTATTTTAGCCACGGAGCCCATGTTGTCCAGGCTGGAGTATAGTGGCTATTCACATCACTATCATAGAGCACTGCAGCCTGAAATGTCTGACCTCAGGTGATCCTTCCACCTTACTTAGCTTCCTGACTTAGTTGCAGCTACTGGCACGTGCCACTGCACCTGGCTATTCAGCAAATACGTATTGAGTACTAGTTATGTACCAAGCACTATCATAGACTCTTGCCCTTAAGGAGCTTACATAAAGAGATTTTTCCAGAAAGCAAGAGCATTTCAAGGAAGTAGGGGAGAAGCACTTAAAAATAATAAAGAATAAAAAGTATGTGGTGTCAGTAATACATTTAAACCAAGATCTAGGTGATCTAATTATCATTGGCTCATATATGGGTTTCCAGTACCTGAAATACCAAGCAAATAATGAACTTGGGGTCTATATTAAAAGTTTATACTAAGTAAAGCTTATATATGGGAATAAGTAGCCCTCAAATCTCTATAATTAAGGTCCAATTACCATTTTTTAGCTATGCCCTTACAACAGTAATATTAAGTGTTTTGGGCTCATCTTTATTGTAAACTCCATAAGACAGGGACAAAGATCTATTTATTATTTTCATCAGTGCCAACATGTAGTCACTAAAATATGCTTGTAGACAGATAAAGATGTTCTGAATTAAATATGAATCTACTACTTGTTACTTGTGTGACCATAGGCAACTTATTTAACCTCTGTTAAACCTCTGTTGTGTGCCTCAAGTTTCGTACTTGTTAAATAAAGACAATGAGAGCTCCTATCCAATATGCATTGTTGTTAGGTTAAATTAATGTGCTTACTTAGCATGGGGTCTGTCATAGAGTAAATACTCCATAATGCTTAACTGCTATTAAGTACTGTCTCATTTTTTTCCTGTTGAATATTGTTTACTTTTCAAGTAAGGTACCCATAATGAACTAGATACAGTACAGATTTAACTTTAGAAAAAAACTAGAGTGTATTCTTTTTGAGAAATGCAAGCATTTTCTAGATACATAAGGAAAATCCAGTGTTTTGTTATCATACAAGTTTCAGAATGCTTGGGAAGCTCAAGTGTTAACTATTAATAGTTAGAGAAGTAGCATGATTTATTTATGGCACATTTCACTTGCTTAATGCAAGGATCTTTTTAACTTCTCAGTGAATGTATGCCCAAGAAATCAGTATTTATTATTCCAAATTTGGAAAAATTAAAAAGTACTAAAAAGGCAACTATAGAAACGTTATTACCCCCAAATAACAATTTATGAAATTCCAAGACATTTTCTTATTTTAAAATGAAACAGTAAACATTTTAAATATAAGGTAATAAAAAGTCTTCGCAAACTATCTGTTAAAGCACAATGCATACCACTGTGAAAAAGTCTGGCAGTTCCTCAAAAGATTAGACATAGAATTACCATATGATCCAGCAGTTCCACTCCTAGGCATATACCCAAAAGAACTGTAAGCAGGGACTCAACAGACACTTTGTATATAAATTTCTACAGCGGCATTATTCACAATAGTCAAAAACGTGAAAATCTCCAAGTGTCCTTTGACAGATAAATGGATAAATCACATGTGGTATATACATACAATGGAAAATATTCAGTAATTAAAAAATGAGATTCTGAGGCTGAACATGGTGGCTCACACCTGTGATCCCAGCACCTTGGGAGGCCAAGGCAGGCAGATGGCTTCCACTCAGGAGTTCCAGCCCAGCCTGGGCAACATGGCAAAATCCTCTCTCTACCAAAAACACAAAAAAATTAGCCAGGCGTGGCGGTCGTGTGCCCTAGGCCCAGCTAGTCAAGAGGCTGAGGTGGGAGGATCACTTGGGCCTGAGAGGTGGAGGGTGCGGTGAGCTGAGATCGCGCCACTGCACTCCAACCTGGCTGACAGAGTGAGACCTTGTCTCAAAAAGAAAAAAAGATTCTGATACATGCTACAACATGCATGAACCTTGAAAACATTATGCTATGTAAAATAAGACAGGCACAGAAGGACACATGTTATATGGTTACACTTACATGCAGTACGTAGACCAAAAATAGGCAAATTCATAGACATGAAAAGTAGAATAGAGGTTACTAGGGGATGGTAGGGGATGGGGGAAGGAGGAAATGGAAAGTTATTGTTTAATGGGTATGAAGTTTGATTTGGGCTGATGAAAAAGTTTTGGAGATGGATGGTGGTGATGATTACACAACATTGTGAGTATACCTAATATCACTGAATTGTATACTCAAAAATGATTAAAATGATAAATCTTATGTTATATATATTTTATGATTTCATATTTGAAAGTATTTCCTTCTCTTTACTCCATATAGAAATATTATATACAGGCTGGGCATGGTGGCTCATGCCTATAATCCCAGCACTTTGGGAGGCCAAGGCAGGCAGATCACAAGGTCAGGAGTTTGAGACCAGCCTGGCCAATATGGTGAAACCCCATCTCTACTAAAACTACAAAAATTAGCTGGGCATGGTGGCATGTGCCTGTAGTCCCAGCTACTCAGGAGGCTGAGGCAGGAGATCTGCTTGAACTCAGGAGGTGGAGGTTGCAGTGAACTGAGTTCATGCTACTGCACTTCAGCCTGGGCCACAGAGCGAGACTCCAAACTCCAAAAAAATAAAAAAATAAATAAATAAAGAAATATTATACACATTCTACCTGCATTATAATTAAATTTTTTTATTGTATCAAAAAGTTTATTGTAACAATATTTTTGTTTTATATTTTTTATCATAATGCAGGTAGAATGTATGTAATATTTCTATATGGAGTAAGGGGAAGGAAATATTTTCAAATATGAAAATAGGAAATCCTTTATTCCACAGTTAAAATGACAACTGTAAAAAATTTCTCTTATCATTAAGAGTAGAACAGAATTATGTATGGCAGTTCAACATCATAATCTTCTCACAATAATGATTAGCATATAATATCCTAAAACTTGCAATTAGTTTGTTATTCCTAAACTAAGACTGAAAAGCAATGTCAAAATCAGCTCGAGTACATAATCAACATTTGATTTACGTAATCTGATATGAAAACTTTTCAAAGCACCAAGGGAAAAAACACCTTAGAAAATATTCTTTGAAAGGAACAGTAGTAACAGAGCTATAATAAGTAAGAGCAAAAGAATGTTCACATCCTCCTCACTCTTTCTAGGTATCTCTAAGAGAATGCATACTTTTTCTTTTCAATTATTAGCTATATTTCAAGAATGATGCAATGATAGTCTGACAAAAACTACGTGGTGGGTACCAAAATCAGGACCATATGCAAATTATGCTGAAATCCAAAACAATAAATATTCTCCAGGTAAAAATTTTAGCTTACAAATAGTAGCAAATCACATAAGACACCAAATAGTGCCATCAGTTTAGGCTTCAGGTTCGCTGTTATGTTGTAGTTAAGATTGCTAATACAATGGCACTCAGCTATAACAATGTCTTATAATTTCTAGTTAACATTGACTTTTAAGGAATTCAAAACAACATTCACCTATTATCACTCTAACTCATACACCTAATTACAGTTAATCTGGTAAAAGATAGTTTTATTTCCCTACTGAGAATTCTGAAGTAAATAGAGGCCAAAAGTTTAAGTGGTTTACCCAAGAATTCAATGGCAATAACTTTAAAAAGGAAAGAAAGAAAAGTATATAGACTTTTATCATTGAGGATTCACATGTACTAAGCTAGAAATATTTCTGTGCTATAAGTAATTTATTCCTTAAAACAACCTGTGTCACAGAATTGCACAATTCAAGGGTTCACCATTCATATCCTGGCTATGTAGTCAGCAAATTTCAAACTGTGGGCCAAATCTGGCCCAGAATCTATTTTTATAAATGAAGTTTTATTAGAATACAGCCATACCCATTTGTTTACATATTGCCTATGGCTGTTTTTGTGCTATAACAGCAAGGTTGAGTCGCTGTGACAGCTATCTTATGGTTTATGGCCAGCAATGCCTAAAATATTTTCTATCTGGCTCTTCACAGAAAAAAAATTGTCAACCCCTGGTCTGTGTGAACACCACCCCTGGAATAATGCACTGTATAGTCTTCGCAGCAGCCCTGAAATGATTTACTGAAAAAGGTATTATCTGTATCTGGTAGATGAGAAAACTGAGACTCAGTAATATCAAATCATACTCAAAGTCATATAGCTTTTAAGTGACAAGGTTAGTCTTCAAATCTAGAGTCTTCCATTAAATTATACAGGACCATGTATATATTGGGGGTAGCAATACATAGCTCCCTTAGCTATTGTTAGAAGTCTCAAATGTGTACATAAAAATATTATAGAAATGTTAATTCTTACTACAGAGTAAATATTAAACACAGAGAGTTTGACCTTATGTTCTCCTTTATCCTTCAATAAAATTGGTGTCTTGGCAATGCATACCTCCATACTTACCAGTTCCTCCAAAAAGATCTTCACACTCCTATTCCCATCTTCCATCTAACAAAATACTACTCTTTTTCTACAATCAACTCAAAAGTCATATTCTTAATGATATCTTCTCTGATTCCCTAATCAATATTCAGTGCTTTTTCCTGTGTTCTTCTTTAGCATGTTATTGGAAACTCTGTTTAACATGTTTCATTCTATTTTCTATTATTTATCTAATTCCATTTCCATTACATTATTATTTTACATTATTTAGGAGACTATTTCTTATTTATGCTTATATCCACCTCAACCACCCTCTCCCACTATAATGCCTGCCAAAGTTCCTTGTGCATAACAAATACCCACTGAGTTGGACTTCCTGACACTGTACACCTAGTTCTGCTCTGTGTTCCAATCTGTTGCTTATCACACCAAGCTAGGTTGCCTCCAGTACATCTGTCTACTTTTCAAAAAGGCAAGAGGAAAGCTAGAAACTCTTCCAAATGAAATATAGACAGAATTTTCAATTTCTACAATGTTCAAGATATTTAATGCTTTCAATGTAAACTCCTCTGTATAATTCAGTAATTTTTAATCAAATATTTCATCAGTTTTATCAATATAATTTATTCCCCCATTTAATCTTTAAACCAAATTGTTCGTACTCAAATTCTCTCACAAATAAACACAATGTTCTAACTCAGCTGTTGTGGCAGAATGTGTTCACAATGAACAACCCCTACTATCTTGGCAAGAATTACAGAATTAGCTAATTACAGTACAACCTCCTTTATCTGTTTTCATTGGGATAACGAGCAATCTGGATATATCGAAAAAGCAAATGATCCAGAAAGACATCTTAGGGTCTTTCCCTAAATATGGAAGTCCTATGAAGTCAAGTTAGATTGAGCTTTTTTCCACCGTGTGCATACTTTTTCTATGAATAGTAAGAGAAATTCCAAGGTGTGAGGTTTTCATGAGAAAGAGGCTAAAAAGATCCCATTGTACAAGGTAGCCAAGGCAAAAATGTTTTAAACAAGCTGTAAATTTATATGGGCCTGAAGTTTGACAAAAAGAGGATAGAGATACATAAAAGTAGAAGACAGTCCCTGCCATAAAAGATCTTGGGTTTTCTTTAGGGGAGAAAGAATAAACATATGAAATAACTTGAGAACAATAATGAACATCATATTTTGTAGGCAGTGATTCAAAATATTTCATCTCTCACTGCCACACCACAAATTATTATGACTACTGTCATGAAACAAACATGTATTACTGTTTGGGCCTTAAGACTGAGCCACAGAGATTGAAGGGAGGAGGAAGGATATTCTTTTTCATTTTTCATGATTTGTATTTCACTTGCTTCTGAAAAGACTTGAGGAAATCTACCAAATAAAACAGTGTGTGGCTGGGCGTGGTGCTCCCGCCTGTAATCCCAGCACTTTGGGAGGCTGAGGCGGGTGGATCATTTGAGGTCAGGAGTTCAAGACCAGCCTGGCCAACATGGCAAAACCTTATTTCTACTAAAAAACACCAAAACAACAACAACAACAACAACAAAAATCAGCTGGGCATGGTGTGGTGTGCGCCTGTAATCCCAGCTACTCAGGAGGCTGAGACAGGAGAAGTGCTTGAACCCAGGAGGAGGAAGTTGCAATGAACTAAGATCATGCCCCAGCATGGGCGACAGAGCGGGACTCCATCTCAAAAAATAAATAAATAAATAAATAAAACAAAACAGTGTGTGCTATTCATGGTTAAAACAAACATATATTTGGCCGGGCGCGGTGGCTCAAGCCTGTAATCCCAGCACTTTGGGAGGCCGAGACGGGTGGATCACGAGGTCAGGAGATCGAGACCATCTCTGGCTAACACGGTGAAACCCCGTCTCTACTAAAAATACAAAAAAAAGCTAGCTGGGCGAGGTGGCGGCGCCTGTAGTCCCAGCTACTCGGGAGGCTGAGGCAGGAGAATGGCGTGAACCCGGGAGGCGGAGCTTGCAGTGAGCTGAGATCTGGCCACTGCACTCCAGCCTGGGTGACAGAGCGAGACTCCGTCTCAAAAAAAAAAAAAAAAAAAAAAAAAAAAAAAAAAATATATATATATATATATATATATATATCCCTCAAACAATGTAAGAAAGTAAATACCTCTAGGCATCTGAGGTGATCGGATGACATTTGGACTAAAATGATGTGCAAAGACTTCCATCTCCTACCATTTTCTTATGACAGAACTACTATCAGACATATCTTCTGCTATGGATTCTATTATACAGTTGTTGAACAGACTATATTAGAAATCTCTATTCTTATTAGAGAATAAAAAATTAAAATGGAATTCTGAGACATCTGTCCTGCATTTATTTTTAGTTCCTTATCTTTTAGGATTTAATGAGCAAGGTCTTATTTTTTTTTTTTTTTTCTTTTCTAGCTAAGGATATGAATTGCAAACACAAAATTACCATTACAGAAACAGCAAAAATTGGCCAGGAGCAGTGAGTGGCTCACACCTGTAATCCCAGCACTTCGGGAGTCCAAGGCGGATGGATCACGAGGTCAAGAGATCGAGACCATCCTGGTCAACATGGTGAAACCCCGTCTCTACTAAAAATACAAAAATTATTTGGGCGTGGTGGCGCGTGCCTGTAGTCCCAGCTACTCGGGAGGCTGAGGCAGGAGAATCACTTGAACCTGGGCGATGGAGGTTGCAGTGAGCTGAGATCCCGCCACCACATTCTGGCCTGATGACAGAGTGAGACTCTGTCTCAAAAAAAAAAATAAAGAAAGAAAGAAAAAAGAAAAACAGCACAAATTAATTCACTTTGTACCTGTTAATAATTAGTAACATTTTATTGAAGCAGGTAAAAGGATACTTCACAGTCACATAGACGTCTACAGTTTAACATAACAGTTAACAATACAAAAGAAAAAAGTCTCCATTTTTTTCTACCACTTCTGTTCAGATTGCACAATGCATACAAATTAATAACAAATTTTGAAGATGTAATGTAACTTGGTTGCCAAGAAGATTGTCACTTTTGAGGCAACAGTGCAAAGAATAAATTCCAAACTTTTTATGTTAAAAGGCAGAGTCTTATTTTATGGTATTTTAGATATATTAGTTCACCCATTTTTCCCTAATGAATTAAATAAAAATATTAATATTTAACACCATCCATTCCAGGCAAATAGAACACTAATGTACCCTGAATACCTTTCAACATGTCACCTAACAATGCTAGCTAAAATATGAAAATCATCTTGAGATAAAGTACCAATGAACATAAAAAATGCACAATCCAAATTCACAAAACAAGGCCGGGTGAGGTGGCTCACACCTGTAATCCCAGCATTTTGGGAGGCCCAGGCAGGTGGATCACTTGAGGTCAGGAATTCGAGAACAGCCTGGTAAACATGGCGAAACCCCATCTCTACCAAAAATACAAAAATTTTCCAGGCATGGTGGCGCACGCCTATAATCCCAGCTACTCGGGAGGCTGAAGCAGGAGAATCGCTTGAACTCAGGAGGTGGAAGTTGCAGGGAGCCAAGATTGTGCCACTGTACTCCAGCCTGGGTGAAAGAGTAAGTAAGGCTCTGCTTCAAAAAAAAGAAAAGAATAGAAAATCGACCATATAGTAGGCCATAACAATTCATAACAAAAAGAATAACTAGGACAGAAAATACTTCAGTAGAAGAACAACTGATGAGAGAAAATTTTTCTTTATAAAACAGTTCAGCTATTAGATGCAGAACAAATGAAAGAATTACAGTCACTATTGTGAATCACTAATGAAATATAAATCTAGCCAAAGACCATCAAAGGCAGCTGAAACCATAAGGTGAAAGGCTGGGGCAGGTACTGAATGATTAGGCTGACGGCACTTGAATTTTTGGACCAATCTTAACATCACAAAAAAGGAAATATATTATTTGCTTCCTGTTGAAATGCAATATAAAGTACACAGTGGCTGGGCACGGTAGCTCACGCCTGTAATCCCAGCACTTTGGGAGGCTGAGGCAGGTGGATCACAAGGTCAGGAGATCGAGATCATCCTGGCCAAGATGGTGAAACCCGTCTCTACTAAAAATACAAAAATTAGTTGGGTGTGGTGGCATGTGCCTGTAATCCCAGCTACTCGGGAGGCTAAGGCAGGAGAATCACTTGAACCCAGAGGTGGAGGTTACAGTGAGCTGAGATCGCGCCACTGTACTCCAGCCTGGTGACAGAGTAAGACTCCGTCTCAAAAAAAAAAAAAAAAAGTACACAGCACTATATATGAATTACTCTTGACAGAAACTCAAACCTAAAATCAGAGCGCTAGATCTGTGCTATCCAATATGGCAGCCACACACAGCTACTGAGCACCTGAAATGTAGCTACTTTGAATTGAGATATGTTGTAAATGTAAAATACACAACAGATTTCAAAGAGTTGGTACAAAAAAAAAGACTGTAAAATATCTTACTAATAATTATGTACATTACGTGGTGAAATAATATTTTTAATATCTGGGATGAATAAAATGTGTCATTAAGATAATTTCACCTTTTTCTTTTTACTTTTGTTAATGCAGCTACCAGAAAATTTTAAATTATGTGACTTGAATTTGTAATTTGTATTTCCAACTGCACAGCATGTGCTGCTCTAGAACTAATCACCTTTTTACAGAAGATATGATATAAAAGCATATTAAATGATATCACAAGAATGCAACTAGCCAAGTCCAGAATGTAAGAAAGTCTACCAACAAATGATCTGGTTTCTTCAACAGACACATAGCAATGAAAAAAACGAAGGGGGCTGGGCACAGTCTATAATCCCAGCACTTTGGAAGTCTGAGCCAGAGCACTGCTTAAGCCCAGGAGTTTGAGACCAGTCTGGGAAACACAGTAAGACTTTGGGCAAAAAAGTAAACAAAAATTAGCCCAGTCTTGTGGAGCATGTCTATAGTCTTAGCTACCTGGGAGGCTGAGTGGGAGGATTGAGTCTGGGAGGTAAGGCTGCAGTAAGCGGAGATTACGCCACCACACTCCTGCCCTATCCTGTTGATAGGGCAACAAAGTGAGACCCTATCTCCAAAAAAAAAAAAAAAAAATTGTTGTTAATTTGGCCAGGTACAGTGGCTTACACTTGTAATCCCAACACTTTGGGAGGCTAAGGTGGGAGGATCGTTTGAGGCCAGGAGTTCAAGACCAGCCTGGGCAATATAGTAAGATCCTTCTGTATTTAAAAAAATATATATTTTTTTAATTAGCTAGATGTGGTGGTTTGCACCTGTAGTTCTAGCTACTCAGGAAGCTGAAGCAGGCTTGAGCCCAGAAATTCAAGGCTGCAGTAAGTTATGATATCACCACTGCACTTACAGCCTGAGTGACAGAGCAAGTCCCTATCTCTTAAAAAAAATTGTTAATCTTTTTAGGTGTGATAATGAAAATAAAATTATACTTCAATTTAAGAAGAAATCGTCATACCTTGGAGACACATATTGACATACTTATGGAAGAAATGAGACTTGTTTTAAAACAATCCAGGTAAGAAGTTAGAAGATTGTCCTTATTGGTTGTTTCAGAATCACTGTTCTATTTTGTCAACTTGTATTCATACTAAAAAGGCTTAAAAGAAGTTTTTTTTTAAACTACATTGGTGGTTTCCTGAGGCTAGGGATGGGAACAAGGAGTGACTGCCAACAAGTGTGCCAAGAGTGACTGGCACCAGCTTTCTTTTTAGGGTGACGGAAATGTTCTAAAATTAGATTGTAGTGATCATTGCACAACTCTGAAGATTTACTAAAAATCATTGAACTGTACACATAAAATGAGTAAATTTTATGGTATGTAAATTGTACCTCAATAAAGCTGTTTTTTTAGTTGATGTTTAATTTTATACGCTTCTTCTCTCTCCTCCCTCCACTCCCCCTTTCCTCCCTCCCTCTCTCTATCTCACGAACACACAGACACACATACACATAAATACACAGGAAGAAATCTAACAAAAGACTATGAGAAGTTTATAAAGAAAATTGTAAAATTAGATTGAAAGATATTAACATAGACCTAAATAAATGGAGAAACACATTCAGGAAAATTATTTTCAAAATGACCTATCAATTCAAAGTAATTCAATATAATTTCAATAACAATCCCAAAAAGACATAAGAATTGACAAATTGATCCTAAGGGTATATGGAAGAGCAAAGGACCAGAAATAGCCAAACATCCCTGAAGAACATTCTGAAAGAAGATGACCCTACTAGGCATTAAAACTTATTTTAAAATTATAGTTATTAAGCCAGCATAAAATTGCTGCATGGATAAACAAATCACCAATTTAATATACTAGAGAGCCTAGAAATGGACCCATGAAAATATAACTTGATAAAGGTGGTATTAACAATCAATAGGGAAAGGACAGATTACATACACATATAAACACACATATGTACTGCTAGTAGTAGAACTGCTTGATCAAAGGGCATTTGCATCTTCAGTTTTACCAGATAACACCAAAACATCTTTCCAAAGTGGTTGCACCAGTTAAAGAATCTCATTAGCAGTATATTAGTGTTCATGTTCCTTCACATTTTGTCTACTTGGGATGATCCAATTCTTTAATTTCTGTAAGTCTGGTATGTGTAAATGCTTGTTTCATCGACGTTATAATTTGCATCTCTCTATCTCAAATGAGGTTAAGCATCTTTTAAAATGTATCTTGCCTATTCGTGTTTTCTCTTTGTGAAATGTCCATTAGTTTTATTTGTCTGCTTATCTATAGGGCTGTCTTTTCCTTATCCATTTGTGAGAGTTCTTTTATGAGTTATTTGTGTTATAAGTATCTTCTCCCAGTTTATGACTTATCTTGTATTTTTTTACATTGCCTTTTTAAAAATTGATATAGGGCCGGGCGCGGTGGCTCAAGCCTGTAATCCCAGCACTTTGGGAGGCCGAGAAGGGCGGATCATGAGGTCAGCAGATCGAGACCATCCTGGCTAACACGGTGAAACCCCGTCTCTACTAAAAAATACAAAAAACTAGCCGGGCGAGGTGGCAGGTGCCTGTAGTCCCAGCTACTCTGGAGGCTGAGGCAGGAGAATGGCGTAAACCCGGGAGGCGGAGCTTGCAGTGAGCTGAGATCCGGCCACTGCACTCCAGCCTGGGTGACAGAGAGAGACTCCGTCTCAAAAAAAAAAATAAATAAATAAATAAAAATTGATATGTAATTCACATACCACACAGCTTACTTTTTTAAAGTACACAATTCAATGGTTTTTAGTACAGAGTTGCGCAACCACCACTGTTATCTAATTCCAGAACATTTTCTCACCTTTATAGAATTCACTAAAAAGCACATTTTTCACTTTATATACTAACTGCTACTTAAGTATAACTTACATTTAAAATTAAGCAACTAAATATTATATTCAATTCAACTCAGATGTTTATTTAGTGAATAAGCATTATGTTAGGCACCCTGAAATACACAATAGTAATATACAAGATATAGTTGATATTCCAGGAATAAAGAAAGAAACTAGCAATCAAGAATGTTCACTAAAACATTCTTTTTAAAAACTCCCCCAAATCATTATATTATGGAAACTATCAAATATACACAAAAGTAAAGAGAATAACATATTACATCTCATGTATCCAAGTTCAACAGTTATCATAAGACATTTTCTAATGCTGCTACAATTAGGAGGTATCAGCATTCACTGTAAGATTTGAAGACCTCTACTAAAAATTTTTTTTAATGTAACCATGACAGAGTATGAAGTAGAAAACACAAAACAAGGCCAGGCACAGTGGCTCACGCATAGAATCCCAGCATTTGGGAGGCTGAGGCAGGTGGATCACGAGGATCATGAGGTCAGAAGTTCAAGACCAGCCTGGCCAATATGGTGAAACCCTGTATCTACTAAAAATACAAAAAAACGAGCTGGACGTGGTGGCACACATATGTAGTCCCAGCTACTCTGGAGGCTAAGGCAGGAGAATCGCTTGAACCTAGGAGGCGGAGGTTACAGTGAGCCGAGATTGCGCCACTTCACTCCAACCTGGGCAATAGTGGGAGGCTCCATTTAAACAAAACAAAACCAAACCAAGATAATTAGGTTATCCTGTTATCCTGTAGTAGCCACTTTCATATTCCTTCCACCTCATCCCTCTCTCTCAAGTCAAGTCTGTATTACAAATCCCCAAAGATCTAGTCTGACAAATGCTGAGCCCTTGTTGGAGAGAGGAGAAAGGGAAAAAATTGAATTAGTAAAGGTAGAACTATCATTAGCACATAGAGGAAGAGCAGAAGGCTGGAAACTCTCACACATTAAGTTTTTTACTATCACTTTTTTTTTTTTTTTGAGACGGAGTCTCGCTCTGTCGCCCAGACTGGAGTGCAGTGGCCAGATCTCAGCTCACTGCAAGCTCCAGCTCCCGGGTTTACGCCATTCTCCTGCCTCAATCTCCCGAGTAGCTGGGACTACAGGAACCAGCCACCTCGCCCAGCTAGCTTTTTGTATTGTTTAGTAGAGACGGGGTTTCACCATGTTAGCCAGGATGGTCTCGAACTCCTGACCTCGTGATCCGCCCGTCTCGGCCTCCCATAGTGCTGGGATTACAGGCTTGAGCCACCGCGCCCAGCCTTTTTATTTTTTTTTTAACCATTGATTGGTTAGAAAACAGATCTAGGCCGGGCGCGGTGCCTCAAGCCTGTAATCCCAGCAATTTGGGAGGCTGAGATGGGCGGATCACTGGGTCAGGAGATCGAGACCATCCTGGCTAACACGGTGAAACCCCGTCTCCACTAAAAAATACAAAAATCTACCCGGGTGAGGTGGCGGGCGCCTGTAGTCCCAGCTACTCGGGAGGCTGAGGCAGGAGAATGGCGTGAACCCGGGAGGCGAAGCTTGCAGTGAGCTGAGATCCGGCCACTGCACTCCAGCCCGGGCGACAAAGCGAGACTCCGTCTCAAAAAAAAAAAAAAAAAGAAAGAAAACAGATCTAATTATTCTTTCAACTCAATCCTTATAATGTTGACAACTAACTTTTTACATTCATCCCTTTCCCACATAGCTTACCCTTCTAATCATACTAATTTTCTCAGCAAAATGATAGGTAATAATAGACTTTATACTCTCGCATTGATAAGAAAGAAAAAAAACATAAGACTTTGGAGTCAAAAGACCTAGGTTTGCTGCTACAAACTGCACAACCTTAAGCAAGTTATTTTAATTCCAGATGTTTGTTTGCTTATTTGTAAAACTGAGATCTCCCTACTTTCAGAAGAAAATCTTCTTTTTATATAAATTGATCAAGTTAAGTTCCACAAGACAGGGCACAGAGGAAAGGAGAATTGACAGTACTTACTACATTTAAGTATCAAATGCTATATATACTTTTTTTTTTTTTTTTTTTTTTTTTTTTTTTTAGGAGAGCCTGAACCTCATATTAAAAAGCTACCAGAACTGGTCTGGATCCATATTGAAGTAAATAATACATTTTAGGTTTTCTATTCTTAACTATAAGTAAGATGATTTTAGATAGATACAAGGAAACATACTTGCTTTCTTCATATTACAGAAAAACAGTATTTCCAGATCCTTGATGATCAGAAAAGGAAACCACATATTATTTTCTAATTCCTATAATGCTACCAGTATGATGACTTTCTTTCCATTCAGGGCTATTTTAGTGAGGTCACATATTATTATTATGAAATATCTGAAAAAAATGATAGTACATACAAGTGAATCTGTGTATCTATATAATGATAATGGCATCACTCAGTAATAATGGGGGATGAGGGATAAAAGACTACACATTCGGGCCGGGCGCAGTGGCTCATGCCTGTAATCCCAGCACTTTGGGAGGCCAAGGCGGGTGGCTCACCTGAGGTCGGGAGTTCAAGATCAGCCTACCAACATGGAAAAACCCCGTCTCTACTAAAAATACGAAATTAGCTGGGTGTGGTGGCGCATGCCTGTAATCCCAGCTACTCAGGAGGCTGAGGCAGGAGAATCGCTTGAACCCGGGAGGCGGAGGATGTGGTGAGCCGAGATCGCGCCATTGCACTCCAGCCTGGGGAACAGGAGTAAAACTACGTCTCAAAATAAATAAATAAACAAGACTACACATTGGGTACAGTGTATACTGCTCAGGTGATTGGTGCACCAAAATCTCAGAAATCACCACTAAAGAACTTATTCATGGCTGGGCGCGGTGGCTCAAGCCTGTAATCTCAGTACTTTGGGAGGTCGAGATGGGCAGATCATGAGGTCAGGAGATTGAGACCATCCTGGCTAACACGGTGAAACCCCGTCTCCACTAAAAAATACAAAAAAAAAAAAAACTAGCCGGGCGAGGTGGCGGGCGCCTGTAGTCCCAGCTACTCGGGAGGCTGAGGCAGGAGAATGGCGGGAATCCGGGAGGCGGAGCTTGCAGTGAGCTGAGATCCGGCCACTGAACTCCAGCCTGGGGGACAGAGCGAGACTCTGTCTCAAAAAAAAAAAAAAAAAAAAAGAACTTATTCATGTAACCAAATACCACCTGTTCTCAAAAATCTATTGAAACAAACAAACAAAAAAATCTATAAAAAAATAAAAGTTTTTAAATGGTGATCTCAGGGAGGTAGAAAGTAGGATGATAGATACCAGAGACTGGGCAGGGTATGGTCGGAGGTGGGAGGGAGGTAGAGATGAACAGAGATTGGTTAATGGGTACAAAAATACTGTCAGAAGGCATAGCAGAGTAGGTGACTATAGTTAGCAACAATGTATTATATATTTCAAAGCAGCTAAAAGAGAGAATTTGAAATGTTCCCAACATATAGAAATGATAAATACTCAAGATGGATACCCCAAATACCCTGACTTGATCATTACACATCCTATGTATGCAACAAAATATGACATGTACCCCATTAAATAAGTAAAATGTTACATATCAATAAAATGCAGTGAACTTAATTTAAAAAATAATGGTAGGAAGATTCTGTGACAGCATATATTTTAAATAATATTTTCTCAAATTTATTCATATCAAATAACTATTATACCTGATCAAATGATTCAGAAACTATAAAAAATAGATGGAATATCTCTAACATTTATTATAATAATGAAACTTAAGTGAGTCACAACATATAAAGTGAAAACTATTTTTTATGCACTTGAATTGCCATCCCCCTTCCCTGACTATCTCCATGTCTTCCAAAAGTGTATGAAAATATTGAGAATCTATACTTATAATTCACTAAGAGCTGGGTGACAAATCTAGTTAGAGAATAATGTTTTGGTAAGAAGAAAAAAAAGAGCATATTCCATTAGCTGTTTTAATGTATTACTTTTATGAGTATAATAAAAACAAGGTTCAAAAATACCTTATGATAGATATCACTTATAATGATGAAAACATTAAAAATTTTTCAAAACCAATCACTTTAAAATTTTAAATAGAAAAAGCAGCTTCATTTAAAGTAATATTTGAAGGCCAGGCATGGTGGTTCATGCCTGTAATCCCAGCACTTTGGGAAGCTAAGGCAGGAGGATTGCTTGAGGCCAGGAGTTCATGACCAGCCTGGGCAACATAGTGAGACCCAGTCTCTTCAAAATATTAAAAAATTAGCTGGGCATGGTGTCACAGGCCAGTAGTCTCAGCTACTTGAGAGGCTGAGACAGGAGGATTGCTTCAGCCAAAGAGTTCAAGGTCACAGTGAGCTATGATTATGCCAGTGCACTCCAACCTGGCTGACAGAATAAAGCTGTCCCTAAAAAAAATATATAAAATAAAAAATTAGGAATATTTGGATTACATATTTTAAAACACTACTATTAAACTTAAATTCACATTTACTTCTGAAAAAATTGGCGAGGTAGTACTAGACTACCCTATTAAAAGCATAAATCCTGGCAGCCTAGAAGACAGTGATAGCAGAACACACTGATCTAGGAATCCATAAAGTTACTTCTACTCTTCAGTATACTTTTGTCCTACAGGCTACTGCTAAACAGTAGTTCTGACTGAAAATGATTTTGCCCTCCAGACATCTGTCTGGAGACATTTTAGGTTGTTAGAAGTAGGGAAAGGTACTACTGGTATTTAGTAGTGTAGGCCAGGTAGGCTGCTAAATATCCTACAAGGCCTCCAACAAACAAGAATTATCTGGCTTCAAATGTTAGTAGTGCCAATATCCCTGACGAACATAAACGTAAAAACTCTCAACAAAATTCCAGCAAACCAAATTCACTAGCACATTAAAAAGATTATGCACCATGATCAAGTGGGATTTATCCCTGAGATGCAAGAATTGTTCATCAAATACAAATCAATAAATGTGATATACCACAATAACAGAATAATGGATAAAAATCATATGCTCATCTCAAGAGATGCAGGAAAAATACTGAACAAAACTTAACATCTTCTTTTTGATAAAAACTTTCAACAAATTAGGTATATAAGGAATGTACCTTCATATAATACAGGCCATATATGACAAGCCCACAGCTAAACATCATACTCAAAGGTGAAAAGCTAAAAGCTTTTCCTTTAAGATCAGGAAGAAGACAATGGTCCTCAGTTTTGCCATCTTTTCTCAACATAGTACAAAACTAGAATGTAGTTCTATTCAACATAGAACAAAACTAGAACTAGGAAGTCCTAGTTAGAACAATCAGGCAAGAAAAAGAAATAAAAGCTATCCAGACGAGAAAAGAGGAAGTAAAATTGACTCTGTCTGCAGATGGCATGATCTCACATATACGAAACCCTAAAGATGCCACAAAAGAATTATTAGAACTAATAAATGATTCTGCAAATTTGTAGGATTAAAAAAACACACAAAAATCAGTTGCATTACTATACACTAACAGTGAACTACATGAAAACAATGAAGATAAAAATCCCACTTACGGTAACACGAAAAGTAATAAAATAGTTTTAGGAACGAATTTAACCAAGGAAGTGAAATATCTGAATATGAAAAACTATAAAACATTGATTTAAAAAACAGAGAACACAAATGGAAAGATATCCTGTGTTCATGGATTGGAAGAATTAATATTGTTAAAATATCTATACAATCCAATGTGATCTACAGATTCAATGCAATCTCTATCAAAATTCCAATGGTATTTTTCACAAAAAATAGAAAAAAACAACCCTAACACTTGTATATTAATAGTACAACAAAAGATCCCAAGTAGCTAAAGCAATCTAGAGAAAGAAGACAAAGCTGGAGGCATCATACTTCCTGATTCCAAATTATATTATAGAACTATAGTAACCAAAGCAGTATGGTACTGGCATAAAAACAGACATAGAAACCAATGGAACAGAATAGAAAGCCCAGAAAGAAACCCACACTTATTTGGTCAACAAATCTTCAACAAAGGCACTAAGAACATACAATGGTGGAAAGGATAGTGTCTTTAATAAATGGTGCTAGGAAAACTGGTATTCCTATGCAAAAAAACCATACACGAAAATCTACTCAAAATGGATTAAAAATTTAAACATAAGACCTGAAACTATAAAACTCCAGTTGAAAACACAGGGGAAAGTTCTTTGACAAATGGACTTGGCAATAATTTTTTGTCAATCATACCTCAATAAAACTGAAGGGGAGGCCAGGCATGATGGCTTATGCCTGTAATTCCAGGACTTTGGGAGGCCAAGGTGGGTGGATCACTTGAGGTCAGTTCAGGACCAGCCTGGCAAACATGGTGAAACCCTGTCTCTATCGAAAATACAAAAAATTAGCTGGAGGTGGTGGCACGTGCCTGTAATCCCAGTGATTCAGGAGGCCGAGACACGAGAATAGTTTGAACCCATGCCACTGCACTCCAGCCAGCCTCCACCTCAAAAAAAAATAAAAATTAAAAAAAAAAACTGAAGTGGGGCCGGGCACAGTGGCTCACACCTGTAATCCCAACACTTTGGGAGGCTGAGGCAGACAGATCACGAGGTCAAGAGATCAAGACCATCTCGGCTAACACAACGAAACCCCATCTCTACTAAAAAAAAAAACAAAAAATTAGCCAGGCCTCGTGGCACGCGCCTGTAGTCCCAGCTACTCAGGAGGCTGAGGCAAGAGAATCACTTGAACCCAGGAGGCGGAAGTTGCAGTGAGCCGAGATCGTGCCACTGCATTGCAGCCTGGGCAACAGAGCAAGACTCTATCTCAAAAAAAAAAAAAGAAAAACTGAAGGGGAAAAAGACAATATTATCAGAGATAAAGAGGGACATTTATCTAAAAGTAAAAGTAAAATGATTAATTCATAAGGAACAAACAAACAACAATCATAAATATGTATGTTTGTCAAATAACAGTTTCAAAGTATGTGAAGCATATCGACAGAATTAAAGGAAAAAGTGGACAAAACTACAATCATAATTGGAGATTTCAACACTCTTCTCTCCCTTAACAATATCAATGAAAACATATACGATCTGAAAAACTCTAACAACCAACATGACCTAATCAACATTTATAGAACACTACATCCAGCAAGGCCAGAATACACATTCTTTTCAAGTGTACATGGCATGTTCACCAAGATAGAATATATTGTGAAATAAAATAAACTTTAGTCAAAATAAAAGAATTGAAATAATATAGGGTATGTTCTCTGACCCCAGTAGAATTAAATTAGAAATCAAGAAGAGCAGAGTAAACCCAGAGTAAATAAAAGGAAAGAAATGATAAAGAAGTGCAATCAATGAAGGAGAAATCAGGCAAACAACAGAAAAAATTAATAAAGCCAAAAGTTGGTTCTTTGAAAAGATCAGCGAAACTGATAAAGTCAACAAAATTTATAATATTCTAGCTAGACAAGTCAAGAAAAACAACAGAGACCATCACCCAGGTGAGGAATAAAAGAGGATATCACCTAAGATCCTACAGACCTTAAAAGTATAATAAAAGACTATTATAAACAATTTTATCTCAATATGTTTGACAAATTAGATGAAATAGATAAATTCCTTAAAATACACCGTTTACGAAGACTTGGATAAGATGAAAGAAAAAGTCTCAACAGCCCCTTGTTTATTAAAGAAATTGACTTTGTTATCAAAAACCTCCCCACAAAGAAAACCCATGCCAAGGTAGTTTTACTGGGAATTATGTCAAACACTTAAAGAAATAACATCAATCTTATACAACTTCAGAAAATAGAAGAGACACTTTTCAGTATTTCTAGAGGCCAAAATAACCCAATATCAAAGCCAGAGAAATTACAAAAAGAAAAAAAGGAAGAAAGAGAGAAGGAAAGAAAAATATTATAGGCTAATATCCTTCATGAACAAAGATGTAAATATGTACAACAAAATAGTACCAAACTGAATCTAGCAGTATATAAAAAGGATAACACATCACGACCAAATGAGGTTTATTCCAGAAATGCAATGTTGGTTTAATGTTTGAAAAAACAGTTAATGTAATTACCACATTAACAGATAAAGGACAAAAACCATATACTCATCCAAATAAACAGATGCAGGAAAAAAAATTTGACAAAGTTCAACATCCATCTCTATGTGTATATACATATTTATAATGTTCATGGATTGAAAGATATTTCAATAAGATTTACTTTCTTTGCTAATTGATTTATATACATAGTCAATACAAACCTATTCATATTCCTACCAGGAATGTTGTAGAAACAGAAAACTTGATTTTAAAATTTATATGGAAATGCAAAAGATCTACAAAAGCCAAAGCAATTTGGAGAAACAAGGTTGGATAATTTACATTACCTAATTTCAAGACTTAATGTGAGGCCAGGCATGGTAGCTCACACCTGTAATCTTAGCACTTTGGGAGGCCAAGGCCGGCAGATCACTTGAGCTCAGGAATTGGAGACCAGCCTCAACAACATGGTGAAACCCCATCTCTATCAAAATACAAAAAATCTGGCCGAGCGTGGTGGCTCATGCCTGTAATCCCAGCACTTTGGGAGGCTGAGGCGGGCAGATCACCTGAGATGAGGAGTTCAAGGCCAGCCTGGCCAACACAGTGAAACCCCATCTCTACTAAAAATACAAAAATGTAGCCAGGCGTGGTGGCACATGCCTGTAGTCCCAGCTACTTGGGAGGCTGAGGCAGAAGAATCGCTCAAGCCCAGGAGGCAGAGGTTGCAGTGAGCCAAGATTGTGCCACTGCACTCCAGCCTGGGCGACAGAGCAAGACTCCATCTCAAAACAAAACAAAACAAAACAAAACATGTAACTGGGTGTGGTGGCACACACCTGTGGTCCCAGCTGCTCAGGCGGGACTGAGGTGAGAGTATAGCTTGAGCTCTGGAGGTGGAGGCTGCAGTGAGCCCTGACGGCACCACTGCATTCCAGCCTGGGTGACAGAACAAGACCTTGTCTCAAAAAAAAAAAAGACAAGACTTAATGTGAAACTATAGTAATTAAAACAGCATGATTCTGTCATAAATAGGCAAGTATATCAACAAAACAGAGAACACTGAAAAGACCCACACTTGCACTATCAACTGATTTTCAACAAATGAACCAAAGCAATCCAATGGGAAATTGTCTTTTCAACAAATAGTGCCAGAACAACTGGATATCTAGATGGGGAAAAAAATGAACTTTAATCTTTATCTCATACTATACACAAAAATTAATTTGCAATGGATCAGAGACCTAAATATAAAACTTCTATAAGAAAACACAGGGCCAAGCACAGTGGCTCACGCCTGTAAGTCCAACACTTTGGGAGCTGAGGCGGGCAGATTGCTTGAGGTCAGGAGTTTGACATCAGCCTGGCCAACACAGTGAAACCCCATCTCTACTAAAAATACAAAAATTAGCCAAGCAAGGTGGCGTGCATCTCTAATCTCAGCTACTCAAGAGGCTGAGATACAAGTATCACTTGAACCCAGGAGGCAGAGGGTGCAGTGAGCCAAGATCATGCCACTGCACTCCATCTCAAAAAAAAAAAAAAGAAAAAAAAAAGAAAACAGAAAACACAGGAAAATATCTTTGCAACTTGGGGATAGGCAAAAGTTTAGTAGGGCAGGAAAGCAGTAACAATAGAATAAAAAAATTGATACTCATCAAATTTTTAAAATTCTGCTGACTTAAGACACTATTGTATAAAAAGAAAAAAAAAAAAGGGGGGCCAGGTGCGGTGGATCACGCCTGAATCCCAGCAATTTGGGAGGCTAAGGCGGGTGGATCACAAGGTCAGAAGTTTGAGACCAGCCTGACCAACATGGTGAAACCCCATCTCTACTAAAAATACAAAAATTAGCCGGGCATGGTGGTGCCTACCTGTAATATTATCCAGCCACTCAGGAGGCTGAGGCAGGAAAATCGCTTGAACCCGGGAGGTGGAGGTTGCAGCGAGCTGAGATTGCATCACTGCACTCCAGCCTGGGAACAGAGAGAGACTTCATCTCAAAAAAAAAAAAAAAAAATGAGGTAATTCACACAGTAGAAGAAAATATTTGCAAAACACATATCCAACAATGACTGATATCCAGAATGTGTTAGGAACTCCTATAACTCAGTCAGGAAAAATACAAACAATTTAAAAATGGGCAAAATAGTTGGACACTTTACAAACGAAGTTATATAAATGGCTAATAAGCACATGAAAAGATCCTCAAAATCGTAAGTCATTAGGGAAATGCAGATTAAAAGTACAAGATACTATTACATGCCCATGAGATGAGCCATATTTTATTTATTTTTACATTTGTCCTCAATACACAAGTGCCACTTGCCAAGACAATAGCCAAAAATTAAAAGACTGATAACATCAAACATTGGTGAAGAGATGGAGCAACTGAAATTCCCATACATTTTTGATGGCCATATAAAATAGTATAACAAGTTTTGAAAACATCAGGTAGTTTCTTAAAAACTACATGTATATCTACCTACCTAATGATCCAGCATTTCTATTCCTATTTACCTTACGTAAATACAAGCCATGTCCACAAAAAGATTTGCACAAGAATGTTCACAGCAGCTTTATTAATAGTATCCAAAAAAATGGGAAATGGCTCAGATGTTCATCAACAGGCACATAAATGAAAAAGCTGTGGTACATTCACACAATCAAATACTACTCAGCAATAAAAAGAAATAACTGAACACATGCAATAACATGAATGAATCTCAAAAAACATGCTGCCTGAAAGAAGCTTTCCACGAAAGTGTCTATACTACATGATTCTGTTTACATGGGATTCTAGAATAGGCAAAATTAATATATGGTGAAAAAAGGAGTAATGGTTCCCCTGGGCAGCATGGGTGAAGACTGACTGGGAAAGGGTTTGAGGAAACCTTCTGGAATAGCAGTAATGTTCTAATTCTGATAGGGATATTAGTTAGTAGACACATGCGTCTGTCAAAATTCATCAAATGGCACAATTAAGATTTACACATTGTGGCCGGGCGCGGTGGCTCAAGCCTGTAATCCCAGCACTTTGGGAGGCCGAGACGGGCGGATCACGAGGTCAGGAGATCGAGACCATCCTGGCTAACATGGTGAAACCCCGTCTCTACTAAAAAAATACAAAAAACTAGCCGGGCGAGGTGGCGGGCGCCTGTAGTCCCAGCTACTCGGGAGGCTGAGGCAGGAGAATGGCGTGAACCCGGGAGGCGGAGCTTGCAGTGAGCTGAGATCCGGCCACTGCACTCCAGCCTGGGCGACAGAGCGAGACTCCGTCTCAAAAAAAAAAAAAAAAAAAAAGATTTACACATTGTATTGTACATAAATTTTACTTTTTAAAAAGTAAACACTTGTTGGAAACTTGAAAAAAATAAATAAACATTGAACTATAATAAATTATTTGTTTTTCAGGGGCAAATTTGCAACTTACTTTATTGATTTATTTTTTGAGATGGAGTTTCGCTCTTGCCCAGGCTGGAGTGAAGTGGCGTGATCTCAGCTCACTGCAACCTCTGCTTCCCGAGTTCAAGCGATTCTCCTGCCTCAGCCTTCCAAGTATAGCTGGGGTTATAGGCACCCATCACCACACCTAGCTAATTTTTGTATTTTTTTTAGCTAATTTTTTAGTAGAGACGATGTTTCAACATGTTGGCCAGGCTAGTCTCAAACTCCTGACCTCAGGTGATACACCCGCCTCGGCCTCCCAAAATGCTAGGATTATAGGTGTGAGCCACCGCACCTGGCCACAACTTACTTTAAAATGCAACCAAAAACAAAATGGATAGAATGATGTATAAATGTATAGAAGATGACAAAGCAAATACAGTAAAACATCAATTGTAGAATCAAAGTTGTAGGTATATGGGTGTTCACTGTACAATACCTTCAATTTTTCCATATGCCTCAAAAATTTTACATAAATGCTAGAGAATAAAAACAAAAGTAAATAATACTTAATTAAAAGATAAAGGTCAATGTCAAATTTAAGAGAAATAGAGGTCAAGCACAGTGGCTCACGTCTGTAATTTTAACATTTGGGGAGGCCAAGGCAAGCAGATTGCTTGGGCCCAGGAGTTTGAGACCAGCCTGGGCAACATGGCAAAATCTCATCTCTACAAAAATACAAGAATTAGCCAGGCTTGGTGGCACATGCCTGTAGTCCCAGCTACTGAGTTAGACCCTGTCTCTAAATACATAAATAAAGTGCCATGGGAAAAAAATCAAGCCAGGCAGGATGGCTCACACGTATAATCCTAGCAGTTTGGGAGGCTAAGGAGGGAGGATCATGGGAGGCCAGGAATTCTAGAGCAGCCTGGGGAACCATAATAAGATGCTGTCTCTGCAAAAAATTTTAGAATTAGCCAGGAATGGTGGCATGCACCTGTAGTCTTAGCCAGTTCAGAGGCTAAAGGAAGAGGCTCACTTAGCTCAAGGCTGCAGTGAGCCATGATTGTGCCACTGCACTCCAGCCTGGGTGACAGAATCAGACTCCAAAAACAATTGCAACAAAAAAAATTGACAAAAGGGATCTAATTAAACTGAAGAGCTTCTTCACAGCAAAAGAAACTGTCAACAGAGTAAACAGACAAACTACAGAATGGGAGAAAATATTTGCAAACTATGCATCTGACAAAGGTCTAATACTCAAAATCTATAAGAAACATAAACAAGTTCACAAACAAAAAACAACATTTAAAAGTGGGCAAAGGATATGAACAGATACTTTTCAAAAGAAGACATACATGTACCCAACAAACATATGAAAAAATACTCAACATCACTAATCATTAGAGAAATGCAAGTCAAAACCCCAATGAGATATCATCTCACACCAGTCAGAATAGCTGTTTTTGTTTTTTGGGTTTTTTGTTTTTTGTTTTTTTTTTCAAACAGGGTCTCACTCTGTCTCCCAAGTTAGGGTGCAGTGGCACAAACATAGTTCACTGCAACTTCCACCTCCTGGACTTGAGCAATCCTCCTGCCTCAGCCTCCCGAGTAGCTGGGACCACAGGTGTGTGCCACCACATCCAGTTAACTTTCTGATTTTTTTGTAGAGATAGGGTCTGACTTTGTTGCCCAGGCTGATCTCAAACTCCTAGGCTCAAGAGATCCTCCTGCCTCAGTTTCCCAAACTGCTGGGATTACAGACATGAGCCCCCATGCCCAGTCAGAATGGTTATTATTAAAAAGTCAAAAAATAACAGATGCTAGCAAGGTTGTGGCAAAAAGGGAACACTTACACACTGCTAGCAGGAATCTAAGTGAATTCACCCATTGTGGAAAGCAGTTTGGTGATTTCTGAAAGAACTTAAAACAGAATTACCATTCGACTCAGCAATCCCAGTATTGAGTATATACCCCCCCAAACAGAAAACATTCTACCATAAAGATACATGTAGGTCAGGTGCGGTGGCTCACGACTGTAATCTCAGCACTTTGGGAGGCCAAGGCAGGCAGATCACTTGAGATCAGGAGTTCAAGACCAGCCTGGCCAACATGGTGAAACTGTTTCTACTGTAAATACAAAGAAAATTAGCTGGGCATGGGGGTGGGCTCCTGTAATCCCAGCTACTTGGGAGGCTGAGGCACAAGATTCGCTTGAACCTGGGAGGAGGAAGTTGCAGTGAGCCAAGATCGCGCCATTGCACTCTAGCCTGGGCCACAGAGCAAGACTCTGCCTCAAAAAAAAAAAAAAAGACACATGTATATATATGTTCATCACAACACTATACAGAATATCAAAGACATGGGATCAAATAAATGCCCATCAACAGTAGACTGGATAAAGAAAATGTGGTGTATATACACTATGGAATACTATGCAGCCATAAAAAATAATGAGATCACGTCCTTTGCAGCAACATGGATGGAGCTAAGGCCATTATCCTAAGCGAACTAACACAGGAACAGAAAACCAAATATTGCATTTCTCACTTATAAGTGGGAGCTAAACATCAAGTACACATGGACACAAAGAAGGAAACAACAGACACTGGGGCCTACCGGAAGATGAAGAGTGGGAGCAGAGTGAGGATTGAAAAACTACCTATTGGGTACTATGCTTATTACCTGGGTGATGAAATAATCTGTACACCAAACTCCACAACACGCAATTTGTCTATATAACAAACTTGCACATGCACCCCTGAACCTAAAAGTTAAAAATAACATAAAATACTTCAAACAATAAATAATAATTGAGCCAGGCATGGTGGCCCACACTTGTAATCCCAGCACTTTGGGAGGCCGAGGCAGGAGGATTTCAAGCCCAGGAGTTTGAGATCAGCCTGGGCAACACACGGAGACCTTGTCTCTATAAAAAAAATAAAAATTGGCCAGTCACAGTGGCTCCCACCTGTAATCCCAGCACTTTGGGAGGCTGAAGCAGGCCGTGAAGTCAGGAGTTCATGACCAGCCTGGCCAACATGGCGAAACCCCATCTCTACTAAAAAACACAAAAATCAGCCAGGCGTGGTGGCAGTTGCCTGTAATCCCAGTTACTCAGGAGGCTGAGGCAGGGAGAATTGCTTGAACCCGGGAGGTGGAGGTTGTAGTGAGCTGGGATCGGGCCACAGTGGTACATGCCTGTAGTCCCAGCTACTCAGGAGGCTGAGGTGGGAGGATCGCTTGAACCCAGGAGACAGAGGTTGCAGTGAACCAAGATTGTGCTGTTGCACTTCAGCTTGGGCAACAGAGTAAGACCCTGTCCCAAAATAAAATAAAAGTGGTATATACACAGTTTATATAGAAGTATTAAATTCTACTTATCAATGTGGATAAAATAGATGTTGAGATCTTATAAATATAGAATTGTTCAGATATAAACAAGTAATATTGTATTTAATGTAAAATTTATATTCCAGATCTCAGGTGTAGTTTAACTTTATCACTATATAAACATAATAATATTTTACAAAGGCATTAATAATATACTTTAAAATGTGATGTTAGTGTATTATATATAGTAGTATATATCTTTGTGTGCATATATTACACTTACATGTAGTAGAGACCAAAAGATCATCGGAATCAGCAAACAAGGAAATAACAAAGATTCAAGGTTAAAAGATGAAGAAGGGAGTATAACAAATCAGGAAAGTTCAAGAGAAATTAGAGAATTAAGTTCAAATGGAACAAAAAAGAAAAGCAGAGCATCTATCAAGCCAACATAATTATTAAACACCCACTTAAAAAGTAGTAAGATTCAGTTGGGTGCAGTGGCTCACGCCTGTAATCTCGGCACTTTGGGAGGCCGAGGCAGGCGGATCACGAGACCAAGAGATTGAGACCTGGCCAACATGGTGAAACCCCGTCTCTACTAAAAATACAAAAATTAGCTGGGCATGGTGGCGAGTGCCTATAATCCCAGCTGCTTGGGAGGCTGAGGCAGGAGAATCGCTTGAACCCAGGAGGAGGAGGTTGCAGTGAGCTGAGATCATGCCACTGCACTCCAGCTGGGTGACAGAGTAAGACTCCGTCTCAAAAAAGAGTAAAATTCTTATAAAATAAAATGCTCACTGTTCCAAGTATTTATAGCCATGTTACATAGGAAAGAGTTGAAAAATTATATAATTATGATATGGGCCAGGCACGGTGGCTCACACTTGTAGTCCCAGCACTCAGTACTTTAGGAGCCCAAGGTGGGCAGATCGCTTGAGCTCAGAAGTTCAAGACCAGCCTGGGCAACATGGTGAAACCCTGTCGCTAAAAAAAAATACAAAAATTAGTAGGGCATGGTGGTGCACACCCGTAGTCCTAGCTACTCAGGAGGTTGAGGTGGGAGGATGGCTTGACCCCGGGAGGCACAGATTGCAGTGAGCTGAGATCACACCATTGTACTCCAGCCTGGGTGGCAGAATCAGACTCTGTCTCAAAAATAATAGTAATCATTATTGCAATAAAAATAATTAGTTACAATATATTATACTATATAATATTACTATATATTATATAGTAATACTTATTATTACTATAATAATAATTATTGTATAAGGCAAGATACAGTGAAAGTCATGTCTTGGGAACAAATAAGTAAAATAAAAGCTCAAGAAAGAGAGGCATATTTAACTTGGATTCTTCAAGGAAAGTTTCAGTGAAGTAGACTTAAAATGCCCCCAAAAGATTAAATTTACATGAGCAGAAAGAAAGAAAAATACCCTAGAAAATGGGAGAAACACATAATAAGAAAGACACAAGAGATGGGAATAAGGATGGTGTATAGGGAAGAAATGGGCAAGGAAGAAAAGTGTTAGGTGTAACCTTGGAGGAGAATTACTCCCTGAAACACATTAAAATGAAAGAAATTAAGCAGAAAGTTCATGTGAGGAGTAACAGGAAAAAGGATTAAGGAATACAGGGGCTATTTATAGAATAACAGACTTCATCTGAGGCTTAGTTTTCTTTCATTAAGGAGACTCACCTGTGTGCTCCTTGGCCCCAGTCCCTCTCATTACCTGCGTAACCTCCATACATGTGATGTGGCTCATTATGATTAAATCCCCAAAACTCAAAGGCATCACCTATAACTTCTGGCAGAAAAATACTGCCCTATTCAAATGGATCCTGGGTGTAGGTATTCAGTCCAGAAAACCTGGAATTTTGTGCTTGGGTAGGATGTGGTATTCCTATGTAAGTGGATAAAGAGGAAAGTTTTGCTGTTAATAGTGTAATTCTTAACCTTTTAGGAGTTACAGACTTCTCCGAGACACTAACAAAGGTCTTCATTATTACTTCAGAAGATATTGAGCATATATGCCATGTGCTGGGGATAGAGTTAAAAATAGGACAGTATCTGCTCTCACCAAATGCAGAGTTGTGCAGAAAGACAAAACATTATTAATTTAAACAAGTGTAGGTGGCCATCTCTGAATCATCCAAATTATGTTTTCCTTTTATTTCTGTTCATGTCCATTATAGCATTTATCATAATCTGATAATCTGATAATTTACATTCTGGTTAGATAACCAAAATGTGTTATACTGCTGCATAATAAACCACTCACATTTAGTAGCTTAAAACAATTCATTCTCAGGTCGGGCATGATGGCTCACACCCGTAATCCCTGCACTTTGGGAGGCTGAGGTGGGTGGATCACTTGAGGTCAGGAGTTTGAGACCAGCCTGGCCAACATGGTGAAACCCCATCTCTACTAAAAATACAAAAAAATTAGCCGGGCAGGGTGGCGGGCACCTGTAGTCCCAGCTACTCAGGAGGCTGAGGCAGGAAAATCACTTGAACCCAGGAGGCGGAGGTTGCAGTGAACCAAGGTGGCGCCACCATACTCCAGCCTGGGCAACAGAGTTAGATACTGTCTCAAAAAAAAAAAAAATTCATTCTCTCTCAAGATTTTGTGGATTGACAAAGCTCAGCTCTATAGTTCTAGATCTTCTCACACATGATGCAGTAAGGTATTAGGGGGGATGAAGTCATCTAAAGGCTGGACTGGACTGGAGGTACACAATGGCTCACTCACAGGACCAGTTGATTCTGGCCACTGAAGTTCAGCTGGGGCTATTGACAGGCATTACTTACACAAGGCCTCTCTACGTGGTTTGGGCTTCTTATAACAGAGTGACTGGGTTTTAAGAGGGATTATCTCAAGAACAGTATTCCCAGAGACCCAGACACAAGCTTTACAGCTTTAAGGTCTAGCCTCAAAAGTTCCAAAATGTTTATTTCTGCCATATTCTATTGATCAGCCTAGATTCAAGGAGAGGGAAATTAGACTCTATTTCTAGACATGAAAAATAGCATGCATATATACAAAGAGAAGGAACTGCTGATGTCCATTATAGACCATTATAACTGGCCATGTATTTGTTTAATACTTGCCTTTCCCACTAGATCATAAACTCAAGACAGGAGCTGTGCTGGACACGGTGGCTCATGCCACCAGTTTTGGAAGGCCACAGCGGGAGGATTGCTTGAGGCCAAAAGTTCCAGATCAGCTTGGGCAACATGGTGAGACCCTGGCTCTATCAAAGAAAAAAATTTAATTAGCTGGGCATGGTGGTATACACCTGTAGTCCTAGCTACTCAGGCAGCTGAGGCAGGAGGATCCCTTGAGCCCAGTAGTTTGAAACTGTAATGAACTATGATCACGCTAAGGAACCATATCTGCTCCTTTTCAGTGCCACTTACATGACCACAGTGGCTGGAACAGAGTAAGCCCTCAATAAATGCAATAAATGTTTGCTCAACTAACTTATTTATTCAATAAAAATTTCAAAAATACATAAAAACTGCCAAAAATTGTGCTAGAATGAAAATGCTATAGTGTCTGCCTTCAAGAAATTTACTTTCTGGTGGCAGAATGAGATAACCAAAGCCTGATAAAATTAGGCTTCTTGATAAAATGAGAATATGGGACTAAACTACAATGCTTGCTGAATGTCTGAAACAGGCAACAGTGTTCTTGTGTGTCCCATCAAAAGGTAATTATAGGCAGGTATTTGCATTTTATATATATATAGATATATAGATGACTCTCAGATGTGATCCACATATATGTGCAAAGGATCACATCTCAGAGTCATCCAAGAAAGAATGAAAATAAAGATGCCTTTTGTTCAAATAGCAGGCAGCTGTCAAGTGAGCAAGAAAAGCACTAGTGGATCATAGCTGATTCTTCTGATACTACATCCTATGTTAAGACAGAGATTAGCTAGTGAATTTTGCAGAGTTCCCGGGATTACCTCATGGAGACATGTGATGAAAGCAATGTAAATTTAACCTACTACTAGAAAGAAGAATGTAATCAGCAAAACAAGTTAGAAAGCAATGAGTATTGAAGACTGAACTGGGATGGCTGCAACAAGAATGAAGACTAAATCTGAGACAAGTTTCAAAGGAAAAAGTGACAAAAATGGATGAATAACTAAATGGGGGTGGGATGGAAAAGAATGAGGTATGAGCCTGAAGAAACCTAAAGAGGTGCTTTTTGATGTGGAACAAGGCAGAATATTTATTGGATATACCGAAATGAAAAGTAAAATGTTTCCTATGTTCTTAGAATTATGAGCTCTGGTAACAGTGTGGAGCTGGAGGTATAGAAGTCAGTATAAACAAACTTCTAGAGAAAAGACCACTTAACTGCTTTTATCAGTCAATCTTTCAGTCCAAAACAGATGTACATTTTATGTGTTACGCTTGATAGTCCGTTTTGTGATGTGCCATTATGAATATTCTCAATTTTGAGGATCTGAAGGCAATGTAACTGAAGCATATGTCAATTCATTATTAGGATTAACTCAGCTGATCTGGCTGCTTAGGTGAGTTTTGGGTCACTGACTAAATTTATCAAAAATCATTTTAAGTAAAGGTCAAGTCACTGAATTCACTTATTTAACTCTTTAGTTGATCAGTTTCAATCTGCATAACAGCATGAAAAGGAATATTCAATTTGTCTGCCCTAACTCCCTGCTATTGTTGCCAGAGACTGAGGGGCAGAAAAAGGAAGAGGACCAGACTTAAAGTCTTTAAATTCTGCACTGATAAAAAATACGTTCATTGCTATTATATTCTTGAATATGAGAAATTATTTTCTGTCCACCTCCTCCTGAACAGCACAGGTAATTGGAGCAGAAACAAATTGAACATTCTTTTAAATGTTACCAAGAAGATGAAAACTGATCAACTAAAACTAGTTTAAAATAAGTAAATTCAGGGACTTGGCATTTGGTAAAATGGATGGCTTCTGCTAAGTAAACGTACCTTCTTCCATCACAATTGTATGTGAAACTATACCCATAGTGAAAGAGTACTGTTGTAGCAGACCGAAGTGACTCTTCTGTCTAGGGCATACAAATACCTCCAGGCACCTTGTTAATCTGTATAAACTCTAACTCTTTGGATGAAAATCAAGGAAAGAGTTTATACAGGCCCAGTACTTGGGAGGCCGAGGCAGGTGGATCACTTGAGGTCAGGAGTTCGAGACCAGCCTTGCCAACATGGTGAAACCCTGTCTCTAGTAAAAGTACAAAAATTATCTGGGTGTGGTGCCAAGCGCCTGTAATCCCAGCTACTTGGGAGGCTGAGGCAAGAGAATCGCTTGAACTTAGGAGGTGGAGATGGCAGTGAACTGAGATCGGGCTACTGCACTCCAGCCTGGGCAACGGAGTCAGACTCTGTTTCGGGGGGGGAAAAAAAAGAGTTTATACAGTTCGATGTGCTGAAAGACTGCAAAAATAGAAACCTGCAACAAGAATTTGTATAGAACTGGCATTTTCATGTTTTAAAGAAAACTCTGAACATGGCCAAAACCGTTTTTTTCTAGGCCATTACATTTCAAAATTACCATTTCTTTTTAGGCATCATTTTGTAATTGTGATTTTTCTCTTCATATTTCAGGCTGTGGCAATAATTATGAGTTGTAGATAATTACTTCAGGCTGGGCATGGTGGCTCATACCTGTAATTCCAGCACTTTGGGAAGCCAAGATGGGAGGAGCGCTTGAGGCCAGGAGTCTGAGACCAGCCTGGTTGACACAGAGAGACCCCCCATCTCTATTATCCTAAATTTTAAAAAAGGTAATTATTTCAAATACTAAACACAGTTAGTAATTCTACAATTGAAATAGCTACTAAGTGTTGAACAGTATTAACTGAATATACATTTATAGGACCTAGATGCCTGGATCAGAAATGCTACTATTGTGTATATTCTTCCCAACATACTAAAATTTATATCTTTAAGACATCAAGAAATTTAGAGTTACATGTTGATATTAAAGACTCCTAATTCATTTTCCTTTTTTTTTTTTGAGACAGAGTCTCGCTTTATTGCCCCGGCTGGAGTGCAGTAGTGCTATCTCCGCTCACCGCAAGCTCCGCCTCCTGGGTTCAAGTCATTCTGCCTTAGCCTCCCGAGTAGCTGGGACTACAGACGCCCGCCACCACGCCTGGCTAATTTTTTGTATTTTTAGTAGAGATGGGGTTTCACCGTGTTAGCCAGGATGGTCTGGATCTCCCGACCTGGTGATCCGCCTTCCTCGGCCTCCCAAAGTGCTGGGATTACAGGCGTGAGCCACCGTGCCCGGCCCCATTTCTTTACTAAAGTACTCGTAAGTGAAACAACTTCTGCATTGGTTATGTATACTCTCTAGACGCTTTGGAATGGTAAGTGCTACACACATGGAAATAATACAAAATGATTAGTCCATGGGGTCCAAAAATAACAAATTATTAAATCTCCAGAGAAATATCCACTTGTAGATTTCCATTTTTACCAAATATTAAGCCTATCATGTTGGCTATGGGTTAAAAAAAAGGGTAAGAGGCCAGGCACAGTGACTCACGCCTGTAATCCCAGCACTTTGGGAGGCCGAGGCAGGCGGATCACGAGGTCAGGAGATCAAGACCATCCTGGCTAACACGGTGAAACTCCCTCTCTACTAAAAATACAAAAAAAAAAAAAACTTAGCCAGGCGTGGTGGCGGGCGCCTGTAGTCCCAACTACTCAGGAGGCTGAGGCAGGAGAACGGTGTGAACTCGGGAGGCGGAGCTTGCAGTCAGCCGAGATCGCGCCACTGCACTCCAGCGTGGGAGACAGAGGGAGACTCCGTTTCAAAAAAAATAAATAAATAAAAGAAGAAGAAGAAGAAAAAAAAGAAAAATTTGGGCCAATAATGCATTAGTACTTCAGTCATGTGTATTCAGAGAACTTCTGCACAAAATATTTAATGTATTACTGTAGGAATCTTGCCATCATAACTGTTTAAGGCCAGTAGGGGAGCCAGTGAGGTTTGGTAGTCACACAGCCCTGTATGCCATCTTTACCATTTACTAGTTATATGACTTTGGACAAGTTATCAAACTTTTCTGAGCCTTGAATTCCTTATCCAATACAATTTGAGTAAGAACTAAATATGATTATACTCACAGCTATTTGGCACATTGCCTGACCCACAGCCAGAGGTCAGTATCAGCTGCTGTTGTAATGTTAAATGGGCCAATTTATTCAACACCCCCTACTTCAGAATTTTCAAAATCAAAATTATGTAACTAGTCCCTAGTGGTTTTCAATGTAAGTTTAGAAGAAATCCTTTCAGAAATGTATCAAAGAAAATTACACAATAGAAAGCTAATAGCTCATGCACAAAGATTATGATTGCAATGTTATTTAAGTAATAAATATTAAACTCAAATATTCAAAATAAGGGACTTATTAAATTATGTATAACCTGCAGATGGAACATCAGGCAACAACAAAAACAATAATATGGAAGTTGTGTAAGGGTGGCAGAATTATGCATTACAGTACTCTCTTTATTCATGGTTTTACTTTTTGAAGTTTTAGTTACCCATGGTCAACTGCAGTCCAAAAATATTTAATGGAAAATTATACAAATAAACAATTCATAAGTTTTAAACTGCACACCATTCTGAGTAGCCCAATGAAATCTTGCATCATCCCACTCCATCCTGCCCTTTGTCCAGTGTATCTATGCTGTGCATGCTACCAGCTCTGCTAGTAATTTAGCAGCCAGGTTGGCTATCAGATCAACTGTCAGGTAGCACTATAGCAATTCTATATTCAAGGAATTCTTATTTTACTTAAGAATGGTCCCAAATTGCAAAAGTAGTGATGCTGGCAATTCTAATATGCTAAAGAGAAGCCATAAAGTGCTTCCTTAAAAGTGAAAAGGTGGCCGGGCGCAGTGGCTCACGCCTGTAATCCCAGCACTTTGGGAGGCTGAGATGGGTGAATCACGAAGTCAGGAGATCGAGACCATCCTGGCTAATACAGTGAAACCCCATCTCTACTAAAAATACAAAACATTAGCCAGGCCTGGTGGCACATGCCTGTAGTCCCAGCTACTCGGGAGGCTGAGGCAGGAGAATGACATGAACCCGGAAAGTGGAGCTTGCAGTGAGCTGAGATTGTGCCACTGTACTCCAGCCTGGGCCACAGAGTGAGACTCCGTCTCAAAAAAAAAAAAAAAGTGAAATGCAAAGGTGACAGTTCTTGATTTCAAGAAAGAAAAACATCATATGCTGAAGTTGCTGAGATTTATGGTAAGAATGAATCTTCCCCACTACCCCGTGAAATTGTGAAGGAAAAAGAGATTTGTGTTCGTTTTGCTGTCACACCTCAAACTGCAAAAGTTATAGCCACAGTGTGTGATAAGTGCTTAGTTAAGATGGAAAAGGCAGTAAATTTGTGGGTGGAAGACATGAACTGAAAGGTGTTTCAATGGATACAATCAGCAACTGGGTCTGGAACTATCTGTAGTTCAGGCATCCACTGGGAGTCTTGCAACATATCCCCCTAAGACTGGGGGCAGGGGTTACTGTACTTTCTCTCCTATCTTCCATAGTTTTATTATATTTTTTATAAAAAATAAAAGTTATGGCTGGGCAAGGTGGCTCATGCCTGTAAACCCAGCACTTTGGGAGGCTGAGGCAGGAAGATCACTAGAGGTCAGGAGTTCAAGACCAGCATGGGCAACATAAAGAGATCCTGGTTCTACTATATATATATGTATATACATATATATAATTTATATATATGTATAATTTAGCCAGGTGTGGTACATCTAGCTACCCTGGGAGGCTGAGGCAGGAGAACTGAACCTGAGAGTTCAAGATTGCAGTAAACTATGATTATACCACTGTACTCTTGCCTGGGCAACAGAGCAAGACTCTGTCTCAAAATAAATAAATAAATAATAAATAAAAAATAAACAAAAGTTATACTATTCTTTTAAAAATTTGAGTGCCAGGACAATTCAATGAGGGAAAAAACAGTTTTTCTAACATATGGTGCTAGGATAACTAGATGTCCACTTGCAAAAGAATCAAATTGGACCCCAACTCCTCTATATACATAAATTATCTCAAAATAAATCTCAGGCCTAAATGAAAAGCTAAAACTATAAAACTCTTAAGAGAACACATAGTAAATCTTCATGACCTTGGATTAGGCAACACCAAAGCACATGTGACAAAAGAAAAAATATATAAATTGGACTATATCAAAATTGAAAATCTTTGGTTGCAAATGATACCATCAAGAAAGTGAAGAACTCACAGAATGGGAGAAAATACTTGCTAAGCATATATGATAAGGGACTTCTGCCCAGAATATACAGAGAACTCTTACAATTCAAATAATAAAAGATAACCCAATTTAAAAAATGGATATGGCTGGGCATGGTGGATCACGCCTGTAATCCCAACACTTTGGGAGGCTGAGGCAAGCAGATCACCTGAGGACAGGAGTTTGAGACCAGCCTGGCCAGCATGGCAAAACCCCGTCTCTACTAAAATTATTTTAAAAAGTAGCCGGGCGTGATGGTAGTCACCTGTAATCCCAGCTACTCAGGAGGCTGAGGCAAGAGAATCACTTGAACCTGGGGGTAGGAGGTTGCAGTGAGCCGAGATCACACCATTGTACTCCAGCGTACGTGACAGAGCGGGACTCCATTTCAAAAAAACAAACAAACAAACAAAACCACTATACAAATATACTACTGCCTCTCGAAGCATCCTGTTTATTCTCTAGACAGTTCTGATCACTAGAAAAGTCTTCCTTCTTTTGGGCTTATGTCTTCCTGTAATCATTGGTCCCAGAGCTGCCTTATGGCTAGATTAAGTCTAATTTTTTTCCCACATGAGAAAGGGCTGATACTGCTGTCATTTTCTCAATTTTCTCAAAGGTAGTACCTAAATCTGGATACATGCCAGGTCCAGGCCTAACCAACCTCCCTTATTCAGAAAACTACAATAATTGAATTTTGGCAATTCAATTATTCAAAATCTTATGGCTGATTCATAATTAATTTTATCAACAATAAAATTCCCTTTGTCATAAATGTTCCTATTAGGCTATTTATCCTTCATCAATTCTTCTTTCAACTGGTTTTTTCCAACCCAAATTCAGGATTATATATTGAGTTATACTTATTTAAACCAATCTGTTAACTCCTTGTTGCTACAGACTTTCAAATTATTTTTACTGTTTGCATGAAGGTCCTTCAAGCTTTGTTGTTTCTGAATGTGATCAACATGTTGTCAAAGTCCTTACTCATTGCTTACCTCCAATTCTCTGGCATTTTTCTATTCTCAATAATTCCTCAAAGTTGAACTTTCTTACCTGCAAGTTCATAGCAATCTCAGATATAATTAGTTCAGGTTAGGAAACAAAGTCATATTGAGTAGTTAAGATGCTTTCTTAATTTCACCTATATTGGACTTTAATTCTACTTTACTAAGTGATTTGTTGTTGTTCTTACAGAATAAAGATTGGAAACAAAATAGGAGCTGTTAATATTTAAAAAGCATATACTTTCCATATTCCTGTTTCCGAATATAATTGTAAACTCTTTAAAATGATCTTTAATATATTCCTCACATCTGTTAATTCTTAATTTTAATTATTCTGCCACACTTATATGTTTGTCACTTTTCTATATTCAACTTTTATAAATATCCTTTTAAAACCTGAGTTAAGGCCAGGTATGGTGGCTCATGCCTGTAATCCCAGCACTTTGGGAGGCCAGGCAGACAGATCACCTGAGGTCAGGTGTTCAAGACCAGCCTGGTCAACTTGGTGAAACCCCGTCTCCAAAAAAAAAAAAAAAAAATTAGCCAGGCATGGTGGCACGCACCTGTAATCCCAGCTACTTGGGAAGTTGAAGCAGGAAAATCACTTGAACCTGGGAGGCAGAGTTTGCAGTGAGACGAGATCGCACCACTGCACTCCAGCCTGGGTGACACACCAAGACTCCATCACAAAAAAAAAAACACAAAAAACAAAACTTGAGTTAAGATTGTTGCAAGTGGAGTCACAGTAGTTTTAGTTGCACCTGCCTTTTAAAAAACACTGATTTCTATAATTTATAACTTCATAATTATATAATTATGTTTTAATGTTTTCCAACTTTCCTAGTCTTAGCTCATAAGGTCATGACTACTTATTTTTTGTACAATTTTTGTAAAGCCTTCTTCCTACCATCTAGACAATATATGCAAGTGGCTACTTCTAGAATTCTCCATCATAGCTATCACAAACTTTAATAATATGGTCATTTTGTCTCCAGAGGTTTCTATCATTCCTACCCACCAAGCAATTCTTCCTCATTGGCTATAAATAGATCCAGAGCAGCAGTACCCTTCATTTAATCTTTTATCTGTTCTATATTTACTAAACAAATAACATTTTTTGTTGGAAAAGAAACTTAAAACATAATAAGTAAAAAAAGTTTTTAAAAATCTGAAATCTTACCATCCCAAGAAAAATCACTGTTTTTTATTTTATTTACCTATCTATCTATCTATTTATCTATTTACTTACTTACTTACTGAGATGGAGTCTTGCTCTGTTGCCCAGGCTGGAGTGCAGAGGCGTGATCTTGGCTCACTGCAACCTCTACCTCCTGTGTTCAAGTGATTCTCCTGTCTCTGTCTCCCGAGTACCTGGGATTACAGGTGTGTACCGCCATGCCCAGCTAATGTTTGTATTTTCAGTAGGGACGGGGTTTCGCCGGTATTGAACTCCTGACCTCAGGTGATCCACCTACCTCAGCCTCCCAAAGTGCTGGGATTACAGGCGTCAGCCACCGTGCCCCATCCCAAGAAAATAATTGTTAATAATTTGGTGTATATTCCTCAAGACTTCTCATACAAATATATTTTTTCCCTTATAATATAAGACAAAAATGTCAGCAAGGTAAGAATTTGTGAAACACCCATAGTTAAATTCAAATGAATCTGATTGGCCATGAAGACTGCTTAGAAATCTGCACTTTTGGGCCAGGCATGGTGGCTGACACCTGTAATCCCAGCACTTTGGGAGGCTGAGGTGGGTGGATCATCTGAGGTCAGGAGTTCAAGACCAGCCTGGCCAACGTGGCAAAACCCCGTCTCTACTAGAAATATAAAAATTAGCCTGGTGTGGTGGCGGATGCCTGCAATCCCAGCTACTCGGGAGGCTGGGGCAAGAGAATCGCTTGAACCCAGAAGGTAGAGGTTGCAGTGAGCTGAGATCACAACACTGTACTCCAGCCTGGGCAACAGAGTGAGATTCCGTTTCAAAAAAAAAAAAAAAAAAAGAAAGAAATCTGCACTTTTATTTAAATATTTTCCTATCCAAAAAATATCTACCATTATACCAATCATTTATAAATCTTATATTCATGCGTTAGCCAACTACATTTACCATTATAGATTTCCCAGGTTTCGATTTAAGCATTTTGACAAAATTAGAACTCCTTTCACAAACTTTTCAATCTTTCTAATTAAAAGAATTATTTACTTATCAGAAGTAATAGATATATCAATTTGAACTATTTATACATGGTGGTATCCAATGCAAAAATTCCCAATAAACATAGAAAGCTATAAATATCTAGAGGAACATAGAAGACAGTAGGTAGGCAAGCTCAGTTAGACCCTCCCTTTAAACATAATACGAATCCCAGAAGCCATAAAGAAAAAAATTAGCCAATATGACCAAGTACAAAAATTTTAACTTCTATATAGAAAAAGATTCTCTTGTAAAGTTTTAAGACATCTTATAGACTGGGAGAAGCCATTTGTAACACATAATACTCAAGTGGCTAATATCCATAATACATAAAGATTTCCTACAAATCAATAACAAAAATACAAAAGTTCATAAAAGATATAAACAAGTAATTCACAGAAGAAATATAAAACACCAATAAGCATATGTAAAGATGCCAAGCCAACACATTCAAATCAAACACATTTTTTTTTGCTCATCAGATTGGCAAAAATTAAAATTGAAAGTATCTACTGCTTGACCTCCCCAGCCTCAGGTGATCCTCCCACCTCAGCCTCCTGAGTAGCTAGGACAACAGGTGTGTGCCACTACACCTGGCTAATTTTTGTGGAGATGGGGTTTCACCATGTTGCCCAGGCTGGTCTCGAACTACTGGGCTCAAGCAATCTACCTGCCTCGGCCTCCCAAAGTGCTGGGATTACAGGCGTGAGCCATAGCATCCAGCCTTTTTCTTATATTATACTATTGGAGTTGGAGTGAACTGATATAAATGTTCTGAACGATAAGCTGAAGAATTTAAGAAAAAAATTTTAAGCATGCATACCCTGCATTTCAACAACCTCAATTCCCGGAAAATCTATTCTACTAAAATATATGCAGGTATGCACAAAGATCTACATATATGAATGGCCACTGCAGCACTCTTTGTAATACAAAAAAATGGAAGCAACACAATCTTCATTAATAATGGGAAAGTTAAATTATGATCCACCTGTAATGGAGTACTATGCAGCAGACAAAAGAATGGGGTAAATCTTTACACGTTGATCTGAAAAGACAGCCATGATACCCTTTTAAAAAATGTAAAGTTGTAGAATAATCACATTTTTTTTTTTTTTTTTTTTTTTTTTTTTTTTTTTTTTTTTTGAGACGGAGTCTCGCTCTGTCGCCCGGGCTGGAGTGCAGTGGCCGGATCTCAGCTCACTGCAAGCTCCGCCTCCCGGGTTTACGCCATTCTCCTGCCTCAGCCTCCCAAGTAGCTGGGACTACAGGCGCCCGCCACCTCGCCCGGCTAGTTTTTTGTATTTTTTTTGGTAGAGACGGGGTTTCACCATGTTAGCCAGGATGGTCTCGATCTCCTGACCTCGTGATCCGCCCGTCTCGGCCTCCCAAAGTGCTGGGATTACAGGCTTGAGCCACCGCGCCCGGCCAATAATCACATTATGTTTAGGGGAAAAAATGTGTAAAGATAGATATTGACATAGAGAGTGAATGAATGCATACAAAAATCTGAAAAAATATACAACAAACTGATAAGACTTACATTTTAGTACTTTGGGAATAATTTATTACAGTCAGCCTTAATTACTTTTGTAAATACGGTCACAAACACTTTTAAATACATCTACTGGCAAAAATCTGAACCAAATTTGTCCAATAAAAGGGTCATAATTGAATCACAGAATATTCATACAAGAGACATTTTTCCAACTTCAGGCTGCAATCCATTAGTGAAATGCAAAATCAATTCAAAGGGATGGAACAAGCATATTTTAAAGAATAAAATACAACAGATAATATCAGAATGCAGGCTGGGCTTGGTGGCTCACATCTGTAATCCCAGCACTTTGGGAGGCCGAGGTGGGCAGATCACCTGAGGTCGGGAGTTCGAGACCAGCCTGGCAAACATGGTGAAACCCTGTTTCTACTAAAAATACAAAAAATTAGCTGGGTGTGGTGGTGCATGCCTGTAATCCCAGCTACTCAGAAGGAGCAGAATTGCTTGAACCCGGGAAGTGGAGGTTGCAGTGAGCCAAGATCGCACCTTTGCACTCCAGCTTGGGCAACAAGAGCGAAACTCCGACTCAAAAAAAAAAAAAAATCAGAATGCATTACCCTTAATACTGTTTTCAATAATTATGTATGTGTGTGTGGCCTTAATCACAAAATGAAATATACCTCCTACTGTGAATTTTGAGCAAAACCACACTAACAACATTTCAACATTATGTTTTCAAGGAATGTTTAATGATTCACAAAAGTGCTCACTTGAAAGTGTTGAAGGGAAAAAGCAGGGCACAATACTACATGTATATGTATCATCTCGATTTAGTTATATTTGCACAGAAAAAAGAAAGAGAGAAAACTATTCCTAAAAGATGGCTATTTGGAGTGGCAAAATACAAGTAATTTTTGTTCTTTTTACCCATAGTTTCAAAAATTCCTATAATGAGCATATGGCTTCCATCTAATCAGAACAAAATGCTACTTAAAACATAAATTAGGGCCAGGAGCTGTGGCTCAGGCCTGTAATCTCAGCCTGAGAATCAGAGTTGTAATTTCAGCTCTAGGAAGGTGAGGTGGGCAGATTGCTTGAGCCCAGGAGTTTGAGACCAGTCTGGGCAACATGGTGAAACCCCATCTCTACAAAGAATATAAAAATTAGCCAGGCATGGTGGCACATGCCTGTAGTCCCAGCTACTTCGGAGTCTGAGGCACGAGAACTGCTTGAACCTGACAGGCAGAAGCTGCCAAGATCGTGCCACTGTACTCCAGCCTGGGCAACAAAGTGAGATTCCGTCTCAAAAAAAAAAAAAAAAAAAAAAAAAAATGGCCAGCCATGGTGGCTGATGTCTGTAATCCCAACACTTTGGGAGGCCAAGACAAGTGGATCATCTGAGGTCAGGAGTTTAAGACCAGCCTGGCCAACATGGTGAAACCCCGTCTCTACTAAAAATACAAAAATTAGCCAGGGTTGGTGGCGCGTGCCTATAATTCCAGCTGCTCAGGAGGCTGAGGCAGGAGAATTGTTTGAACCTGCCAGGTGGAGGCTGCAGTGAGCTGAGATCAGGCCACTGCACTCCAGCCTGGGCAACAGAGCAAGACTCCATCTCAGGAAAAAAAAAAAAAAATAGCTGGGTGTACTGGCACACTGAGTCCCAGCCAGCTACACAGGAGGCTGAGATGGGAAGAGTGATTGCAACCGGGAGGCCGAGGTTGCAGTGAGCCATGATCATGCCATCATACTCTAGCCTCGGTGATAGAGCGAAATCTTGGTTCAAAACAACAACAATATCAAACCCATAAGTGATGTATATTTTGCCACTATAAAAAATGTGTTAAGCATATATTTATTCATTAAGTACTTTCTGAAAACCTTCTATGTCCTAAGCATTCAGTATTCTAGGTACTGAGGATAGGATGGTGAGCAAAAGAAAGTCTCTGCCTCATGGAGCTTATATTCTAGTAGGAAACTCTATAGAATAAATTGCATTAAATTCCTTGTGTAGTAAGATAAAATTCTGTTTGAGAAACAGGACACTATCATTCTTTCAACAGTTATTAGTTGCCCTATGTACACTTTTAGGTACTTGTTACCCACTCCCTCGCACTATGCTGAATCCTCCCAGTCATCAGGTAAAATGGTACTTTAATAACAATCAAATCTTCAGTTTACATTTTAAAAACTTAAACACCTTGGGTAAGTTTCATACTGGTGTCAAATTAAGAAAAGAAAAATATTTTGTTTGTAAAAAGTGATTCATTCTTTCTCTACCCTCAATGAAATGACAAAATACAGATCAAAGCAAAACAGTTCAAGAAATCTTTTCTTATGTAAAATATAAAATTACAGTGATCCTTTTTCCTTTGAGTTCCACAGATAATTCAATGTTCATAAAGTTTTTCAATTTACTAGATTACAAATTTGCACTGAAAATAAAAATATCTTAATTATGCTATTAAGAGCAAAATGTTTGGGCATACCTATGATTTTTTTTAGGGGGGGAAAAGGTCTCACTCTGTCACCCAAGCTGGGGTTCAGTGGTGATTGAATGGCTCACTGCAACCTTCAAGTTCTGAGCTTAAGGGATCCTCCTTCCTCAGCCTGCCAAGTAGCTAGGAGTACAGGCAGGCACTACCATGCCTGGCTGATTTTTTTGTAAAGCCAGGGTCTTGCTATGTTGCCCAGGCTGGTCTCAAACTCCAGAGCTCAAGCAATCTTCCTGCTTCATCCTCCAAAGTGTTGGGATTACAGTCATGAGCCACTGCACCCAGTCCTATAATCTTCTTATTAAAGATTCCTATAGCCCATCTCCTCTTTTTCTAACCCTTTATTCTAAGGGTTAAACTCTCCCTTATTTTTCATTCTGGGTTTCTCTCTCTAATTTAGCTCTCTTCTTCTGAGCTGTCCTGATTATAACATAGTCTGATGGTATTCAATTAAACCACTTAGGCAAGTCAATGTTTTGAAGAAACAGATTAATTTTTAAACATAATTTACATATTAAAACATAGCCCAATATTCATGAGTTCATAAGTTGGGTATTTCTACAACGTGGTTAATCGTTTTCAGTATTTATTAAAATAAAGCAATAAATGACACCAAAATGACCTATTTGGTGAATTTAAAATGAGGAAATGACACAGATCAAAGACAAATATTTTATTCCTGTGTACCACAGAGACATTAATTTCAAAATGCATTTTTGTAGAGAAAAACTGGTGCCTTTTATCAGAAAGAAATATACATTACTAAACATTTTATATATAATTTTTCAAAATTGGTATGCAAATTTATCTAGATTTTGTCATAAGAATCCATCACGTGTTCTAATAGCTTGTGAAAATTAAAATTACTAGATTTTCATTTGGGTCAATCAATGCTCCCTCCGCTTTTTTTTGGAGACAGGGTCTCCTCTGTCATACAGGCTGGAGTGCAGTGGTGCGATCATGACTCACTGCAACCACAAACTCCTGGGCTCAAGGGATCCTCCTATCTCAGCCTCCTAAGTAGGTGGGACTACAGAGGCGCACCACCATGTCTGGCTAATTTTTTAAATGTTTTTGTAGAGACAGAGTTTCACTATGTTGCCCAGGCTGGTCTCAAATTCCTGGGCTCAAGCAATCCTCACAGCTTCAGCCTCCCAAAGCACGTGAGCCATCATGTCTGACCATTTTTTTTTTTTAAGTTAAATGACCATCTATTACCATCACAAACACCAAAAATGGCAGGCTAAAACAATTCTCTGAAATCCAATTATTTTTAAGAAATCTCAATATTATTACATATAGTCAGTAAAAGTAAGAATAGCATTAAAAACAATTTTTAAAAGATACTGTTTAGATATAGGCTGAATTTGTTTAAAATATTTACTTGAAAATATCTGCCATGTAACTGCTGGAAGATCTGATAATGATTATGACAAAGTCAAACCAATAGCTAATTAAAAATACAACAATAACATTATCATAGAGTGGTTGAGAATGCTGACTCTGAACCTATATTGTACTGGCTTATATCCTAGCTACTTATCAGCTGTGTAAACTTAGATCACTTAATCTATACCTCAGTTTCCTTACTTGGAATATAAGGATAATAACAATGCCTATCTTATTTAGTTGTCATGAGGATTAAATGAATTAATGTATGTAAAATACTTGGACCAGTGCTCTACATTACAAGCATTATTTTAAACATTTCCATTATAAAGACAGCTTAGGTTTATATAACTACTTTATCACACCTGTAATCCCAGCACTTTGGGAGGCCAAGGCGGGTGGATCATGTGAGATCAGGAGTTCAAGAATATCCTGACCAACATGGTGAAACCTCGTCTCTACTAAAAATACAAAAATCAGCCAGGTCATGGTGGCGTGTGCCTGTAGTCCCAGCTACTTGGGAGGCTGAGGCAGGAGAATCGCTTGAACCCAGGAGGTGGAGGTTGCAGTGAGTGGAGATCACGCTACTGCACTCCAGCCTGGAGACAGAGGAAGACTCAGTCTCAAAAAAAAAAAAAAAAGAAAAAAAAAAAAAAAGAACTACCTAGATGAAGATTTATATTACTTGCTTATTATAGCTTATCTTAGTCTTTATCAATTCAGTAATGCATAAGCCAAGATAAATGGCATTCCAACAATTTCACATTTTAAAAATATCACAGAACATTCACAAAAAAGAAAATCTACAAATAAATCTAACAATATAATGTGTTGTTACAGAAAAATAAGGAGCAAAATATGTTAAGTATTATCTAAACTACAATATTTCTGACAGTACTATTAGTTACAAACTATTTTATAAAGAAGCATGCCCTAAAAGGCAATTTTAGCATATAGCAATATAAGGATGTGCAGATATGATGTCCAATATGTCTTTTCTTAGTCTTTAATTATAAAACTATGGTACTTTATTTCACATGCATTCACAGAAAATAGCCAATATTCAAAATTATTTACATCTAAATATGCTTTTTTAGATTGAACTTTCAAAGATTGAATATTGAACATTGGTCCTCACTGTAATACAGAAAAATTTCCATTGAAAATATCTATTTACGGCTGGGCGCGGTGGCTCAAGCCTGTAATCCCAGTACTTTGGGAGGCCGAGACCGGTGGATCACGAGGTCAGGAGATCGAGACCATCCTGGCTAACCCGGTGAAACCCCCCCGTGTCTACTAAAAAATACAAAAAAAAAAAAAACTAGCCGGGTGAGGTGGCAGGCGCCTGTAGTCCCAGCCACTCGGGAGGCTGAGGCAGGAGAATGGCGTGAGCCCGGGAAGCGGAGCTTGCAGTGAGCTGAGATCCGGCCACTGCACTCTGGCCTGGGCGACAGAGCAAGACTCCGTCTCAACAAAAAAGAAAAAAAAGAAAAAAAAGAAAATATCTATTTATTCACTTTTTCTTATATTTTATACTCCATCATGTACTAAATGTTTATAATTTTTACCAAGATATACATCTGTCCTTTCACATAAATGTAACTTTAATTTGGATTCTTACATTCTCCCTAATGCAGTGGTTCTTAAACTTTAGCGTACACCATAATTACCTACAATTTTTGGGGGGGGGGTGGGTGGGTGATGGAGTTTTCCTCTTGTCACCCAGGCTGGAGTGCAATGGCGTGATCTCAGCTCACTACAACCTCTGCCTCCCTGGTTCAAGTGATTCTCCTGCCTCAGCCTCCTGAGTAGCTGGGATTTCAGGTGTGCGTCACCACACCCAGCTAAGTTTTGCATTTTTAGTAGAGACAGGGTTTCACCATGTTAACCAGGCTGGTCTCGAACTCCTGACCTCAAGTGATCTACCTGCCTCAGCCTCCCAAAGTGTTGGGATTACAGGCATGAGCCACCGCACCCAGCCAATTACCTACAATTTTTATTCAAAACAGATTCCCAGAACCCATAGAAATTCTTGTTCAGTAGGTGTGGGCAGGAGCACAGGAATTTACATTTTTAACAAAACATTCGAGATAATTTTGATGTAGGTAATTCATGCTCAACACTTAAGAAACACTGCTCTAATAATTTAGTTTAGAATATATATGCTATGCTTTAATTCATTAAATATTAACTCAGTGCCTCATATGTACAAGGTTTAGTGCTGTGGATCAAACATGAATTTGGCTTCAAGGAAGGTACAATTTAATAAAAGAGATAAGAAATGCATATAAATGACTTATAATAAAAAGGAAAGAATTACCAAATGTCTTTTGGTACAATACTGGGGTAGTTCATGGGAGGGAATGATACTTCCACCTGACCTCAGGGAAATTCTTCTAGTGAGACATAGCATTTGAAATGAGTGTTAAAGCCTGTCTCTTTAGACTGTAAGGATGGAAAAAATAAACTAATAAAAACTTATCTCACTGAATGATAAATGTATCTATGAACATCACCCCTTCAAACCCCTTCAAACTCAGAAAAGTTATTCTCTACCTCCTAAGCTTTATATGTTGATTTATGGGTCATGGTCTTGTGTAGTCCTGTATAATACTCAGCAGCTCAGTATGCTTCTATCTCTCCAGACATGTCCTTGAAAGGATCTGTTTTAGTACTTTTAGTACATTTATCTACTGTGTGATAAGGTCACACAGTGAATACTGATAAACAGAAACATACCTATCCTTTTACAAATCTTTAGGAAGTAAATAGGATTTAAGCATAGTTGAAATGGGAATAGTTTAGGCAGTCTTCAAGTTCTAAAATATCCACACAGCTTGGCATCAGGTAGCATGATGAGAGAAATGATCAGGGAAAAAAAAAAGAGAGAGAAAGAGATTTTACAATTTAGAAGGCATTGTTCTAAGAGCCAAATAAAACAAACTACAGGGTGGAAGATTTTAAGGCTCTTCTGCTTCCTGATTATGTTGTATGTTGTTTAACATGTGTGACATGTCTGTGACTTTTAGTTTAAAAATTCCAGTATCTTCCTAGAAATATAGCAAATACAGAGTCTACAGTGCCCAACATTCATTCATAAATGAATGAATGAATTACTTTCAGGTTATTCTCTGGTTTTCCTTGCAGGTTTACCCTCCTTTATTAAGAGAAATAAGGCCGGGCGCGGTGGCTCACGCCTGTAATCCCAGCACTTTGGGAGGCCGAGGCGGGCGGATCATGAGGTCAGGAGATCGAGACCCCGTCTCTACTAAAAATGCAAAAAATTAGCCGGGTGTGGCAGCAGGCGCCTGTAGTCCCAGCTACTTGGGAGGCTGAGGCAGGAGAATGGCCGGAACCCGGGAGGCAAAGCTTGCAGTGAGCCGAGATCGCGCCACTGCACTCCAGACTGGGCGACTGAGCAAGACTCTGTCTCAAAAAAAAAAAAAAAAAAAAAAAGAGAAATAAAAGTCAGACAAGTACCAAATGTGCTATGCTTTCTCATCTCCACGCCTTTGCACATAGTAATATCTCTGGTGGAATGCTTTTCAGCTCCCTCTTCCTCTTGGCTAATTCTTACTGAGTCTTCTAAACCTAATTTAAGTGTCCCCTTCCAAAATCCAATGGACTACTTTGACATCCGTGTCTCAGTGTCCCCATAAAATCCTCTGCATCGTTATATCTTTTTTTTTTTTTTTTTTTTTTTTGATGAAGTATTGCTCTACCACCAGGTTGGAGTGCAGTAGCATGATCTCGGCTCACTGCAACCTCTGCCTCCCAGGTTCAAGCAATTCTCCTGCCTCAGTCTCCCGAGTAACTGGGACTACAGGTGCACGCCACCACACCCAGCTAATTTTTGTATTTTTAGTAGAGACGGGGTTTCACCATATTGGCCAGGATGGTCTTGATCTCTTGACCTTGTGATCTGCCTGCCTTGGCCTCCCAAAGTCCTGGGATTACAGGTGTGAGCCACTGCGCCTGGCCTGCATCGCTATATCTTAACTCTAATCAGTATATTGTACAGAGGCAGCAAGATAACAAGCTTTGGAGTCAGACACATCTGAGTTCAAATTCTGATTCTAACACTTACTGTGTGACCTTGGACAGGTTACCTAATGTCTCTAAGAATTAATTTCCTTACCTGGAAAATAGAGAATAACAGTGTGTAAGGTGCTCAGTATATCACTTCATACATAATATTGAGTTAATAATAACATGCTCACATTGTATTGTACTTGCTGGTTAACTTGTCTGACTTTTTCTCTAAACCGCACACTTCTTGAGGAAAGGAACACATTTATCTCTGAATAAGTGGCATTTAGCACAGTGTCTGGCATATGGTAAGTACTTAATTTTTGATGAGTAAATAAATATTACTTCCATTATAAAAAATTAATTTGCCACGTGAAATTCGTTCTGTAATGAAATGGAAAACAAGTGAATAAAAAAATAAACTCATTGATGTCAGGTTTTTGTTTTTGTTTTTTTTAAGAATACTGTCTTACTGTCTTTTTTTTTTTTTTTTTTTTTTTGAGATGGACTCTCGCTCTGTCGCCCAGGCTGGAGTGCAGTGGCGAGATCTCAGCTCACTGCAAGCTCCACCTCCCGGGTTCACGCCATTCTCCTGCCTCAGCCTCTGGCGTAGTTGGGACTACAGGCGCCCGCCACCACGCCCTGACAATTTTTGTATTTTTAGTAGAGACAGGGTTTCACCATGTTAGCCAAGATGGTCTCGATCTCCTGACCTCGTGATCTGCCGCCTCAGCTTCCCAAAGTGCTGGGATTACAGGCGTGAGCCACCGTGCCCGGCCCTTACTGTCTTTAATCATGTATTTTTCTTTTCTTTTCTTTTTTTTTTTTTTTTTGAGATATAGTCTCGCTCTGTTGCCAGGCTAGAGTGCAGTGGCGCAATCTCGTCTCACTGCAAGCTCTGCCTCCTGGGTTCAAGCGATTCTCCTGCCTCAGCCTCCCGAGTAGCTGGGACAACAGGCACCCGCCACCACACCTGGCTAATTTTTGTATTTTTAGTAGAGACGGGGTTTCACTACATTGGCCAGGATGGTCTCAATCTCCTGACCGCGTGATCCACCCGCCTTGGCCTCCTAAAGTGCTGGGAGCCACCGTGCCTGGTCTTACCATTTTTTTTTTTTTAGAATTTACTTTTAACTATACATATTATGAAATGCCAAACAACTCAATACTTGCTTTGACATGGCTGATCATATATGCATGGAACTGCATACCTATAATTCTTTCATAGTATATATTAACCACAAAAATTACCAAGCCACACATAAGACTATCTTTATTTGACAACCACTTAGAAAAGTTACAGTGAAATAGCTGGGCGTGGTGGGTCACGCCTGTAATCCCAGCACTTTGGGAGGCCGAGGCGGGTGGATCACAAGGTCAAGAGATCGAGACCATCCTGGCCAACATGGTGAAATCCCGTCTCTACTAAAAATACAAAAATTAGCTGGGCGTGGTGGCATGTGCCTGTAGTCCCACCTACTTGGGAGACTGAGGCAGGAGAATCACTTGAACCCCGGAGGCAGAGGTTGCAGCATGCTGAGATTGCGCCACTGCACTCCAGCCTGCCGACAAAACGAGACTCCGTCTAATAAAAAAAAAAAGTTACAGTAAAATAAAAAGCTTCTTAAAACCAAGGGAATTCTCAATACAGAAAGCTTAATTAATTAAAAATCTTTTACAGTCCTTGGGGAAGTGAGAAAAAATTCAGTTTCATGGTTTGATAATTTTGACCTATGTAAGAACATAAAAATATCCTAATTACTTAATATAATATTTAATAGATTTTTCCATTGTGATGTTTAATTAGCTGGTTTGAACAACACTGAAGTACTAATTTTTGCTATTCATTTGTAAGGTCTCAATCTGAGAGAATGTTTTTATTTTATATTTGATAATCAATATATTTGACCTGTTTAATTTAAAAATGGGGTCTCACTATGTTGCCCAGGCTGGAGTGCAGTGGCTATTCATAGGTGTAGTCATAGCATATTACGGCCTGATCTCCTGGGTTCAAGTGATCCTCTTGCTCCTCCTCTGGAGTAGCTGGAACTAAAGGAGTATGCTAACATGCCCAGCTCAATTATATTTTAATCTTCAATGTATTTTTTACAGGCCTGCACTAAAGCTAATATCATTAGTCTTATTTCCTCCTCTTTTCCTTCATAGTCAAGGATAGTTTTACTTTAATATTATACTTACACATAAATTGGGTATTTTAATATATAAAATGGAATTCTGCCTCTGAAAGATAAGCTTTACTTTGAACCATTTTTTAATTCATTATGCAAAGGAATAACGATTTTACAATGAGGATTCCAAAACTATGTTACAGTATATGGATACAATGGTGAGAGTTATAATCCATGACTCTTATAGAATATAAGTGATCAATGTTTTATGTCAATTTATAATCCACTGTTTTTGTGTGTGTGTGTGTGTTTTGTTTTTGTTTTTTTTAGATAGAGTTTTCTCTGTTACCCAGGCCGGAGTGCAGTGGCACAATCTCAGGTCACTACAACTTCCACCTCTTGGGCTCAAGCAATTCTCCTGCCTCAACCTCCCGAATAGCTGGGACTACAAGTGTGTACCACCATGCCCATCTAATTTTTGTATTTTTAGTAGAGACGGGGTTTTGCCATGTTGGCCAGGCCGGTCTCGAACTCCTGACCTCAAGTGATCTGCCTGCCTCAGTCTCCCAAAGTGCTGGGATTACAGGCATGAGCCACCACGCCTGGCCAATCCACTGCTTATATGACCTGTATGTGTTTTATTGCTTCTAAAATAGCAGATACTTAATATATGACATTAATACAGATCGCAAACTAAACAAAAATATTTCTTTTCATTTATATATGTATTTTTTGAGACAAGGTCTGGCTGTATCACTCAGGCTGGAGTGCAGTGGTGCAATCCTGATTCACTGCAACCTCCACCTCCTGGGCTCAGGGCAGCCTCCTGGGTTCAGATCATCCTCCCACCTCAGCCTCCCGAGCAGCTGGGACTACAGGCATGGACTGCCATGCCCAGCTAATTTTTGTATTTTTTTGTAAAAACAGGGTTTTGTCATGTTGCTCAGGCTGGTCTCAAACTTGGTAGCTCTAGCAATCCGCCCACCTTGACCTCCCAAAGTGCTGGAATTACAGGCGGGAGCCACTGAGCCCAGTCTCTCTTTTTACTTAAAGGAAAAAAAAAGACACAGGATTTCTTTCCAAAGGAGACATTTGTTGAGTAGATGACGGCTGCATTAGGAATTAAAATTACATAGAAGATAGGTATCTTCAGTTATTTAAATAATAGTGAAAATGAAAAATTTAAACAGATTGCAAGACTAGTCAAGTACTAAATGGAAAAAAATATCTCCAGGCATCTTAGTAAGTGAAAAATAATGTATTTTTTAACTTTTTTTTTTTTTTTGAGACGGAGTCTCGCTCTGTCACCCAGGCTGGAGTGCGGTGGTGTGATCTCCACTCACTGCAAGCTCCGCCTCCCGGGTTCACGCCATTCTCCTGCCTCAGCCTCCCGTGTAGCTGGGACTATAGGCACCCGCCACCGCGCCCAGCTGATTTTTGTATTTTTAGTAGAGACAGGGTTTCACCGTGTTAGTCAGGATGGTCTCGATCTCCTGACCTCGTGATCCGCCCATCTCGGCCTCCCAAAGTGCTGGGATTACAGGCATAAGCCACCGTGCCCAATTTTTGCCATTGTTATACGCCATATACCAAGTTGTGAACTATTTTTTTCAGTCTATTGTTTAAAGAATTTCTGGATTCTAAATTATGTTTTTAATAAACAGCAATAGGCTGGGCGCATTGGCTCACACCTGTAATCCCAGTACTTTGGGGGGCCGAGGGAGGCAGAACACCTGAGGTCAAGAGTTCAAGACCAGCCTGACCAACATGGAGAAACCCCATCTCTACTGAAAATACAAAATTAGCCAGGCATAGTGGCATATGCCTGTAATCCCAGCTACATGGGAGGCTGAGGCAGGAGAATCGCTTGAACCCAGGAGGCAGAGGTTGTGGTGAGCTGATACTGCGCCATTGCACTCCAACCTGGGCAACAAGAGTGAAACTCTGTCTCAAAAAATAAAATAAAATAAAAATAGGCCGGGCGCGGTGGCTCAAGCCTGTAATCCCAGCACTTTGGGAGGCCGAGGCGGGCGGATCACGAGGTCAGGAGATCGAGACCATCCTGGCTAACACGGTGAAACCCCGTCTCTACTAAAAAAATACAAAAAAAAAAAAAAACTAGCCGGGCGAGGTGGCGGGCGCCTGTAGTCCCAGCTACTCGGGAGGCTGAGGCAGGAGAATGGCGTAAACCCGGGAGGCGGAGTTTGCAGTGAGCTGAGATCTGGCCACTGCACTCCAGCCTGGGTGACAGAGCGAGACTCCTTCTCAAAAAAAAAATAAAATAAAATAAAATAAATAAAATAAAATAAAAATAAACAGCAATAATTGTTAACTTTTTCTTTTCTTTCATTAGAGATAAGAGTTTAGAGAAATATTTGGTGCAAAACCCTTAGACGGCTCTTTATCTACAGGTAATGCCTGAACAAGATACTTTTTTGAGTGGAAGATAAAATAAAAATCCAACCACCCTATCCGCCTCCAAAGGAAGGTTTATTCTAGTTAGTCAAGGAAGCGGATGCTCCTTGGAGAAGAAACAGTATCTACAAAGGCAGAAAGATAGGAAATAACATGATATCTTTAGAGAATCAGGGTAAGGGCCAGGCAAGGTAGCTCATACCTACAAATCCTAGCACTTTGGGAGGCCGAGGTGGGTGGATCACTTGAGCCTAGGAATTTGAGACCAGCCTGGGTAACATAGGGAGACCCCATCTCTATTTTAAAAAATAGCAGGGCACAGTGGCTCATGCTTGTAGTCCTATCACTTTCGGAGGCTGAGGTGGGCGGATCACTTGAGGCCAGGAGTTCGAGACCAGCCTGGCCAACATGGTGAAACCCCGTGTCTACTAAAAATACAAAAAATTAGCTGGGCGTGGTGGCAGGCACCTGTAATCCCAGCTACTTGGGAGGCTGAGGCAGGAAAATCGTTTGAACCTGGGAGGTGGAGGCTGCAGTGAGCCAAGATCACACCACTGCACTCCAGCCTGGGTAACAGAGTGAAACTCTGTCACTAAGTAAATAAATAGGTATAAATTTTAGGCTGGGCATGGAGGCTCACGCCTATAATCCCAACAGTTTGGGAGGCCGAGGCAGGTGGATCACCTGAGGTCATGAGTTTGAGACCAGCCTGACCAACATGGAGAAACACCGTCTCTACTAAAAATACAAAATTAGCCTGGCGTGTTGGCATATGCCTGTAATCCCAGCTACGCAGGAGCCTGAGGCAGGAGAATCACTTGAACCTGGGAGGCGGAGGTTGCGGTGAGCCGAGATGGTGCCATCGTACTCCAGCCTGAGCAATAAGAGCGAAACTCCATCTCTAAATAAATAAATAATTTATAGAAAAGAACCATAGTGAGTTCAATAATGCTGGAAAATCCAGTGAAGTTAGATTAAAAGGAAAAAAGACCAGTGGCAGGGAAATTTGTTGGGAGGCTACTAAAGTAATCAAGGCAAGAAGTGATAAAAGCCTGAGCTAAGCAAATGGCAGTAATCAAAATTCAATTTCTACATTTGCATTGAAATTTTTCCCTATAGGAAATGTTTGTAATGTAGCATGAGAATCATAAAATGAACATCATAATTATAATCTCTCAAGTCTGACTGCCTAGTCTTAATGTCCTGGTGACACTGCTGATGGTGAAAACTTGTTCTTTAAATTCTATGTGCCTCAGCTTTTTCATCTGCAAAACAGGTTAATGATAAAAATCTTTATCATATATTTTTATGACGATTAAAAGAGGTAATAAACATAAAACAATGCCTAAACAAGTTTATATAGTTTAGTACAATATAGTACACAGCAGCAAGAGAAACAGGAACGGTTATCTACTACTCATACTTGTACAATTGTTATTTTGGGTGTAGACAATGCTGACCTTCTACAAGTTTACATTGTTAACTATTACAGAAAGATATTTATCAATCCAAGATCAGAAAATACCCTGGGCAAAGGGTTTTTATTATAGATGCAAAACTGTTTTCTTTTAAAAACACTGAAAATTTTTTCTAGATGTATAGTTAACTTCCACGTGACTCCGAAAAAGTTGAAAATATTTTTGTTTCTGTGATTATATATAAGTATATTATGAATAATAGGACCAATATCTTTCCAAGTAATACATGAAACTATTTATAAGCTGCCTTAAACCAGTTTGAACTAATAAATATTCAGAGTTGCTGGAAATCAAATCCCAGAACTTAAGAGATCATTCCTTTTGCAAAATCAGTGATAGCTTAATGATTGTCATCTCATATTTATGTAATAACATGTTAGAGTCCATAAAGAACGTGTTTACAACCTAATTATTGCCCTTTAGCATTTTAGCCTTTTAGTATTTTTACTATGTGTGTGTATATAGATTCACGCATACACACAAATATATTTTTTTTTCTAAAAACACATATCACCTTAAGGACTTACATTTTATTTTTTGTTTGTTTTTCTTATGCAAAGGTGGAGGTTAGCTACAATATACTTCTCAAAAAAAACAGGCTTATTAGTATTTTAGTTTTTGTATTTAGATTCACAACATAGAAAAAATGTGAATAAGAAATTACAGGCCAGGCACAGTCGCTCACGCTTGTAATCCCAGCACTTTGGGAGGCTGAGGTGGGCAGAACATGAGGTTGGGAGTTCGAGACCAGCCTGACCAACACGGTGAAACCCTGTCTCTACTAAAAATACAAAAATCAGCCAGGCGTGGTGGCTCGGATCTGTAATCCAAGCTACTCAGGAGGCTGAGTCAGGAGAATCACTTGAACCTGGGAGGCGGAGGTTGCAGTGAGCCAAGATCGTGCCACTGTACTTCAGCCTGGGCAGCAGAGCGAGACTCCATCTCAAAAACAAAAACAAAATAAAACAGAAATTACAAAAATAGGCTGGGTGCAGTGTGGCTCACGCCTGTAACCCCAGCACTTTGGGAGGCCAAGGTGGGTGGATGACCTGAGGTCAGGAGTTCCAGACCAGCCTGGCCAACATGGTGAAACTTCGCTTCTACTAAAACACAAAAATTAGCCAGGCATGGTAGCGCATGCCTGTAATCCCAGCTACATGGGAGGCTGAGGCAGAACGATCACTTGAACTTGGGAGGTGGAGGTTGCAGTGAGCCGAGATTGGGCCACTGTACTCCAGCGTGGGTAACAGGACACTCCATCTCGGAAAAAAAAAAAAGAAATTACAAAAATATCAAAGACCAGAGGTTGTCCTTTGTGGTAAAAAAGCAGTTTAAATACTTTAATCCATAAAAGACAATAATAGTAATGTTTCTATAGTTATCTTAAAAATCATTATGGAATCAAGTCACCAGGAAAAAAACTATGTTTGATACTTCTAACCAGGCGATTATTGTTTTGTTTCTTTTTCTTTCTTAAACTACGGTAGGTAGTAATGAACCAGTCTTTCTCAGAGCTATATACCAGAGAGTATTAAGTGAAAATATACATGAAGAATTAAGGATACTCTCAATCTTTTAAACAGTTCATTACTCTTCATATCATATTATTCTTCAAACTTGTCAGTCATTGTTCACAATATTCTCAAAGAATTCACATGAGGATACTCTTTTAAATCCATGAAAAATGGCCAGGCGTGGTGGCTTACACCTGTAATTCCAGCACTTTGGGAGGTCAAGGCAGGAGGATCACAAGGTCAGGAGTTTGAGACCATCCTGGGCAACATGGTGAAAACCTGTCTCTACTAAAAATACAAAAATTAGCTGTGCATGGTGACACATGCCTGTAATCCCAGCTACTTGGGAGACTGAGGCAAAAGGATCACTTGAACCCAGAAGTCGGAGGTTGCAGTGAGCAGAGATCGTGTCACTGCACTCCAGCTTGGTGATAGAGCGAGACTCTGTCTCAAAAAGAAAAAAAGAATGTTCATTACAAAGTTTTGGAATGCTAATCAGTAATAAGAATTGCAAACATTTCTAGAGCTAGTTGAAAATGTTAACAAAGCAAAACAAATGCACGAACGAAAACATAAAATAAGAAGCCAACCTAAAGGGATGTGGGAATGGAATACTTTCTTCTCTTTCTTCTCTTATCCTCTACCTTTCATGGGAGAGCAGAAAAGGAAAATAATAATAAAGAGAAAGAAGATGATGAGAATAGGCCTATAAAAACCTGGAAAGAAAACAACCAGTAGGCTGGGCATGGTGGCTCACACCTGCAATTCCAGCACTTTGGGAGGCTGAGGTGGACAGATCACTTGAGGCCAGGAATTCAAAACCAGCCTGGCTAACACGGCGAAACCTCATCTCTACAAAAAAATAGAAAAATTAGCCAAGCATGGTGGCATGTGCTTGTAGTCCCAGCGACTCGGGAGCCTGGAAAGTCAAGGATGCAATCAGCCATGATTGGCCACTGCATTCCAGCCCGGGTGACAGAGCAAGAGTCTGTTTCAAAAACAACAAAAAAACAAAATAGAAGAAACTAGCCAGGCATGACAGCACACACCTGTAGTGCCAGCTACTTGAAAGGCTGAGGCAGGACGACCCCTTGAGCCCAGAGGTTCGAGGTTGCAGTGAGCTGTGTTCACGCCACTGCAATCTAGCCTGGGCAACAGGCTGGCTCCCAAAGTGCTGGGACTACAGGGGTGAGGCACTGTGCCCAGCTAAGTGGCTCTAATGTCAATATGAAATGCCAGTCTCTAATGTAATAATGAAATGTTATATTTCCTCGTTAATTTTAAATATTAATTAAAAATTGTTAGCTATGTGTTATGGAATTAAAGTTTTTGTTGTTGTAATTGTGGTTTTCTTAAAAAATAGCAAATCTAAACCTAAATTGTTTGTTATGGTAGCCATTAGCCCCATATAATTATTAAGTATTTGAAATGTGATACACCAAATTGGGATGTCCTGTAAGTGTAAAGTACACACAGGATTTTAAAAACTTGATATAAAAATATAAAATATTTTATTAATAATATTTTAATATGGATTACATGTTGCAATAATAATATTTTGGATATATTGAGTTAAAATACATTTTAAAATTAAATTAACCTGTTTCTTTTTAATTTTAAAAAGGTGGTTAACAGAAAATTTTAAACTATATGTGGCTCATATTATATTCCTATTGGACTTTAGGCAGTTTAGACTTTTAGGCAGTTTCCCCTCTTCTAAAATGCCCTAAATCAAGATTATATTCAGCTATAAGCATTCTTTCCCACATGGTTCAGTAGCAATAATGGCACACAACTGTGTTAAAATACAAGCTTCACAGTATGGCAGTTCAAATGGTAGCAAGAACTTAGAGAAACCAGACTCCTCATACAGTACTGCTGGACAAAACAATCTGGCAATGCCTAATAAATTTAAAATGTACTTATATCAATCTGACATTTCCACTTCTAGAAACATATCCAAGAAACCTATGAACATACGCATAAGGAGACATGTCCAAACTAGCATTATCTGTAGAGCAGAGGCCACCAAGCCACCCACCAAGATTTTGTACTCTTTTTCCATAATGTAGAGTTGTTTCTTGGAATCAACTGCCAAGTCAGCAATTCATTTCCCAGCCCCCTTTTTTAGGAAATGTAGGCCCCAGGTGGTGTCATATGACTTGAATTCTAGCCAGTGGAAAATGAACAGAAGTGATATATGCCACTTCTAAGGACTGGCCCTTAAAAACCTCCAAACACCATCCTCCACTCTCTTATGTTTGCTGGATGAATGTTGATACCTAAAGCAACGTTGGAAACCACAGGTTAAAAAGGACAGAGTCTCCATCAGCCTGGGTTCCTTAATGACTTCACAGAACACAGCTCCTTCTTCTCCACTGAAGGAACTCTATATGGGCAAGAAATAAACTAAAATTATGTTAAGCCTTTGAGATTTTGGGATGTATCCATTAGAGCAGTCAGTATTAACTTAATATATGCGTAAAAATTAAAAACAGCCAGGCGCAGTGGCTCAAGCCTGTAATCCCAGCACTTTGGGAGGCCGAGGCGGGCGGATCACGAGGTCAGGAGATCAAGACCATCCTGGCTAACACAGTGAAACCCTGTCTCTACTAAAAAATACAAAAAATTAGCCGGGCATGGTGGCAGGCACCTGTAGTCCCAGCTACGTGGGAGGCTGAGGCAGGAGAATGGTGTGAACCTGGGAAGTGGAGCTTGCAGTGAGCCGAGATCACACCACTGCACTCCAGTCTGGGCAAGAGAGTGAGACTCCATCTCAAAAAGAAAATAAATAAATAAATACAAAAAAATAAAAATAAAAAATAAAATAAAATAAAATAAATTAAAAACAACTGACATGTCCATCAATAGGAGATCGGATAAATCATAGTATAATCATACTATAGAATGATATATAGTAGCTACAATGAAAGAACTAGATCTACATCTATCAACATGAGTTTTTTTTTTGTTTAACCTCAAAATAGCTAGTTACCAAAACCAATTTTTTAAACACATATGTTGATCATACAAATTCATATGTAATAAGTAAGAGTGGGGGAATTATAAGCTCTTAACTTTTATGTTTCTTATACTTGCATTATCAATATTATGTTTAACCCATGATTTTGTCATAGAAACTTTTTTTTTTTGAAACAAGGTCTCACTCTGTTACCCAGGCTGGAGTGCAGTGACATGATCATGGTTCACTGCAACCTCAACCTCCTGGGCTCAAGCAGTCCTCCCATCTCAGCCTCCTGAGTAGCTGAGCTAAGTTTTATATTTTATTTGTAGAGATGAGGTTTTGCCATGTTGCCCAGTCTGGTCTCAAACTCCAAGACTCAAGCAATCTGCCTGCCTCAGCCTCCCAAAGTGCTGGGATTAGAGGAATGAGTCACCAAGCCCGGCCATCTTCACAGGAACTTTAAAGTCAATTTTCCATTTCATGAGGGTTAATTTTGTTAAAACCACAAAATACAATCCATAAATCCATTACTCAGGTACAGATAAAATATAATAATAATGGCCTAAAAATTGGAGAAAGGATGCCACAGTCAACCCCCATGAGCTGTGGAATTTGCACTCCCTCAGAATACCTCACTTACTATGCTTCACATGAAATCAGTCGTCAGAACAAGTTGTCAATCTCAATAAATATGTCGAATATTAATAGCACTTAATTTCATATGTTATATACAAATAAACAGATTCTAATGTTTTCTTCCTTTGCCCCAATGAAGTATTTTAGGTGTAATTCACTTTGGAGACCTCTGGTCTAGTGACAAGAGATATAAATATTTGTTGACAAAAAATAATAAATTAAACCAAGTACTTACAAGAGGAATGGCATTGGGTATTACGGAAAGGAACACAGAAGGGACCCCTAACTCATTATGAGTGTGAGGACGGTAAACAAAGGCTTCCTCAAGGAAGAGGTGTTAAACAGAGAACTACAAAATGGGTAAGAGATTGGATTGTGTTGGGAGTGGCTTTTGGGGGAACACAGTATTCCAAGCAGAGAGAAAAATATACTATGTGCAAAGGTACAGAGGCAAAAGAGAACACAATACATTCAAACAAATACATTCGTTTAATATAGCTGAAGTGGAGTTTCTGGAGGAGTAGAGTTGGGATGAAGTGGGTGGATAGTGATTCCAGAAATAAGATTAATGAAGTAACATTGTAAGTCCTTACTTTTGGATTTTATCTAGAGGGCAAAGGAGAGATAGGTGATGAAGGATATGTAGTAAAAAATTTAACCTTGTCCAAAGACAGGTCCAGATGTTGTCCCCAGCTCCTGGGAGGTAGCCTCTAAACCCCTGGAATTTCTGGAGTAATATGAGTACTCTTACTATTCATGATGGGTCCCTTGAACCACATAGTATGAGCCTAACCTCTGGAGAGGGTAGACTGGAAACTGAGTTCAACCATGCAATCAATCAATAAATCTCAATGAAAACTCTGCTGAGGTAAGAGGATCATTTGAGCCAGGAGTTTGAATCCAGTGTAGGCAATATAATGAGACCCCCATCTCTTTAAAAAACAAAACAAAACACAAACTCTATACACACCAAAGTTTAGGTGAACTTCTTGGGTGGGCAATACCCTGTATATATTTCCATACATCCATACATTCATGCTGGGAGGGTATGGAAGGTATGTTCCCTGAGAACAATGGAAGTTTCATATCTCCAACAACTCTCTTCGACTATACCCTAAGCATCTTTCTTCCTTTGACTGGTTCTAATTTGTAGCTTGTCTTTATAATGAACTGTATCCCTAAGTATAATAGCTTTCAGTGACTTCTATGAGTTTTTCCAGTGCATTACTGAATCTGAGGATGGTTTGGGGAAACCCCCAAACAGGAAGTTGCTGTCAGAAGTGAGGATGGTCTTGTGTAGCCTCTTCATTTGAAATTTGTAGTTGCACCCTAACCCCTTACAATAGGATCAGAAGTCTTGGGCAGACTTGGCAGTGTGGAAGACTGTGCCCTTAACCTTACAGTTTGGCTAACTCTGGGTAAAGGGTAAAAATGTTTAACCAGTGTGACAATTAAACATTTTGTCTACACTGGGGAAAATATATTACAGAAGGGTAAGACTGGCAAGAGATGACAATGACAGTGGGAATGGAGAAAGACATATTTAAGAGATATTTATAAGGTAGAATTAACAAGATTTGACTGAATGTGAGAGATGAAAGGAGAAGTCAGAGATGGACCCACCAGAAAGAGTATCAGGTTTTAGTTTTGTTTGCTTTGGGGGCAGTAAAGAGGGTTGGAGGACTGAATTCTGTTTTAGACAGTTTAATCTGAGGAAATTTTGACAGCTAGGTAAAGCTGTTCCAGCAATCAAAGCAAGGATGAAGATAGAGTCAGGAGCCTTTAGCGTAACTACAATAACTAAAGTCATGTGAGAGGTTGATATTGACTAGGGACAAATAAGTCAACCAGACAAGAGAAGGTCAAGGACAGAACACCAACATTAAAGGGGTAGGCAGAATATTAAAAGCTCACAGAGAAGAAGTGGGGTAGCCTGAGAAGCAGGAGAAAAACCTGGAAAGCATGATTAACAATGAGTGGTATTTTTCCTTTTTTTGCTTATGTGAATGTTCTCCACTCCTTTATTTAAATGTGAATGTTTATTTTTGAATGAGAAAAAATGTGCAATTTAAAAATAGGTATTATATAATATGCATCCATGTATTTCCCATTTATATATTTGTAAATTAGATAAAGTTTAATGATTTTCTGACCTAATCCAAAGTCATTAATGATTCACACAATTCAATGTAACTGAATTATTAGCCTCTATAACCAGCGATTTTCTTTTCCAAGACATTTTTAAAGTGTCCACCCTCATTATTACTGCAAGCCATCTGGAACTACTTAACTTTGCCAGACTCTTGGGATACTGGTTTCCCCCTTGGGAAATCCAACTCATACTAAATGAATAACTGAGGAAACAACTGTTCTGAAAATATGATGACAATATAGCTCTAATAACGACTTCATCTTCGTCTCATAGTCTACTGGTAAAAAATGGAAAGAAAAAAGACTTCAGGGCCGGGCGCGGTGGCTCACACCTGTAATCCCAGCACTTTGGGAGGCCAAGGCGGCTGGATCACAAGGTCAGGAGATAGAGACCATCCTGGCTAACACAGTGAAATCCTGTCTCTACCATAAATACAAAAAATTAGCCGGGCATGGTGGCGGGCGCCTGTAGTCCCAGCTACTGGGGAGGCTGAGGCAGGAGAATGGCGTGAACCCAGGAGGCGGAGCTTGCAGTGAGCTGAGATCAAGCCACTGCACTCCAGCCTGGACGACAGGGTGAGATTCCATCTCAAAAAAAAAAAAGACTTCAGAATATTTGTTTCTTCTGGATTAAAACAAATATGTTATCCGTAGTACTGTACAGAGAAATTAAATACAAAATATTGACCTACATAAACTAGACAGCCTTATATTCACATCTCCTGTAAGATCAGTTATACCCTTATTTACAAATTATCTTAAAGTTATAAAATCTCTCGCTTCCACCTTTTCAAAGGACAGTTTCTCCTTAACCTCAGAAATTCTCAGATTGTCATTGAAATTATTTTAATCTCTTGGGGGATTTAAATTTGGAGAAATGAGTAAAACATAGGTAACTTTTTTTTTGAGACAAAGTCTCACTGTCACCCAGGCTGGAGTACAGTGGCTCACTGCAGCCTCAACCTCCTGTGCTCAGGCAAGCCTCCCACTTCAGCTTCCCAAGTAGCTGGGACTACAGGTGCATGCCACCATGCCCAGCTAAATGTGATTTTATTTTTTATTTTATTTTGGTGGGGGAGTGGAAGGTGGGGGAACAAGGTCTTGTTCTGTCACCCAGGCTAGAATGGACAGCAGTAGGATCTTGGCTCACTGCAACCTCCGCCTCCTGGGTTCAAGCAATTGTTGTGGCTCAGCCTTTTGAGTAGCTGGGATTGCAGGCATGCGCCACCAGGTCCAGCTAATGTTTGTGTTTTTAGTAGAGACAGGGTTTTGCCATGTTGGACAGGCTGGTCTCAAACAGGTGATCGGCCCGCCTCAGGCTCCCAAACTGCTAGGATTACAGGCATGAGCCACTGCGCCCAGCAAAAACTGTTTTTTTTAACCTGTTAAAGACCTTAAAGATACTTTACATGAACAAGCCAACCATTTTATATCTAAATAAAAATACATTAACAGCTTCTGTACAAAACACAATATAAATGATGAAATCTCTGATTTAAGGTGAAATATTTTCCAACTTTAATTTTGCTAGTTTTATTTCAAATCCAAACTTCTGTTCTCAACTAGATGGCCATTTTATCATTTCAGTTTTTTCTAGTTTATACCTATATCAAAATTAATCTTTTTTTTTTTTTTTTTTTTTTTTTTTTTTTTTTTTGAGACAGAGTCTCGCTGTGTCACCCGGGCTGGAGTGCACTGGCTCAATCTCGGCTCACTGCAACCTCCGCCTCTCTGGTTCAAGCGATTCTCCTACCTCAGCCTCCTGAGTAGCTGGGATTACAGGCGCGCAACAACACGCCCAGCGAATTTTTGTATTTTCAGTAGAGATGCAGTTTCACCATGTTGGTCAAGCTGGTCTCGAACTCTTGACCTCATGATCTGCCACCTCGGCCTCCCAAAAAGCTGGAATTACAGGAGTGAGCTACCGTTCCGGCCACTTACCCTTTCTATATGAAAAAACACATATCCTCTTGCCACCATCTTTAAATTTAAGTTTCATTAAAAAAAAAAAAACCTTCTTACATGGCAAATGTTCGGGGTTGTACTAAACTAATGACCTTATTTGGACATTCTCTAAAGTTTGGATTGTGTTTAATTCTGCAAACTGCATTTGTAAAGGTAAGAATTAACTGTCAAGATACAGCTAGTCTGCTGCTAAGATAAATACATTTAATAAACATTTCTATTTTATTTTAAGCAGGAAGCTTTATCTTTAAATAGTGTAAAAAATTACATCTCAGAAGCCCTTTTCTATGATAGTTTACAAAGACCAGATATACTCTAAAATGTTAATACTGTTTATCTCTGGGTGGTGGTATTACACACCATTTTATATTTTACATTTCTCAAAAAGCATTATTACCTTTCTAATTGAAGGTAAAACTGTAATTGAACAGTATTTAAAAATTAAATTTTAGATACCTTATATTCTGAGACATCAACACAGTCCACTTCTATAGAAGATTTGTTAAATGATTTTCCCCTATTGATAAACTGCTGCTTTAACAAGAGAATGATTTGATCAGGTGTCTATTAGCTTGGATGAAGACAAAACCGGTTTATTTTCCAGGCCCTTCTTTTATTTAGGCTTTTGAGAAAATCCCAAAAGTGAGTTTGAACTTAATTACAGTGAATCTTGCAGTAGTAAACTTTTTGGGTGGCCAGAGTAACACCTTTCATTACAACTATCAGCTGAATGGCAAAAGACTTCTCAGGTTTACCAATGTTTTCAGAGACTTACTAGTATTCTCCTCTGTCATTATTTCGGAACAATTCCATTAAAAAACGCAATTGTAAACCGTTTCTATTTCAGGCCTATAAAAACCAGAACTGGGATGAAAGGCAAAGCCTTGACCTTTCTATTTTAGACTTTCATCTGTGTAGCTAAGCCATCTGCTTTCTCCCCACCCCACCCCATCTACTTAATGGACTGAAAATACTGCACCTAATTGCAGTTTAATCAAAACAGCCTGACTTTTCCACTTTAATGAATTACGGCTCTTTCACCCGAAGGCTCGCTTGCAAAATTTTGCTTACCCTTCCCTCTCAATTCCTTCCCACCTCCCTCAATTATGAAATGTCAAATGTCTAAACTAAGAGACTAGGCTCCCCTGTATGAAAACATCTAAAAAGCCCTTCGCTTTCAACATTGAGCACCTGACGGAAAATCTACTCCAGTATCTCATCTGGTTATGGGGCCGGGAAAATCATCATTGTTGTTGCAGTTACGCAGGAGGCACCTCGCAGCTCAGACTAGAAAGGAGTCGCGTCTCTGCCGCCAAACAACAAGGCACTCTGCCCGGGAAAAGACAGACTGGGGTGGGAGGAAACCTCCGGGAGAAAGAAGGGAGCTGGGAAGAAGAGGGAGCTCAAGCCTGGGAGGAAGGACCTTTCCAGTCAGGAAAGGGAAAGGTTGCGTGAAGTGGAGCTAAAAGCTGGGGGCCGAGGTGAAGGGGGATGAGGGGCCCGGGCCCAGCGGGAAGGCGCGGGGGCTCAGGAGAGCGGCTCCAGGGCCGGGCAGGAGGCTTGGGGGCCAAGGCGGGCGTGGGCAGCTCTCAGCCGACCGCCCGGGTCCGAGCAGCGGGGGCGCTTTCAGCGGGGGCAAGCGCGGGTGCGGGGGAGACGAGCAGAAAAGAGAGCAGTTTGAGGGGCCGAGGGAGCCGCGTCCGAGGCCAGCGCGGTGGGGACCGCGGGCCCACCCCCAGCCGAGCCCAGCTACTTAACTATTTGTAGAGCTGCTGCAGGCACAGGTCCAGGCTCTCGCCCTCCACCTCCTCGCGGGTGATGCGCTCTGACAGCGGCCGCGGCAGCGGGGGCAAAGGCGGTAGCTGGGGCTGCGGCGGCGGCGGCGGCACGGCCGAGTGCCCCGGGGCTGCCGCCGCCGTCGCCGCCGCCGCCGCCGCCTCCTCCTCCACCTCACCCTCAACCGCCGCCACCGCCTCCTCTTCTACCGCCTCCTCCTCGGGCTCCGGGTCTTGCTCCTGGTCCCCCTCTTCCGTCGCGACTACCGTGGCCGTCTCCTCTCCAGGTTCCTCTACCGAAGCCTCGGCCCCCTCAGCTTCTACCAGTTCAGGTTCGGGCTCGGGCTCGGGCTCGGACTCGGGTTCGGGTTCGGGTTCGGGTTCGGGTTCGGGTTCCGGCTCCGGCTCGCCGCCGCCGCACGGTCCGCGAAACTCGCCCAGGAATAGCTCCAGGAAGCGCCGGTAAGTTTTCTCCTCAGGGATGCAGCCGGCCATCGCTGCTCATGCCCCGGGACAGACCGGGAAAAGGGTTGGGGGAAGCCCAGGAAGGGTAAGGGGCTGCTTTTGAGCCTCGGGCTCCCGCAAGGGCGGTTAAGGGCCGCACCGGCACGAGCAATCAGCACTAGGTTGCCTGGAGAGGGCTCCCGCAGGCGTGCGCGCCGCCGAGCACGGACGTGCGCGGCCCAGGGGTGGAGCGCGCCGCCCCTCTCGGATCTGGAGGGAAAGTTGGTGGCGGGCGCGCGCAGGGTCCAGCGGCGGCCCACCCTTTATTCCTACCGAGAGCTCAGCCCACGCTGCCTAGAGACTGTCGCCATGGCAACCGGTTCTAATTAAGCATTGCAGGGTCCCTCCCGTCGAGTCCGCGGAGTCGAAAGGACACTCCACTCGCCCGCTCTCCAACTCTGAATGTCTTTATTGGCTGGATACCCTACCCTCACGTGGTTAAGAGTGAGCTAAGACATCTCTAAGTCTAGCTGTTGGTTCCCACTTGGGTTGCTTGGATCCCAATTGGATGTACTTCCGTTTCCTTATCTGTTCCTTGCCTTAGCGTATGTTTTGAAAGATACCACACTGCGAACACCTTTCGTTGTAGACAGTCTTTGAATAAGTAGTTTTCGGGCAAAGGGAGCCTCAAATACCTACCAAGTGATAAGTTCCTTTGCAGACGTTCTCTCACTTGATTCTGTGAAGAAAGTGGTGTTACTCTCATTTCTTAAAAGGGAACTGAAAATTATGATATTAATAGTAATTTACTTGTTTCAAGGTTTCCAAACTTCCAGCCTTGGCGTTGGAGAACTCAGGTCGTTAGTCGCCAAAGCTTTCTGAAAGTGCATTTTTCCTTAACTCTGTCTCTGGAGATTCAACAGTGCAATTGTCTGTATAACACCTTATTTCTATTGGGCTTCATAGTTTACACATGGATTTCACCCCTTTAATCCTTACCACAGTCCCTTGAGGTATAGGACATTACCGTTATGATTCCTTTTTTTTTTTTTTTTTTTTTTTGAGACAGTCTCGCTCTTGTCACCCGGGCTGGAGTGCAGTGGCGCAATCTCAACTCACTGCAACCTCCACCTCCTGAGTTCAAGCGATTCTCCTGCGTCAGCCTCCCAAGTAGCTGGGATTACAGGTGCCTGCCACCACCCTCGGTTAACTTTTGTATTTTTAGTAGAGACGGAGTTTCATCATATTGGCCAGGCTGGTCTCAAACTCTTGACCTCAGGTGATCTGCCCGCCTCACCCTCTCAAAGTGCTGGGATTACAGGCGTGACCCACCACGCCGGCCAATTATTCCATTTTATAGGTGAGAAAACTGAGCCTTAAAGACATAGTGACTTTGCTCAAGGTCACATGCAAGTGATGCAACAAGGACTCAATCCAGGTCTTTTCACTGGATTCACCCACTTCAATGGATTTTACCCATTAGTTTTCAGGTAACCAAGACTCCCCTCTTTAGTCTCTGCATAATGCATATTACACTTTTTTATATAATACTTTTTTTTTTTTTTTTTAAGATGGAGTTTCACTCTTGTTGCCCAGGCTGTAGTGCAATGGCACAATCTTGGCTCACTGCAACCTCTGCCTTCTGGGTTCAAGCGATTCTACTGTCTCACCCTCCCGAGTAGCTGGGATTACAGGCGTGTGCCACCACGCCTGGCTAATTTTTTTGTCTTTTTAGTAGAGACACGGTTTCACCATGTTGTTCAGGTTGGTCTCGAACTCCTGACCTCAGATGATCCGCCTGCCTCGGCCTCCCAAAGTGCTGGGATTACAGGCATGAGCCACTGTGCCCGGCCAATAATATGTACTTTTTCTACATTTTGTTTGCTCTTCTTCTCCATCCCCCCGAGTCTCTTTTTTTCTTTCTTGGGTTGGAATTGAAATGACTTTAAGTGATTCTAATTTTCTTACCAAACTACACACAAACCTATTATTTTTAAGCCTTACTAAGGGAGTGGGAGAGAAAGAAGCTGTGTTGTTATACAGCTGTATAGATGATAGCATCATTACTGCAAACTGCCATGTCCATGGCAACATATAATTCAGTAAAAACATAGTGATTCTTTCTCTACTTTGAAAAACATGTTCTCACAAATTGTCCACCCCATCCTCTCCATGTATTGTTTCTGGGTTTCAGTTGGATTTAGGGTCTGAAATATTGTTTCCAGTTATTAATGGCAGAAGAGGGAGTCTCTCTGCCAACTGTTTTCATATAATACTGTATTCTAAATCCCTGACCTGATACTGTTATTTTAAGATTAAGTGGGTTGAGCTCACTAATGTACATTATGGCATCATGTAAAACAGAGTTCCTCTCCCAGTTTGAGATTAAATAATACATAATAGAAAGAATATAGTAATTGCCTTGAGTCCTCTATATTTTTTTCCCAAAGATAAATGGAAAGATCCAATAAATCTGTTTCCAGAAATGCTGAATATATTTATATGTGTTTTGTTTAAAACATAACCAGTGTAGAGCAACTTCTCTATGAGGTGCCAAGAAAGTCTTTAAACTCCTCATTTGACTTTGTTTTCAATCCACCTGTTCATTTCCATTTCAGAATGTCTAGAAAAGATTGACAAAACTTTTTAGACTGCAAACCTAAATGTCCACAATTTTACATTTCAACAACTGTTTAATATCTCACAATTTGACATAATGACATTTAGTTCAAGAGTACTTAGCTGTCGGCCGGGCGCGGTGGCTCAAGCCTGTAATCCCAGCACTTTGGGAGGCCGAGACGGGCGGATCACGAGGTCAGGAGATCGAGACCATCCTGGCTAACACTGTGAAACCCCGTCTCTACTAAAAAATACAAAAAACTAGCCGGGCGAGGTGGCGGGCGCCTGTAGTCCCAGCTACTCGGGAGGCTGAGGCAGGAGAATGGCGTAAACCCGGGAGGCGGAGCTTGCAGTGAGCTGAGACCCGGCCACTGCACTCCAGCCCGGGTGACAGAGCGAGACTCCGTCTCAAAAAAAAAAAAAAAAAAGAGTACTTAGCTGTCAACTGTAACAATTCATATCAAGCTACGCTCTCCTACTTTGTAACATAGTTGCCTCCCTCATCTAGATGAGATTTATTTGTGACATTAATTTATGACTCAGCCCACATTTCAAAGGAAAGTGATATATGTTGGGGAAACAATACTACTGAGAGCAAAAGAAAAAGCCCACACCTCTACATTACTATAAATGAGAGGCGTGTTTGCTTATATTAATAAAGATATTCCTTCACAAAGATCAATATGGATCCTATTGCATCCATTTGACAAAGTAGCTTTGCCAGAAGGTAGCTGACAGCAGTGCTGAGATCTCAGAGCAGGTGTGTAGGATGATTTTGCCACTGTCAAGAAGTCTTTAGTAATTATTTTGCATTAGTTTGCTTTCTTTTTCAGCTCCTTTCCTATTACTTTCCTAATCCCCTTTCATTCTACTAAAAAAAAAAAATATTGAGGGCTGGGCATGGTGGCTAACGCCTGTAATCCCAGCACTTTGTGAGTCTGAGACAGGAGGATAGCTTGAACTCAAGAGTTCAAGACCAGCCTGGGCAACAAAGAAAAACCCTATCCCTAAAATATATTTTTTAAAAAGGAAAGAAAATATTGTTATGAAAAGCTTAATTTGTTTTGTTTTGTTTTTTTTTTTTTTTTTTTGAGACGGAGTCTTGCTCTGTCGCCCGGGCTGGAGTGCCGTGGCTGGATCTCAGCTCACTGCAAGCTCCGCCTCCCGGGTTTACGCCATTCTCCTGCCTCAGCCTCCCAAGTAGCTGGGACTACAGGCGCCCGCCACCTTGCCTGGCTAGTTTTTTGTATTTTTAGTAGAGACGGGGTTTCACCGTGTTAGCCAGGATGGTCTCGATCTCCTGACCTCGTGATCCGCCCGTCTCGGCCTCCCAAAGTGCTGGGATTACAGGCCTGAGCCACCGCACCCGGCCAAGCTTAATGTATTTTTAAGGTATCAAATTTTTTTAGTTTTTTAAAATTTTTTCCTCATAAAAATTATTCTCCCTCTAACCCTTTGCTCTTTGGAGGAAATGTACAGTGTCCTTTTGTGGACATTCATAGTAATGATATTTATAAGGTTAAAAAGAATTGTTGAGTTTGGCAGTTTCTTATATGAAACAACAATTCCTCTCCCAGATATTTTATTCATGAGAAATAAAACATGTCCACCAAACACACATGCACTTGCACATGCCCCAAACACAAAAAAACTTGTACATAACTATTCACGTAAGTTTCATTCATAATAGCTCAAACCTGGAAGCAACCCAGATGTCCATCAACAAGTGAACAGATAAAGTAGTGTATTCATACAATGGAATACTACTCAGCAATAAAAATAAATGAACTGCTGATAAACACAACGTGGATGAATTTCAAAAATATACTGAGCCAAAAAAAATCCAGGCACAGGCCAGGCGCGGTGGCTCACGCCTGTAATCCCAGCACTTTGGGAGGCCGAGGCAGGCGGATCACGAGGTCAGGAGATTGAGACCATCTGGCTAACACAGTGAAACCCCATCTCTACTAAAAATACAAAAAAATTAGCCAGGCGTGGTGGTGGACGCCTGTAGTCCCAGCTACACAGGAGGCTGAGGCAGGAGAATGGCGTGAACCCAGTAGGCGGAGTTCGCAGTGAGCCAAGATTGTGCCACTGCACTCCAGCCTGGGTGATAGAGGGAGACTCTGTCTCAAAAAAAAAAAAAAAAAATCCAGGCACAAAACAGTACATACTATATAATTCCATTTGCATAAAATTCTTTTTTTTTTTTTTTTTTTTTTTTTTTTTTTGAGACTGAGTTTCGCTCTGTCGCCCAGGCTGGAGTGCAGTGGCCGGATCTCAGCTCACTGCAAGCTCCGCCTCCCGGGTTTACGCCGTTCTCCTGCCTCAGCCTCCCAAGTAGCTGGGACTACAGGCGCCCGCCAACTCGCCCGGCTAGTTTTTTTGTATTTTTTAGTAGAGACGGGGTTTCGCCGTGTTAGCTAGGTTGGTCTCGATCTCCTGACCTCGCGATCCACCTGTCTCGGCCTCCCAAAGTGCTGGGATTACAGGCTTGAGCCACCGCGCCCGGCCACATAAAATTCTTAAACAGGCAAAATAAACCTATATAGTGAGAGAAAGCAGATTCCTGGTGGCCTGGGACTGAGATGGGATGGGAGATTTGTGGCAAAGAAGTAAGCGGGAACTTTGTGAAGTGATTAAAATGTTCTGTATCTTGACTGGTTGGTCATATGGGTGTACTCATTTGTCAAAAATTATTGCCAGGCGGGGTGGGATATGCTTATAGACCCAGCTACTCTGGAGGCTGAGGCAAGAGGATCGTTTGAGCCTAGGAGTTCAAGGCTACGGTGTAATATGATTGCACCTGTGAATAGCCACCGCACCCCAGCCTGGGCAACATAGCAGAATCCATCTCAAAAAAAATTAAGTCTGCATTTAAAATAAGTATATTGCATATAAATTACACCTCAATAAAGTTGATTTTTAAAGTTAAAAAGAATTGATTACTGTGTCAGTCCTTGTCCATTTTGCCCTTATACTGATTCCTTCTCCTCTCTAGCCCTGCTCTGTATTGTAGGGGGGGCTGACCCTTTCAGGCTGTATTCACTAGGCTACTATGACAGCTGACTTTCACCTGGGATGTGTCCAGTGGTAGGCACTGTTAAGAAATTGGAAGATGGGCCGGGCGCGGTGGCTCAAGCCTGTAATCCCAGCACTTTGGGAGGCCGAGACGGGCGGATCACGAGGTCAGGAGATCGAGACCCTCCTGGCTAACACGGTGAAACCTCGTCTCTACTAAAAAATACAAAAAACTAGCCGGGCGACGTGGCGGGCGCCTGTAGCCCCAGCTACTCGGGAGGCTGAGGCAGGAGAATGGCTTAAACCCGGGAGGCGGAGCTTGCAGTGAGCTGAGATCCGGCCACTGCACTCCAGCCTGGGCGACAGAGCCAGACTCTGTCTCAAAAAAAAAAAAAAAAAAAAAAAAAAAAAAAAAAAAAAAAGAAATTGGAAGATGGGAGGAAAGGAGAAAAGCTCTGTTCCCTAGCTCAGTCCTGAGGCCTGATGCATTTCCTTTGTAGCTTTCCTCCTCGTGAATATGTTCATTGGGATTCTAGCTTTTGCCAGTGACCCTGTCCCCTGAGCTCCAGAACAACATCTTCCCCCATTTGTCCTTTAGCCTAGGGATGGTAGCAGCTTTCAGCTTTCTAATCTTTCAGGACTTAGAGAAGTGAATCTTTCATTTCTGGCTTTTTAGCTCTTCCATAATTTGTGTAACCAATGTCCTGGATTCTCTTTTTTTGTTTTTGTTTTTTGAGACGGAGTCTCATTCTGTCGCCAGGCTGGAGTGCAGTGGCACGATCTCAGCTCAGTGCAACCTCTGATTCCCTGGTTCAAGCGATTCTCCTGCCTCAGCCTACCAAGTACTGGGATTACAGGCACACGCCACCATGCCTAGCTAATTTTCGTATTTTTAGTAGAGATGGGGTTTCACCATGTTGGCCAGGATGGTCTCAATCTCCTAGCCTCATGATCCACCCACCTCGGCCTCCCAAAGTGCTGGGATTACAGGTGTGAGCCACTGCGTCCCATTCTCTGTTTCCTTAACTAGATCCTGACTGACATAGTAACAAATAATACTTTAAGGAATTATAAAATGGATTGTATATATAAAAGAACTATAAATTAAAGTTAAAGCAAGCTTAGGTCTCCAAAGGGGCTACTGGAACACTGAGTTTACTTAAGTTAGCAGTAAATAATTTCCTGGAATTAGAAGAACAGGTTGCTAGGGGTTCTGGGGGAAGGAGGGAAGAATGAATAGGTAGCGAACAGGGGATTTTTAGGGCAGTGAAAATTATTCTGTATGATACTGTAATGGTAGCTACATATCATTATACATTTATCAAAATCCATGGAATGTTCAAGAGTGAACCTTACTGTAAACTACGGACTTTAGTTAATAATAGTGTATCAATATTGGCTTATCAATTGTAACTAGTGTACTGCAATAATGCAAGATGTTAATAATAGGAGAAAACATGTAAGTGAGGGGAGAGGGCATACATTGGAACTGTCCTTTCTACTTTTCTGTAAGCCTAAAAACTGCTCTAAAAAGTCTATTAATTTTTTTAAGTTAATAAAATATTTGAGACATAAATAATTGCTGCTTATAACTAAGAAGTATATCAAAGCTGATTAAAAAAAACAGTCTATAACTTATCAGTTTATCTTCAATTAATATTAGCTTGGGGCCAGACACAGTGGCTCATGCCTGTAATCGCAGCACTTTGGGAGGCTGAGGTGGGAGGATCACTTGAGCCCAGGAGTTTGAGACCAGCCTGGGCAACACAGTGAGACCTCACCTCTACAAAAAATAAACAAAATTAGTCGAGCATAGTGGCACATGCCTGTAGCCTCAGCTACTTGGGAGGTTGAGGTAGGAGGATGGCTTGAGCCTGGGAGATCAAGGCTGCAATGAGCCATGTTCACACCACTGCACTCAGGCCTGGGCCACAGAGCAAGACCCTGTCTCAAGAAAAAAATTAGCTTGATTATGCAAGTCTGGAATATTCTGTCTATTCCATTCTAAAGTATACCTGTTTTATCTATAGGCAGAAATAGAAATACTATTTCCAGAAAACTCTCAATTTTGATTTGCTAGTTGTAAAAAACAATTGATTTGAAGTTAATATCATATCTCAAATAGTAAAACATAGTTTATGTTAACATAAAATATTGGCATTTTATATTTCAGAGAGAGTATAATAACAAATTATATATAGCTCATATCCCAAGGCCTAAAAATTAATGCTTATGTAAATGTTTAATGCTAGGCCTAATGATAAGTTGCAAATATTAAAATGTATGTTTTAAATTTATATTTTAAAAACTGAATGGAAGGATAACTAATATGTAAATCAGGGGTGTGCAATCTTTTGGTTTCCCCAGGCCACATTGGAAGACGAATTGCCTTGGGCCACACATAAAATATACTAATGATAACTGATGAGCTAAAAAAAGTCCATGCATAAACCTCATGTTTCAAGAAAGTTTATGAATTTGTGTTGGGCTGCATTCAAAGCCGTCCTGGGTTGCATGTGGCCCATGGGCCACAGGTTGGACAAGCTTGATATAGTCTTTTTTTTTTTTTTTTTTTTTTGAGACAGAGTCTCACTCTGTCACCTAGGCTGGAGTGCAGTGGCATAATCTCAGCTCACTGCAACCTCAGCCTCCAGGGTTTGCCTCAGCCTCCTGAGTAGCTGGGACTACAAGTGTGTGTCACCATGCCTGGCTAATTTTTGTATTTTTAGTAGAGACGGGGTTTCATCATATTGGTCAGGTTGATTTCGAACTCCTAACCTCGTGATCTGCCTGCCTTGGCCTCCCAAAGTACTGGGATTACAGGCCTGAGCCACCACACCCAGCCAATAGTTTTTAAAATATTAATTTGACTATGTTGTCAAATTGACTAGTAGGAAGCAACAGAACATCTGACAACTGAAAAAACTGAGTAACATAGAAACGTTTTCAAAGAGAAACTTCTTCCTCTTCTGCATCCCAGATCAATAATATAAAAATCATCCCCATTTGCTGCCAAAAATACTACTGCTATAATAATTTTTTATTCCTTTTCTGTTGCTGGCTAATATGGTCATATTGCAGCAATAATTCAAAGCTGTCAAAATTAAAATTTATATCAGGTAATAACTGGCCCACATGCACTATATTTTACTAGTTTTAAAAAACAAAGAAGTAAATCCCCAAAACAGATTCTAACCTTTTTTCTTGTTTTAGCCATTAATAAAAATCTTTTTACCTAGCATGGTTCTTTGAGGAACCAAAATTATTTATTTATTTATTTTTTATTTTTATTTTTTTTGAGACGGAGTCTCGCTCTGTCACCCAGGCTGGAGTGCAGTGGCTGGATCTCAGCTCACTGCAAGCTCCGCCTCCCGGGCTCACGCCATTCTCCTGCCTCAGCCTCCCGAGTAGCTGGGACTACAGGCGCCCGCCACCTCGCCCGGCTAGTTTTTTGTAGTTTTTAGTAGAGACAGGGTTTCACCGTGTTAGCCAGGATGGTCTTGATCTCCTGACCTGGTGATCCGCCCGTCTCGGCCTCCCAAAGTGCTGGGATTACGGGCTTGAGCCACCGCACCCGGCCCAAAATTATTTATTATGACATACTTACAAAAGAAGAAGAGGGCAGTGCTTGATGATAATTTGATGATGGTGCTATAAATGGCTAACATGTGGTATGTTCCTTCTAATAATAAATGGTTCTTCTAAAATAAATTAACACTGTTTTAAAAATCCACTTCAACCTTTTGCTACTAGTTTTCACTTTACAAAAAAAAATGCTTTATGGTAGTAAAAACTTTACCTTTATTATCATCTAATTTTTAATTATCTTTATATGTTTATTTTAAATAAATACATGCAAGAATTCAGAGTGATACTGATCATGTCCTATTTTAGTCAGCAGATGCCCATTCTTCACTCTGCAACATTCATCAAAAAAAAAACTAGCTTTTAAAAATGAAAATCAAACAGTCAACTAAATATGAAAACTTCACAAAGGTGTGTTCTTTGCTTAGATAGTACGGAATATTTTATTCTTAGTTGAGCTGATGGAATTGAGCCACAATGACATTTGTGACTAGAAGGGAAGATGGAAATGATTCCATTAACCTAGAGTGCTGTAGCATATGGTAATCATAGGTGGTAGAATAGCTGTGTCGGACAAGGGTAGAAGTAAGCCATGTGGCACAGACATTATCAATTACCACACATGGTAACCATGCTGACACAATGTATCTTTTCCAGAAAGAAAATGATTTGGGCATAGGAAGTAGTTTGCTGCCTTATGAAAGAGTGATCTATAAATGACATATCTGGCACGGATACAGCACACACATGGTTTCCAGTAATTCTGCAAGCTGAGGATTAAGATTTGGTGAACCTCCATATACCTAAGTAATAATACAATACATTGCAGTTATTTGCACAAAGGCAGCAAATCAAAATATATATGCAAACTGAAGTTGGGTCCTTCACACATGAAATTATTAATTTATAAAATGTCCTTTTAAATTGTCATATAAAATTCTGGAATTTTGTATAGCTGGAAATACATGCCAATAATTTCAGGACTCTTTAAGGTTATAAAGCCTATGGGCAAAAGTTCAAGATTAGATTTAGGCTGTAGTGGGAAATGGAACTGCAATTATTTGTTCTAAGTATTGACAAAAATACTGAATTTAGAAAGAAATATAACCAAAACTGTGTTTTAAGAAAATTTAATATGCAGACATTCTTTCAGATGAATGCAGGATGGATTGAAGAAGAGAAATTGAAGGCTGGAATCAGTTGGGCAATTGGAGATTATGAGAGTACAGAAAAAAATGGTGTCAGTAGAAATGAAGATGAACAGAAAAAGCTAAAAGACATTGGACAGGAAGATCTGAAATTCTAAGAAGGCACATTTTAATATCTTGAAAAATATTTACATATTAATCAATTGTCAACTCATTTTTTTCAATATAAATGAAAAGATATAATGTAAGTCATCTTGGACATCTAGCCCAGTTGAGCCTTCAGATACTCTCCCCAACTGCTACCTTATTGCCGCTTCCTCAGACCTTCAAGTGAGAACCACTTAGCTGAGTCCAGTCAACCTACAGAGCTGTGAGATCTAGTAAAATGGTTTTTCTTCTAGCCACTTGGGAAGATCTTGTAACTCACCCAGAGAGGCTCTCAGGCAGCTGTTTCAGTTATCTGTTGCTATAAAACAAACTACCCCAAAACTTACTGGCTATAAGAAAAACCATTTTACTAGATCTCACAGCTCTGTAGCTTGACTGGACTCAGCTAAGTGGTTCTCGCTTGAAGGTCTGAGGAAGCGGCAATAAGGTAGCAGTTGGGGAGAGTATCTGAAGGCTCAACTGGGCTAGATGTCCAAGATGACTTACATTATATCTTTTCATTTATATTGAAAAAAATTGAGTTGACAATTGATTAACATGTAAATATTTTTCAAGATATTAATTTGATTGTGTTGGCAAACTGGCCATTGATGCTGGCTGTTGACTGTTCGTTCAGCTAGGGCTGTCAACTGTAATGCCTACACATAATATCTCCAGCATGATGGCTTTAGGGTGGTCAGACTTTTTTTTTTTTTGAGACGGAGTCTTGCCCTGTCATCCAGGCTAGAGTGCAGTGGTGCGATCTTAGCTCACTACAACATCCACCTCCTGGGTTCAAGCGATTCTCCTGCCTCAGCCTCCTGAGTAGCTGGGACTACAGGTGCCCGCCACCAAGCCTGGCTAATTCTTGTATTTTTAGTAAAGACGAGGGTTCACCATGTTGGCCAGGCTGGTCTCGAACTCCTGACCTCGTGATCTGCCCACCTCAACCTCCCAAAGTGCTGGGATTACAGGCGCCTGCCACCAAGCTCAGCTAATTTTTGTATTTTTAGTAAAGACGAGGTTTCACCATGTTGACCAGGCTGGTCTCAAACTCCTGACCTCGTGATCTGCCCGCCTCAACCTCCCAAAGTGTTGGGATTACAAGCGTGAACCACCGTGCACAGCCTAGGGTAGTCAGATTTCTTATATAGTAGCTTAGAGCTTTAAGAGTGAGTGTAGGCCGGGCGCGGTGGCTCAAGCCTGTAATCCCAGCACTTTGGGAGGCCAAGACGGGCGGATCACGAGGTCAGGAGATCGAGACCATCCTGGCTAACAATGTGAAACCCCGTCTCTACTAAAAAATACAAAAAACTAGCTGGGCGAGGTGGCGGGCACCTGTAGTCCCAGCTACTCGGGAGGCTGAGGCAGGAGAATGGCGTAAACCCGGGAGGCGGAGCTTGCAGTGAGCTGAGATCCGGCCACTGCACTCCAGCCTGGGCGGCAGGGCAAGACTCCGTCTCAAAAAAAACAAAAACAAAAAACAAACAAACAAACAAAACAAAATAAGAGTGGGTGTTCTAGTGAATAAGAAGATGCATAGCCTTTTATGACCTAGTCTCAATAGCATTACTTTTATGGTACTCTATTGGTCAAAGCAGTAATAGGCCCATTTTAGATTCAAGAGAAGGGGACACAATACACATAATACACCCTACCTCCTGATGGGAAAAGTGTCAAATAATTTGTTTTAAATTACCATAATGACATTTACCTTCATGAATTTATGACAATTTCAGCAACTTGAACTTGGAGGCTCAGAAATATGAGTGCTCCAAATTTAATTAAATGGAGGGATATTAACTAATGTAAATCTCACAAGAGTATATCAAAATCACAATAACAAAGGAATTTACAGTGAGAACTATTAATTCCAAGGAGACCAGACATTTGTATTGATCTGGCTATACCCAAAGTATCTGGGGAAATCCAATTATCAACTGGTTGATAATTGGTATGCATAGAACCAGATGAGTTCATTACGATTCAAATACTTAATGGCAGCCAGGCGCAGTGGCTCATGCCTGTAATCCCAGTACTTTGGGAGGCCAAAGTGGGAAGATCACATGAGCCCAGGGGTTCGAGACCAGCCTGGGCAACAAAGTGAAACCCTGTCTCTACAAAAAATAAAATAATTAGCTGGGCATGGTGGTACATGCCTGTAGTCCCAGCTACTCGAGAGGCTAAGGTGGGAAGATTGCTTGAACCTGGGAGATTGAGGCTGCAGTGAGCTATGATTGTACCACTGCACTCCAGCCTGAGTGACAGAGACCCTCTCAAAAAAAAAAAAAAAAAAAAAAATTTAATGTCATGAAGCTGACATAGCCTGATGAAACCAAGAAAAATATAAAATCATACTATGAGATATCATTATAAAAAAAATTTATCAAATTGTTAAAAAAAAAAGATAAAATACAGTGTTGTCAGAAATGTGAGAAATACCACTTTCAAACATCACTGGTGGGCCGGAACAGTGGTGTACATCTGTAGTCCCAGCGCCCGGGGAGGCCCAGGGAGGCAGATCACTTGAGCCCAGGAGTTCAAGTCCAATCAGGGCAACACGGTGAAACCCCGTCTGTACCAAAAATACAAAAAATTAGCCATGCACGCCTGTGGTCCCAGCTACTGGGGAGGCTGAGGTAGAAGGATTGCTTGAGCCTGGGAAGCGGAGGTTGCAGTGAACCAAGATTGCGCTACTGCACTCCAGCCTGGGTGACAGAGTGAGACTGTGTCTCAAAAATATATAATAAAAATAAAAAAAATCACTGGTGGAGGTGTAAACTGGTGACTGGAGAATAATTTGGCAACATGAATCAAAATGTTAAGTCTGGGCAACATAGGGAGACCCCATCTCTATCAAAAACAACAACAGCCAGGCGCGGTGGCTCAAGCCTGTAATCCCAGCACTTTCAGAGGCCGAGGCGGGAAGATCACGAGGTCAGGAGATCGAGACCATCCTGGCTAAGACAGTGAAATCCTGTCTCTACGAAAAAATACAAAAGGAGAGGCTGAGGCAGAAGAATGGCATGAAGACAGGAGGCGGAGCTTGCAGTGAGCTGAGATCGTGCCACTGCACTCCAGCCTGGGCAACAAAGCAAGACTCCGTCTCAAAAAACAAACAAACAAAAAATCGCCAGACTTGGTGGCTGGCGACACACACCTATGGTCGGGGCTACTCAGGAGGCTGAGGTAAAAGGATACCTTGAGCTCAGGAAGTCAAGGCTGGAGAAGGCTAGGATTGTGCCACTGCACTCTAGCCTGGGTGACAGAGTGAGACCCTGTCTCAAACAAAACAAAACAAAATTGAAATACATATACATTCTGATCAGTTCCTCATATCCTTATAAAAAATTGAATTAACCTAAATAGCCATCAACAAAAGTGATTAAATAATAGGATATTAATTCAATGAAATGGCATATACACTTATTTATTTATTTTTAGAGAGACAGGTCAGAGTGCAGTAGCCCAATCACAGCTCACTGCAGCCTTGAACTCCTGGGCTCAAGAGATCCTCCCACCTCAGTTTCCCGAATAGCTGGGACAACAGATGTACGCCACCATGCTGGCTAATTTTTTTTTAATTATTTTTTCTAGAGATGAAGTCTCCCTATTTTGCCCAGGCTAGTCTCAACTCCTGGGCTTAAGAGATCTTCCCACACCTCCTCCCAAAGTGTTGGGAATACAGGCATGAGCCACCTTGCCTGACCAGCAGTTTTTTATTTGAGAAAATTATACATGTACTGATACAAAAACTAGTTGCGGAACACTGTGTATCTTATTTGAGTATTGAAGAAAAAGTGTATTTATATTTTAGGTACATAGAATAGCTCTGGGAGGGCATACAAAAAACTAGTAATAATGTTTGCCTCCTATAAAGAAATTAAGGAGGGCCAGGCGTGGTGGCTCACGCCTGTGATCCCAGCATTTTGGGAGGCTGAGGCGGGCAGATCACGAGGTCAGGAGATCGAGAACATCCTGGCTAACATGGTGAAACCCTGTCTCTACTGAAAATACAAAAAAATTAGTTGGGCGCGGTGGCGGGCACCTGTAGTCCCAGCTACTCGGGAGGCTGAGGCAGGAGGATGGCGTGAACCCAGGAGGCGGAGCTTGCAGTGAGCCGAGATCACACCACTGTGCTCCAGCCTGGGCAACAGAGAGAGACTCTGTCTCAAAAACAAAGCAAAAAAAAAAAAAAAAAAAAAGAAATTAAGGAAAGTGACTCAGAAACAGGAGACAAAATAAAACATACTTTTCATTGAATTTTAAATCCTGTGCTTTTTAAATTTAAATCCTGTACAAATATTACTTAGGAAAAAAATTTAATTAAAACACAAAAAAGACAGCCAGAAAAAACCTTTTTTCTTGAAAAACTGACATACTTCCTATCATTAGACCAAGACTACTATATAACCAATTTTTTATTCTTTGAGTTGGTTTGTAAGAATTCCTGATACAAATTCTCATTAATTGGCTCCTCAGCTTTCGTCTTTTATCTTAATTTTTTATTTTCAAAGTGAGTAGAACATAATTTCTGTAATTTCTCAAGCCCTTCTGAAGTGAGCCCAACTTTTTTTTTTTTTTTTTGAGACGGAGCCTCGCTCTGTAGCCCGGGCTGGAGTGCAGTGGCTGGATCTCAGCTCACTGCAAGCTCCGCCTCCCGGGTTTACACCATTCTCCTGCCTCAGCCTCCTGAGTAGCTGGGACTACAGGCGCCTGCCACCTCGCCCGGCTAGATTTTTGTATTTTTTTAGTAGAGACGGGGTTTCACCGTATTAGCCAGGATGGTCTCGATCTCCTGACCTCGTGATCTGCCCGTCTCGGCCTCCCAAAGTGCTGGGATTACAGGCTTGAGCCACCGCGCCCGGCCGAGCCCAACTTTTAAATCATCATAAAATAAACTACACATGAAATCACTCTCAGAGTCATGGTAGCTAAAAACTTACATCTTAACTACACGTAATTGGAGTCAAATGGATAATTGAAACATAAAAGGACATCATCAGTTATCAATGGTACACAAAAACTGACAACAAGCAAAGGAATATACTGTGGTGAAAAATACATAAAATCTTGTCAACATATTTTATGCCAAAATCAGTTTTGAGGGAGCAAAATGTTCTGTAAATTTTGACAGTAACAGTAAATTTAGGCACTGACGTTAACTAAAAATATGTATTATGGACAACCAGCCTCTCTTCTGCAACTCAATGTTGTTGTTGTTTTTTGTTTTTGTTTTTGTTTTTGTTTTTTTTTGAGACAGAGTCTCGCTCTGCCGCCCAGGCTGGAGTGCAGTGGCCGGATCTCAGCTCACTGCAAGCTCCGCCTCCTGGGTTTAGGCCATTCTCCTGCCTCAGCCTCCCGAGTAGCTGGGACTACAGGCGCCCGCCACGTCGCCCGGCTAGTTTTTTTTGTATTTTTTAGTAGAGACGGGGTTTCACCATGTTAGCCAGGATGGTCTCGATCTCCTGACCTCGTGATGCGCCCGTCTCGGCCTCCCAAAGTGCTGGGATTACAGGCTTGAGCCACCGCGCCCGGCCAATGTTGTTATTTTTTAAAGCAATATAACATTTCAACATTAGTCTCAAAACTGAAATGCAATGTATTATATTGGGATCCCTAATATTATTGATTTTGAAAATAAAAGTGTATAAATGTCACTCCTTTCCATGTTTCCAGTACTGATCATTTGAAGTGAATATTTAATACTGCCTCTAGAAAAGCAAAACCCATAAAATTTAGACCAATGAATTTAGCAATCATTTAGTCTTATCTTGTTTGAGAAATAAGGTAAAGACATGAGAAAATAAAGGTGCCCAAACTGGCATGGCTTGGTAATGTCTCACATGCAACTAAAATGCACATCTTCCAACTCTAGTCCCATGTTCTTTCTACCACATTATACTGTAATTTTAACACTAGTTGCAAACAGTTTAGTAAGAAAGTTATCAACAAGAAAAGTAAAATACAGTAGAGAGAAAAATAAGAATAGCTAATACACGAGCCAGGTGCAGTAGCTCATGACTGTAATCCCAGCACTTTGGGAGGCCAAGATGGGGGATCACTTGAGGTCAGGAGTTCAAGATCAGCCTAGCCAATATAGCAAAACCCCGTTTCTACTAAAAATACAAAAAATAGCTGGGTGTGGTGGTGCGTGCCTGTAATCCTAGCTGCACGGGAGGCAGAGGCATGAGAACCGCTTGAGCCCGAGATATAGAGGTTGCAGTGAGCCGAGATCGAGCCATTGCACTCCAGCCTGGGTGACAGATTAAGACTCTGTCTCAAAAAAAATAAATAAATAAAATAAAATAAAGTGGCTCACGCCTGTAATCCCAGCACTTTAGGAGGCCGAGGTGGGCAGATCACCAGATCACCCAAGGTCAGGAGTTCAAACCAGCCTAGTAAAACCCCGTCTCTACTTAAAATACAAAAATTAACCAGGCATAATGGCAGGTACCTGTAGTCCCAGCTACTCTGGAGGCTGAGGCAGGAGAATTGCTTTAACCCGAGAAGTGGAGGTTGCAGTGACTCGAGATTGTGCCACTGCACTCCAGTCTGGGAGACAGACCGAGACTCTGTCTCAAAAGAAAAAAAAAAAAAAGTGGTGATGTGCATTTGGGAGGCTACTCTGGGAGGAGGGCTACAGCCCAAGTACTGAAGGTTGCAGTGAGCTAGGATCACACTATTGCACTCCAGCCTGGTGGCTCATGTCTGTAATCCCAGCACTTTGGGAGGTCCAGGCAGGGGCACTGCTTGAGCCCAGGAGTTCCATACCAACCTGGGCAACATGACGGAACCCCATCTCTACAAAGAATACAAAAATTAGCCGGATATGGTGGCATGTGCCTGTAGTCCCAACTAGTTGGGAGGCTGAGGTGGGAGGATTGCCTAAGCCTGTGAGGCTGCAATGAGCCACGGTTGTGCCACTGCACTCCAGCCTGGGTGGCAGAGCAAGACCCTGTGTCAAAAAACAAACTAGGCTGGACCTGGTGGCTTGCGCCTGTAATCCCAGCACTTTGGGAGTCCGAGGCAGGCGGATCACAAGGTCGGGAGTTCGAGACCAGCCTGGCCAACATGGTGAAACCCCATCTCTACTAAAAATACAAAAATTAGCCGGGCATGTTGGTGGGTGCCTATAATCACAGCTACTCGGGAGGGTGAGGCAGAATTGCTTGAACCCAGGAGGTGGAGGTTGCAGTAAGCTGAGATCACACCACTGTACTTCAGCCTGGGCAAAAGAGCGAAACTGTCTCAAAAACAAAACAAAACAAAACCAATCTAAATGTCCACCAAATGTCCATTAACACAGTGGTCCCCAACGTTTTTGGCATCAGGGACTGGTTTCATGGAAGATAATTTTTCCACAGACCAGGGGCAGGGGGGATGCTTTTGGGATGATTCAAGCACATTACATTTATTGTACACTTTATTTCTATTATGACATTGTAATATATAATGAAATAATTACACAACAATCAGTGGGAGCCCTGAACTTGTTTTTCTGCAACTAGATGGACACATCTTGGGTGATGGGAGACAGTCACAGATCATCAGGCATTAGATTATCACAAGGAACATGCAACCTAGATTCCTTGCATGCGCAGTTCATGATAGGGTTCAGGCTATGAGAATCTAATGCTGCTAACATGACAGGAGGCGGAGCTTGAGCAATGAAGGGTGGCTATAAATACTGACCAAGCTTTGCTTTTTCCCCCAAAACTCACCTCCTGCTCTGCAGCCCAGTTTCTAATAGGCCACCGACCAGCTCAGTCTGTGCCCTGGCGGTTGGGGACACATGCATTAACAGAAGAATGGATAAACAAAATGTATAGTAGTAGTCTCTCCTTACCCATGATTTCACTTTCCACAGTTTCAATTACCTGAGGTCAACTGATGTTTAAAAATATTCAGTGGAGAATTCCAGAAATAAACAATTCCTAAGTTGTAAATTGTGCAATATTCTGAGTAGCATGATGAAATCTTGCACCATCCTGCTCTGTCCTGCCTGGGACATGAATCATCCCTCTGTATATGCTACCTGCCCCGTTAGTCACTTAATAGCTGGCTCGGTTATCAGATCAACTGTCAGGTGTCGGTATGGCAGTGTTTCAGTTTAAATAGGCCTTATTTTACTTAATAATGGTGCCAAATTGCAAGAGTAGTGATGCTGGCGAATAGGATATGCTAAAGAGACGGCATAAATTTCTTTTTTTTAGTGAAAAGGTGAAAATTGTAGATTTAATAAGAAAAAAATGTTATGCCAACATTGCTAAGAGCTATGGTGAGAACAAGTCTTCTGGCCGGGCGCAGTGGCTCACGCCTGTAATCCCAGCACTTTGGGAGACTGAGGGAAGTGAATCACCTGAGGTCAGGAGTTCAAGACCAGCCTGGCCAACATGGTGAAACCTTGACTCTACTAAAAATACAAAAATGAGCTGGGTGTGGTGGCACATACCTGTAATCCCGCTACTTGGGAGACTGAGGCAGGAGAATCGCTTGAATGTAGGAGGCAGAGATTGCAGTGAGCCAATCTGGGCAAGAGAGAGAGTGAAACTCCATCTCAAAACACAAAAACAAAAAACGAGTCTTGGCTGGGCGCGGTGGCTCATGCCTGTAATCCCAACACTTTGGGAAGCCAAGATGGGCAGATCACGAGGCCAGGAGATCGAGATCATCCTGGCTAACACGATGAAACTCCATCTCTACTAAAAATACAAAAAATTAGCCGGGCGTGGTGGCAGGCGCCTGAAGTCCCAGCTACTCAGGAGGCTGAGGTAGGAGAATAGCATGAACCCAGGAGGCGGAGCTTGTGCTGAGCTGAGATCGCACCACTGCACTCCAGCCTGGGCGACAGAGCAAGACTCCATCTCAAAAAAAACAAACAAACGAACAAAAAAAACACGAGTCTTCTATCCATGAAATTGTGAGGAAAAAAATTCATACATCATATATATAGAAGTGTGGTACTACCTTTGGTTACAGGTATCCACTGGGGGGTCTTAAAGTGTATCCCCCTTAGATAAAGGGGGACTATCGTGATATATACATGCAAGGAATATTATTTAGCAACAAAAAGAAATGAAGTTCTTATATATGCTACAACATGGATAAATACTAAAAACATGCTAAGGCTAGGTGTGGCGGCTTATGCCTATAATCCCAGCACTTTGGTAGGCTGAAGCAGGCAGATCAACTGAATGTAGGAGTTCAAGACCAACCTAGGCAACATGGGAAACCCCATCTGTACAAAAGATACAAAAATTAGCTGGGTGGTGGCCTGCGCCTGTAGACCCAGTTACGCAGGGGGCTCATAAACACCATCCTAGTCATGACCAAATAGTATTTTCATCTGACCATTTGAAAAACAGAATTTGTTCATATCACGTCAGGGTCACCAAAAAAAAAAAAAAAACAAAAAAAAAAAACAAAAACAAAAAAACGGAAAAAAGAAAAAAAAACACAATGTATTTGAAATCTTATTTGAAATATTATTTCAACAAGTGGTTAAATGTGTGTTAGGCACTGAATGGATGGAAGATGAAAAGCAGACAGGCTAGCCTATCACATCCACCCTACAGAGCTGCTAGAAGGATCAAATAAAATGATGTAGAAGTGGGTTTTTTTTTGTTTTTTTGTTTTTCTTTTTTTGAGATGGAGTCTCGCTCTGTCACCCAGGCTGGAGTTCAGTGGCGTGATCTCAGCTTACTGCAACCTCTGCCTCCCAGGTTCAAGAGATTCTCCTGCCTCAGCCTCCCAAGCAGCTGGGTCTACAGGCATGTGCCACCATGCGCAGCTAATTTTTGTAGTTTTAGTAGAGTAGGGGTTTCACTATATTGACCAGGCTGGTGTTGAACTCCTGATCTCAGGTGATCCACCCGCCTCGGCCTCCCAAAGTGCTGGGATTACAGGTATGAGCCACTGTGCCCGGCCAAAGTGTGTCATAAATAATAAAGAACTATATAAATATGTTTTAAGTTGCATATCACAAAAATTGAAGCTAAAAATACAATTTATTTTTTCTAAGAAAAAATACTTCTGAGCTGATTTGCCAAACCAACCACAAGATGAAAACTGGATGCAATCATTGGTTTGCCAGAAAGTTGAGACTTTAACCAATTTACTGGTGTAGCATTAGGTGGCAAGCCTATATAAAGTGTGGGACATAGGTGTACTATCATATCCTCAGTTAAAACCAAGTAACAAAAAATGCTAAGGGGCCTGGGCACGGTGGCTCAAGCCTGTAATCCCAGCACTTTGGGAGGCCAACGTGGGAGGATCATGTGAGATCAGGAGTTCGAGAACAGCCTGGCCAACATGGTGAAACCCTGTCTCTACTAAAAATACAAAAATTAGCCAGGCATGGTGGCATGTGCCTTTAGTTCCAGCTACTCGGGAGGCTGAGGCAGGAGAATCACCTGAACCCAGGAGGCGGAGGTTTCAGTGAGCCAAGATGGTGCCACAGCACTCCGGGCCAGGTGACATAGCAAAAAGAGCAAAACTCCATCTCAAAAAAACAAAAAAAATAGCTGGGCATGGTTGTGCATGTCTGTAGTCCCACGAACTCAGGAGGCTGCATGAGAATCGCGTGAACCCTGGAGGTGGAGGTTGCAGTGAGCTGAGATTGCACCACTGCACTCCAGCCTGGGCAACAGAGCAAGACTGTCTCAAAATAAATAAATAAATAAATAAAATACAGTACAGTGTTATGATACTTTATAAAAGGAGATTCTGGAGGCCAGGCCAAATGGCTCATATCTGTAATCCCAGCACTCTGGAAGGTTGAAGCAGGAAGATCACTTTAGCCCAAGAGTTTGAGACCAGCCCAGGCAATATCGTGAGACCCTGTCTCTACAAAATAAAAATAAATTAGCTGAGCGTGGTGGCACATGCCTGTACTTTCCAGTCTGAAGTGCAAAGATTATCACTTGAGACTGGAGGTCAAGGCTGCAGTGAGCAGTGATCATGCCACTGCACTGCAGTCTGGGTGACAAAGACTCTGTCTCAAAAAAAAAAAAAAAGATCCTACATTATTTTATTTCATCTGATGCTTGGTAACACTGATATTTATCACTTATAATGCCCTCAGACTCCTGATTTTATGATTTGAGAAGACAGAATATAAAGTGATGGGTATTTGTTAAAATGATGGCATCAATTATAATAAATTATATGCTTTGAGGCCCACAAAAGATAGTCACAATTAGTCATTCTATGTTAGAGAAGTGATTTGAAGTTAGTCTTGGTTTATAGCCTCTGTATTGGCATAATTGTTAGCAGTGCCTGCTTTCACTCTCAAGTCCTGGTAAATGACGGCTATTCTATATAATCAATTGCAGAAAAGAATAATTACACTGAAGTAATTTTATAAATTTACTGTTTAATCTGGGATAGGAAATAACACCTATCACTAAAATTTGGAAAATATTGCTGCTACAGTATTTAATATTCAATTATTCAAATAATTTTGCAGTCATAAAAAAGAACAAGATCATGTCTTTTGCAGGAACATGGATGGAGCTAGAGGCTATTATTCTCAGCAAACTAATGCAAGAACAGAAAACCAAATACTGCATGTCTCTCACCTGTAAGTGGGAGCTAAATGATGAGAACTTATGAAAGCAGAAGAAAAAACAGGCCAGGCACAGTGGGTCATGCCTGTAATCCCAGCACTTTGGGAGGCCAAGGCGGGTGGATCACGAGGTCAGGAGTTCGAGACCAGCCTGGACAACACGATGACACCCTGTCTCTACTAAAAATAAAAAAAATTAGCTGGGTGTGGTGGCGTGTGCCTGTAATCCCAGCAACTCTGGAGGCTGAGGTGGGATAATTGCTTGAACCCGGTAAGTGGAGGTTGTAGTGAACCAAGATCCTGCCACTGCACTCCAACCTGGGTGACAGAGCAAGATTCCATTTAAAAAAACAAAAAAACAACAACAACAAAAAACCAGACACACACTGGGGTCTACTACCTAAGGGTGGAAGGTGGGAGGAAGGAGAGAAGCAGAAAAGGTAACTATTGGGTACTGAGTTTAATTCCTGGGTGATGAAATAATCTGTACAATAGACCCCTGTGACATGAGTTTATCTATGTAACAAACCTTCACATGTACCCCTGAACCTAAAATAAAAGTTTAAAAATAAATATATAAATATGATTGGGCACGCAGGCTCACACCTGTAATTCCAGCACTTTGGGAGGCAGAGGTGGGCGGGTCACTTGAGCCCCAGGAGTTCAAGACCACCCTAGCCAACATAGAGAAACCTGTCTCTACTAAAAATACAAACTATTAGCTTGGCATGGTGGTGCATGCCTGTAATCCTAGCTACTTGGGAGGCTGAGGCACAAGAATCACTTGAATCCTGGAGGTGGAGGTTGCGGTGAGCCAGAGCGAGATTCTGTCTCAAAAGAGACAGAAAAATTAATTAATTAATTAATTATTTTTTTCCCCCCACAGGGAACCAAAGTAAATTTTGTGAGTAAGTTGAAAAGTACGAAGAGCCTGCCAGGCACGGCTCAAGCCTGTAATCCCAGCACTTTGGGAGGCCGAGACGGGCGGATCACAAGGTCAGGAGATCGAGACCATCTTGGCTAACACGGTGAAACCCTGTCTCTACTAAAAATACAAAAAAAACAAAAAAAAAAACTAGCCGGGCGAGGTGGCAGGCGCCTGTAGTCCCAGCTGCACTCCAGCCCGGGAGACAGAGCAAGACTCCATCTCAAAAAAAAAAAAAAAAAAAAAAAAAAAAAAAGGTATGAACAGCCAGGTGCCAAAATATTTTTAGGTGATTTTGAAACCATCAAGAATTAAAATCTTTAATTTATTTAAGTAAAGTTAAGATTATTCAAAGAAAAATCTCAACATAACAACTAGAATTCTAGAATGGATCATACCATATTTCAAAATATACAAATAAGGCCAGGTGTGGTGGCTCACATCTGTAATCCCAGCACTTTGGGAGGACAAGGCAAGAGGATCCCTTGAGCCCAGGAGTTTGAGACCAGCCTGGGCAACCTTGTTTCTACAAAAAAATCCAAAAATTAGCAGGGCATGGTAGTGCCTACCTGTAGTTCCAGCTACTCAGGAGGCTGAAGTGAGAGGATTGCTTGAGCCCGGGAGGTCAAGGTTGCAGTGAGCTGTGATCATGCCACTGCACTCTAGCCTGGGAGTGAGACCTTGTCTCAAAACAAACAAAAAACGTAGCAGTAAATGATTGTGAGCTTATCAACCTATTCTGGAAGATATATGTTCCAAACAATCTCTAGATGAGATAGCAGCTCCAAAGTCCTCCCTCTGACATTATAAAATATCATTAAATGCTAAACAAATGGCTTAGATTTTAGGATTGAGGTCACTAAAATCAGTGTGGTCACCTAAAATTTGTATCTTACCTATAAAACTGAACAGAATGATATGCTGACTCATGGTGCTACAGGTCATTTTAAAGAATTATCAAACTTACATTTTAAAAGAACATGGCTGGGCACAGTGGCTCACGCCTGTAATCCCAGCACTTTGGGAGGCAGGGGCGGGCAGATCACCTGAGGTCAGGAGTTCAAGACCAGCTTGGTCAACATGGTAAAATTCCGTCTCTACAAAAATACAAAAAAATTAGCTGGGCATGATGGCGGGTGCCTGTAACCCCAGCTACTCGGGAGGCTGAGGCGGGTGAATTGCTTGAACCTGGGAGGCAGAGGTTGCAGTAAGCCGAGATGGCGCCATTGCACTGCAGCCCGGACTACAGAGTGAGACTACATCTCCAAAAAAAAAAAAGCAAAAAACAAAAAACAAAAAAAACCACAATAAGAATATGAAAAAATCTTTTCTTCCTAAGATTTTCTAGGCAACTAGGAAAGAAAGGGGTAAAAACAGTCTGAATGATAATTCAGACTAGCCACATGAGATCAGCTTTCCACATTTGTGAAATATAATCATCATCTCTACTGAATGTTACTGAAAATGAAAACAGGGTAAAATATAATTGCAGAATACTGCTTTAGAAAAACTTTCACAGAATCATATTTAGGTATTTTTCCCATTCACTTCATATAATCTGGATTCATTCATGCCATAGTGTTTATTTATACTTTAAAGTAACAAGTCCACTTGTACACATTGGTTTCACAGCATCAATAAATTTGTACACTTTGAGATTTGTTTCTGGGTTATAATTCTTCCTCTGGTTCTCGTGACCGTTTGCGAGTGCTCAAGGAACCTTCTGTTTGCAATGAACATGCAGAAGTAACAGCAGTATCTCTAAATCCTTGAGGCTGAAAGATAAAAAATATGTATACAAATATGATTTAAGAACATTTGAAGACTGATCTTAGAAATATTTTTAAGTAATTAATAAGAAAGCTACTTTATTCTAGGGCCAGGTGCGGTGGCTCACACCTGTAATCCCAGCACTTTGGGAGGCCGAGGAGGGTGGATCACAAGGTCAGGAGTTCAAGACCAGCCTGGCCAACATGGTGACCCCCATCTCTACCAAAAATATAAAAATTAGCTGGGCGTGGTGGTGCACACCTCTAGTCCCAGCTACTCTGGAGACTGAGGCAGGAGAATCGCTTGAACCTGGGAGGTGGAGGCTGCAGTGAGCCGAGATTGTGCCACTGCACTCTAGCCTGGGCGAAAGAGCGAGACTTCGTCTCCAAAAAAAAAGAAAGTTCTTGAGATAGAAATTGATCAACCACTGTGAATGAAGAGGATAAACCTCACGGATAAGTGCCTAAGTCTGGGTTATATTAAGAGTATTTTTTTTTTTTTTTTTTTTTTTTTTGGAGACGGAGTCTTGCTCTGTCACCCAGGCTGGAGTACAGTGGCCGGATCTCAGCTCACTGCAAGCTCCGCCTCCCGGGTTTACGCCATTCTCCTGCCTCAGCCTCCGTAGTAGCTGGGACTACAGGCGCCCGCCACCTCGCCCGGCTAGTTTTCTGTATTTTTTAGTAGAGACAGGGTTTCACCATGTTAGCCAGGATGATCTCGATCTCCTGACCTCGTGATCCGCCCGTCTCGGCCTCCCAAAGTGCTGGGATTACAGGCTTGAGCCACCGCGCCCGGCCAAGAGTATTTTATATATACTTATTTATACACTTGCATACACACACACAGAAATAACGTTGCATTATAAAAATGTTCTATAAAGGACAATCCTAACAAACTTTACGATAGCTTTGTTAGAAGAAGTAAAAGGAAATAACCTAAGTCTTAAGTACTTTACAGATTTATTTTCATAATTAAATACTCTAAAGTTTTCCATCTAGGATATTTCTCTCTTTTTTTTTTTTCCAGCTAGGCTATTTCAAATACACCTGGGCAGTGCAAAACTAAGTGGATAATTCCGTTTCAGAATCTCTATTTCTGTTTATGTCCTTATAAAAATGAGATAAAGCCTGGCCTGGTGGCTCACGCCTGTAATCCTAGAACTTTGGAAGATTGAGGAGGGCGAATCACTTGAGGTCAGGAGTTTGAGACTAGTCTGGCCAACATCGCGAAACTCCGTCTCTACTAAAAACACAAAAATTAGCCAGGCGTGGTAGCATACACCTATAATCCCAGCTACTAGGGAGGCTGAGGCAGGAGAATTGCTTAAACCAGTAGGGCAGAGGTTGCAGTGAGCCAAGATTGTGCCACTGTACTCCAGCCTGTGCGACAGAGACAGGCTCCATCTCAACAAAAAAAAGAGATGCCAAAAATATATTTGGCTCAACACTATTGATAAATATGTATATTTCAGCCAAAAAATGTGTGTTCTATGATGTAAATTCACAGAAAAATTAACATCTTAAAGTGGGCTATATTTGGTGGCTACAATAGATCTATAATACCTACAGACCAAAATAAATAATGTTAGTATTTTTTCTTTTCTGGAAATCTTCAACAACTTTCACTTTAAAGATGTTTAATATCCTGACATTACATATGGCATGGAACACACTACCCCAAAATAAGTATTTCCTCTGTTCTTAAGAATAAATTTCAGTCCATTTGTGACTACAATATTCTGTATACACTACTATTTTGGGGACAATGTTCTAAGCATCAAAAGCTGTCCTCAAATATGCTTGCTGCCTACAGAAGTTAACAGAAGCAAGTTGTAAATTCTCTCTTTAGATAATTACTGCCCATCAATATCAAAATCCCACTCTAATCAAATAACACTGACTTTGATTTGAAACAGTACTGTGGATTCCTTCTGGCTGGGTGACTTGTACAATGTTGCCAACCTGCTTAAAGAAAAAGAATACATACATACAAACACATGAACTTAATTAATTAAAAGTTCAGATGACCAAACTCATAATTTAAATGTATAGGTTTATTATATTAATAATTCTATTATTCTTCTCTAAGAACACAAAAAGGAGAGAAATATTAAAAATACACCCTTCAAATACCCATATGTATATAAGAGTTTATAAGAAATTTTAAAGCAATGTAAAAGTCCAATCAATGACTGATTCAAATAAATTATTTTATATATGATGAGATATTACTTATGCTAAAAACCAAAGGTGGAAGAAAATATTCAAAGAGATAGGAAAGTATTAATAATATACTAAATAACAGTTATACCATATAATCCCACATTTGTAAGTATGTATATACACATCTAAAAAAATTGATAGAAGACTACAATCAAAAACTTAACAGTTGTTATCACAAGGTAAAGATTGCTTGCTTATATTTTCCAAACTGTCTGCAGTAATCATGTTTTTTTCATTATTGCTGAAGAATTATGTTAATTTCGTATACTACAAATGAGAAACACTTACTCATATTACACCAATAAAAATAGCTAGGAAGACATTGTTTTAAAATGATGCAGCCAGGCATGGTGGCTCACGTCTGTAATCCCACCTCTTTAGGAGGGCAAGGCATGAGGATCACTTGAGACCAGGAGTTTGAAGCCATCCTGGGCAACAGAGTGAGACCCTCATCTCTATAATAATAATATAAAATGATTATGTCCCAAAAATAAGTCATGACAGAACAAGATCTGCTTAGGTGGGATTTTACTATATATATATATTTTTTAAATTAATTAATTATTTATTTATTTTGAGACAGAGTCTCGCTCTGTCACTCAGGCTGGAGTGCAGGGGTGCAATCTCGGCTCACTGAAAGCTCCGCCTCCCAGGTTCACGCCATTCTCCTGCCTCAGCCTCCTGAGTAGCTGGGACTACAGGTGCCTGCCACCACGCCCGGCTAATTTTTTGTATTTTTAGTAGAGATGGGGTTTCATCATGTTAGCCAAGATGGTCTCGATCTCCTGATCTCATGATCCGCCCACCTCGGCCTCCCAAAGTGCTGGGATTACAGGCATGAGCCACTGCACCGGGCCGATTTTACTATGTTTTATACAAAGTAATATAAAACTGAAAGCTAAAAGTAGCTGAGAAATAAAATTCTAAGCTCTTATTAACTATAGTCAAGAACTGTAACAGCAACAAATATAAACAAAAACCTTTTAAATTGCTTTTTGGCTGGGCGCGGTGGCTCACACCTGTAATCCCAGCACTTTGGGAGGCCAAGGCAGGCAGATCACCTGAGGTCAGGAGTTCGACACCAGCCTGACCAACATGGAGAAACCCTGTCTCTTACTAAAATTACAAAATTAGCAGGGCGTGGTGGCGCATGCCTGTAATCCCAGCTACTCAGGCTGCGGCAGGAGAAATCGCTTGAACCTCAGAGGCGGAGGTTGTGGTGAGCCGAGATCACACCATTGCACTCCAGCCTGTGCAAAAAGAGTGAAACTTCATCTCAAAAAAAAAACCCACAAAAAAACTGCTTTTAAGAATTACTTTAAAACTGATACACTGTAACTTATTCACAATAGCCAGAGGTAGAAGCACCCACGTGTGCATCCACAGATGAATCAACAAAATGTGGTATGTACATACAATAGAATATTCAGACTTAAGGAAGAAAATTCTGACACATGCTACAACATAAATGAGCCCTGAAGACATTATACTAAGTGAAATAAGCGAGTCACACCAGAACAAATATTATATAATTCCAATTATATGGGGTAGATAGAGGAGTCAAATTCAGAGACAGAAGGTAGAATGGTTGGTGATTGTCAGGACCTGGGGGTAAAAAAGAACAAGAGTTAGCATTTAATGGGTACAGAGTTTCAGTATGGGAAGATGAAAAAGTTCTGAAAATGGATGATCATGGTTACACAATATGAATGTACTTAATGCCAGTGGACTGTATGTAAACATAAAGTGGTAAGTTTTATGTTATATATATATTTTAGCACAATGTGATAAAAGTGAAATAAAAAATACAGATTCTAACCTAGAGGAAAATAAGATTCTCAGAGTTATAAGTGTCATTTATTTACACAAAATAGAATGATTTGTTTTCAAAGACAATTCAAAAAGTACATTTTGGCTATGATTTGTTACTCTCTTAATTTTGAAATTGCCCCTCTTCTCAGACACAATTCAAAAGAAAAACAGAGACCAAAATACAGCCGAATCCAAAATGTCCTATACTCCATAATTGCAACTTTAAACATAAACAAAATAACTGCTAATATGTAATACAAGAATAGCTATGTTGAGGCCGGGCGCGGTGGCTCACGCCTGTAATCCCAGCACTTTGGGAGGCCACGGCAGGCAGATCACGAGATCAGGAGTTCAAGACCAGCCTGGCCAACATGGTGAAACCCCGTCTCTACTAAAGATACAAAAAAAAAAAAAAAAAAAAAATTAGCCGGGCCTGGTGGCACACACCTGTAATACCAGCTACTCAGGAGGCTGAGGTAAGAGAATCACTTGAACTGGGGAGGCGGAGGTTGCAGTGAGCCAAGATCGTGCCTCTGTACTCCAGTCTGGGCAACAGGCCGAGACTCAGTCTCACAAAAAAAAAAAAAAGAATAGCTGTGTCGAGTAGAATTACAAACTTTTATAATTCTTTAGGGTTGATAATCTATCTGTAATGGAAAAATTCACAGAAAAAGAGAGGCAACGTGTATTTTAACTTGCCTTAATAGGAAATGATTTTTTTGAATGACAAAAATCAGCTAACTTTCTGAAAAACTGTATCTAAATCACCTCATATCAATGGTATGTCCAAATAAGGTACCTAGTACATTTATCCTGAGGAAATTATTAAAAAGTGATAAGCTTTTAGGAAGCATTTACATGCTTATTAAGAATCCTAAAGTCGGCCGGGCACAGTGGCTCATGTCTATAATCCAGCACTTTGGGAGGCTGAGGTGGGCAGGTCACGTGTGGTGGCGCATGCCTATAATCCCAGCTACTTGGGAGGCTGAGGCAGGAGAATCGCTTGAATCAGGGAGGTGGATGTTGCAGGGAGCCGGTATCGCGCCACTGCACTCCAGCCTGGGTGACAGAGTGAGACTCCATCTCAAAAAACAAACAAAAAAAGAATCCTAAAGTCAAAAGGGCATTAATTATTCAGGTTGAAAATCATCCTCAGGCCGGGCGCAGTGGCTCACACCTGTAATCCCAGCCCTTTGGGAGACCGAGGTGGATCACCTGAGGTCGGGAGTTGGAGACCAGCCTGACCAACATGGAGAAACCTCGTCTCTACTAAAAATACAAAAAATTAGCCAGGCATGGTGGTGCATGCCTGTAATCCCAGCTACTTGGGAGGCTGAGGCAGAAGAATTGATTGAACCCGGGAGGCCGAGGTTGTGGTGAGCTGAGATCGCGCCATTGCACTCCAGCCTAGGCAACAAGAGCGAAACTCCATCTCAAAAAAAATAAAATAAAATAAAAAATAAAAAATGTCCTCAAATTTCTAGGTAAAAATACCGTTTTTATGCATCATGTCTCTTTAGAGATCTTTTTAAATGAAAACTAAACCAAAGAATCACTTGGCTCATGGCCCCAGTTGAGATGTAGCTTAACATATGGCTGAACTACATAGCTTGGGTCAGGAAGAAATAAGACAGAAGCACAATTTGTGCTCTAAAACTGAGCACACATATGAAACACTATGTGGGGGTGTTGATTTATTACTCCACTCTACCACCAGATCGTCTTGGCAAAGAGTAGCGTAATTCTGAATAATCTTGGCCGCGTATAATCATGAATATGCAAATTGGAGGAAAACCCACATAATATAAGGACACAGGCAAAAGTATTTCTTTTAATAACTGTTGGAATATTATTCCATCATTAGTCTAAGGGTAAAAATCAGGTATTACTGGTGAACGACAGGGGCTGGGGCATGAAACAGTACACCTAAGTTCAATTCCTAATATAAATTTGGCTATTCAAGATTTTTAGTTTCTGGACGGGTGCTGTGGCTCACGCCTATAATCTCAGCACTTTGGGAGGCCAAGGTAGGTGGACTGCCTGAGCTTAGGAGTTTGAGACCAGCCTGGGCAACATGGCGAAACCCCATCTCTACAAAAATTAGCTGGGTATGGTGGTACATGCCTGTGGGTCCAGCTACTTGGGAGGCTGAGGCGGGAGGACTGCTTGAGCCCAGGAGGTTGAGGCTACAGTGAGCTGAGATCGCACCACTGCACTCTAGCCTGGGCAACAGAGTAAGACCCGGTCTCAAAAAAAAAAAAAAAAAAAAAAAAAAGATTTTTGGCCGGGCGCGGTGGCTCAAGCCTGTAATCCCAGCACTTTGGGAGGCCGAGACGGGTGGATCACGAGGTCAGGAGATCGAGACCCTCCTGGCTAACACGGTGAAACCCCGTCTCTACTGAAAATACAAAAAACTAGCCGGGCGAGATGGCGGGCACCTGTAGTTCCAGCTACTCGGAGGCTGAGGCGGGAGAATGGCGGGAACCCGGGAGGCGGAGCTTGCAGTGAGCCGAGATCGCGCCACTGCACTCCAGCCTGGGCGACAGAGCGAGACTCCGTCTGAAAAAAAAAAAAAAAAAAAAAAAAAAAAAAAAAGATTTTTATTCTTCACCAAATGAAAAATGTTCATTTTTTTTTTTTTTTTTTTTTGGAGACGGAGTCTCGCTCTGTCGCCCAGGCTGGAGTGCAGTGGCCGGATCTCAGCTCGCTGCAAGCTCCGCCTCCCGGGTTCACGCCATTCTCCTGCCTCAGCCTCCCGAGTAGCTGGGACTACAGGCGCCCGCCACCTCGCCCGGCTAGTTTTTTGTATTTTTTAGTAGAGACGGGGTTTCACAGTGTTAGCCAGGATGGTCTCGATCTCCTGACCTCGTGATCCGCCCGTCTCGGCCTCCCAAAGTGCTGGGATTACAGGCTTGAGCCACCGCGCCCGGCCAAAATGTTCATTTTTATAACTATTTTTCACTGATAATGAATATCTATTTCCATCCTTTTAAAATAAACTAAAATTTAAAAAGCATAAAAGCATACAAAATTTCATCCAACTTTTTTTTTTTTTTTTTTGAGACAGAGTCTCACTCTGCTGTCCAGGCTGGAGTGCAGTGGTTCAATCTTGGCTCACTGCAACCTCTGCCTCCCAGGTTCAAGCGATTCTCCTACCTCAGCCTCCCGAGTAGCTGGGATTACAGGTGCCTGCCACCATGCCTGGCTATTTTTTTTGTATTTTTAGTAGAGACAGGATTTCCCCATATTGGCCAAGGCTGGTCTCAAACTCCCAACCTCAAGTGATCCACCTGCCTCGGCCTCCCAAAGTGCTGGGATTACAGGTGTCAGCCACCACGCCCGGCCTCATTTAACTTTTTTTTTTTTTTTTTTTTTTTTGAGACGGAGGCTCGCTCTGTCGTCCAGGCTGGAGTGCAGTGGCCGGATCTCAGCTCACTGCAAGCTCCGCCTCCTGGGTTTACGCCATTCTCTCGCCTCAGCCTCTCCAGTAGCTGGGACTACAGGCGCCCGCCATCTCGCCCGGCTAATTTTTTGTATTTTTTTAGTAGAGACGGGGTTTCACCGTGTTAGCCAGGATGGTCTCGATCTCCTGACCTCGTGATCCACCCGTCTCGGCCTCCCAAAGTGCTGGGATTACAGGCTTGAGCCACCGCGCCCGGCCTTTTTTTTTTTTTAATATCTTAGAGATGGGGTCCCATTTTGTGGCCCAGCCTGGAGCGTAATAGCACAATCATAGCTCACTGCTACCCTGACTTCCTGGGCTCAAGCGGTTTTCCCAACCCTGGCCTCCCAAATAGCTAGAATTATAGGTGCCCACCACCACGCCCGGCTAATTTTTTATTTATCTATAGAGGTGGTGTCTTGCCATTTTGATCAGACTGTTCTCCAACTTTTGGGCTCAAGCTCATGCAACTTTAACAACTTAAAGATGACAGGTTTCAAATGATAAAGAGCAAAACTACTTCAATTCTATTAAATGACGTCAATTTATTTTTATTACATAAAGTATGTACATTATTTATCATATATCCACAGCCTGGAAAAAAAAAAAAAGTTTGAAGAAAAAAGATTTTACCTAAAAAAAGGAATAAGCTACATATTCAGATTGGCTGGCAATCAACGCAATACTACAATTACCTTCTAGAAACAGTTATCATAGAAGAAAAGAAATGAACTCATTATTTATTTTTTTTTTTTGAGACGGAGTCTCGCTCTGTCGCCCAGGCTGGAGTGCAGTGGCGCGATCTCGGCTCACTGCAAGCTCCGCCCCCCCGGGTTCACGCCATTCTCCTGTCTCAGCCTCCCGAGTAGCTGGGACTACAGGTGCCCGCCACCTCACCCGGCTAGTTTTTCATATTTTTTAGTAGAGACGGGGTTTCACCGTGTTAGCCAGGATGGTTTCGATCTCCTGACCTCGTGATCCGCCCGTCTCGGCCTCCCAAAGTGCCGGGATTACAGGCTTGAGCCACCGCGCCCGGCCTAAATGAACCCTATTATAAAGTCAGCTATGGCTGGGTGTGGTGGCTCACGCCTGTAATCCCAGCACTTTGGGAGGCCGAGGTGGGAAGGTCACTTAAGGTCAGGAGTTCAAGACCAGCCTGGCCAACATAGAGAAAACCCATCTCTACTAAAAATACAAAATTAGCAAGGCGTGGTGGCAGGCGCCTATAATACCAGCTACTCGGGAGGCTGAGACAAGAGAATCATTTGACCCCAGGAGGTGGAGGTTGAAGTGAGCCGAGATCTCGCCATAGCACCCCAGCCTGGGCAAAAAGAGGGAAACTCCCTCTCAAAAAAAAAAGAAGTTTATAAAGTCAGCTATAAAATGTAGATAATACTATTTCAGCCTACAGCCATACCACCCTGAATGTGCCCGATCTCATCTGGTAATACTATTTCAAAGAATTATGTGGAAAATAAAATGATAAAATATATATACATACACAGACATGTATGTATATATACACATATATACGTATCTATGTATATATGTATACGTATATACATCTATACGTATACACATATATACATACACATATATATGTACATATGTATACACATACAGTGCTTTGCACAATAAAGGACAGTTAATAAATATTCAATAAATAGTAGCTATTATTTACTACTTATTCAGTTAACCTTTCTGGGCCTTGGTTTTCTGACTTTTAATAATAATCGGTATAGGTTCTGCAAATAATTATTGAAAAGATTATCTGAATTGTTGTATTTAAAGTGCCTAGTAAAATACCTAGTACAAGCAAGCACTTACTAAAATGACAGTATGAAAAATAAATTAAAATTAAAAAATGATCTTATGAGATGTAGAAAAAATATTATAGAACAGCAGATTTCCCCCAATCTATCTATATTCAATGTTGGTGTTGTACATCATTTTCTTTTTTTGGGGGGGATGGAGTCTCACTCTGCCACCAGGCTGGAGGGCAGTGGCACAATCTTGGCTCACTGTAACCTCTGCCTCCCGGGTTCAAGTGATTCCCCTGCCTCAGCCTCCTGAGTAGCTGGGACTAAAGGCATGTGCCACCATACCCAGCTAACTTTTTATTTTTAATAGAGACAGGGTTTCACCATGTTGGCCAGGATGGTCTTGATCTCCTGACCTCATGATCCACCTACCTCAGCCTCCCAAAGTGCTCGGATTACAGGTGTGAACCACTGCGTCCGGCCATGTATTTTATTTTCTAATTTCTTGGGAAGGATTTGTAAGAAGGTGAATTCATAAAAGCTTAACTCATGGTAAGCATGATTTTCTGATCTCTTGGGTACCTTATCAATGCTAACTTCTAGAACTTGACAAAGAAGTCAAAGTTTTCCTCCTGATGAGTTCATAAAAAGATGAAATATCTTGCTCTGCTCCTATTATTTTTCTTCTTAAATGCATTTTATTAGTGAATATTTAATTATAGTCTGAAGAAGACTACTGTATACTAGCTCAGGCATAATTCCTATGAAAAAATAAATGATGGAATGTGCTTTACAGAATAACCTAAAACTGGGAAAGTATAAACAATATGTTCAAAAGACTCTCAGCTGGAGAACTGTTGCCAAATCTTTACAATAAGGTTTGGTGCCAAGAAAAGAACTCCTTTTGTGGCTCTAGTATACAGCAACTTAACTCACAAAACTAGGGGAACTATCTTAAATTGTGATCATAGAAAAAAAATTAGGGGGAGGATTTACCAGACATATTGGTTTAAAGTAAAAAATTTGTTTAAATTAGGGGGAGACAGTCAATAGTAAAGCACTATGTATTGTGGGGAAAAAAACGTTACCTGAGCTCTTTGCAAATACCATTTTTAAAGAAGACACAAACTGCACGATCAGTTGCAAAAGATACATACAGAAGTGTAATCGATTCTGTTATGATCTTCGGGTCCGCAAAACCTAACTTGGTCAGGCAGGATTTTTTTCAGTTTGTAGAACAACAAAGAAATATAGATTAAAAAATAGACGATTTCACTGGCTAGGCCCAATATGTATTTAAGTGACCCTTTATTCCATCTTTACCCGCATGCCTTTTAATTTCTCCCTTTATTAGAGCATTTCCAAACCAAGACCTCTAGGTTATACTAATTAATCACAAAGCAGAGAGGCATCTGACATTTTCTAGAAGTATAGAAAAGACTTCACTGCTTTCAATGGCCTATTTTCAAGAAAATAAAAGCTGGTTTGTTCACTTGCTCAGCAGCTTTAAAAACAAATACAAAGATTTCATGCTGCCATACTTTTAAAGGACAATACTTGTGAAATGCAGGTAAGTAACTGGATAATAAAAGCCGGAGAGCAAAATACAAAATGAAAAAAAAAAAGACACAATTTCATACAAGAAATACACTAAGCAACTAAGAAAAACCATTTATGTTCCAAATAAATTAATTTTAAAGCTAACCTCAACAATTTTCCTTTTGTCTTGATTTTGTTCTTTTTTTTCAGTCTCTTTCAGGAACACAGAGTACTCACCTCCTTCTACATGGCTAATAAATTATTTCAAAGAGCTTTAGAAAATGGCATTCCTTGGCCACCTACTCATTTCAGGTGCATGTGCCCCATCATTTAAATATTTCAGAGAATTTCCTATGTAGCTAAATATGCAGTAATAACAGCACATTTCTATGTTTGCTCTAGGTGATATCAGACAAGGCAACAAAAGTGTTACTTCATGGGTCATTGTATATCTCATCCACAGGACTAGCTCTAAGAAACCTGTAAGTGTTCATTCAGTGTAATTAACCCAATATTCAGAATTATTAACTTGTTTCTATACTGACCTTTGCTTTCGGTCCCAATGAAAGATTAGCCGTATTGTAGCAGCATGTCCCCAACTTTCCCCTAAGAGTAAAGAACATAATAACTGTATATTGCCTTACTGACTTGGTTATACATTTCTCAGAATGCCTCTGATCAAACATAATCTTACTCTACTTAACATAACAAAAATTTACTTGCTTTCAAAAAACCTGGAAAATGAGTAATATCCTGAGATTACAAGATTTTTACCAATCTAGGGAAATACTGCAAATCATTATTCTCTATTTGCTTTTAGAAAACTTTATTGTCTGAGTCCATATGTGTGTCAATTTTCTGTATCATCAAGCCTAACATATTTCTGACCTTCAGAAGAAAAGTAAAAACTCTGGTAAAATATTCTTCTTTTTTTTCTTTTTTGACATCAACAGAATATGTAATTAAGTTGTGGCATATTCGTGTCATGGAAATGAACTACACTGTCATACAACAACATGGATGAATCCAAAAATAATAATGAGCAAAAGTTGTCAGTCATATACAGTATAATTCTATTTATATAAAAGCTATAAATAAGCAACTGTTGGGGATATACAGACGGTAAAATCTATAAAAGCTAGGTGACAATTATGCAAAATTCAGGACAGTGGTTGCCTCTTTGGGGGAGAGTATATGAGGCTCCTGGGGTGTGGTAATGTTCCATTTGTCAGTGTGAGCAATGGGCACCTGGACATTTATTATTGTTCTTCTAAATACACATTTTCATTTGTATATTCTATTTCACATTAAAAAGAAAAAAAGACCCAAAAAAAGCATTAAGTGTAACTCAAGATTTAAGCAATGGTGCTTGGGAGTACTATCATATTATGCAGACACGGTGCAAGGAAATTAAAAGGTGGATATATAATTTGTAAGGTAGAGATGATGGGCTCAGGATTGGACAAACTGAGCTCCTGAAACACAAGACTTTTATTATTAGTCATATTAGGTGTGAAACTGCCCTGAGATCACCATTTGCTTTTATGCTAGATTTGGAGGGCAAAGAGGGCAGTTGAACTCAGCAATTTACATGTCCAGCACTGAAAATCTTCAGGGTAAACAATTACTAATAGGTGATATGTTAGGTTACCTCTCAGTCCCACTCGGCTCAAAGGGTTTGTCATTACCCTACTGATTTGCACTCCTAAGTCTTCTGCCTGTTGCATTCTGATGATCCATTTCTACGCAAGACACAGAATCTAAAGCTGAGACATAGCAATAGAAGACCAAAGAACAGACACAGCAACAAAGTTTGCATGAAGCAAATCAGGAGGGTAGGAATGAGATTTTGATGTGCATCCTGGCCAAATTCCAGAACTAGCAAAGAGAGGGCCGGTTTCTAATTCTAATCACAGCAAATTCAGCCATCTTATTTTTACACAGAAGTGGTCTATGTTGATTTTTAAATCTCTTTAAGGGATTAGGGAGCCTCTGAAATATAAAGGAAACTAAACTGATAGTAATGTAAAATGAGCAGTGACCTATCATACCAGCAAACACTGTCAAAAACAGAAAGCTAATGGTGGGACTGAAGTCTAGAATACAGGAGTTATGTTTATCCAGTGCTGCACTGTACAACAGGGCAGTCACTTGCCACATGTGGCAATTTAAATTTAAGTAAAATTCAATTAAACATTCCATTCCACAGCTGCACTAGCCACATTTTAAATGCCTCAATAGCCACATGTAGCAAGGGCTACTGCACTGAAGAGCACAGACATAGAACATTTCTATCATAACTGAAAGTTATATTGAACAATATCCTAGCAATATCCAGGATAAAGGGTGTTCTGCTAGTAAAGTAAGGTAGGCATCAGAATTATCACAACTTAAGCATAACATTCCTGAGGGCATCCATTTCCATTTATTTGTTTCTCTGCTCACCAACTCTGAACCCCTGCTTTCCCAACTTTCTGGTATCTGGGAAGAAAATAAACTGACTAGAAAACATAAATTTCACTCTGCTTGACAATTGTAATTCTCACTAAATTTATAAATTTGCTTTCTGATTTATCATGGCGTGCTGAAAGAATGAGTTTGAGAAAGGCTGAGTTTGATTACCCCTGAGTGGATCCAAACATTAGGAAGCTCTTAATTAAATGGGTGATAGAAAGTGACAAAAAGAGCTGGAAGAAACATGAGAGACTATTACACTCCCTTCCCTAACCTTCCTCCTTTTCATCCTGCTCACCTGGGCCAGGTTAGAATCCATCCTTTGTACAGTACCCTGTACCTTTCTATTGTAACCTTTACGACATTATCTGTTTATAGAATATCTATGCCATTAGTTGAAAACTAGTCCAGGGCAGAAATTTTTTTTTTTTTTTTTTTTTTTTTTTTTTGAGACTGAGTCTCGCTCTGTCGCCCAGGCTGGAGTGCAGTGGCCGGATCTCAGCTCACTCTGCAAGCTCCGCCTCCCGGGTTTACCGCCATTCTCCTGCCTCAGCCTCCAAGTAGCTGGGACTACAGGCGCCCGCCACCTCGCCCGGCTAGTTTTTTCTATTTTTTAGTAGAGACGGGGTTTCACAGTGTTAGCCAGGATAGTCTCGATCTCCTGACCTCGTGATCCACCCGTCTCGGCCTCCCAAAGTGCTGGGATTACAGGCTTGAGCCACCGCGCCCGGCCGAAACTTTTTTTTTTTTTTTTTGAGACAGAGTTTGTTCTTGTTGCCCAGGCTGGAGTGCAATGGCGCAATCTCAGCTTACTGCAACCTCTGCCTCCCAGGTTCAAGCGATTCTCCTGCCTCAGCCTCCCGAGTAGCTGGGATCACAGGAATGTGCCACTGCACCCAGCTAATTTTGTATTTTTAGTAGAGACGGGGTTTCTCCATGTTAGTCAGGCTGGTCTCAAACTCTCGAGCTCAGGTGATCCACCTACCTCGGCCTCCCAAAGTGCTGGGATTACAGGCATGAGCCACCGTGCCTGGCCAAAACTCTGGTAGAATATTCTTTAAGATTTTAGTGGAAATAAACCTTGAAGCATTGCATTCTAACAAAACCACGATATTCACTGTAGTGTGATTTGTATTTAAGTGGATTCATCCTTCCTTCTCTCTAACACTGTGAACTCCCTGGGGGCAAGAATTTTGACACAATAGTTGCCAGACAGTAGATACGCATTTTTTTTTTTTTTTTTTTTTTGAGACGGAGTCTTGCTCTGTCGCCCAGGCTGGAGTGCAGTGGCCGGATCTCAGCTCACTGCAAGCTCCGCCTCCCGGGTTACGCCATTCTCCTGCCTCAGCCTCCGGAGTAGCTGGGACTACAGGCGCCGGCCACCTCGCCCGGCTAGTTTTTTGTATTTTTAGTAGAGACGGGGTTTCACCGTGTTAGCCAGGATGGTCTCAATCTCCTGACCTCGTGATCCGCCCGTCTCAGCCTCCCAAAGTGCTGGGATTACAGGCTTGAGCCACCGCGCCCGGCTAGATATGCATTTTTTTAAGAGTCTTACTCTGTCCCCCAGGCTGGAGTGCAGTGGCACGATCCCAGCACACTGCAGCCTGTGCCTCCCAGGTTCAAGCAATTCTCATTCCTCAGCCTCCCAAGTAGCAGGGATTACAAGTGTGCGCCACCATGTCCGGCTAATTTTTTGTATTTTTAGGAGAGACAGGGTTTCACCATGTTGGCCAGGCCGGTCTTGAACTCCTGGTCTCAAGTGATCCGCCTCGGCCTCCCAAGGTGTTGGGACTACAGGTGTGAGAGTCTGTGTCTGGCCACTCAATAAATGTTAAATAACTAAAAGGAACAGCCAGTATTTAAGGGTACTGTGCTTAGTGCTAAGATTAACCAGTGAACAAGACAAATACAGTCTGCTTTCATGAAGCTATGGTATTCAATGAGAATCAAATAAAAGAGATAAGAAAAACTATGATTAACTAAAATGTTTATCTGGAGAATCAAATGAAAGAGATAAGAAAAACTGTGAGTAACTAAAATGTTTATCTGATTAATTACCCACCTAATGCAGGAACGAGCAAGGCCTGATTTTTATCAATCTTTGTTGTCATCTGATTGGTTAAAATTACCTACAAAAACAAAATGTAAGAAAATTAGGTGAGTCTCCTTAAAAATTATCAAGTAGACCAGCCTTGCCAAGATTGTGAAACCCCATCTCTACTAAAAATACAAAAATTAGCCAGGCATGGTGGCATGGACCTGTAATCCCAGCCACTCGGGAGGCTGAGGCAGGAGAATAACTTGAACCTGGGGCAGGCAGAGGTTACAGTGAGCCAAGATCAGTCCACTTCACTCCAGCCTGGACAAAAGAGCGAAACTCTGTCTCACTAAATAAATAAATAAATAAATAAATAAATACATAAATAAATAATCAAGTAAACAGTCTTGTGATTTTAGTAATCTGAAAATAATCTACCTATTATAGACAGCCATTTAAGTAATACAAATTTTTCTGATAAAAAATTTTTAAAATATACCCATAAAAAGATGTAGTTATCTGAAAATATGATTCTACTGATCATAAAATATTTTATTTTCATACTTTAGAGAGGAGGTCTTGCTATGTGGCCCAGGTTGTCCTTGAAGTCCTAGACTCACAGATCTTCCCACCTCAGCCTCTTGAATAGCTGGGACTAAAGGTGTTTGCCAAATCTAGCTCATAAAACTCTTTTTTTCCTTTTCAAAGAGACAGGGTCTTGCTATGTTGCCCAGGCTGATCTTGAACTCCTGGGCTCACACAATCCTCCTGCCTCAGCCTCTCAAAGTGCTGGAATTACAGGCATAAGCCACTGTACCTGACCTATAAAAAACTTATAAAAAAATTAGCTGGGCATGGTGGTGCACAACTGTAGTTACTCAGGAGGCTGAGGTAGGAGAATTGCTTGAGCCCAGGAGGTTGAGGCAGCAGTGAGCCATGATCCTGTCACCGTACTCCAGCCTGGCAAACAAGTAAGACCTTGTCTCAAAAAAGAAAGATTGAGTCTCGCTCTGTTGCCCAGACTGGAGTGCAACGGTGCGATCTCAGCTCACTTCAATCTCCGCCTCCCAGGTTCAAGCAATTCTCCTGCCTCAGCCTCCCAAGTAGCTACGATTACAGGTGCCTGCCACCATGCCTGGCTAATTTTTGCATTTTTAGTAAAGACGGGGTTTTAATATGTTGGCAAGCCTGTTCTAGAACTCCTGACCTCAAGTGATCCACCCACCTCAGCCTCCCAAAGGGCTGGGATTATAAGCATGAGTCACTGTGCCTGGCCTGAGTCCATGTTCTTTATCATTATTGCCACCCTAGAATATTTTTATTGAAAGGAATATGAAATCCTTAATAAATACCTCAGTGTTTATACTTTTAGGAAGGAGGCAAATATAGTATTACTGTTTATAATTTTATAGGAAAAAAGGAAACTGAGGCAACAAATTATGAGAAGAGACTTAAAACTCATTTTAAAAAGTACAATATAAGTAGATGGACTAGGAAAAAAAAAATCCTAGTAGTCAGGTCAAATGACTCCAAATTATGATTATGCTAGTTGGCTAGTAACAGCCACAGGTGTTGCTTTGCAACTCACAGATGGCCCTCCAGGTTTCATATTGCTAATTCTCTTTGTATAAATACTGACCTACAAAAAAGGTTCCAGGTTTTGAAAGACAGTAATTTTAAATAAAAGCAAGGAAAACAAAAGTGTTTAAGGCTGACTTAACATAGAAGTCAGATCTGTTATCTTTCCACCCAAAAATCTCCAGAAATGGTTACTTTATATACTCTTCTAATACATATCTTCCCTCCAGAAAAAAGAGTTAATATTGGCCGGGCGTGGTGGCTCAAGCCTGTAATCCCAGCACTTTGGGAGGCCGAGACGGGTGGATCACGAGGTCAGGAGATCCAGACCATCCTGGCTAAAACGGTGAAACCCCGTCTCTACTAAAAAATACAAAAAACTAGCCGGGCGTGGTGGTGGGCGCCTGTAGTCCCAGCTGCTCGGGAGGCTGAGGCAGGAGAATGGCGTGAACCCGGGAGGCGGAGCTTGCAGTGAGCCGAGATCCGGCCACTGCACTCCAGCCTGGGCGACAGAGCGAGACTCCGTCTCAAAAAAAAAAAAAAAAAAAAAAAAGGAAAACTGAAAAACAGCCCAGGAACGGTGGCTCATGCCTATAATTCCAGCACTTTGGGAGGCCAAGGCAGGCAGATCACCTGAGGTCAAGAGTTCGAGACCAGTCTGGCCAACATGGCGATACCCCATCTCTACCAAAAACACAAAAAATTAGCCGGACATTGGGGCGGGCACCCTGTAACCCCAGCTACTTGGGAGGCTGAGGCACGAGAATCGCTTAAATCCAGGAGGCGGAGGTTGCAGTGAGCCAAGACTGTACCATTGCACTCCAGCCTGGGCAACGAGAGCAAGACTCCATTGCAAAAAAAAAAAGAAAAAGAAAACTGAGAAAGAAACAAAAGGTTGTTTGGCTGTTCCCATTGCAGTGGTAACACCCTAACATTTCTGTTTGGCCACAAAGGAGAAATCTGTGATCCACCTAGATCTCAATTAGAAACCAAGTGGATGACAAGATTTTCTTCTAGTTCCCCTCCCCTTACATGCCACAGGGCATTCTCCATTTGTTACCTCTCACTAGGCACCTCACTGGGCACCTGAGAAAAAGCTAAGCAGGAATTTAAATTGGAAGCTTTTCTTTCTTTCTTTTCTTTTTTTTTGAGACAAGGTCTCACTCTGTTGCTCAGGCTGGAGTACAATGGCATGATCTTGGCTCACTGCAACCTCCGCCTCTTGGGTTCAAGTGATTCCCCTGCCTCAGCCTCCTAAGTAGCTGGGATTACAGGTGTGAGCCACCACGCCTGGTTAAGTTTGTATTTTTAGTAGAGATGGGGTTTCTCCATGTTGGTCAGGCTGATCTCGAACTCCCGACCTCAGGTGATCCGCCCACCTCGGCCTCCCAAAGTGGTAGGATTACAGGCATGAGCCACCACACCCGGCCAGCAGCTTTTCTTTCTTTTTTTTTTTTTTTTGAGACGGAGTCTCGCTCTGTCGCCCAGGCTGGAGTGCAGTGGCGCGATCTCGGCTCACTGCAAGCTCCGCCTCCCGGGTTCCCGCCATTCTCCTGCCTCAGCCTCCTGAGTAGCTGGGACTACAGGCACCCACCACCTTGCCCGGCTAGTTTTTTTGTACTTTTTAGTAGAGACGGGGTTTCACCGTGTTAGCCAGGATGGTCTCGATCTCCTGACCTAGTGATCCGCCCGTCTCGGCCTCCCAAAGTGCTGGGATTACAGGCTTGAGCCACCTTGCCCAGCCAGCTTTTCTTATGAGTATTTTTTAGAAATGGGGTCTCACCCTGTCACCCAGGCTGGGGTGCAACGACACAATCATAGCTTACTGCAGCCTTGAAGTCCTGGGCTCAAACAATCTTCCTGCCTCAGCTTCCCTAGTAGCTAGAACTATAGGCAAGCACCACCATGCCTAACTAATTTTTAAATTATTTGTAGAGACAGGGTTTGGTTATGTTGCCCAGACTAACCTCGAACTCCTGGCCTCAAGTGATCCTCCCACCTTGGCCTCCCAAAGTGCTGGGATTATAGGCATGAGCCACTGTGCCTGGCCCGCGTGTAGCTTTAAAAAGTTAAATTAGGCCGGGCGCGGTGGCTCAAGCCTGTAATCCCAGCACTTTGGGAGGCCGAGACGGGCGGATCATGAGGTCAGGAGATCGAGACCATCCTGGCTAATACGGTGAAACCCCGTCTCTACTAAAAAATACAAAAAACTAGCCGGGCGACGAGGCGGGCGCCTGTAGTCCCAGCTACTCGGGAGGCTGAGGCAGGAGAATGGCATGAACCCGGGAGGCGGAGCTTGCAGTGAGCTGAGAGCCGGCCACTGCACTCCAGCCTGGGCAGCAGAGCAAGACTCCATCTCAAAAAAAATAAATAAATAAATAAATAAATAAATAAATAAAAATAAAAAGTTAAATTAGCCGGGCGTGGTGGCTCACGCCTGTAATCCCAACACTTTGGGAGCCGAGGTGGGCAGATCATGAGATCAGGAGATCAAGACCATTCTGGCTAATACGGTAAAACCCCGTCTCTACTAAAAATACAAAAAATTAGCCAGGCGTGGTGGCGTGTGCCTATAGTCCCAGCTACTCGGGAGGCTGAGGCAGGAGAATCGCTTGAACCCGAGAGGAGGTTGCAGTGAGCCAAGATGGTGCCACTGCACTCCAGCCTGGGCGAGAGAGTGAGACTCCAACTCAAAAGAAAGAAAGAAAGAAAGAAGTTAAATTAAAATTATAAAGTCAACAGCTCAGTAGTATTAGCTATATTTCAAGTGCTGAACAGTCATGTAGCTACTGTACTAGACTGTACATTTTCATCTTTCCATCAGATCTACTGGACAGTGCTGGTTCAGACAGAGTAGTTTACCCATTATGTACCTTCAGGAAAATATAAATCAAACTACTGATTTACCAGGTATTCAACATGCCAAAATTAGAATTTCTGATTATTAGCAAATATTTATATAGTAATTATATTACTTTTGCAGAACGATTGGCCTCCGTGATACAACTGAAAATTATTATGTGATTATGCCAAGCTTCTAAAAAATAAGTGTTTTTTTTTTTTTTTTTTTTTTTTTTTAAGACAGAGTCTTGCTCTGTTGCCCAGGCTCAAGTACAGTAGCACAACCTCGGCTCACTGCAACCTCCGCCTCCTGGGTTCAAGTGATTTTCCTGCCTCAGCCTCCCAAGTGGCTAGTATTTCAGGTGCCCGCCACCAGGCTTGGCTAAATTTTGTATTTTTAGTAAAGACAGAGTTTCACTATGTTGGCCAGGCTGGTCTCAAACTCCTGACCTGAGGTGATCCACCCAGCTCGGCCTCCCAAAGTGCTGTGATTACAAGAGTGAGCCACCATACCAGGCCAAAAATTTAAAACAGTAAAGTAACAATCACTTGAAATTATGAACTTCAGAGCTTTAAAAATATTTCTGCCATCCAATGTCCTTCAACCAATGAACAGATAAACAAAATGCTATACATCCATAAAATGCAAAATTATTCACTCATTAAAAAGACACTGATAGGTGCTAAAATACAGATAAACCTTGAAAACATTATGCTAAGTGAAAGAAGTCAGACATAAAAGGCCACATATTGTCTGATCTGCTTATATAAAATGTCAAGAAAAGACAAATTCACAGAAACACAAAGCATACTAGTGGTTGTGAGGGACTGAGGGAGGGTAGAATGGAGAATGACAGTTAATGAAAAGGGTTTTAGTTTTTTTTGAGACAAGAGTTTTGCTCTTGTTGCCCAAGCTGGAGTGTGCAATGGCGCCGTCTTGGCTGGCTGCAACCTCTGCCTCCCAGGTTCAAGCGATTTTCCTGCCTCAGCCTCCTGAGTAGCTGAGTAGTAGGTGGGCACCCACCACCACAACCAGCTAATTTTTTTGTAGTTTTAGTAGAGAAAGGGTTTCACCACGTTGGCCAGGCTGGTTGCAAACTCCTGACCTCAGGTGATCCACCCACCTTGGCCTCCCAAAGCGCTGGAACTACAGGGGTGAACCATTGCGCCCAGTTGAAAAGAGGGTTTTGTGTTTTTTTTTTAAATCTGGAACTGTGTGTTTCCCAGAACCAGAATTACTTTCTCCATAGGGTACAAAGTTATAGTTGACTATAAGAAAAATTTGCATGAGATTTGAAAAGTGACAGTGAAGGAGCAAACATTTTAAATATTCTGAAATTCATTGTGAGGTGGTTTCTTTTTTGGGGTGATAGAAATATTCTAAAATTATACAGTGGTGATGTTTGCAAAACTCTGTGGATACACTGAAAATCACTGAATTGTACATGTTGCAAGGATGAATTTTATGGTAGATGGATTATGTCATTAAAGCTGTTTAAAAAATTATGCCAATAATAAAAAAAAAAAAACATATTTTTAAAGGACTTTCCCCATATCGATTTGGCAAAGATTTAAAAGATTAGTACCTGGCCGGGCGTGGTGGCTCACGCCTATAATCCCAGCACTTTGGGAGGCCAAGGCGGGCAGATCACCAGGTCAGGAGATCCAGACCATCCTGGCTAACACAGTGAAACCCGTCTCTACTAAAAATATAAAAAATTAGCCAGGCATGGTGGCATGCGCCTGTAGTCCCAGCTACCCGGGAGGCTGAAGCAGGAGAATCTCTTGAACCCAGGAGGCACAGGTTGCAGTAAGCCGAGATCGAGCCACAGCACTCCAACCTGGGCAACAGAGTGAGACTCCATTTCAAAGACATAAATCAATTAAAAGACTGGTACCCAAAGTTGGTAAAGATATGGGAAAACAAGAGTTCCCATTCATTGTCGTAGAGACATACTTTGGAGCATAGTTTCTGAGGGTAATTTTATAATATAAAACAAAATGTTCAAAAATCGATTCCTTTGGTTTAATATTTTCACTTTAAGAAATTTATTCTAGGCTAGGTGTGGTGGCTCACGCCTGTAATCGCAGCACTTTGGGAGGCAGAGGAGGGTGGATCACTTGAGGCCAGGAGTTTGAGATCAGCCTGGCCAACATGGTGAAACCCCACCTCTACTAAAAATACAAAAACCAGCCAGGTGTGGTGGTGCATGCCTGTAATCCCAGCTATTAGGGAGACTGTGGAATGAGAAGCTCTTGAACCTGGGAGGCGGAGACTGCAGTGAGCCAAGAGTGTGACGCTGTACTCCAACCTGGGTGACAGAGGAAGACTCTGTCTAAAACAGGAAAAAAAAAAGAGAGACAATCAATAAGGAGGTGGTTAAAAAAACTATGCTACAGGCTGTGCACGGTGGCTCATGCCTAGGGAAAGTTGAAGCAGGAGGATCCCTTAAGCCCAGGAGTTCAAGAACAGCCTAGGCAACATAGTGAGACCTCATCTCTACAGAAAACTTATTTATTTATTTATTTTGGAGATAGAGTCTCACTGTGTCTCCCCGGCTGGAGTGCAATGGTATGATCTTGGCTCACTGCAACCTCCACCTCCCGAGTTCAAGTGATTCTCCTGCCTCAGCCTCCCAAGTAGCTAGGACTACAGGTAAGCACCACCATGTCCTGCTAATTTTTGTATTATTAGTAGAGACAAGGTTTCAACATGTTGGCCAGGCTGGTCTTGAACTCCTGACCTCAAGTGATCTGCTCACCCCGGCCTCCCATAGTGGCGGGGTTATAGGTGTGAGCCTCAACGCCCAGCCTCTACAAAAAATTTTTTAAATGACTGGGTGTGGTGGTGTGTGCCTATAGTCTCAGTTACTCAGGAGGCTGAAGTGAAAGGATTGCTTAAGCCCAGGAGATTGAAGCTACAGTGAACCAAGACCATGCCACTGCACTCTAGCCTGGGTGACAGAGCGAGACTCTGTTTCAAAAAAAAAACCCCAAAAACAAATACAAATACAAAAAAAAAACTATGCTACAGTCAAACAACAAAATACTATGCAGTTATTAGCGCAAAGCAGACTTATAAGTAGTGTACATAGAAGAAAAAAAAGTAGTGTACATGGAAAGATGTTCACAATATATTAAGTGAAAAACAGAAAACTGCTTTGCATAATAGCATGTATAATATGACCTCATTTTCATTTCTTTTTGTGTTTTTGAAGACAGGGTCTTGCTCTGCTGCCTAGGCTGGAATGCAGTGGTGCGATCTCAGCTCACTGCAACCTTTGCCTCCCAGCCTCAAGCAATCCTCCTCCCACCTCAGCCTCTCAAGTAGCTAGGACTGTGGGTGCGTGCCACTATGCTTGGCTAACGTTTTTTTAAAAATTTGTAGCAATGAGGTCTCGTTATATTTCCCAGGCTGGTCTCAAACTCATGGGCTCAAGTGATCCTCCCACCTTGGCCTCCCAAAGAGCTGGGATTACAGGCATGAGCCACTGCGGTGGCATGACCTTTTTCTTTTTTTTTTGAGATGGAGTCTTGCTCTGTCGCCCAGGCTGGAGTGCAGTGGCGCGATCTCAGAACACTGCAAGCTCTGCCTCCCGGGTTCACGACATTCTCCTGCCTCAGCCTCCCAAGTAACTGAAATTACAGGTGCCCACCACCATGCCCAGCTAATTTTTTGTATTTTTAGTAGAGACAGGGTTTCACCGTGTTAGCCAGGACGGTCTCGATCTCCTGACCTCATGATCCGCCTGCCTCGGCCTCCCAAAGTGCTGGGATTACAGGCGTGAGCTACCACGCCTGGTCTATGACCTCATTTTCTAAAAAGTAAGTATATGCGTAAATTCTGCAAAAATATTTACACCAGACAACAATATTTACACCATCTCTGAGTAATGAATAATCGCTTTCTACATTTTTTATTGTTTAGAACTTTTTTTTTTTTTTTACAAAAAGCATACATAACTTAAAATTTTTCTTTTTTTCTTTTTTTTTGAGATGGAGTCTTCCTCTCTCACCCAGGCTGGAGTGCAGTGGCGCACTCTCGGCTCACTGCAACCTCCGCCTTCTGGGTTCAAATGATTCTCCTGCCTTAGCCTGAGTAGCTGGGATTACAGGCACACACGACCAAGCCTGACTAACTTTTGTATTTTTAGTAGAGATGGTTTCACCACGTTGGTCAGGCTGGTCTCGAACTCCTGACCTCATGATCCACCCACCTCAGTCTCCCAAAGTGCTGGGATTACAGACGTGAGCTGCCGTGCCTGGCCAATTATTCTTATTTTATGTAATTTTTTTTTTTTAGAGATGGGATCAGGCTTTGTTGTCCAGGCTGGCCTCAAACTCCTGGCCTCAGGCGATCCTCCCACTTTGGCCTTCCAAAAGTATTGGGATTACAGGTGTGAGCTACCACATCTGGTCTTAAAATTATAAAATACATTATCAAAAGCCATACATGTTATATATAAGCTAATTGGGAAAAAAACCTTCAAGCAAAGAAATTATAAAGTAAGAAAGGGAAAGTGTGTCCCTAACCCTACAAAATTCCATCCTTTGAGGTAGCCAAGGCTAGGCACAGTGGCTCATGCATGTAATCCTAGCACTTTAGGAGGCTGAGGCCGGCAGATGATCACTTGAGCCCAAGAGTTCATGACCAGCTGGGCAACATGGTGAAAACCCATCTCTACAAAAAAAAAAAAAAATACAAGGTGAGAGAATCACTTGAGCCCGGGATGTCGAAGCTGCCCTGACTGCACCACTGCACTTCGTAAGATTCTGTCTCCAAAAACAATAAAAAAGAAGTAGCCACTGTTAATGTTTTGGTCCTTTCAGATCATTCTCTTCATATATACAAATACAAATGCATACATATAATTTTAAGTTTTCTCTAAACTGAGATTACACTAAATATATTTTATATACAACTTAAATTTCTTCTCAGTAACCTATATGTAAATATCTTCCATGTTAGGACGTTTATATTTACATCACTCTTCTTAAACACTACCTACTATTTGATGTTATTGTTTGGATTGCTTTTTTAGTCAGAAAAGGTGAAGCTATTTCTGTTAAAATAAAAACATAATGAACTATGCAAACCATTAGTCTTGAGTGCCCCCTACTGGAGGCTCTTCACTGATACTAACAAAAGGCTAAATTAGAATTAATTTAAGCAAGAAGTAATTCAAACACAGGGCACTATGCTTTTCAGCATATGGCAAAAAATCTGGAAATTAAAAAAAAAGTATGCTTTAAAATTATTTTACTGAGAAAGTTCTTTATTTACATATGATGCATTACAGGTATGCGCTAAGGTCTCTCTAATTAAGGCAAAGACAAAGAAATCAAATTTAGCAGTTTGACCTTACATCTTACTACCAGACAAATGTGTGTATTTGTATCAGTGGTGAGATGGGGATTCAGGGTGGGAAGTAATGGTGAACAGGTAGTTAAAGGGGAGGTAAAACTTTAAAAAAAAAAATCTTCCCTTCTGAACTGATACATACTTCTCTCCTCACATTTCAAATCTTCAAGAGGTATTTAGCTCTACCTCAAAGCATCTAGGTCGTTTACACTAGGTAATGTTTCCATCCATCTGAATCTATGATTACATACCACATAATAATCAAAGACTCAGAGTAGAAGAAAACCTGCGAGATTGGAAGAGTTAACCTGAAAAACAAAGTATATTTAAACAAAGAAGACACTGCAGTTAACAAAGGTGGCACTTCTTTATCAAACAAAATCCTTTTTTTTTTTTTTGCTCGAGACGGAGTCTTGCTGTTGCCCAGGCTGGAGTGCGATGGTGCGTTCTCCATCCACTGCAACCTCTGCCTCCTGGGTTCAAGCGATTCTCCTGCCTCAGCCTCCCGAGTAGCTGAGATTACAGAGGCGTGCCACCATGCCCAGATAATTTTTTGTATTTTTTTTTTTCAGTAGACACAGGGTTTCACCATGTTGGCCAGGCTAGTCTCAAACTCCTGACCTCATGATTCACCTGCCTTGGCCTCCCAAAGTGCTGGGATTACAAGCGTGAGCCACTGCGCCCAACCACAAAGTCCATTTTTAAAAATGACATATTAATCATGCCTGTTTTCCAGAAAAACTAACACTTATGGCCAGAATTTTTTAATACAAACCAAAACCAAACTGAAACTTTACTCAAAACTGCATGTCTGTATTATTTGTCAGGCAAATGCTATTTTGATATTTCTAGACATTAACATTTTATACTGTCTTGACTTTGTTCTAAAACTCTCTTCACTAGTTAATACTTACAGCTAATCTGTGATTATTTGCAAGGCTGATCATTTGCTGGGCTAGGCCATTTAATAACCGAGTACGAAGAGACAGGTCATCTAAGTCATGACGAAACGGAAAAGCAATACCATCCACTATCACTAGTCGAACCTAAATACAGAAGAGATAACATTAGATTTGGTATCAAAAATAAAATAATAAAAATGACATCCAAAAACCATAGTCCATTACAGGAAAAAACCTTAAAATCAGGGCTTTATTTCCAACTGTCTAAAGAACGGCTTTTTTTTGAAAAGTCACAAAGCTGTTCACCCAATACTTTCTGCAGTAATCACTAAAAGTTAAAACGGACTCTGCTTTGATAATTTCTCAACTTTAAAAAAGTAATTCAAAGGCCGGTCACGATGGCTCACACCTGTAATCCCAACACTTTGGCAGGCCGAGGCAGGTGGATCACGAGGTCAGGAGTTCAAGACCAGCCTGGCCAAGATGGTGAAACTCCGTCTCTACTAAAACTACAAAAATTAGCTAGGCACAGCGGCAGGCACCTGTAACCCCAGCTACTCGGGAAGCTGAGGCAGGAGAATCGCTTGAACCCTGGCAGCAGAGGTTGCGCCACTGCACTCCAATCTGGGTGACAGAGTAAGACTTTGTCTCAAAAAAAAAAGGCCAGGCCCAGTGGCTCACACTTGTAATCCCAGCATTTTTGGAAGGCCGAGGTGGGCGGATCACGAGGTCAGGAGATCGAGACCACAGTGAAACCCCATCTCTACTAAAAATATAAAAAATTAGCCGGGTGTGGTGGCGGGCGCCTATAGTCCCAGGTACTCAGGAGGCTGAGGCAGGAGAATGGCGTGAACCTAGGAGGCGGAGCTTGCAGTGAGCCGAGATGGCGCCACTGCACTCCAGCCTGGGCGACAGAGCGAGACTCTGTCTTAAAAAAAAAAAAAAAAAAGAAAAGAAAAAAGTAATTCAAAAAGAAAAAGGAATAATTATAATTTTCTTTTTTCTTTTTTTTGAGACAGAGTCTCGCTCTGTAACACAGGCTGGAGTGCAGTGGCATGATCTGGGCTCACTGCAAGCTCCACTTCCCGGGTTCAAGCCATTCTCCTGCCTAGCCTCCCGAGTAGCTGGGACTACAGGCGCCCGCCACCACGCCTGGCTAATTTTTTTGTATTTTTCAGTGGAGACGGCGTTTCACTGTGTTAACCAGGATGGTCTCGATCTCCTGACCTCGTGATCCGCCCGCCTCGGCCTTCCAAAGTGCTGGGATTACAGGCATGAGCCACTGCACCCAGCCGAATAATTATAATTTTCTTATAACTTGCCACTGTACACAGTCTTTACTGATAAAAAGCACATTTAAAGTATTCATAAAACATTCGGAAAAGGCGTAAAGAAAAAGTCTTGGTAAAACAACGAATTTGTCAATTAAATACACCAATTTTACTTTCAGGGTTCCTTTTATGTTTCTTGAAAAAAAAAAAAAAAAAACCCTTCAGGCTGGGCGCAGTGGCTCAAACCTGTAATCCCAGCACTTTGGGAGGCCGAGGCAGGTGGATCATGAGGTCAGGAGTTTGAGACCAGCCTGGCCAACATGGTGAAGCCTTGCCATGTACTTCAGCGTGGGGGACAGAGTAAAACCCTTTCAAAAGAAAGCCCTCCCAAAGCAAAACATAAACCAGTGAGGCTGGAAGAATAAACCAATATATAAACCTTAAGATCCCAAAATCAAAAAGCATCTAGAAACTAATCCAAATGTGAACAAACAAAAAACTCCAATGCTGTTTTTTTTTTTCTATCTAGTAAGGGCTAGATTAAAGAAGAGGCTTTTATGAAGTAATGTCTAAGTAAGTCGTTTTATTTAGAGTATTTGTTTCTTCATTTAGAAGTTTAACTGACACATCCTTTCCTATATGCTAGTTACTGTTCCAGGCATTGGGGATGATATAGTAAATAAGAGAGAAGAATATAGTAAATAAAAGAGAAGGTCCCTGCTCTCTTGGAGTTTATGTTTTAGTGGAGTAAAGTACCATTAATATGCAAACAAACACACGAATAAGGAAATTTCTGATAATTATAACAAAATAAAACTGGACGAAGTGATGAAGAACAGTTGAACACTAATAAAAAGCACAAAAATGCAAAAAAAGGTGGCATTATAAAGACTGTGAAAAGGACATTTATTTCCAGTATGACAGCTGATATAAAAAGGCAGAACATGACCTTGTTCATCCTTAGCTGGGAATGTGTGCACAGGTTGATTCGACTTTTCATGACTCCACACATGACCAATGCTCTGTGTCTCCCCAATATTCATAAGTTGAAGCCCTATCTCCCAATGTGACAGTATTCAGAGAGAGGGCCTCTAAAGTAGTAATTAATGTAAAATGAGGTCATGAGAATAACCTCATTTTTCTCAAATTATTATTCTCAAATAATCCTCATTTGAGAGGATTCGTGTCCTTGAAGAACAAGACACCAAAGAGCTCACTCCTCTTCCTTCCTCCCCATGAGGACACAGCAAGAAGGTGGCCATCTACAAGCCAGGGAGAGAGCTCTCACCAGAGACCAATCAGCCAGAACCTTGATCTTGAGCTTCTAGTCTCCAGAACTGTAAGAAAATAAAATTTCTGTTGTTCAAGCCACTCAAGACTATAGTAATTTTGTTATGGTAGCCTGAGGTGACCACAACAGATTTTAGTATAAAGAAATGAGGTATGGTGGGTTGGGGGGTGAGAGAAGTAAGATACTACTATAACAAATACCTAAAATGTGGAAGTGATTTTGAAATTGGGTAATAAGCAAAGGCTGGAAAAGTTTTGAAATACTGAAAATATGGACATTAAGGGCAATTCTGGTGAGGTTTTTTTTTTTTTTTTTTTTTTTTTGAGATAGAGTCTCGCTCTGTTGCCAGGCTGGAGTGCAGTGGCATCATTCTCAGCTCACTGCAACCTCCACCTCCCTGGTTCAAGCAATTCCCCCACCTCAGCCTCCCCAGTAGCTGGGATTACAGGCATGAGCCACCGTGCCTGGCCAGCAAAGGATTATTCTTGAGCCTTATGGTCTAATGAAATTTGCCTTGCTAGGGACCCATAATCCTTTTGGGAATGTTCATCCTATGCCTGTCCTACTATTGTATTTTGAAAGCATATAAGTTGCCTGATTTCAAACGTTCACAGCTGGAAGGGAATTTCACCTCAGGATGAATTATAACTTGAGTCTCACCAATCTCTGATTTAGATAATATTTAGACGAGGCCTGGAACTTTTAAGAGTTGATGATGGAACCAGTTAAGCCCTTTGGGGCTGTGTGGATGGAACAGATACAAGAAAAACATGAATGTGGTGGTTGGGGGGGCAAGGGGCCGGGGCAAACTTCTGGGAACTCAATTGTGTCCACTTAAAATTCGTATGTTGAATCCCTAAACCCCAACGTGAATGTATGTGGAGAAAGGACTTCTAAGGAAGTAATCAAAGTTAAATAAGTTCATAAACATGGGACCCTAATAGCCTCTTTGTAAGAAGAAACATCAGGGTCCGGGCACGGTAGCTCACGCCTATAATCCCAGCACTTTGGGAGACTGAGGCGGGCAGATCACAAGGTCAGGATATCGAGAACATCTTGACCAACATGGGGAAACTCTGTCTCTACTAAAAATACAAAAATTAGCCAGACGTGGTGGCACGCACTTGTAGTCCCAGCTACTCTGGAGGCTGAGGCAGGAGAATTGCTTGAATCCGGGAGGCAGAGGTTGTAGTGAGCCGAGATCATACCATTGCACTCCAGCTTGGGCGACAAAAGCAAAACTCCGTCTCAAAAAAAAAAAAAAAGAAGAAACACCAGGGAATTCACTCTCTCTCCTTCTTTTCCTCCCTATCACATGAGGACACAGAGAAAAGATGGCTGTCTGCAAGCCAGGAAGAAAGCCCTTGCCAGAAACTGAATCAGCTAGAACTTTGATCTTGAACTTCCAGGCTCCAGAACACTAAGAAAATTAATTTCTATTGTATTTATTTGCTTAATTTTTATTTATTTATTTTGAGACAGTCTCTCTGTTGCCCAGGCTGGAGTGCAGTGGCAGGATCTCGGCACACTGCAACCTCTGCTTCCCAGGTTCAAGCGAACTGTCTCAGCCTCCCAAGTAGCTGGGATCACAGGCGCATGCCAACACACCAGGCTAATTTTTGTGTTTTTAGGTAGAGATGGGGTTTTGCCATGTTAGCCAGGCTGGGTGACAGAGCAAGACTCTATCTCAAAAAAAAATAATTAATTAATTAAAATAAATAAATAAAATAACAAAGAGATGGCATTTTCCACGCAGAATCCTGGCAAAAATATTCATAAGGTCAGGATGATGGGTAATAGGCATTCTCATATATTGTCAGTAAGAGTAGAAATTGGTGCAATCTTTCTGAAGGGCGATTTGTGTTCAAGAAAAAATTATTCTAACACTTCTTAAAACAGTAAGGAGACCATATTCAAGACTATTCCAATAGGGGTATCACAATAGGGGAGAGAGATTGGGTTCAAATCAGAATACAAAGACAAGTGGGGATTCACAACCAAGAGCAAGGTGAAGGAGTCAGTGGATGAACAATTACTAACAGTGAGACATCAAGGGTAGGGAAATTCTTGCTAAACTGACCAAACAGGATTCTTACTAAAGGCAGGCCAGCCACGTGAGCAGCCTGGCCAACAGGCAAAACCCTGTTTCTACTAAAAATACAAAAAAAAAAAAAAAAAAAAAAAAAAAAAATTAGGAGGGCAGAATGGCGCATGCCTGTCATCCCAGCCACTTGGGGGGCTGAGGCAGGAGAACTGCCTGAACCCGGGAAGCAGAGGTTGCAGTGAGCCAAGATCGCGCCACTGCACTCCAGCCTGGGTAACAGAGCAAGACTCCATCAAATTAAAAAAAAAAAATAAACAAAATAAAGGCAGGCCAAGGATTTAAATATCAAAGGTGGGGAATGAGGAACGTGATCAGATATCAAATGTGCTCAGACTATCAAATGTGAGGGATTCTCTATGAAGCTTAGCAGGTTTCTTTGCTAAGACTGGGCTGGGTAGGCCAAAGACAGGATGGGGCCAAGTTCAGTCAAGGACAATCTTTGTCACTGATAATGTTTATCAAAATCAAAGGGCCAGGGACAGTGGCTCATGCCTATAATCCCAGCACTTTGGGAGGCCGAGGTGGGAGAATTGCTTAACCCTAGGAGTTGACACCATTTCTACAAAAAAAAAAAAAAAAAAAAAAAAAAAGGTGATACATGATGGCATGGTAGCTCAATGTAGCCTTGAACTGCTGGGCTCAAGCAATCTTCCCACCTCAGCCCTGCTCCACCCAGCCCTCGGTAGCTGAGACTACAGCTACACCACACACGGTTAATTTTTTTTTTGGTAAAGACAATGTCTTACTATGTTGCCCAGGCTGGTTTTGAACTACTGGGCTCAAGTGATCCTCCCACCGTGGCCTCCCCAAGTGCTGGGATTACAAGTATGAGCCACTGCACCTGGTCAATAGTGATCAACTTTGGGGGGAGGCACTAGAAAACAGTAGCACAAGGAAGTTTTTATTTTTCATTTCATACTTTTCTATACAATATGGTTTGACAGGAGCTATTCCACTATTACTGGAAATGAAACTTCTATATTATTTCAATTTCTTACTCTGGGCATAAACTATATATACATATACATATACATATACATATACATATACATATACATATACATACACAAAACAAATATAAATATAAATAAATTGTAGGTCAAGGAAGGAAGAGGTCTTCTCAATTGGCTTTGACTTTGATTTTATGCTATTGTACTGGTTATTTTTTCATGCTTATCAAACACCTCAAAAAACTGTTGTTTAGTTACATTTCAGTAGTCTGACTCATACCTTTGAGTGTTCTGAAAGGAAATCTGGAAGAAGATAAACTTGTGCCAGTAACTCTGTGTAGTCACGACAGCGAAAATAATAAATATGGGAAAGAATATTATCAAGAGTGAAATCTTCCAAAGCTTTTCGGTGTTCTGAAACAACAAAACAATCTTAATTAGTTTTACCTGTTTGGATGTGCTGGCAATTGTAAGAAAATAATACTTTTTTTTTTTTTTTTTTTTTTTTTTTGAGACGGAGTCTTGCTCTGTAGTCCGGGCTGGAGTGCAGTGGCCGGATCTCAGCTCACTGCAAGCTCCGCCTCCCGGGTTCACGCCATTCTCCTGCCTCAGCCTCCAGAGTAGCTGGGACTACAGGCGCCCGCCACCTCGCCCGGCTAATTTTTTGTGTTTTTAGTAGAGACAGGGTTTCACCGTGTTAGCCAGGATGGTCTCGATCTCCTGACCTCGTGATCCGCCCGTCTCGGCCTCCCAAAGTGCTGGGATTACAGGCTTGAGCCACCGCGCCCGGCGAAAATAATACTTTTTAATAACAAAATGTTCTCCTTTGTATAACAAAATTCTTTTTTTTTTTTTTTTTTTTTGAGACGGAGTCTCGCTCTGTCACCCAAGCTGGAGTGCACTGGCCAGATCTCAGCTCACTGCAAGCTCCGCCTCCTGGGTTCACGCCATTCTCCTGCCTCAGCCTCCTGAGTAGCTGGGACTACAGGCACCCGCCACCTCGCCCGGCTAGTTTTTTTGTATTTTTTAGTAGAGACGGGGTTTCACCGTGTTAGCCAGGATGGTCTCGATCTCCTGACCTTGTGATCCGCCCGCCTCGGCCTCCCAAAGTGCTGGGATTACAGGCTTGAGCCACCGCGCCCGGCCAACAAAATTCTTTAACTGAAAGATGACAAACTGTAGCAAAATTACCATAAACTATCAGTTCACAATTTCTGATCTCTCTCCTTTTTTTTTTTTTGAGACAGAGTCTCACTCTGTCGCCCAGGCTGGAGTGCAGTGGCGCGATCTCAGCTCACTGCAAGCTCCGCCTCCCGGGTTCACGCCATTCTCCTGCCTCAGCCTCCTGAGTAGCTGGGACTACAGGTGCCCGCCACCGCGCCCGGCTAATTTTTTGTGTTTTTAGTAGAGACGGGGTTTCACCGTGGTCTCAATCTCCTGACCTTGTGATCCACCCGCCTCGGCCTCCCAAAGTGCTGGGATTACAGGCGTGAGCCACCGTGATCTCTCTCTTAATTTGTTTAGAGGTCAGGTCTCACTCTGACGCCCAGCTTGGAGCACAGTGGCACAATCATAGCTCACCGCAACCTTGAATTCCTAGGCTCAAGGGATCCTCCTGCCCCAGCCTCCCAAAACACTGGAATTACAGGCATAAAGCACTGTGTCCAGCCCCTTGAATTTTTTTTTTTTTTTCCAGATAAAGTCTCACTCTGTTGCCCAGGCTGGAGTGCAGTGACATGATCTCGGCACACTGCAACCTCTGCCTCTCGGGCTCAAGTGATTGTCCTGCCTCAGCCTCTTGAGTAGCTGGGATTATAGCCACTCGCCACCACACCCAGCTAATTTTTGTATTTTTAGTAGAGACGGGGTTTCACCATGTTGGCCAGGCTGGTCTTGAACTCCTGACCTCAAGTGATCTGCCCGCTTCAGCTTCCCAAAGTGCTGAGATTACAGGCATGAGCCACCACACCCAACCTGATCTTTTACTTTCACATTTTACACTGTTTCCTTACATATTAGGCAATGTAAAATTATTTATAAACATATATAACCAGTATTTTAATGCCTGCCTTTTCATATTTCTAGTCACTGGCTTCATTGAACAGAAATAACATAATGGAAGTTTCTCTTTCTTTTTTCTTTAGGACTACAAATTAAGAGTTAATGGCAGCCTGGACAACATGGCAAAACCCCATCTCTGCAAAAAATACAAAAATTAGGTGTGGTAGTATGCAAATGTGGTCATAGCTACTCAGGAGGTTAAGGTGAGAGGATCGCTTGAGCCTGGGAGGTCAAGGCTGCAGTAAGCTGTGATAGCCGCACTGTACTCCAACCTAGGTGACAGAATGAAACTCTGTCTCAAAAAAAAGAAAAAGAAAAGTTACGAAAAAATGTTCAAATGAAGCATTTTTTCTCTTGAATGCTGTAGTACAATTTGATATTTAACTAGCAACAATTATATAAAATCTTTCTTGGCTTTGATGTTTAAAACAAACAGTTTGAGGCCGGGAGCAGTGGCTCACACCTGTAATCACAGCACTTTGGGAGGCTGGGTGGGTGGATCACTAGGTCAGGAGTTTGAGACCAGCCTGGTCAACATGGTGAAACCCCATCTCTACTAAAAATATAAAAATTAGCCTGGTGTGGTGGTGCACACCTGTAATCTCAGCTACTCAGGAGGCTGAGGCAGGAGACTTGCTTGAACCCAGGAGACGGAGGTTGTAGTGAGTCAAGATCTTACCATTGCACTCTAGCCTAGGCGACAGAACAAGACTCTGTCTCAGAAAAAAAGAAAAACAAACAAAACAGTTTGGTTTTGCATATATTTCAGAGAAAAACCAAGAGAGTTACTGCATTTTTTCTTTTCTTTTTTCTTTTTTTTATTGAGACAGAGTCTCCCTCTGTCCCCCAGGCTGGAGTGCAGCAACGCAATCTCAGCTCACTGCAAGCTCTGCCTCCCGGGTTCATGCTATTCTCCTGCCTCAGCCTCCCGAGCAGCTGAGATTACAGGGACTACAGGCACCCGCCACCACGCCCAGCTAATTTTTTGTATTTTTAGTAGAGACAGGGTTTCACCGTGTTAGCCAGGATGGTCTCCATCTCCTGATCTCATGATCTGCCTGCCTCGGCCGCCCAAAGTGCTGGGATTGCAGGCATGAGCCACCGTGCCCGGCCAGTTACTGCATTTTAAAATGTACTTAGCCAGGCACGGTGGCTCATGCCTGTAATTCTAACACTTTAGGATGCCAAGGCAGGCAGATCTCTTGAGCCCGTGAATTCAAGACTAGTCTGGGCAACATGGCAAAACTCCGTCTCTATTAAAAAATGCAAAAAAAATTAGCTGGGCATGGTGGTGCCCACCTGTAGCCCCAGCTACTCAGCGGGCTAAAGTCAGAGGATCATCTGAGCCCAGGGAGGTCAAAGCTGCAGTGAATTGTGATCATGCCACTGCATTTCGGCCTGGGTGACAAAGTGAGACCGTTTCGAAAAAAGTAAAATATTAAAAATAAAATGTACTTAAATTTTAACTCTCAAAAAACAAGAAGCTATATTTTAGAATAGAAAATATTTCCTATTGCAAATATACATGTAACAAGAGTCAAATTTTCACCCAAACAATGACAACTTAATCAATCTCATATCAATCATTTAAAAACTTTAGGCCAAGTGTGGTGGCTCACGCCTGTAATCCAGCACTTTGGGAGGCCAAGGCAGGTGGATCACGAGGTCAAGAGATCGAGACCATTCTGGCTAACACGGTGAAACCCCATCTCTACTAAAAATACAAAAAATTAGCCAGGCATGGTGGCAGGCGCCTGTCGTCCCAGTTACTCGGGAGGCTGAGGCAGGAGAACGGCGTGAACCCGTGAGGCGGAGCTTGCAGTGAACTGAGATTGCACCACTGCATTCCAGCCTGGGCAACAGAGTGAGATTCTGTCTTAAAAAATAAATAAATAAATAAAATAAAAATAAAAACTTTACATCCCAGTGCTATACTTACTCTATTTATTTATTTATTTATTTATTTTTTTTTTTTTTTTTTTTTTGAGACGGAGTCTTGCTCTGCCACCAAGGCTGGAGTGCAGTGGCCGGCTCTCAGCTCACTGCAAGCTCCGCCTCCCGGGTTCACGCCATTCTCCTGTCTCAGCCTCCCGAGTAGTTGGGACTACAGGCGCCCGCCTCGTCGCCCGGCTAGTTTTTTGTATTTTTTAGTAGAGACGGGGTTTCACCGTGTTAGCCAGGATGGTCTCGATCTCCTGACCTCGTGATCCGCCCGTCTCGGCCTCCCAAAGTGCTGGGATTACAGGCTTGAGCCACCGCGCCCGGCCTACTTACTCTATTTATGATAAGGTTTTAAGACATTAATACAAACACACATGGTGGCATGGGTAGCTTTAAGGTATAGGGGAAGGAAAATTTTTTTGCTGCCACCCTCTTAGGTTTCTTGGCTGGAGCCCTGTAAATCGGACTGACAAAGGATGGATTAACAAGAGAAAAACAGTTTATTAATTGTGCATAGTGCATGTAACAACACAGGGAAGTCCAGAAATTAGTAACTCAAAAGTTTGGTTAGATTTGGGGCCGGACACAGGTGTTCACACCCATAATCCAAGCACTTAGGGAAGCCAAGGTAGGAGGATCACTTGAGGTCAGAAGTTTGAGACCAGTCTGGCCAACATGATGAAACTCTGTCTCTACTAAAAATACAAAAATTAGCCAGGTATGGTGGCATGCACCTGTATTCGCAGCTCCCAGCTACTTGGGAGGCTGAGTCAGGAGAATCACTTGAACCTGGGAGGTGAAGGTTGCAGTGAGCCAAGATTGCGCCACTGCACTCCAGCCTGGGCAGCAGAGCCAGATTCCATCTCAAAAAAAAAAAAAAAGATTTGAGCTTATCTTCCCCAAGGTACAATAAATTTTTAGAGAAGTAACAAGACAAAGGAAAAGAACCATGAGTCTCTAAAGGCAGCAAATATTGAAACTAATTGGAGATACAAGATAGCTAGTAAAATTTGTTATGTACGCTGATAACGGTCTAAAGTTGTCTGCGGTGATTAACCTTTGTCTTCCTGGTAAGAGAGGGAAAATGGGACTCTTCTGTACATTTATGTCCTGTATTTAGGAAGGGTAGACAGATTTATCTATTTCTTCTCAATTGCCTTCAGCTCAAAATAATCCTCATGCCAAAGTGGCATATTTTGGGGTGGCATATTCTGCTAGGGCCCAAAGGGCTTTTCAGTAAGCATGCCAGTCATCAGCAAAATGGGACACTTAGTACCTTCATTAAAAAAAAAAAATCCAGCTGATTACACTCATTTAAAGGAAATCTTACGAAAAGCATTTTTTTTAAACTTCTAGAGGAAAGAATAAAGACCGCACATCCAAAAAATAAATAAAACAAAGAAAAAGAAAACCCGTAGCTCATGCCTGTAATCCCAGCACTTTGGGAGGCTAAGGCAGGCAGATCATGAGGTCAGGAGTTTGAGACCAGCCTGGTCAGCATGGTGAAACCCCATCTCTACTAAAAACACAAAAAAGTAGCCAGGCATTGTGGCACATGCCCATAGTCCCAGCTACTCAGGAGGCTGAGGCAGAATTGCTTGAACCCAGTAGGCAGAGGTTGCAGTGAGCCGAGATCATGCCACTGCACTCCAGCCTAGGTAACAGAGTGCGACTCCATCTCAAAATAAATAAATAAAAAAGAAAACAGTCACTCCATAAGCCATTTAATTTGTAAGTAATTGAAAGGGTAAGAACTTGAATATAAATTTCCTTTCTTTTGTTGTGAGAAGGAGTTTCACTTTGGTCGCCCAGAGTGGAGTGCAGTGGCGCCATCTCGGCTCACTGCAACTTCCACCTCCTGGGTTCAAGCGATTTTCCTGCCTCAGACTCCTGAGTAGTTGGGATTATAGGCACTCACCACCATGCCCAGCTAATTGTTTGTATTTTTAGTAGAGATGGGGTTTCACCATGGCTCCTGACTTCAGGTGATCCACCCACCTAGGCCTCCCAAGGCGCTGGGTTTACAGGAATGAGACACTGCACCCGGCCTATAAATTACCTTTCAAAAATTGTTTCAGGCTGGGCGCAGTGGCTCACGCCTGTAATCCCAGCACTTTGGGAGGCCAAAGTGGGCAGATCACCTGAGGTCAGGAGTTCAAGACTTGACTTGCCTACATGGTGAAACCCCGTCTCTACAAAAAATACAAAAATTAGCTGGGCGTGGCCGGGTGCAGTGGCTCATGCCTGTAATTCCAGCACTTTGGCAGGCAGATCATGAGGTCAGGAGATCAAGACCATCCTGGCTAACGTGGTGAAACCCTGTCTCTCCTAAAAATACAAAAAAAATTAGCCAAGCATGGTGGCGGGTGCCTGTAGTACCAGCTACTAGGGAGGCTGACGTAGGAGAATAGCGTGAACCCAGGAGGTGGAGCTTGCAGTCAGCCGAGATTGCGCCACTACACTCCAGCCTGGGCGAGAGAGCGAGACTTTGTCTCAAAAAAAAAAAAAAAAAAAAACTAGCTGGCCTTGGTGACACATGCCTGTAATCCCAGCTACTCAGGAAGAGGCTAAGGCAGGAGAATCGCTTGAACCTGGAAGGTGGAGGCTGCAGTGAGCCGAGATCACGCCACCGCACTCTAAACTGGGTGACAGAGCAAGACTGTCTTGGAAAAGAAAAAAAAGATTGGCCGGGTGCAGTGGCTCACGCCCGTAAGTAATCCCAGCACTTTGGGAGGCTGAGGCGAGAGGATCACCTGAGATCAGGAGTTCGAGACCAGCCTGATCAACATGGAGAAACCCTGTCTCTACTAAAAATACAAAATTAGCTGGGCGTGGTGGCACATGCCTGTAATCCCAGCTTCTCAGGAGGCTGAGGCAGGAGAATCCCTTGAACCTGGGAGGTGGAGGTTGCGGTGAGCTGAGATTGTGCCACTGCACCCCAGCCTGGGCAGCAAGAGCGAAACTTCGTCTCAAAAAACAGCAACAAAAAACTGTTTTACAGTCACTTTATTTTCACATAACAAGCACCAAAAAACACCTCCCAAACACTTTAACAATTGGTGCAGTTATGAAATCAGCTATATAATCAAAGCCCCCAAGTCAATCTGCTTAACAATCCAAACATTTCAGACGTGGTTTTCTTTTTTTTTTTCTTCTTCTTTTTTTAAGAGACAGAGTAGTCTCACCCTGCTGCCTAGGCTGCAGTGCAGCGGCACAATCTGGGCTCACTGCAACCTCCGACTCCCGAGTTCAAGTGATTCTCCTGCCTCAGCCTCCTGAGTAGCTGAGATTACAGACATGTGCCACCACACCTGGCTAATTTTGGTATTTTTAGTACAGGCAGAATTTCATTGTGTTGGCTAGGCTGGTCTCGAACTCCTGAGCTCAGGTGATCCACCCGACTCGGCCTCCCAAAGTCCTGGGATTACAGGCATAAGCCACTGCACCTGGCCTCAGACGTGGTTTTCAAAGCTACTTTGGTTTTTGGAAAACCAATATGGAAGTTATTATACATTGAAACGCTTTTAACAACAGTTGCTTATATTAAGGTGTCCAAAACCATTAAATTACACCTGATAAGATGCAGTATGATGACTGAAATACATACATAGGTTTTGTCCCAAAGCTCCTACAGGAAGAAGTGAGGGCCATAAAAGGGGAAGAAAAAAAAGCCAGTCCAGGCTGGGGCATTTCTCATTTTGCAACAGTAGTAGAACAGTTTAACACTAGTTCACGGTCAAGTCATTAGGCTTCACATTCCAAATGGTCTGTTGCTGAGGTCTGAGATGGGCACAAATGCAAATTACTTTTACTAATACAGAAGAAAAGAGGATCATTTGCTAACTTACCCTCTCCCTTGTGTTTTTCTGCTATAAGCTGAAGGTGCTGAATGCAGGCAGTAGCAAGGTCTACCACTCTATCAACCATAAAACTTCCCTCTGTATCAATAAAAACTGCTTCACCTGCCACTCCTCCAAAACATTCTGGTATCTGTACATCTACTGCCAACTGCATACTGTCAATAAAAAGATGACAACCAAATCATCATGATGATCTAAGGCAGTGTTTTTGAAACTCCAGATAACAAGTTAGGTACCACTTAAGTTTTATAAATGCAAATATGCTCCCCAAGGCAACAGAAATGTCTAACTCTTCATGACTCCAGATATAATGTGAACCAATTGACCATATGTGAATCAACTGGATTGGGGGAGGGCATGCCTATAAAACCAAGATTAAGGACATTTTATTTTATTTATTATTATTATTATTATTATTTTTTTTAGATGCAGTCTCGCTCTGTCACCCAGGCTGGAGTTCAGTGGTGTGATCCCGCCTCACTGCAAGCTCCACCTCTCGGGTTCATGCCATTCTCCTGCCTCAGCCTCCCGAGTAGCTGGGACTACAGGCGCCCGCCACCACGTCCAGCTAATTTTTTGTATTTCTTAGTAGAGACAGGGTTTCATCGTGTTAGCCAGGATGGTCTCGATCTCCTGACCTCGTGATCCACCTGTCTTGGCCTCCCAAAGCGCTGAGATTGCAGGCATGAGCCACCATGCCTGGTCAATTAAGGATATTTTAATTATTTCCAGGCCTCTCAAAATGGAGCTCCTTATTATACATAAATCTACTTACAGAGTCTTGCTCTGTCACCCAAGTTGGAGTGCAGCGGCATGATCTCAGCTCACTGGAACCTCTGCCTCCCAGGTTCAAGCAATTCTCCTGCCTCAGCCTCCCGAGTAGCTGAGATTATAGGTGTGCACCACCATGCCTGGCTAATTTTTTGTATTTTTAGTAGACATGGGGTTTCACCATGTTGGCCAGGCTGGTCTCGAACTCCTGATCTCACGTTATCCGCCCACCTCAGCCTCCCAAAGTGCTGGGATTACAGGTGTGAGCCACCACCCCCAGCCTCTTTTTTTTTTTTTTTTTGAGATAGGGTCTCACTCTGCTGCCCAGACAGTGATGTGATCAAGGCTCACTACAGTTTCGACCTCCCCGGCTCAAGCAATCCTCCTGCCTCAGCCTCCCAAGTAGCTAAGACCACAGGCACACCACTCTTGGCTAATTTTTCATTTTTAGTAGAGACGAGGTCTCACTATGTTGCCCAGACGGGCCTCAGACTCCTGGACTCAAGTGATCCTCCTGCCTCAGCCTCCCAAAGTGCTGGGATTTATATAGGCATGAGCCACTACCCCAGCCATAAATCTACTTTCAAACATCTGACTTTCAAATATAGTCTCAGAAATGAACAAAGCAGAAACTTACCGTTTAACCTTAAGACTGCACTACAATTTGCAAAAGAAACATTTTTTTCACATCAAAATAATTGCATCAATTTATCAAGAAGGGATACTGAAGTAACACAAATAGTAAGTTAATTTTTGTTTAATGCACATATACACTTAAAATTAACAGCACATACATACCTTATTTGGTTTCCTGACTGTAAACCAACAGTATAAAATACTGATTTCATAATATGTTATTAAACCCACCCTTAAAAGGAGAACACTTTATTTTACCATAATTGTGTTTTTCCAACACCTGGTGCACCACAAATTTCTGTTGTTTTCATTAAGGGTACTCCACCCCCAAGAATATCATCTAGTGCTGAACAGAAGGTAATTATGAAGCCCTGGGTATGCTCCTGCTCAAGAAGTTCCAGTGCTGTACACTTCTTGCCTGACTCAGATGTACCAGCATATCTTGGTTTATTTGTGAGACATTCTCTTCTGATAATTTGCAGAGTTTCTAAGGCTTCCGCTTTAGATATCCCAACTTCTGAAAGTAAAATAAGAAAAAAAGAACCCTAATTTCAGAGATTTAAAAGTGTAACATAATAATGGCTTGTCTTCATTAATTTTAATTTTTAGACAAGAGTGATGCTAGGAGTAGAGAAACATAAAAATGCAACATTCTATCAACCATTTAATTTTTCAGTTTGGCCGGACACAGTGGCTCATTCCTATAATCCCAGTACTTTAGGAGGCTGAGTCAGCTGGATCACCTGAGGTCAGGAGTTCAAGACCAGCCTGGCCAACATGGTGAAACCCCGTCTCTACTAAAAATACAAAAATTAGTCGGGTGTGGTGGCACGCATTATAATCCCAGCTACTTGGGAGGCTGAGGCAGGACAATCGCTTGAACCCAGAAGGTGGAGGTTACAGTGAGCAGAGATCACACCATTGCACTTCAGCCTGGACGACAGTGTGAGACTTCAGTTCAAAAAAAAAAAAAAAAAAAAATTCAGCTTAATAAAGGCATTTGTTGCCTTAGTCATCACACAAAGAATTACCTATTACCTCAGAAACAATTCAACTAAAGCATTTCTGAGTACCTACAAGTGTCTCAGGAAGCAGAAATAAAAATGTACTCACTATTACTACACTTTTACTATCTCTTTTGGTCTTATGAAGCCATAATTATCTTGCTCTCATAAGGTATACAAATTATTTTTCAGATGAGAATGAAAACAGATTTTTTAACTGCCTACAAGGTACAACTTTAAGAAGCAAATATGCATATATTATTTATAATAAAAACTTTTCATGGAAATAACTAATGTAAAAAATTCATATATCACTCCAAACTAATGAGAATATTCCAATGCATAAGCATTTTAAAGAATACATTTATGCGTCCTCGACTACACAATTTCACCCATCTGACAGTATGGCCTGAGAAGAGAATATGGCAATTACAAAACAAGCTGGTGAAGAAATAATGGTGAGGATGACATCACGTATCAGTTTATCAGTGCTTGATCTGGTAAGAATATGAGCCATAAATACGGGGCTAATAAAAGACAATGGTGCTGACAGAATTTAGGAAATGAAAATCCTATCCAGTTCAAGAGCCTGAATGCTGGAATCAGATTGCCTGGGTTTGTAAATCCTGGCACCACCTACTGTGTGACTTTGGGCAAGTTACTTCACTTTTTCTTTTTTGCTCAGATTTTTTTCTTCTATAAAATGGGAATGAGACGATACATGTAAAAAGCTTGGTAGAATATCAAGGCCGTCCAAAATGGTCAACAGTTGTTAGTGATTATTATTATTCAGAGTCTCACATTTCTTCTTTGAAAAACCAACTTGAAGAAAAAAGAGCCCATCAAATTTTGGGGGACACAGTCTGCGTGCGGTATGACTTAAACAGTTAAGATTGGGTCTCCAAGACTTATTCTTTAGAGGCGAATCGAAACCTCCGTATTTTCCATCATTAAGGGCAGTCATTTAAAATTCTGTTCCATCTTCAGTCAATAGCACAGGTCTGGACATGTCATAGTGTAATGTGCACAACGAGTGACCACGCCAGCTTCATATTTGCATACCTCGGGATGCAGTGGTTCCCATTTGCAGTGCTCTGGAATATGAGGTTTTGGGTGTTTCAGTGAATTACGCAAAAGGAGAATATTCTTTCTACCGCTTCCTCAATATTCCAGGGATTCTACTCCTTTCCCATTCTTAGTGTCTCTAGTCCTACACAAAACCTGCATTTCTGAAATTTAACCCTTACCCCTTGGATCTTGGAACAGCAAAAATTAGACAACCAATTCTGACTCCACCATTTCCTAACCCACTTAGCATGAACAGTTACCTAACCTCCCCAAGATACCAGTTCTCTCATCCATATACTGAATAAAATAATATACTGAATAAAATAATCTACTCCTAAGCAGGTTGAGGGTTAAATGAGACAATCCTCAAAGCATTCAGCAGGCATTGCCAGAGGAAAAGCAATTAGTAAATGTTTTCACGACCACAGTTCTCCTAACCATTCAGACAACTTGTAAGTGGAGTCGAGTAGCTGTTTCACGTTGTAAACGCGGACGTGGGAGGCAGCAGAATCTAACGGAGACTGGGCTGAAGCCCGAGGCGAGAGAATGAAGACTGAGGCGGCGCTGACGGCGGCCGGTGTGCCTCAGCTTGCCATCAGGAGTCATTACCTTTGCTAAGCTCGGAGGGTTTCACCTCTAGGAGTTCCTCAGCAATCTGGAAACCCGCAGACACCAGCTTCACCCGCACCGCTGGAGACAGCGGGAAACTGACCAAATCCCGCTGCATTTCAAAGCCAAACGTCTTGCCGCGCAGTCGCGCGAGCTCAGGGGCCAACCCCTGAGCAGCCAAACTGCGCACGCCCCCGCCAGGGCGTGCGGCGTGACGTCAGACGTAAAGCGGAAGGGGCCGGCTCTGTGGCCTGGCTGCACGCGGCTCTGGGCCTTGCAGCTCTGCGCAGGCTTGTAAATTTTCACACTTGTGCACTATTCCGTTATGATTCCCCAAAGTCCCATTTAGAGATTCCCCATCAAATGTACACCCTGACTGTAAAACGATGGACGGAGATCATAGGATGGACAGCCAGGCCCAGTGGGTTCTGCACACAACATTTCCTTGCCTCCACTGTGGCCTGTTAGGTGAAGCCTCGGAGTTACTAATAGGAATGATCTCGAGTGGGAGTAGTGAGTGTAACGAGCACACACTGGCCAGTTACCATTATTTTGGTGTGAAAAGCTCAGGGAATTAGGAGTAATCTGCGTCCTCATGGTAGAGTTGCAGTCTCTTGGCTCTTCCCGCTGACCGTCCCCCTTTTCTGACCCCCGCCCCCTCTCCCCCGCCGCGCCATTGCTTTTCCCGCTCTCGCGAGGGATTGTGGGCCAGCCCCCAACGGCCGTTGGAAGGGATCGCTCCCCGTTCCGCACACCCACCCACTCCTACCCGGGAGTCGAATGTCTAGCATGGCGGTTTCTGAGACCGTTATTTCTTCATGGCGTGCGTGACTTAAGCCGTATCTGGGAAAGTAAGCAACTAATGTCCCTATTAGTGGGTCTGGGGTCCTGAAAGGGAGGGGCTGGGCTGCACAAGAGGTCCATTTGTGGTACAGAGTTGGGAAGGGGCGTTCAAACCGCGGTAGTGGCCACTTCTAAATTACAGAACTTTGGGGAGGAAAGGAAGCAGTTTAGAAAGTGGTTTATGAGATCTTTCGTTGTCTCGGTGAGTGTAACTTATTTAGCAGGGAGTAACTTATTCCCTACCTATTGGCGATGATTTTTTTTTTTTTTTTGAGACAGAGTCTCACTGTGTTGCCCAGGCTGGGTTGCAATGGCGTTGTCTTAGCTCACTGCAACCTTAGCCTCCCGGGTTCAAGTGAGTCTCCTGCCTCAGCCTCTCGAGTACCTGGGATTACAGGCGCATGCCACCATGCCCGGATAATTTTTGTATTATTATTAGAGAAGGGGTTTCACCATGTTGGCCAGGCTGGTCTCGAACTCCTGACCTCGTGATCCGCCTGCCTTGACCTCCCAAAGTGCTGGGAGTACACACCTCCCAAAGTGCTGAGAGTACAGGTGTGAGCCACCGCGCCCGGCCCTGTTGGCGATGATTCTTAGTCTTGACTTTTCTTCCTAGCTTAAAGAAACTTTCTAAATATTGCAAATCAGAGTTCTCTACATACTTACATCTAAAAAAGGAAACAACGTATGTTGAGCACTTTAGCAAATCCCACACATTTCAAATGGCCATAGCCATGCCAAAAGGAAGATAAGGACATAGAAGCCCAGCATATAGTTTAATATCAATTCTGATGAAAGAAAGCTGGCCGGACGCAGTGGCTCATGCCTGTAATCCCAGCACTTTGGGAGGTCGAGGCGGGTGGATCTCTTTGAGCTCATGAGTTTGAGACCAGCCTCGACAACATGGCTAAACACCGTCTCTACCAAAAGTACAAAAAATTAGCCGGGCATGCTGGCATGTACTGGTGGTCCCAGCTACTCAGGGGTCTGAGGTGGGAGGATCCCTTCAGCCTGGGAGTGAGCCATGATCGCACCACTGCACTCCAGCCTGGGTGACAGAGTGAGACCCTCTCTCAAACAAACAAAACACCTCAGCACGGTTTTCTTAAAGCCAAGATTCAAACCTAGCATCCGTTTTACTACCCCGAGCTATTAAAATTTTGAGTACCTACTGGTGGGGAGAATACAAGAAGCATTTATACCCCATTTGGTAGGTCAGAGAAAGTCTTGTAGGACTGACCAAAATCTGGTTGGCCACTCAACCCATTGCTTAACTTCTAATATGGTCTATATTTGAGCACTCAGCACATAAATACTATCCTCAGGGAGAATTCACCCTTATGCTTATAAACCACCCAGATTCTCGGGTGAAGAAAAAACATGGTATTACCACATTCAACAATAAGTCTTCAATTAGTTTGGTCAAACTCAGTGGAATCGGTCGTGTTTAGAATTTCTTTCATTGACAGTGGGAAGTCCAAAACTACTCTGGCCTGGCACAGTGGCTTAAGCCTGGAATCCAAGCACTTTGGGAGGCCTAGGAGGGCAGATCGCTTGATCTCAGGAGTTTGAGATGAGCCTGGGCAACAGGGCAAAACCCCATGTCTATAAAAAATACAAAAAGTAGCCAGCATGGTGGTGCATGCCTCTAGTCCCAGCTACTTGGGAGGCTGAGGTGGGAGAACCGATTGAGCCTGGGAGGTCGAGGTTGCAGTGAGCTGAGATCACATAACTCCACTCCAATCTGGGCGACAAAGCGAGATTCCATCTCAAAAAACAAAACAAAAACACACTCAACTCTATAGCTATACAATTAAGTGCTATTAATGTCTTTTGCGGATCACAAAGTCAGGAGATCAAGACCATCCTGGCTAACATGGTGAAACCCCATCTCTACTAAAAATAGAAAAAATTAGTGGGGCATGGTGGCGGGCACTGGTAGTCCCAGCTACTTGGGAGGCTGAGGCAGGAGAATGGCCTGAACCCAGGAGGCGGAGCTTGCAGTGAGCCTAGATCGCACCACTGCACTCCAGCCTGGGTGATAGAGTGAGACTCAGTCTCAAAAAAACAAAAATCTTCTGGCCCTTGCCTATAATAATAATTTTCATCATCGTTACAAAGCAATTGCATCTTTAATGCAATTTGCTTTGTAGTCATGCTTTCAAACTGGGATCCAGGTTTTTGAAGCCAGGCACTAGGAACCAAACAAAGCTATGGGATAAATATGGAAGGTGCACCTTCTTGTATTATCACTTTTCTCAAAAAAATCTTTCAGGGAGGGAAGAGTTAAATGATTTACCTGGTAAGTCATTTGAAATGGTTTATATTAAACAAACATTACGTCTGTGTAGTATGGATAAATCATTAAAAATTTTGAAAAAGAAAATAAACATTAATAAAATGTGGGGTAGGCCGGGCACAGTGGCTCACTCCTGTAATCCTAGCACTTTGGGAGGCTGAGGCGGGTGGATCATGAGGTCAAGAGATCAAGACCATCCTGGCCAACATGGTGAAACCGTGTGTCTACTAAAAACACAGAAATTAGCTGGGCGTGTTGACGCATGCCTGTAGTCCCAGCTACTCAGGACGCTGAGGCAGGAGAATAGCTTGAACCCGGGAGGCAGAGGTTGCAGTTAGCTGAGATCGGGCCACTGCACTCCAGCCTGGCAACAGAGAGAGAGTCCCTCTAAAAATAAATAAATTGGCCAGGTACAGTGGCTCACGCCTGTAATCCCAGCACTTTGGGAGGTTGAGGTGGGCGGATCACGAAGTCAGGAGATTGATACCATCCTGGCTAACCCGCTGAAACCCCATCTCTACTAAAAATACAAAAAATTAGCTGGGCATGGTGGCAGGCACCTGTGGTCCCAGCTATTCGGGAGGCTGAGGCAGGAGAATGGCGTGAACCTGGGAGGCAGAGCTTGCAGTGAGTCGAGATCACGCCACTACACTCCAGCCTGGGTGACAGAGCGAGACTCCATCTCAAAAAAAATAAATAAAATATACATACATAAATAAATAAAACGTGGGGGTAAAATGCAAATATAAAAATAAAATTTAAGCCGGGCGCAGTGGCTCATGCCTGTAATCCCAGCACTTTGGGAGGCCGAGGTGGGCGGATCACGAGGTCAGGAGATTGAGACCATCCTGGCTAACACAGTGAAACCCCATCTCTACTAAAAAATATAAAAAATTAGCTGGGTGTGGTAGCATGTACCTGTAGTCCCAGCTACTCAGGAGGTTGAGGCAGGAGAATCGCTTGAACCCGGGAGGCGGAGGTTGCAGTAAGCTGAGATTGCGCCACTGCACTGCAGCCTGGGCGACAGAGCTAGACTCTGTCTCAAAAATAAATAAATAAATAAATAATGAAAAAAATAAAATTTAAGAGAAAAGTATGAGGTCAGAGACACATCAGGCTTAAACTGGATACTTCAGTAATCTCCCAAACCCCCCGGGAATATGTTTTGGTTTTTCTTGCAACTTGAGGTTACCTCATAAAAAAATTTGAGAGACATTCCTATGGGCAAACCAGCATGGGCTGTGGAGTCATACAGATTTGGATTTGTATCACATGTTTGGAAGTTACCAACCATGTGACCTTCAGCAAGTTACTCCGTCTCCTCACCTGCAAGTAGAAGGTATTATCTCCTGGGGTTTTGGTCAAGATTAAATTAACACATATACAGTACTTATCACAAAAAAAGGTACATAATCTGAGTCTGTTTCTCAGTTTTTACAGTATTCTAATGCGCATATTCAGTTGGAATAAATCCTTATAGAATACCTAGCTCAGCAGAATGCTAATGCTAAGACGTTTTTTAAAAATGTTTACAATTAGGCCAGACACAGTGGCTCACACCTATAAAACCAGCACTTTAAGAGGCTGAGGCTGGCAGATCACTTGAGGTCAGGAGTTCAAGACCAGCCTGGGCGATGTAGTAAAACCCCATCTGTACTAAAAACACAAGATTAACTGGGGGTGGTGGAGGGTGCCTGTAATCCCAGCTATTCGGAAGGCTGAGGCAGGAGAATCACTGGAACGTGAGAGGCAGAGATCGCAGTGAGCTGATATTACGACACTGTACTCCAGCCTGGGCAACAAGAGGAAAACTCAGTCTCAAAAACAAAACAAAACAAAACAAAGTCTACAATTGTAAAAGTGCCGAAGTAGAGTACTTTTATTTTATTTTCTTTGACTTGATCCACAGTAATCCTATGACTGGGGTCTCCATTCAGGATTAGCACTCTGAAGATTGGATCACTGAAACAAGATTAAATACTTATTAATTGCTAGTTTTGTGCCAGATGACAGGGTAAACAAGACAGATTCTCTGCCCTCATGGAGCTTATAATCTATCAGGATCTTTACTGAGTATTTCTGGCATGTTGCATTTCTGACTTGTGTAGCTATCTTGATGTAATTCTAAGGGTAGGAAGGAGCTATTGCTGCTAATATCTATAGTTAACCTGCCAGAGTATTCCAATAACAAGACATTTTCAGGTTGACTGGGCTGTTTCTGGAGATGTAGGAGAGGAATAATATGAATACTTTTGTTATAGCTGGGGAGAAGTTTATATTTTTTTAGCCTAAGAACATAGAACTTTAAAAAATGGTGACCATGGCCGGGTACAGTGGCACACGCCTGTAATCCCAGCATTTTGGGAGGCTTAGGTGGGTGGATCACTTGAGGTCAGAAGTTCAGGACCAGCCTGGCCAACATGGTGAAACCCTGTCTGTACTGAAAATACAAAACTTAGGCGGGTGTGTGTAGAGCACCTGATTGTGTCACTGATCAGGGCACCACTATGTAACCCACACGGACCTATGGGCTGAACAAAGCAGGGCGAACGTGGGAATAAAAGACAAGAGACAAAAGAGTATATTTGGAAGAAGGGGTCAGGGGACACCTTGCCTCTAGTGGACAAGGGCCCTGAGCTTTACACAGCCCTCTGTATTTATTAGGTAAAAGAGATAGTGAGAAGGGGGGTGGAAGAAGGGGTCAGCTGCTCAGTCCAGAGTAGGCTTGTAAGACGTATTCTCTAGATGTTGCAGTAGATAACCTCAGTGCCAGGGAGTGATTGCCTCCAGCAAATCTTCTGTCAGCAGGAGCAGTCATGAGTTTGTTCACATCCTGCATTCATGATTAACAGTTTGCTGTTTGATCATAGAGCCTCCAGTGGAATGCTGAGTTGGTCACATCCCACGGACCTTCAGCTCCATACAGGTGTGGTGGCGGGCGTCTGTTATCCCAGCTACTCGGGAGGTTGAGGCAGGAGAATCTCTTGAACCCCAGAGATGGAGGTTGCTGTGAGCCGAGATCCTGCCACTGCACTCTAGTCTGGGTGATTAAGCGAGACTGCATCTCAAAAAAAAAGGTAACCTTTCTTGTTCAAGTGGATTTGGGAATAGGAGAAAGAAGTGAATGTTGTTTAGACTGAGGGGAAAAAAAAAAACCCCTCTGAATCAAGGCATAGCTTTAGAGGTGGTTATGATAAAGCTTCCTTCTTTAAGGCCTCAGACATATATAGTAGCAGTATCAATTTTACAAGACCTCATACATAATAGAAGCACAATATGTATTTGTTGTCCACAGACTCCTTGAAACATTCTTCTTACTTGGTTTTTGTAATGCCACACTTCTCATTTCCTTTCTACGTGTTGGGCTTTTCTGTTTCTTTTGCAAGCACATCCTCCATAACCTGGGCATGGCAGTGACTCTCAAATTTGTATTTCTAGCCCTGACCCTCTGCCCTCCAGATACAAATATCTAATTGCCTACTGGACAATTCAAAGTCTCCTCCAACTCAGCCTATCTTAAATCTAACTCATTATCTTCACCCCACTCCCAGAACCTTGCCCTCTTCCTGCATTTCCTGCCTCCATGAACCACATATCCATCCTTCCATCTGCATAAACCATAAACCTAGAATCATCCTTGACACCTCCTTCCCTTTCACTCTGCATGTTCACTGCACTCCAGTCATGGAGTGCAGTGGCATGCGCATATCTCACTGCAACCTTTAACTCCTGGGCTCAAGGAAGAGGTACTTCTGCCTTTGCCTCCTAAGAAGCTGAGACTAACAGGCACATGCCACTGTGCCTAGCTAATTTTTAAAATTTTTTGTAAAGACAAGGTATTGCCCAGACTGGTTTTACAAGTCATCCTCCTGCCTCAGCCTCCCAAAGTTCTGGGATTACAGGTGTGAGACACCATGGTCCTCCTGGCATGATCTTTTTACAGTACATTTCAGTTACGTCACTCCTTATTTTGCTCTTTTTTTTTTTTTTTTGAGACGGAGTCTCACCCTGTCACCCAGGCTGGAGTGCAGTGGTGTGATCTCAGCTCACTGCAACCTCGACCTCCCAGGTTCAAGTGATTGTCTTGCCTCAGCCTACTGAGTAGCTGGGATTACAGGTGCACACCACCACACCCAGCTAATTTTTTATTTTTTTTAGTAGAGATGGTGTTTCCCCATGTTGGTCAGCCTGATCTCGAACTCCTGACCTCAGGTGATCCACCCAGCCTCCCAAAGTGCTGGGATTACAGGCATGAGGCACTGCACCCCATCTTATTTTGCTCTTAGGATAAAGACCAAATTTCCTAATAAGGCTTAAAAAAAGCCTTGCATGTTTTGGCCCCTGTTTTTCCTCTTTAGCTTCTTCCTTTTCCTCTCTCCCATTTGCTTCCAATACTCCTGCTACTTTGCCCTTTTCTTAGTTCCTTGTGTGTGCTAGGCCTCATCCCTCAACAGTGTTTGCAAATGTCTATAATATTACCTCTCCCTCCTTCACCTAATTAACTACTATTTATCTGTTAAATCTGAAATTCCTTTTTTTTTTTTTTTTTTGACACAGAATCTTACTCTGTCGCACAGGCTGGAGTGTAGTGGCGTAATCTCGGCTCACTGCAATCTCCGCCTCCCAGGCTCAAGCGATTCTCTTGCCTCAGCCTCCCAAGTAGCTGGGATTACAGGTGCCTGCCACCACACCTGGCTAATTTTTGTATTTTTAGTAGAGACATGGTTTTGCCATGTTGGCTAGTCTGGTCTTGAACTCCTGATCTCAAGTGATCCACCCACCTTGGCCTCCCAAAGTGCTTCAAAACAGGTCCTTCAAAACTAGGCCAAATCTAAAGTATTCAATTTTTGTCTTCTGACTTTGGTAACATGTTTAGAAGGTCTATACAAAATTATAAATGGATTTTTCATTTGTATTATTTCTACATATGGTTTAGATCTACATGTGAATCTTTTTTAATTTTTAATCTTATTTTCTAACGACCTATTCCTTCAATATTTGAATATTTTAATTTATATGATTTTTTTTTTTAGACTGAGTTTTGCTCTGTCACCTAGGCATGATTTCTGCCTGCTACAACCTCTGTCTTGAGGGTTCAAGCAATTTTCATGCCATAGTCTCTTGAGTAGCTGAGATTATGGGCATGAGACACCACACCCAGCTTATTTTTGTGTTTTTAGTAGAGACAGGGTTTCGCCATATTGGCCAGGCTGGTCTCGAACTCTTGACCTCAGGTGATCTGCTCACCTCTGCCTCCCTATTAATCTATATGATTTTTAAAAAAATAAACGGTAGGATGAAGGAAACTTTTTATTTATTTATTTATTTTTGAGACAGGGTCTCACTCTGTTGCCCAGGCTTGAGTGCAGTGGCACGATCTCTGCTCACTGCCACCATTGCCTCCCTGGTTCAAGTGATTCTCCTGCCTCAGCCTCCAGAGTAGGTGGGATTCCAGGCCTGTGTCACCATGCCTGGCTAATATGGAAGCAATTTTTTTTTTTTTTTTTAGACCGAGTTTCGTTCTTGTTGCCCACGCTGGAGTCCAATGGTGTGATCTCAGTTCACTCCAACCTCTACCTCCCGTGTTCAAGCGATTCTCCTGTATCAGCTTCCTGGGTAGCTGGGATTACAGGCACCCACCACCACACCTAGGTAATTTTTGTATTTTTAGTAGAGACGGGGTTTCATCATATTGGTCAGGCTGGTCTCATGCTCCTGACCTCAGGTGATCCACCCACCTTGGCCTCCCAAGGTGCTGGGATTATAGGCTCGTGTGAGCCACCATGAGAAGCATTTTTTTTTTTTTTTCCCAATTGTGACCTAATTTTCGGAGCAGTCTTTGAAATAATGAGTTCCTTCCCTATCTATATGAAATGCTACCCTTATCATATACTTTTATATATGTAGGTCCTATAGTCCTGGAATAAAACCTCTTGAATAATTGTGTCTCATTTATTTAATTTTTTTTTTTTTTTTTTTTTTTTTGGAGACAGAGTCTCGCTCTGTCACCAGGCTGGAGTGCAGTGGCGCCATCTCGGCTCACTGCAGCCTCCACCTCCCGGCTTCAAGCAGTTCTCCTGCCTCAGCCTCCTGAGTAGCTGGGATGACAGGGATGCGCCACCACATCCAACTAATTTTTGTATTTTTAGTAGAGATGGGGTTTCACCATGTTGGTCAGGATAGTCTCAATCTCTTGACCTCATGATTTCGTCTGCTTTGGCTTCCCAAAGTGCTGGGATTACAGGTGGGAGCCACTTCACCCGGCCAAGTGTCTCTTTTTTTTTGAGCCAGAGTCTTGCTCTGTTGCCCAGGCTGGAGTGCAGTGGCACAATCTCAGCTCACTGCAACCTCCGCCTTCCAGGTTCAAGCAATTCTCCTGCCTCAGCCTCCTGAATAGCTGGGATTACAGGCATAAGCCACTATGACCGGCTAATTTCTGTATTTTTAGTAGAGACAGGGTTTCACCATGTTGACCAGGCTGGTCTCGAACTCCTGACCTCAGGTTATCCACCTGCCTCAGCCTCCCAAAGTGCTGGGATTAGAGGCGTAAACCACTGTGCCTGGCCAATTGTGTCTCTTAATAATCTACTAGATTCAGTTTATAAAGATTTTATATGTTTACTTATATTAGTATTTAACAAACATATTTCCTCTTTTTTTTTTTTTTTTTTGAGACGGAGTCTTGCTTTGTCATTCAAGCTGGAGTGCAATGGCATGATCTCAGCTTACTGCAACCTCCACCTCCCAGGTTCAAGCAATTCTCCTGCCTCAGCCTCCCTAGTAGCTGGGATTACAGACACCTGCCACCATGCCTGGCTAATTTTTATATCTTTAGTGGAGATGGGGTTTTGCTCTGTTGTCCAGGCGGGTCTTGAACTCCTGACCTCAAGTGATCCAGCTGCCTCAGCCTCCCAAAGTGCTGGGATTACAGGCGTGAGCCACCGTGCTCAGCCTTTCCTCATTTTTGTCTTTTTTTTTTTCTTTTTTTTGAGACGGAGTCTCGCCCTGTCGCCCAGGCTGGAGTGCAATGGTGCGATCTCGGCACGCTGCAAACTTGGCCTCTCAAAGTGCTGGGATTATAGGTGTGAGCTACCACACCCGGCTCCTCATTTTTTTCTAATCAAAGAAACGTGGCTCCTCTCAAAGAGTATTATGGTATGCAGGGCCTCTGTGAGGATTATAACAGTAGCATTTTTTGTAACTTGCTTAGAGTTACAAGACAGTGGAGGACAGACATCTTTTTGCCTAAGGCTGACTCCCCTGAACAGATATTTTGATAACTAGGCCAGTAACAGTGAAATTTTTGTGAAATATTGAAACTGGGACTTGTGAGGATTCACGGGCCACTTAAGACTCTGTAGGCTGGGCAGCTGGGCATGGTGGCTCACGCCTGTAATCCCGGCACTTTGGGAGGCTGAGGTGGGCCTATGAATTATCAACATTTTGTTTTGTGAAATAAAACACACTTTGAAATCTGGTTGGAGGAGTGGTCGCAGTGGCTCACACCTGTAATCCCAGTACTTTGGGAGGCTGAGGCAGGTGGATCATTTGAGGTCAGGAGTTCAAGACCAGCCTCGCCAACATGGCAAAAACCCGTCTCTACCAAAAATACAAAAACTAGCTGGGCATCGTGGCACATACTTGTAATCCCAGCTACTCAGGAGGCTGAGGCAGGAGAACCGTTTGAACCCGGGAGGCAGATGTTGCAGTGAGCCAAGATGGCACCACTGCACTCTACAGACAACACAGCAAGACTTTGTCTCAAAAAAAAAGGAAAGAAAGAAAGACTCCGTGGCCTGGGCATGGTGGTTCCATGCCTCTCATCCCACCTGTTTGGGAGGCAGAGATGGGTCGACTGCTTGAGCCCAGGAGTTTGAGCCCAGCCTGGGCAACATGGTGAAACTCCCTCTCTACAAAAAGTACAAAAATTAGCCAGACATGGTAGTGTGTGTCTGCAGTCCCAGCTACTCAGGAGGCTCAGGTGGGAGGATCACTTGACCCCTGGGGATCAAGGCTGCAGTAAGCTATGATGGTGCCACTGCATTCTAGCCTGAAGAAAGCACTGCTAGTCACAAATCTTCTGAAACTGGCATTTTGGTTGTAAGAACTGTTTGGTGGTAATAGCAGTATAGTTCACATACATCACCTTTTCCCTTACATGAGTTGTTCCACCAGATTTCTTTTTGCTTTTCTGTTTGAGACAAGAGTTTCCCGCTGTCAGCCAGGCTGGAGTGCAATGGCATGATCTTAGCTCACTGTAACCTCTGCCTCCCAGGTTCAAGCGATTCTCTTGCCTCAGCCTCCTGAGTAGCTGGGATGACAGACGCACACCACCAGATATTTTTGTATTTTTAGTAGAGACAGGGTTTCACCATGTTTGCCAGGCTAGTCTCGAACTCCTGTCCTCAAATGATCCACCTGCCTTGGCCTCCCACAGTACTGGGATTATAGGTGTGAGCCACCACGACCAGCCCTCCAACCAGATTTCAAAGTGTGTTTTATTTCACAAAACAAAATGTTGATAATTTATAGAACATACATATACATATGTGTGTATATATATAACATAATACTTCTTTGAAAAGTATATAAAAATAAAACTGATAGACTGTCAGAACATAAGACTTGAGAACATGTGTCTGCTTGCATCATAGAATCCCCTACCTCCTTGTCCCAATATTATTTTTCTCCCCATCTGAGACACTTCTATGTTCTCAGTTGTTGCTTGTTTAGCAAGATTTTCATTTATTTATCATTAGAGACAGAGTTTCTTGTCGCTCAGGCTGGAGTTTAGTGGCACGATCTCGGCTCACTGCAGCCTCTGCCTCCTGGGTTCAAGCAATTCTCCTGTCTCAGCCTCCTGAGTACCTGGGATTACAAGCGCCCACCACCATGCCTGGCTAATTTTTTTTATTTTTAGTAGAGGGTTTCGCCATGTTGGCTAGGCTGGTCTTGAACTCCTGACCTCAGGTGATCCACCCACCTCAGCCTCCCAAAGTGCTAGGATTACAGGTGTGAGCCACTGTGCCCGGCCCAAGATTTTTTAAAACAGCATTATTTCTTCCTGTTATAAAGATGGAAAACTGTGAGCTTGAAGTCAGAGACAAGGGAAAAAAAGTTATAAACTCTGGCTAATTTATTTTGGCAGAGGAGAAGATACCAGAAGAGTCCTTCTGTAAAATAAAAGATGTGGGAAATTAGGGTGATTCTAGTGTGATCTTGGAAAGACAATTGAAGAAGACTGTTAACTCTGAAACTCCAATTCTAATTTGGTTTTTTATGTTTGTTTGTTTGTTTTTGTGGGGATTTTTTTCAGACGGAGTCTCACTCTGTCGCCCAGGCTAGAGTGCAGTGGCGTGATCTCGGCTCACTGCAACCTCCACCTCCTAGGTTCAAGAGATTCTCCTGCCTCCTGAGTAGCTGGGATTACAGGTGTCTGCCATCACTCCCGGCTGACTTTTGTATTTTTATTAGAGATAGGGTTTTACCATGTTGGCCAGGCTGGTCTCGAATTTCTGACCTCAAGTGATCTGCCGGTATCAGCCTCCCAAAGTCCTGGGATTACAGGCAGGAGCCGCAGCTTCCAGCCTGCTTCATTCAAAATTAGAATTAGTGTTTGTGCAATTGATCTTTCAAGTAAGATTGATCATTTGCTGCATGTTTGAAAGACAGCATTTTGTACATAAGCATGACACTTTGGACTGGTAGGTAACCTATACAGAGATTGGATTTTCAGATATGTAGACTGGATTTTCAGAAATAATTTTATCAAATTTCATGTTTTCAAACTTACTCATTCAGGTTACGTGCATAGCAACTTGTTTAACTGTGCAAGAAACCAGTGCACGCCTGTTTTCACAGCTGCTGGGGAAGGCTGAAGCAGGAGGATCCCCTGAGGCCAGAAGTTCGATAATTACTGCACCCCAGCCTGGGCAACAAAGCAAGACTTTGTCTCTGCGGAGGAAAAAAAAGAAAAAAGACACCATAGTGACATCATTAGCGCCAAACCCTTAAAGGCAGGAGCTAGTTTACGTTATTTACCTTTTAATCTGTAGAGCGTTTTTGAGTTTTATGTCAGTAGTGTCACCAAGCATACTAGGAAAGGACATGCTGAATAAGATCATCAAAAGGGGTGTGGAGTATGTAGATAAGCGCAGTGACTGCTGGCTATTTGTACCCTAGGCTTATATTTCCTAAGATTTTGAATAGCCAGATATTAAAAATATAGCTGCTGGATTATTGTAATTTGCAAAAAATCTTTATTTCAGAAATTAGGGGATCTGAAGAGCACATGAGAAAAATGACCCTATATTTAGAGTGGTTTAATCTAAGGGTTAGCTCCCAGGCAGGACAGGGGACTTATGTTTACTTGGCAGCGCAACTACCATGATTACAAAAGTGGTTTTCCCAGGATGGGTGCCTAATTTGTAGTGGTGTGGACTAGTGTTTGTGTTTGTACTCTTCCCTGTTCTGGCTTGTTTGTGAAAAACGGGAGTACCCAGAGATTGATGTCTGAACTGTCATTTTTTTTCCTGAGGTATCCAGTCCAGAGGCTCTAAGGGAGTGTTACCTTCACATTTCCCTTGTTTGTAGTCCTCAGGGAGTGTTACCTTCACATTTTCCTTGTTTGTAGTCCTCAGGGAGTGTTACCCTCACATTTTCCTTGTTTGTAGTCCTCAGGGAGTGTTACCCTCACATTTTCCTTGTTTGTAGTCCTCAGGGAGTGTTACCCTCACATTTTCCTTGTTTGTAGTCCTCAGGGAGTGTTACCCTCACATTTTCCTTGTTTGTAGTCCTCAGGGAGTGTTACCCTCACATTTTCCTTGTTTGTAGTCCTCAGGGAGTGTTACCCTCACATTTTTTGTAGCCCTTTCCTTTTCAAAGCTAACAACTTAGCATCTTCTGACTTTTCTTCTGTCTTTATATATTTTTGTGAACCTCCAGAGTCCTTCTGCTTTTTTTTTTTTTCTTGGAGACCGAGTTTTGCTCTCGTAGCCCAGGCTGGAGTGCAATGGCGCGATCTCAGCTCACAGCAACCTCAGCCTCAAGGGTTCAAGGGATTCTCCTGCCTCAGCCTCCTGAGTAGCGGGGATTACAGGCATGCACCACCACGCCCGGTGAATTTTTATATTTTTAGTAGAGATGGGGTTTCACCATGTTGGCCAGGCTGGTCTCACACTCCTAACCTCAGGTGATTTACCTGCCTCAGCCTCCCAAATTGCTGGGATTACAGGTGTGAGCCACGGTGCCTGGCTGCAGTGTCCTTCTCTTTTTATTATTATTATTATTATACTTTAAGTTCTAGGGTACATGTGCACAATGTGCTGGTTTGTTGCATATGTATACATGTGCCATGTTGATTTGCTGCACTCATTAATTCGTCATTTACGTTAAGTATTTCTCCTAATGCTATCCCTCCCCCATTCCCCCACCCCATGACAGGCCCCAGTGTGTAATGTTCCCCGCTCTGTGTCCAGTGTTCTCATTGTTCTGTTCCCACCTGTCAGAACATGCAGTGTTTGGTTTTCTGTCCTTGCGATAGTTTGCCCAGAATTATGGTTTCCGGTTTCATCCACGTCCCTACAAAGGACATGAACTCATCCTTTTTTTATGGCTGCATAGTATTCCATGTTGTATATGTGCCACATTTTCTTATCCAGTCTATCGTTGATGAACATTTGGGTTGATTCCAAGTCTTTGCTATTGTGAATAGTGCCACAATAAACATACGTGTGCATGTGTCTTTAAAGTAGCATGATTTATAATCCTATGGATATATACCCAGTAATGGGATTACTGGGTCAAATCGTATTTCTAGTTCTAGATCCTTGAGGAATCGCCACACTGCCTTCCATTGTCCTTCTGTTAAGGACCCTGTGATTACATTAGGCCCATCTGGATAAACTTTTCATCTTAAATCAATTACATCTGAAAACTTCCTTTTTTTTTTTTTTTTTTTTCCTCGAGTTGGAGTCTCACTCTGTCGCCCAGACTGGAGTGTAATGGCGCGATATCTGCTCACGCAAGCTCTGCCTACCAGGTTGAAGCAGTTCTCCTGCCTTAGCCTCCTGAGTAGCTGGGCTTACAGGTACCGCCACCACACCAGGCTAATTTTTGCATTTTTAGTAGAGATGAGGTTTCACCATATTGGCCAGGCTAGTCTCAGATCACTCCTGACCTTGTGATCTGCCCGTTTCAGCCTCCCAAAGTGCTGGGATTACAGCCGTGAGCCACTGCCCAGCCATTTCTGGCTCTTAAACTTTGGAAAAGTCTTTATCTTCTAAGTGGCAGACTAGAACTTATGCAAGGAGAGTGACCCTATGTGAAGAGTGTTTTGAATCTGAGGGTAAGATGTCAGGCCACAACCATGCCTTCCACTTACCCATCAGGGAAGATACCCTGACCACAAAAGTGGTTTTCCCAGGGCGAGTTTCACTCATTGCATTCTGTTTGCTGGCCCCTGTGATTTCCCCAAATGTGGGAGACTCTGCCTAATTTGTGATAGTGGGCGACTGTGTTCACGCTTTCCCCTGTGTTATTCTTTGTCAAATGGGAAGTAGCCAGTGTGATTGTCAAGTGGCCGATTTTGGCTTCTCCTTGCTTGTTTCTTGTGAACTGTGTCTTTAAATTTCCATGGACGTGAGAAGCTGTACTACTGTTTAGTCTGTGATAGTAACAGGCTTCCTTGGTGTTTTCTCTTGTCTGTGTTCCCTTAATCCAGCATAAACTTTGTACACAGTGAGTACCACATATATGTTGGCTGAGTCAAATGAACTGGAAATCAAACTCAGGAAGGATTTCCTGTAAGCATTTTTATTTTTAGAGATAGGGTCTTGCTCTTGTCTCCCAGACTGGAGTATAGTAGTGCTCGATCATGGCTCAAAGCAGCCTTGACCTCCTGGACTCAAACAGTCCTTCTATCTCAGCCTTCCAAGTAGCTATGCAGGCACATGCCACCATGGCTAATTTTTTTTTTTTTTTTTTTTTTTTGAGACGGAGTTTCCCTCTTGTTGCCCAGGCTGGAGTGCAATGGTTTGATCTCGGCTCACAGCAGCCTCTACCTCCTGAGTTCAAGCAATTTTCCTGCCTCAGCCTCCTGAGTAGCTGGGATTACAGGTGCCCGCCACAATGCCTGGCTACTTTTTTGTATTTTTTAGTAGAGACAGGGTTTCGCCATGTTGGCCAGACTGGTCTTGAACTCTTGGCCTTGGGTGATCCACCTGCCTCGTCCTCCCAAAGTACTGGGATTACAGGTGTGAGCCACCGCACATGGTCAGCTGGCTAATTAAAAAAAAAAAACTTATTGTAGCGATAGGGTCTCGCTACGTTGCCCAGGCTGGTCTGAACTGTTGGCCTCAAGTGATCCTCCCACCTCGGCCTCTCAAGGTGCTGGGATTACAAGCATGAGTATGATACCTGGCCCCTAAAGGATTTTAACCTGCTCTTAACAATGACTTTAGAATTGAAATTCATTTACTGCATTCTAAAATGACTGTTTTGAATGGATCAGCTTTAGGTTCTGACATAGTAGTAGTTTTTTTTGTATTTTTGTTTTGTTTTTTTTTGTTTTTTTGAGATGGAGTTTTGCTCTTGTTGCTCAGTCTGTAGTGCAATGGCACGATCTTGGCTCACTGCAACCTCTGCTTCCCAGGTTCAAGTGATTCTCTTGCCTCAGCCTCCTGGGTAGCTGAGATTACAGATGCCTGCCACCAAGCCTGGCTTTTTTTTTTTTTTTTTTTTGAGATGGAGTTTCTCTCTTGTTATCCAAGCTGGAGTGCAATGCTGTGATCTTGGCTCACTGCAACCTCCGCCCGCTGGGTTCAACTGATTCTCCTGCCTCAGCCTCCTGAGTAACTGGGATTACAGGCACCTGCCACCACGCCTGGCTAATTTTTATATTTTTATTAGAGATGGGGTTTCACCATTTTGGCCAGACTAGGCTTGAACTCCTGACCTCAGTTGATCTGCCCTCGTTAGCTTCGCAAAGTGCTGAGATCACAGGCGTGAGCCACTGCTCCTAGTCGACTAATTTTTGTATTTTAGTAGAGATGGGGTTTCACTGTGTTGGTCAGGCTGGTCTCAAACTCGTGACTTCAGGTGATCCATTAACCTCAGCCTCCCAGTGTGCTGGGATTACATGTGTGAGCCACAGCCCATAGTAGTTTTAAAAAGGCAAGAGGTTACATATTACTGTGATCTATCAATTTAAAAATGCAAAAAGTCCAGGCTCAGTGGCTTGTGCTTGTATTGTAATCCCAGTACTTTTGGAGGCCCAGGTGACAGAACAAGACCCTGTCTCTAAAAATTAAAAACATGTTTAAAGGAAATCCTTTTGGAAATGCTTCCTGAGTTTGATTTCCAGTTCATTCAATTCAACCAATATATAATGGGGTACTTATTGTGGATAAAGCTTATTCTGGGTGAGGGAAATGCAGATACCCTTGGAACATAGTCCTTGTCATAATCGGGAGTCTGTCTGGGGAAGGGAGATGGGGAAGCCATCTATTAATATTATACCATACAATTTACCCATTTAAAAGATAGTTTGATTTTTGGAAAGAGCCAGAGATTGTCTGGAGACTTTTTTTTTTATGTGAACATAACCTCAATATTTTATTGTCTTCATTATAAAACAAACGATGACACTTAGAACTGGATATCATTTGGCCCTTTCTCTTCTCATCTCCTCCCACTTCAAAATGCTTACCTCTCTTAATACCCAGCATTCTCTTTGTTCTGCAGTTGGACTCAGCACACTCAAGGCTTGGCACAATCTTCTTTGTAGTTTTAGCCTTTTTCGGGAAAATCAACTAGTTTGCCCGCCCATACAGATACTTGTCATTTTGTGTTTTTTTTTTTGTTTGTTTTCTTTGTTTTTTTTTGAGACGGAGTCTTGCTTTGTCACCCAGGCTGAAGTGCAGTGGCACCATCTTGGCTCACTGCAAGCTCCGCCTCCTGGGTTCACACCATTCTCCTGCCTCAGCCTCTGAGTAGCTGGGACTACAGGCACGCACCACCACGCCCGGCTAATTTTTTGTATTTTTAGTAGAGACGGGGTTTCACCAGGTTAGCCAGGATGGTCTCGATCTCCTGACCTCGTGATCCGCCCGCCTCGGCCTCCCAGAGTGCTGGGATTACAGGCGTGAGCCACCGCGCCCGGCCAAGAACAGGTGTTTTTCATCATTAGCAACACTCAAAGAAATTCAAGAATACTTTATGAATGGTGAAAATACTGGAGTAGACAATGTGGTCATCAGAAATGAAGTATTCCCGGCATAGCAAAAAGGGTCTGTTAGTACCTGTGATATCAGAGCCCTGGGGTCACAAATAATCATAGAGGCCTCAGAGCTGTTGTCAGCCTGGCATTCCTGGATACCATTGAAAGCAGCCAAAGTATTACTTTCCTGATGTGAAATCAAACCTTCTGGAATAAAATTAGGAAGACAGTTCAATAATGAGATTATATAGTATAACTGAGGTGGGCTGGGTCATACTTTGTGGATGAAGGTAATCCAGCAATTGTCCTAAATCAGCAATTGTACTAAATAGTGTGGAGTTGGTTTTTTGCTGCTGTTGTTGTTTTTTGTTGATTGGGGAGCGGTTAAGACAGGGTCTTACTCTCACTAGGCTGGGGTGTAGTGGCACAACACAGCCTCAATCTCCCCAAGCTCAGGTGATATCAGCACCTCGGCCTCCCAAAGTGATGGGATTACAGGCATGAGCTACCGCCCCTGGCCTAAACAGAGTTAGTATGGTTTTCATTGCACAGCTTTGTGGCTGAGAAATGCAGCTTCAGGGCCAGTGTGTTTCAGGAGCGAATGGATTTGGCTCTCCACAACTCAAGAGTGTTGAGTAAGACATTTAGTGGCCGGGCACAGTGGCTCATGCCTGTAATCCCAGCACTTTGGGAGGCTGAGGCAGGCAGATCACCTGAGGTCAGGGGTTCGAGACCAGCCTGGCCAACATGGCGAAACCCTGTCTCTACCAAAAACACAAAAAATTAGCCAGGTGTGGTGGTGCATGCCTATAGTCCCAGCTACTCAGGAGGCTGAGGCAGGAGAATTGCTTGAATTCAAGAGATGGAGGTTGCAGTGAGCCAAGATCATGTCACTGCACTCCAGCCTGGGTGACAGAGTGAGACTCTGTCTTAAAAATAATAATAATAATAAAAAATTAGATTCAGTGACATTGGCATTAACTTTTTTTTTTTTTTTTTTTTTTTTTTTTTTTTTTTTGAGATGGAGTTTTGCTCTTGTTGCCCAGGCTAGAGTGCAATAGTGTGATCTTGGCTTACTGCAACCTCCGCCTCCCACATTCAAGCAAGTATCCTGCCTCAGCCTCCTAAGTAGTTAGGGTTACAGGCATGTGCCACCACAACTGGCTAGTTTGGTATTTTTAGTAGAGACAGGGTTTCTCCAAGTCAGGATGGTCTCAAACTCCTGAGGTGATCCAGCTGCCTCGGCCTCCCAAAGTGCTGGGATTACAGGTGTGAGCCACCACGCCTGGCCAATATTAATGACGTTTTAACAGTCACAATTGCTCTGTGAACTTATATGACAAAACTCAGCTTTTAAAAACTACTGAGTATGTATGTCACTCATATTTCTGAGCATCAACCCTTCCTTCCTTGACCCCCATGAGGCTAAGGGATGGTTGGAAATTCAGAGATGAGGTGAGACTCACAAACTGAGGGGCATGTCTTAGGACAGCACACCTGAGTTGGCAGGAACAGCCATGATCTGAGATTAATAGGTGTGCCCGTGTTACCCTTCCCCACGTGTGAGGGAACTCTCCAAATAACATTCTATATTGAGGGGCTGTGTTTCTCCATCTCAACTTACTTGGGGCCTTTGATTTAGTCATGATTTGGTCATGTAGTTGGTTTGATTCTGTGTATGTGTGTGTATGTGTGTGTGTGTGTAATATGTGTGCTATATATCTGTACACATAAAATATGTATTATGTACAAGCAATTCTCCTGCCTCAGCCTCCTGAGTAGCTGGGATTACAGGCGCCTGCCACCACGCCCAGCTAATTTTTTGTATTTCTAGTAGAGACGGGGTTTCACTGTGTTAGCCAGGATGGTCTCAGTCTCCTGACCTCGTAGTCCGCCCGCGTTGGCCTCCCAAAGTGGTGGGATTACAGGTGTGAGCCACCGCGCCCGGCCGCTCAGTAATTTTTAAAAACTGAGTTTTAGGCCAGGTGTGGTGGCTCACGCCTGTAATCCCAGTACTTTGTACATCATACGTACACAGATATACACATATAAGCGCACTCAGTTTGTTACCAAATCCAGGCCTGATGCTACTTGCCTGTGTGGCAGGAACTGCAGATACTTGAATCTTGGCAAAGTCAGTTTGGGGGTTCCAAAGTACAGGGGGCAGCAGTCGAGGGGCAGAATAGCCTGGGTTGGGGGGCCGCATTTTATTTTATTTTATTTTTTTTGAGACGGAGTCTCGCTCTGTCGCCTGGGCTGGAGTGCAGTGGCCAAATCTCAGCTCACTGCAAGCTCCGCCTCCCGGGTTTACGCCATTCTCCTGCCTCAGCCTCCCGAGTAACTGGGACTACAGGCGCCAGCCACCTCGCCCGGCTAGTTTTTTGTATTTTTAGTAGAGACGGGGTTTCACATTGTTAGCCAGGATGGTCTCGATCTCCTGACCTCGTGATCCGCCCATCTCGGCCTCCCAAAGTGCTGGGATTACAGGCTTGAGCCACCGCGCCCGGCCAAGGGAGCCGCATTTTAAATGCATTCTCTTATTCAGTCCTCACAGAAATCTTGTGAGCCAGGCAGGCAGTATTATTCCCACTTTACAATTTTAGGAAACGAAAAAAGAGAGACAAAGTTTGACGAAGACCCAGAGTGGAGCAGCGATTCAGACCCGGCACAACCGACTCCGTTGCCTTCCCCTATGTCACCCCATCACCACCGCCTCCCTGACTGCCCTGCTCGGCAGCGCCTGATTGAGACTGGTTGTTAGAAAGCCACACCAGAATCTTTACGTGTGTCCAGAAAGGGAAGGAATCAATATTTCACGTCAGCCTTCCCAAGATAGCAGCCGCTGAAGATGAGTTTCTCCCGCCACCGCGGCTCCCGGAGCTGTTCGATTCCAGCAAACAGCTTCTGGAAGAAGTCAAAGGAGCGACTGAACCCACCGGTTCTCGGATAGTCCAGGAAAAGGTGTTAAAGGGCTTCGACCTCCTTCAGAAGGTTGCCAAAATGTTATTGCAGCTCGACTTGTTTAGCCGAAATGAAGATTTGGAGGAGATTACTTCCACCGACCTGAAGTACCTGATGGTGCCAGCGTTTCAAGGAGCCCTCACCATGAAACAAGTCAACCCCAGTAAACGTCTAGATCATTTGCAGCAGGCTCGCGAACACTTTATAAAATACTTAACTCAGTGCCATTACTATCGTGTGGCCGAGTTTGAGCTACCCCAAACCAAGACCAACTCAGGCGAAAATAACACTGCTATTACTTCCACGGCTTATCCTAGCCTCGTTGTTATGGCATCTCAAAGACGGGCTAAAATAGAGAGATACAAGCAGAAGAAGGAGTTGAAACATAGGTTGTCCACAATGAAATCTGCTGTGGAAAGTGGTCAAGCAGATGATGAGCGTGTTCGTGAATATTATCTTCTTCACCTTCAGAGGTGGCTTGATAACCAGCTTAGAAGAGATTGAGAGCATTGATCAGGAAATAAAGATCCTGGGAGAGAAAGACTTTTCAAGAGAGGCATCCACTTTGAACTCATCTGGCCACGAGAGGCCTCTAATAAAACCCTTCATTCTCACTCGGAACATGGCGCAAGCCAAAGTATTTGGCGCTGGTTATCCAAGTCTGGCTTCTATGACAGTGAGTGACTGGTATGATCAACATCAGAAACATGCAGTGTTACCAGATCAGGGAATAGCTAAGGCAACACCAGAAGAATTCAGAAAAGCCACTCAGCAACAGAAAGATCAAGAAAAGGAGGAAGAGGATGATGAACAAACACTCCAAAGAGCTTGAGAGTGGGATGACTGGAAGGACACCCACCCTAGGGGTTACGGCAACCGACAGAACATGGGCTAATCTTCCCACAACACGGCAGGACTGCAGGGTGCACACCTTCCCCGCCAAGCAAAACCATGCAGCCTTCCCTTCCCTGGGCTCCGGTACAGCTGTGTACAACGAAGGCAAAGATGCTTAATGTTGCTTTGAGTTCAATAAAGTGTTAAATTATTATTGTTATTATTATTTTTTGAGATGGAGTTTTTTACTTGTCGCCTAGGTTGGAGTGCAATGGTGCGATCTTGGCTCACTGCAACCTCCACGTCCTGGTTCAAGTGATTCTCCTGCCTCAGCCTCCTGAGTAGCTGGGATTACAGGCGCCTGCCACCACACCCAGCTAGTTTTTTGTATTTTGAGATGGGGTTTCACCATGTTGGTCAGGCTGGTCTTGAACTCCTGACCTCAGGTGATCCACCTGCCTTGGTCTCCCAAAGTGCTGGGATTACAGACGTGAGCCTGGCCTAAAGTGTTAAATTATTAAGCGTGTATTTGTACCGTAGAAGATGTGAGCCATCAATCTAGTTTTGGCATCATCATCCTCATCGTGGTGTGTTCCAATTTCTTAAGTGGAATGAAAAGAACACTGAGGGCCAGGTGCGGTGGCTTATGTCTGTAATCCCAGCACTTTGGGAGGCCGAGGTTGGCGGGTCACCTGAGGTCAGGAGTTCGACCCCAGCCTGGCCAACGTGGTGAAACCCCATCTCTACTAAAACTACAACAATTAGCTGGACGTGGTGGCAGGCACCTGTATAATCCCAGCTACTCGGGAGGCTGAGGCAGGAGAATTGCTTGAACCTGAGAGGCGGAGGTTGCAGTGAGCCGACATCACGCCATTGCACTCCAGCCTGGGCAACAAGAAAAAAAGAAAGAGAAAGAGAAAGAGAGAGGGAGGGAGGGAGGGAAAGAAAGAGAAAAGGAAGGAAGGGAGGGGAAAAAAAACACTTGAGAAATAGGTCTGGTTAATTAATGGCTGTATGAATTCTCTGAAAAAGTAACAAAGGTTCCTTCTATTATATGAGCCTGTGCAGAAAAAAGGAAAAAAGATTTTCTTATCACACAATGCGATTTCTTTTGAATCTTTGTGAGCGGTAGCTAAGAGTGAACCGATCTGGAAGGGAATTCAGTCAAAGCGTAAAGAAGCAGATGGTGACGTCACTATAAGAGGCGGGCATATGTAGATAGTGGCGCAGTGATTGCCGGTTCTAGTGCGTCCTTCGCGCGGAAGAATTTTTCTAGCGAATATCAAAGAAGGTGTAGTCTGAGATGTGTCATACGAAGAAGTGGTAGTTTCGAAGCGATGCCTAAAAACAACTCACAATACAATTTGCCATGACTAAGTAGTGTGTTGAGGACGATGGTGAGGTAGCGAGTAATAACTAGCAACTCATAGTTACTAGGGTTTATCCCTGAGGTTGGTTTTGTTTTCCGGGTGTACTGATCCTTGCGATTATCCCCAAATTTGGAGAACTCGATTGTATAATTTGTGGTAGATGGAGGACTGTGTTAGACACTTTTGTATGAGTGCCGTTATGTATGTTTTGTTTTCATTTTTCTTGTACTACCCTTTTTATGAAAGGTGGAAAAATAAGTCAGTCTCTCGGGTGGTGGTGTGCACCGGTGCTAACTTCTCAGGAGACTGCAATGGGAAAATCATTTGATCCCAGAGGGAGACTTTAATGAGCCAATATCGTGCCACTGCACTCGTGTCTGAGCGACAGAGACCCAATTTCAATGAAGAAAGAAAAAAATTCCTGGGTTTTCAGGTGGGAAGTTAAGTACCTCATCCCTTGTAGTTCAGTTTTTCTGTGCAGATAAATTTACCTTAGCCTTTTCTTCTGGTGGGATGAATTGCTGAGGGTGGCTCAAGCCTGCAATCCCGCACTTTGGGAGGCCGAAGTGGGTGGCTCACTTGAAGTCAGGAATTCGAGACCAGCGTGGCCAACATGATGAAACCCTGTCTCTACTGAAAATGCAAAAAATTAACCAGGCATGTTGGTGCACATCTGTAATCCCAGCTACTCGGGAGGCTGAAGCAGGAGAATCGCTTGAACCCAGGAGGCAGAGGTTGCAGTGAGCCAAGATCACACTACTGCACTTCCAGCCCAGGTGACAGACTGAGACTCATCTCCAAAAAAAAAAAAAAAAAACCCGCCGGTGCACAGCTGGTACACACCAGGAGGTACAGGTGGTGCATGCTGTAATCCCAGCTACTTGGGAGGCTGAGGCATGAGAATAGTGTAACCACCCAAGGGGTTCACCTTGCCTGCCGCCTAGACAGAGCCAATTCATCAAGACGGGAATTGCAATAGAGAAAGAGTAATTCACGCAGAGCCAGTTGTGAGGGAGACCGGAGTTTTATTATTACTCAAATCAGCATTCGAGGAACAAAGTTTTTAAGGATAACTTGGTGGGTGAAGGGAAGCCAGTGAGCCAGGAGTGCTAATTGGTCAGGGAAGAAATCATAGGGAGTCAAAGCTGTCTTCTTGTGCTGAGTCAGTTCCTGGGTGGGGACCACAAGATCAGATGAGCCAGTTTATTGATCTGGGTGGTGCCAGCTGAAGTGCAAGGTCTGCAAAATATATCAAGCATTGATTTTAGGAGCAGTTTAGGAAGGGTCAGAATCTTGTAGCATCCAGCTGCATGACTCCTAAACCATAATTTCTAATCTTGTGGCTAATGTTAGTCCTACAAAGGCAATCTAGTCCCCAGACAAGAAGGAGGTCTGCTTTGGGAAAAGGCTGTTACTGTCTTTGTTTAAACTATAAACTGTAAACCAAGTTTCTCCCAAAGTTAGTTCAGTCTACACCCAGGAATGAACAAGGACAGCTTGGAAGTTAGAAGCAAGATGGAGTCAGTTAAGTTAGATCTCTTTCACTATCTCAGTCATAATTTTGCAAAGGCTGTTTCAATTGCTTGAACCCGGGAGGCAGAGGCTGCAGTGAGCCGAGATCGTACAACTGCACTGTAACTTGGGTGACAGAGCAAGACTGTCTCAAAAAAAAAAAAAAAAAAGCATTTCCCGTATTGCCCAGACGAAATTATACACACGACAAAGACACAAACACCAGTTACTCCCCTCAGTATCTGAATTTTAACGTGGCAAAACAGACAAGAGGTTCCCTCTAAGTGAGGCATGCTGAGCTTCTGCTATGATTCCTTCAGGATTCCACCCCCGACACACAGACAAGAACAAGCACAAGCCTTCACAAATCAGAATTCTAAAACCAGATTTGGGCCCAGTGTGGTGGCTCATGACTGTAATTCTAGCACTTTGGGAGGCTGAGGTAGGAGATCACTTGAGCCCAGGAGTTCGAGATCAGCCTGGGCAACATAGTGAGCCCTCGTCTCTATTTTAAAAAAATAATAATAAAAAAATAAAAATAAAACCAGACTTGGCCAGCATGGTGGCTCACACCTATAATCCCAGAACTTTGGGAGCCTGAGGCAGGAGGATTGTTTGAGGCCAGGAGTTGAAGACCAGCGTGGGCAACATAGCAAGATCCCACCTCTAAAAAAATTAAATAAAACCCGATTTCTTTTCCTTTTATTTTTTTTTTTTTTAAGATGGAGTTTTGCTCAGTTGCCCAGGCTGGAGTGCAATGGCATGATCTCAGCTCACTGCAACCTCCACCTCCCAGGTTTAAGTGATTCTTGTGCCTCAGCCTCTTGAGTAGCTGGGACTACAGGTGCTCGCCACCACGCCCGGCCAATTTTTTTTTTTTTGAAACGGAGTCTTGCTCTGTCACCCAGGCTGGAGTGCAATGGCACGATCTCGGCTCACTGCAACCTCCGCCTCCCAGGTTCACACGATTCTCCTGCCTCAGCCTCCTGAGTAGCTGGGATTACAGGTGCCCACCACCACACCCAGCTAATTTTTGTAGTTTTAGTAGAATGGGGTTTCACCATGTTGGTCAGGCTGGTCTAGAACTCCTGACTTTGTGATCCACCAGCCTCACCCTCCCAAAGTGTTGGGATTACAGGCGTGAGCCATGCACCCAGACTTTTGTTTTTGTTTTGTTTTGTTGAGACAGAGTCTCGCTATGTTGCCCAGTTGGGAGTGCAGTGGCATGATCTCAGCTCACTGCAACCTCCACCTCCCAGGTTCAAGCAATTGTCCTGTCTCAGCCTCCTGAGTAGCTGGGACTATAGGTGCCCGCCACCACACCCGGCTAATTTTTGTATTTTTAGTAGAGATGGGGGTTTCACCATATCAGTCAAGCTGGTCCTGAACTCCTGACCTCAGGTGATTCACCCGCCTTGACCTCCCAAAATGTTAGGATTACAGGCGTGGGCCACTGTGCCTGACTGCCCGGCCAATTTTTGTGTTTTTTGTAGAGACAGCATTTTGCCGTGTTGCCCAGGCTAGTCTCAAACTCGTGACCTCAGGTGATCCACCCTCCTCAGCCTCTCAAAAGTGCTAGGATTACAGGTGTGCGCCATTACGCCCAACCAAAACCAGGTTTCTGAACTGAAACCTGAAGGGTCCAGGAGTACTTCCCCAAAACAGTGCCCTTTATTCTTCCAGTGGGGAAAAATGCCTTTAACAGGTCCCTTTCTATAGGTTAGGGAGGGTTAATAGGACCCTCAAAGAGTTTACATGGCCTCTGAGGAGGCCAACAGATCAGGAGAAGGGAAAGGGAGGATGGATTATGCTTGGGAATAATCATCAGAGACTTCTTCCAGAATCAGAAACCATTTCTCTGCTGCAAGCCAGCTCATGCGCCTAAAGTCAGCAATGTCCCTGCCTACAAGGGAGGTGCCAGACATGGCCCCTGGCTTAAAGGAGGGCTCGTCTCGGAGTGCCGAAATGTCAGGGTGTCCCAGAACAGAATGAGGTCCAGCTGCTTGTTCTCACAGTCCAATAATGAGATCCAGACTGGGAAAGAAGGGAGTTTATTGGCCAGGTGCGGTGGCTCACTTCTGTAATCCCAGCACTTTGGGAGGCTGAGGCAGGCAGACCACCTGAGGTCAGGAGTTTGAGACCAGCCTGGCCAACATTGTGAAACCCTGTCTCTACTAATAATACAAAAATTAGTCGGCCGGATGCGGTGGCTTACGCCTGTAATCCCAGCACTTTGGGAGGCTGAGTCAGGTGCATCACGAGGTCAAGAGATCGAGACCATCCTGGCCAACATGGTGAGAACCCATCTTTACTAAAAATGCAAAAATTAGCTGGGCGTTGTGGTGCATGCATGTAGGCCTAGCTACTCGGGAGGCTGAAGCAGGAGAATCGCTTGAACCCAGGATGCGGAGGTTGCAGTGAGCTGAGATTGCGTCCCTGCACTCCAGCCTGGTGACAGAGCGAGACTCTGTCTCAAAAAAAAAAAAAAAGAAAAAGAGAAAATGAGCTGGACGTGGTGGCGGGCACCTGTAATCCCAGCTACACAAGAGGGTGAGGCAGGAGAATGACTGGAACCCAGGAGGCAGAGGCTGCAATAAGCCAAGATCACACCACTGTACTTCAGCCTGGGCAACAGAGCAAGACTGTCTCAAAAAAAAGACTAAAAGAAGGGAGTTTATTTCTGCAACTGGTAACAGGGAGAAGGTCAGAGTAACTCACCAGACCAACTAAAAAATTTAAAAGTTTTGGCCCAGCACAGTGGTTCATGCCTGTAATCCCAACACTTTGGGAGGCCTAGGTGGGCAGATCACCTGAGGTCAGAAGTTCAAGACCACCCTGGCCGACATGATGAAACTCTGACTCTATTAAAACTACAAAAATTAGCTGGTAATGATGGTGGGCACCTGTAATCCCAACTACTTGAGAGCCTGAGGCAGGAGAATCATTTGAAGTCGGGAGGCGGAAATTGCAGTGAGCTGAGATCATGCCACTATACTGCAGCCTGGGCAACAAAGTGAGACTGTCTCAAAAAAAAAAAAAAAAAAAGTTACAAGTTTCTTTTTTGTTTTTTGTTTTTTTTTTTCCCCCAAAGGTTATATACATTCAAGGTCCATGCCGATATGCGGGAGTGCACCTACAAGGTGGGATGTTTCATTCAATCTATATCGAATCTTTTTTTTTTTTCTTTTTTGAGACGGAGTCTCGTTCTATCTCCCAGGCTGGAGTGCAGTGGCGCGATCACGGCTCACTGCAAGCTCCGCCTCCCGGGTTCATGCCATTCTCCTACCTCAACCTCCTAAGTAGCTGGGACTACAGGTGCCTGCCACTACGCCTAGCTAATTATTTTTTATATATATATATATATATATATATATATATATTTTTTTTTTTTTTTTTTTTTTTTTTTTTTTTTTTTTGAGACGGAGTCTCGCTCTGTCGCCCAGGCTGGAGTGCAGTGGCCGGATCTCAGCTCACTGCAAGCTCCGCCTCCTGGGTTCCCGCCATTCTCCTGCCTCAGCCTCCCAAGTAGCTGGGACTACAAGCGCCCGCCACCTCGCCCGGCTAGTTTTTTGTATTTTTAGTAGAGACGGGGTTTCACCATGTTAGCCAGGATGGTCTCAATCTCCTGACCTCATGATCCGCCCGTCTCGGCCTCCCAAAGTGCTGGGATTACAGGCTTGAGCCACCGCACCCGGCCTTATATATATTTTTAGTAGAGACGGAGTTTCACCGTGTTAGCAAGGATGGTCTCGATCTCCTGACCTCGTGATCCGCCCACCTCGGCCTCCCAAAGTGCTGGGATTACAGGCGTGAACCACCATGCCAGGCCTATATCTAATCTTTAACTAGGATCTAGGGTCTGAAAAGCTTTCTCTAGAGTCTTGGAAAGTTTCTTAATCTTAAGTGGTTCCCTGGTACAAGGTGTATGTGTAAAAATGCTATTATTATTTGATCAGACTTTAGGACCTGAGAAAGGCCAGATGGTGTCTTAATGGGTTTGTTTTTGGATTCCAGCCCTTGTACTCAGGCACCAGTTTCTCTAGTTCTTTAATGTTTAACATATGCATTCATCAAAATTATAGTAAAGGGTTGGTGAAACCAGATTGTTCTGGCTGCTGATGGAAACCTGGACTGCCACAAAGGGGTCACTGAGCCATGGTTAAATGCCCACAAGGGGCATCTTTTCATAGGATCACTGTTAAATTCTAATCCTATGTGGCAAATCAGTATAGTGAGACACTGGGTTGCAGCAGAGAAAGAGGTTTAATCATAGGACCGCAGAACAAGGAGGTGGAAAGAAACCTCAAATGTCTCCCAAACTCATCGTTTTATAAGGAACCCACTCCTGCCATAACGACCTACTTCCTTTATAATGACAATAGCACTAATCCATTCATGAGGGTGGTGCCCCCATGACCTAAACACATCTTAAAGGTTCTACCTCCCAACACCTCCATATTGGGGATCAAGTTTTCAACATATGAATTTTGGGGGACACATTCAAACCATACCAGTAAGTACACCACAGACACTTGATTGTAAGAATGATGGTCAGATGTGGCTGCCACGTATGGAAAGTTAAAATTTCTCTGCATGGGTCTTAGGCACAGTAACAGCTAACAACTACAGTGAACTTGTTTGGTGCCAGGTACTATGCTAAGCACTGTACACAAATTAGCTCCTTTGAAACTCTCAGGCCGGGCGCAGTGGCTCACGCCTGTAATCCCAACACTTTAGGAGGCTGAGGCAGGCAGATCACAAGGTCAAGAGATCAAGACCATCCTGTCCAACATGGTCAAATCTCATCTCTACTAAAAATACAAAAAATTAGCCGGGCATGGTGGCGCGCACCTATAGTCCCATGGTGGCGCGCACCTTGGGAGGCTGAGGCAGGAGAATCACTTGAACCCAGGAGGCAGAGGTTACAGTGAGCCAGGATCGCACCACTGCACTCCAGCCTGATGACAGAGTGAGGCTCCGTCACATACACAAAAAAAGAAACTGGAACTCTTAGCAACCCTCTGGTTATTATTATTCCCATGTTACAGGTGAAGAAATTGAGGCCTATCAACGTTAAATAATTCCTCCAAGATCACACAGGGAGGTGACAGAGCCAAGACAGTTTCAGAGTCTGAACTATGAACCTAAACCACTATGTTATACTATCTAGCTTTACATAATGACTGCATTTGTGTTCTAACCTTTCAAAGTCAATACTCTCCAAGTTATCTTAATGACACAATAAACACGTGTATTTAGAATTTTACTTCCTAGAAGTCCTCAGTTTTTCAGTCCTGGGAATTAGTGACAAATACTGTATTCATCTGTTCTTGTGCTGCTAATAAAGACATACCCAAGACTGAGTAATTTATAAAGAAAAGAGGTTGAATTGACTCATAGTTCTGCAGGGCTGGGGAGGCCTCAGGAAACTTACAATCATGGCAGATGGGAAGCAAACACGTCCTTCTTCACGTGATGGCAGGAAGGAGAAGTACTGAGTAAAAGAGGGGAAAACCCCTTATAAAACCATCAGATCTCATGAGAACTCACTCACTGGTCACAAGAACACCATGAGGGTAACCACCCCCATGATTAAATTACCTCCCACTGGGTCCCTCCCATGACTTGTGGGGATTATGGGAACTACAATTCAAGGTGAGATTTGGGTGGGGACATAGAGCCAAACCATATAAAATATATTCAAATATATATATATTTTACTTGTCTCTTCTCACCATTCCAATATTCAACAGTATATTGAAGTTCTTTAATGTCAGCGATAACACTGAGGAAAAACATTAATCTCATAGAGTTTCAATAATTGTTCCCTAATCTTCATTATTAATGAGGGTGGCTGTACAGGTTTCTAAATGTGAAAGAATTAAGTTGTTTCCTTGCATTTCTGGTTCAGTTAAAATAAGCATACTGCTCTCTTTTGGAACAGGATGTCTCGGGCTGTTCCTCTTCCACTCCCCTGTCCTGTTCAAGTTGGTACCTTAAGAAATGACTCCCTGGAAGCTCAGCTTCATGAGTATGTCAAACAAGGGAACTATCTGAAAGTGAAGAAAATTCTTAAGAAAGGTAAGCACCATGTTGAGATGGCAGATGCACCTTGGGACACATTTCTGAATAGCGTTCAGAGAAAAAGGAATGTCATAAAGCTATGAATGAGTCCTTGGGGAAATCCAGAAATTAAATATAGAAATTAGATGTTCTCTAGCAGTGCAGTCAAGAGAGGTGTTAAATCCTTATTTTGAGGATGTTTTGTTTTGTTTTGTTTTGTGCTGGGGAACCAACCACAAGCGCGTCCAACTGCTACTGCTAGGCTCCTAAGGTTTCTCTGAAGTCACCCACCTTTGATTCTGTCTGATTCCTTTCCTTCAAATCTGCTCCATCCAGTGAGTTCTCTGACACCTGTGGTTGACTGAGGAGACCAGTGTTCACAGCTGTCCCCTTCCTTGCTCCTTACTTCCACTTGGTGCCCTTTTTCCAGGGTTTTCTTGCTGAAGGATACAGGCAGACGTGGCTCAATGGCTGAAGCAGTCTTGAAAAGAACCAACAAACATGACATGTGAAATTGGTCTGAGGAAACAAACCAAAGAACCAATGAACAAAAACCCATACACAAACAACCTTTTCTGGTGTTTGGCTCCTGATCTAGGGACCCAGACCCGTTTTGTTTTGTTTTGTTTTGTTTGTTTGTTTGTTTTTGAGACAGAGTCTCACTCTGTTGCCAAATGCAGTGCAGTAGCATGATCACAGCTCATTGCATCCTCGACCTCCACAGGCTCAGGTGAATCTCCTGCCTCAGCTTTCCAAATAGCTGGGACTATAGGCGTAAGCCACCATGCCTGGCTAATTTTTGTGTTTTTTGTTTGTTTGTTTGTTTTTTGTAGAGATGCTTTTGCCATGTTGCCCAGGCTGGTCTAGAACTTCTGGGCTCAAGTGATCTGCCCACCTCAGCCTCTCAAGGTGCTAGGATTACAGGCATGAACCCAGACCTGCTATTTTCAATGTGAGCAGAGGTACTGCTGGATCCCCCCTCTCTTTTCTTAGTATTGAAGGGGAGGCTTTTGAAACTTCTCTTTGCTGATTTGTGGAATAGTCAGGGTGACTTGGTTTTTCTCTACTTGCTTCAACAGCATTCCTGAAGACGTCCAGAAGGGTAACCCCAATTTTCCAACTATCCCACTGAATATTTCCCTCATAAAGTTCTCATGGCTGGCACAGTGAATCCCATCTATCTGTAAACCCAGCACTTTGGGAGGCTGAGGCAGGAGAATTGCTTGAGGCCAGGAGTTCAAGACCAGTCTGAGACCAGCCTGGGCAACACTGTGAGACCCTGTCTCTACAAAAAATAAAAAAAAAAATTAATCACTAGTTGATACTATAAGCATGGTAGTGCATGCCTGTAGTCCACCACACCAGGAGGCTGAGGCGAGACCCCATCTTAACAACAACAAAATAAGTTCTCAAACCTTTTCATGTACTACCCCTAGGGTCCATAGGTGAAATAGCTCACACTGAGCTCAATCATTTATGTGAAAGGTCTTGGGTTTTTTTTTTTTTCCCCCTCAAAATTTTGCATTTTACTCCGTAACTATCCACATATGTTTTAAAATAAAACGTTGTAAAACTCTGCTTCTCGGGCCAGGTGTGGTGACTCACACCTGTAATCCTAGCACTATGGGAGGCCAAGAGGGGTAGATCACCTGAGGTTAGGATTTGAGACCTGCCTGGCCAACATGGTGAAACCCCATCTCTACTAAAAATAATTAGCCGGGCGTGGTGGCGGGCGCCTGTAATCCCAGCTACTTGGGAGGCTGAGGCAGAAGAATCGCTTGAACTCAGGAGGCAGAGGTTGCAGTGAGCCTAGATCGCACCATTGCACTCCAGCCTGGGCAACAAGAGTGAGATTCTGTCTCAGAAAAAATAAAAAATAAAATAAAACTCTGGACTAGGCACAATGGCTCAAGCCTGTAATCCTAGCACTTTGGGAGGCCGAGGTGGGTGGATCACCTGAGGTCAGGAGTTTGAGACCAGCCCGGCCAACACAGTGAAACCCCGTCTCTACTAAAAAATACAAAAATTAGGCCAGGCGCGGTGGCTCACACCTGTAATCCCAGAACTCTGGGAGGCCAAGGCGGGCGGTCTCAATCAGGAGTTTGAGACCAGCCCGGCCAACACAGTGAAACCCCGTCTCTACTAAAAAATACAAAAATTAGGCCAGGCGCGGTGGCTCACACTGTAATCCCAGAACTCTGGGAGGCCAAGGCGGGCAGTCTCAATCAGGAGATTGAGACCATCCTGGCTAACACAGTGAAACCCCGTCTCTACTAAAAATACAAAAAATTACTGGGCGTGGTGGCGCCGCCTGTAGTCCCAGCTACTCAGGAGGCTGAGGCAGGAGAATGGCGTGAACCTGGGAGGCAGAGCTTGCAGTGAGCCGAGATCGTGCCACTGTACTCCAGCCTGGGTGACAGAGCGAGACTCCATCTCAAAAACAAAAACAAAAACAAAACTTAGCTGGGCATGGTGGCAGGCACCTGTAGTCCCAGCTATTCGGGAGTCTGAGGCAGGAGTGAACCTGGGAGGTGGAGGTTGCAGTGAGCTGAGATCAAGACAGAGTGAGACTACTCTGTATAAAAAAAATATAAAACTCTGCTTCTCACAGTGAATGGTATGGATAGACAGTCACTAGAAGTCATAGCATACCTATACTGAACATCAATTTTTTTTAGTGAATATCAGAGTATTATGACATTATCTCCTAGACATCTCCTGAATATTCTGCATCTTCAAATGCTTGATATTCAGTTAGAAGAGTAAGGGATGGAGTTAACAGGTGTACCTGGATAAAGAACAGGACTTCATCTGCGTCTGGGAATTCCATCTGAAGCCTCAGAGTGCAGAATAAGGGGCGATAAGTTCTCCCACAGTCTAATAGAGGGCTTCTTAGGAGATGATTTAAATGATCACTAGATTCTTTAAAAGGTATTCACAGGGCCAGGTGTGATGACTCACTCCTGTAATCCGTGCACTTTGGGAGGCTGAGGTGGGTGGGTCACCTGCGGTCAGGAGTTTGAGACTAGCCTGGCCAACATGGTGAAACCCAGTCTCTACTAAAAATACAAAAATTAGCTGGGCGTGGTCATGGGTGCCTGTAATTTCAGCTACTTGGGAGGCTGAGGCAGGAGAATTGCTTGAACCTGGGAGGCAGAGTTTGCAGTGAACCAAGATTGCGCCATTACACTCCAGCCTGGGCAACAAGAGCAAAACTCCACCCCAAAGAAAAAGAAAAAAGAGGCCAGGCGTGTTGGCTCACGGCTGTAATCCCAGCACTTCGGGAGGCTGAGGTGGGCAGATCACTTGAGGTCAGGAGTTTGAGACCAGCTGGCCAACATGTTAAAACCCTGTCTCTACTAAAAATACAAAAATTAGCTGGGCGTGGTGGTGCATGCCTGTAGTCCCAGCTACTTGGGAGGCTGAGGAAGGAGAATTGCTTGAACCCGGGAGGCGGAGGTTGCAGTGAACCGAGATCACACCACTTCACTCCAACCTGGTGATACAGCAAGACTGTCTCAAAAAAAAAGAAAAGAAAAAGAAAAAGAAAAAAAGATATTCACAGGATTAGAAAGCTGTGGCTTGGCCGGGCGCGGTGGCTCAAGCCTGTAATCCCAGCACTTTGGGAGGCCGAGACGGGCGGATCACGAGGTCAGGAGATCGAGACCATCCTGGCTAACATGGTGAAACCCCGTCTCTACTAAAAATACAAAAAACTAGCCGGGCGAGGTGGCGGGCGCCTGTAGTCCCAGCTACTCGGGAGGCTGAGGCAGGAGAATGGCGTAAACCCGGGAGGCAGAGCTTGCAGTGAGCTGAGATCTGGCCACTGCACTCCAGTCCGGGCGACAGAGCGAGACTCCGCCTCAAAAAAAAAAAAAAAAAAAGAAAGCTGTGGCTTTCCCCAGTCCTTGCCAGTCTCAAGACAAGAGGCCCTTCAGACAAACCTCGGAGAGAATTGTAGTGCTTGCAGGCAGGAGAGATGATACCTGAGTCCCAGCCTGCTATACAGTTGAACTATGTCAGCCTACCCAAGCTGCCACCAAAATGACATGCCAAGAAGCTGCAGTGTTCCTTGGAGTTGAGGAGGCAGGAAGACTGCTATCTGTCTCTTACTTGGAGCAGTCCTTGATGGGTGGGTGAGCATAGAAGGCTAGCAGTAATTAGTCACACTTGCACCAGCTGGTGGAACAAGTAGACTCCACAGTGGGTAGCTGAGTCATCTAAGGGGATTCCACCTGTGAAGGAAGAAAGACTCCCAACAGAGAGGCTGCAGATAGGGCTCTAGAAGGAGAGAGTTGGGTGGTGGGCAAGAAGTCAGCAGAAGAGAGCACTGGCCTGTGTGGGGTTCTGCACAGTGTGGTGGAGGCACTTGAAGGACCCACTAGCACCTTCCACAACAGGACAGGCTTTAGGATAAAGCCAGAAGCTACACAGGGCATCAGCTGAGTATGAAGGCCATTGCCTCTTTGTTTTATTGGTTCTCCCCCTTGCCTCAGCTCTGGAGTTGCCACAAACAGCGTTGAGATCAGAGGAAGAGTGGAGAAGCAAGGAGAAGGACAGTTAACAGAGCATTGCTGCATCCTGCAGTGTAGAGGAGGGAAGAAATCGGAACTGGCCTGGGCACGGTGGCTCACGCCTGTAATCCCAGCACTTTGGGAGGCCTAGGCAGGTGAATCATTTGAGCTCAGGAGTTTGAGAACAGCCTGGCCAACATGGTGAAACTCTGTCTCTACTAAAAATACAAAACTTAGCTGGACTTGGTGGCACATGCCTGTAGTCCCAGCTACTTGGGAGGCTGAGGCAGGAAAACTGCTTGAACTTGGGAGATGGAGGTTGCAGTGAGCCAAGGTTGCACCACTGCTCTCCAGCCTGGGCGACAGCAAGACTGTCTCAAAAAAAAAAAAAAAAGAAAGAAAAGAAATTGGAATTGGATGAAAGATTAAGATTTTGATTTTAGTGGAACAATTTTTGTTTTTTTTTTTGTTTTTTTTGCCTGACCTCAAGCACACACTTCATTGGCTGTTCCTTCCCCTCCTTGATAGACATCTCAGGCAGAATCCATTTTTTTTTCTTTTTTTTGAGACGGAGTCTCGCTCAATCGCCCAGGCTGGAGTGCAGAGGCACGATCTCGGCTCACTGCAAGCTCCACCTCCTGGGTTCACGCCATTCTCCTGCCTCAGCCTCCCCGAGTAGCTGGGACTACAGACACCCGCCACTAAGCCCGGCTAATATTTTTGTATTTTTAGTCGAGACGGGGTTTCACCGTGTTAGCCAGGATGGTCTTGATCTCCTGAACTCGTGATCCGCCCGTCTTGGCCTCCCAAAGTGCTGGGATTACAGGCGTGAGCCACCGCACCCGGCTGCAGAATCCATTTTTTCCGTCACTTTAATTGTGCCGTTCCAGGCTGGGCGCAGTGGCTCACGTCTGTAATCCCAGCACTTTGGGAGGCTGACGTGGGCGGATCACCTGAGGTCAGGAGTTCCAGATCATCCTGTCCAACATGGTGAAACCCCATCTCTACTTAAAACATTAAATAGGCGTGGTGGCACAAACCTGTAATCCCAGCTACTCGGGAGGCTGAGGCAGGAGAATCGCTTGAACTCGGGAGGCGGAGGTTGCAGTGAGCCGAGATGGTGCCATTGCACTCCAGCCTGGGCAACAAGAGGGAAGCCCTGTCTAAGAAAAAAAACAAAGAGTGTGCTTGAGGCTAAGTTGTCTCCTGATTGTATCCTACTCAGTGTAGCTCATTCAGAAAACCGATTGTTACAGATTATGACTGTGCCCTTTGGGACCATAATCTAACAGAAGAAACAGACATAAAGTGGGAGCTGAAGTGTACTGACAAGGACAGGAAGTGAAGTGAGCACACAAGATTCATCTGAGCCTCCTTTTCTATGGGGTAATCAAGAGAAACTTCTCAGAAGAAGTGTTGTTTAGGCCAGGACCTCAAGGAAGAAGAGTTGACCAAGCCGGATGCCTTGGCACAGACCTGTGGTCCTAGCTACTTGGCTGACTGAGGTGGGAGGATCACCTGATCGCGGGAGTCCAACCTGGGCAACATAGTGAGATTCCATCTCTGAAAAAAAGGAAAAGAAAACGTAAAGGAGTTGATCAGGCAGGAGTTGAGCTCAGGATGGAGAGGAGCTGGAAAATTAAAGGGTCTGGTTGACATGAGTTGAGGGGAAAACCAGTGGGGTGGAGAGAGAGATGTGAGATGAAACTGGCGAGGGAGGCCTGGGCTGGACCAGTCAGAGCCTTGTGGGCTATTGGAAGGATTTTGGTTCGATTTAAGAACTCCCATTTTATATTGTTTTGTGTTTTACCCTCTGTTTTTTGTTTCTTTTCTTTCCTGCCTTCTTTTGTGTTAATGAAATATGTTTTAGAATTCCATTTTAACTTAGGATAGCGATTGGCTTTTAAGCTATACCTCTTTACAATTTTTTTTTTAGTGATTGCTCTAGTTATTTCAATACAGTTGACACTACTTATCTGTGGGTTCCACATTTGTGGATTCAACCAACCAAGCATCAAAAATATTAGGAAAAAGGAAACAATTAAAAAATAACAGTACAATAAAAAATACAAACAAAAATGAAGACTAACAACTATTAACATAGCATTTACATTGTACTAGATATTATAAGTAATCTAGAGATGATTTAAAATATACAGGAAGATTAGATAGGTAGGTAGGTAGATAGATAAGATAGATTATATGCAAATACTATGTTATTTTATATAAGGGACTTGAGCATCTGTGGATCTTACTGTTATGGGAGGGTCCTCAAACCAGTTCCCCATGGGTACTGAGGGATGACTGTCTATATCTTTAACTTTTAACAGTTTACTTACAGTTAATGTACCACTTCACATAAAAGATACAAACTTATAGGTTCATTTCTCCCTTTCTCTTATCCTTTATATTATAGAAGCCATAGGCCGGGCGCGGTGGCTCAAGCCTGTAATCCCAGCTACTTGGGAGGCCGAGGTGGAAGAAGTGCTTGAACCCAGAAGGCTGAGTTTGCAGTGAGCTGAGATCGTGCCATTGCACTCCAGCCTGGGTTACAGAGCGAGACTCCATCTCAAAAAAACAAAAACAGCCAAAAGTAAGCGATACCCAGGGTTTTGTGCAGGTATAAGGGGAAGGGCTTCCATTCCCTCTGGTGGCATTCCACCCTCCCAGTTCTTCAGTGTGTTCACCATCCCAGAAGCTTTCCAAACCCTATTTGTGGATTTTTATGGAGGTCTCATTATGTAGGCACGAATGATTAAATCATTGGTCATTGGTGATTAAATTCAATTTCCCACCCTGCTCCTCTCCCTAGAGGTTAATGGTAGGGTAGGGTATTAAAGGTCCTAAACCTCTATCATAGCTTGGTCTTTTTGGTGACCTACCTCCATCGTGTAACACAGGTATGAATAGATTTGCATGTCCAAATGGCTGCTCTGGCTATAGGAGGCTATGAGGTAGGAGAGATAAAACACTAAGATGGGCCGGGCGCGATGGCTCAAGCCTGTAATCCCAGCACTTTGGAAGGCCGAGACGGGTGGATCACGAGGTCAGGAGTTCGAGACCATCCTGGCTAACACGGTGAAACCCCGTCTCTACTAAAAAATACAAAAAGCTAGCCGGGCGAGGTGGCTGGCACCTGTAGTCCCAGCTACTCGGGAGGCTGAGGCAGGAGAATGGCGTAAACCCGGGAGGCGGAGCTTGCAGTGAGCTGAGATCCGGCCACTGCACTCCAGCCCGGGCGACAGTGAGACTCGGTCTCAAAAAAAAAAAAAAAAAAACACTAAGATGACTTAGGCTCCTTTTTTTTTTTTTCCTTTTTTTGAGACAGAGTCTTGCTCTGTCGCCCAGGCTGGTGGAGTGCAGTGGTATGATCTCGGCTCACTGCAACCTCCACCTCCTGGGTTCAAGCGATTCTCCTGCCTCAGCCTCCCTGTTAGCTGGGATTACAGCATGCATCACCACACCTGGCTAAAGTTTGTGTTTTTTCAGTAGAGATGGGATTTCATCATGTTGGCCAGGCTCGTCTCAAACTCCTGACCTCAGGTGATCCGCCTGCCTCAGCCTCCCAAAGTGCTGGGATTACAGTTGTAAGCCACTGTACCCGGCCCTAGGTTACTTTTTTTTCATTTTTGAGACAGGGTCTTACTATGTTGCCCCAGACTGGACTTGAACTCCTGGGCTTAAGTGATCCTCTCACACAGATGGGAGGACAGACTCATGTGCCACTGCAACTTTAGGCTAGGTTTTTGTTTTGAGCAACATGGTTAAGAGTAATATTATTCCCTAAAAGAGAAATATGTTTGGGAGGAAGCTGATCTAAGTCAACTTGGGTACACTGAATTTGAGATATCTGTGATTCACCTAAATGCAATGTCAAGTAGAAGCTGGATATCTGAGCCAGAAGCTCAGAGGAGTGATATGGACTGCACAGACATATTTTGAAACCAAGGATAGGCAAGAGGAGAAGGCCAGGAACCCTGCTGACATGTTCCTCACTGTATTTCAGACAGGCCAGCTTTATTGGGGGAGGAGTAGAATAAGAAGGAAGGGAAAACCAGGTGGTTCCCAACAGGTCAGTTGCAGGACTTCAGGGAAGGAACAATACATTCACAAATTCATCATTCATTCAGTTAGTCAGCATTTACTGGACATCTGCTGTGCCACGCAATGTGCCGGAGATACAGAGATAAATAAGACATGTTCCTGCTTTTAAAGAGCTCACAGTTTAGTAAGGGAAAGTAAATGTATTTGGAATTCCAGAGTGAGCTGTGTAGAAACCTATACAAGGATGATTAGGGACACAAAACACAGAGTGGGCAGTGTTATTTGCAGAGGTCAAGGAAGACTTCCAGAAGAGGTGACATGAGCTAAGTCAGAATGTACTGGAGTGATGGTAACACCCACGTGAAGTTGGAGAAACTGCTCAGAGGAGGCCAAGGGATGGCCTGGTTGGTGAGAGGTTTCCAGAAAGATTGGAGGAATAGAGAATGGAGAATGGAAGACAGATATAGAAGGGCCCAGACCAGAGATAGGACCCTTGGATGAAAGTGACTGGAAAGTACTTTATAAATTCAAAATATACTAGGTGGGAGGCTGAGGCAGGAGAATTGCTTGAACATGGGAGGCACAAATTGCAACGAGCCCAGATGGTGCCATTAACATTCCAGCCTGATGGCCGGGCGCGGTGGCTCAAGCCTGTAATCCCAGCACTTTGGGAGGCCGAGACGGGCGGATCACGAGGTCAGGAGATCAAGACCATCCTGGCTAACATGGCGAAACCCCATCTCTACTAAAAAATACAAAATACTAGCTGGGCGAGGTGGCAGGCGCCTCTAGTCCCAGTTTACTCGGGAGGCGGAGGCAGGAGAATGGCGTAAACCCGGGAGGCGGAGCTTGCAGTGAGCTGAGATCCGGCCACTACACTCCAGCCTGGGCGACAGAGCAAGACGCCGTCTCAAAAAAAAAACAAAAACAAAAACAAAAAAAACAAAAAAAAAAATTCCAGCCTGGGCAACAAGAGCAAAACTCCATTAAAAAAAAAGAATATACATATAAAAATATATATAAATAAATATATATAAATATATTAAATATATATTTAATATATTTATATATTTATTTATATTTATATATAAATATATTTATAACTATCTTAAATATTTATATATTTATTTATAGTTATATATATATATATGGAACTGCTCTGAAACCAAAAGATACGTCCCAGACCTGGCCAGATTGCCCCAGCATTGTCCCTTTTTCTGAAAAAAATAAAGTACGGAGCATTTGGCTGTCTCTAAAGAGAACTATCTGTGAGGAGATTCTATTAGGAGAGGCAGTTGAATAAGATGACTGACTGCTAAGCATCTTTACAACCTGATGGTCATATTTGTGATGCTGCAAAGTGTGGTTGATTAGAATACTGTGCCATGTGAATGTCCATGTGACCCTGTGCTTCCTGGCATGAAATTTACAGCGTGTTAACTGAGGTGAAATTGAGACTAACTTTTCCTAGAAGTAAATAGGTAGTCTTCCTCAGGGATTTAGAAGCCAGGAAGATGAGTCATTCAGACCTAACTTTGAAAGATTATATACTTAATGCTTCATCAGAGAACTGAATTGATGGGAGACTAGACTTCTGAAGAAGACCCCTTCAGCTTACCAGAAAGAACAGGGACTTGATTTAGTGCCAGACAGGCTTAGGTTCCAACAGTGGTTCCTTCAGGAGTGTGACAGATGCTATACTCAGCATCTGTGAAAGGAGAAATAATCACCTATTCTCCTTCAGTTGTTTAAAGGATTAAATGAGATAGAGGATTAAAACACCTATCACCGCTGGGTGCAGTGACTCACGCCTGTAATCCCAGCACTTTGGGAGGCCAAGGCGGGCGGATCACGAGCTCAGGAGATCAAGACCATTCTGACTAACACAGTGAAACCCCGTCTCTACTAAAAATACAAAAAAAATTAGCCTGGCGTTGTGGCGGGAGCACGTAGTCCCAGCTACTTGGGAGGCTGAGGCAGGAGAATGGTGTGAACCCAGGAGGCGGAACTTGCAGTGAGCCGAGATTGCACCACTGCACTCCAGCCTGGGCGACAGAGCGAGACTCCGTCTCAAAAACAAGAACAACAACAACAACAAAAAAACATCTATCACTTAGCTGGGCGCAGTGGCTCACGCCTGTAATCCCAGCACTTTGGGAGGCCGAGGCAGGTGGATCGATCACAAGGTCAGGAGTTACAGACCAGCCTGGCCAACATGGAGAAACCCTAAAAATACAAAAATTAGCTGGGTGTGGTGGTGCATACCTATAATCCCAGCTATTCGGGAGGCCAAGGCAGGAGAATCACTTGAACCTGGGAGTGGGAGGTTGTAGCGAGCAGAGATCAAGCTGCTGCACTCCAGCCTGGAGAAAACGAGACTCCATCTCAAAAAAATAATAATAATAATAAAAAGAGAAAGAAAGAAAAGAATGGCTACTCCATAGGCACAGCTGCCTGGTTGGGTACTTTTTTTTTTTTTTTGAGACGGAGTTTCGCTCTTGTTGCCCAGGCTGGAGTGCAATGGCCATTCTCGGCTCACCGCAACCTCCGACTCCCAGGTTCAAGCGATTCTCCTGCCTCAGCCACCCGAGTAACTGGGATTACAGGCATGTGCCACCACGCCCGGCTAGTTTTGTATTTTTAGTGGAGACGGTGTTTCTCCATATTATTCAGGCTGGTCTCGAACTCCCCACCTCAGGTGATCTTCCTGCCTCGGCCTCCCAAAGTGCTGGAATTATAGGTGTGAGCTACCACTCCCAGCCACCTGATTGGCTACTTTTTAATCATTCAAGTCTTGGCTTAAATAACCTTTGAGTGGTTAGGGAAACCCTCTCCTTCCCTAACCTTTCAAATCTAAAGTAACCACCGATAGGCAGGGTATGGTGGCTCACGCCTGTAACCCCAGCACTTTGGGAGGCTGAGGCTGGTGGATCAGTTGAGCTGAGAAGGTCGAGACAAGCCTGGGCAACTCAGTGAAACCTTGTCTCTACAAAAAATACAAAAATTGTCGGGACTTGGTGGCTCACACCTGTAGCCCCAGCTACTCAAGAGGCTGAGGTGGGAGGATGGCTTGAGCCCAGGAGGCAGAGTTTGCAGTGAGCTGAGATTGAACCACTGTACTGCAGCCTGGGTGTCAGAGCAAGACTGTCTCAATAAATAAATAAATAGCCACCAAGTCTCTCTGTTTCAACAATGTTATAATTATCTACATGCCTCATTATTTATCATTCATTTGTGCATTTGTTTCTCACACACAGAAACACAGACACACACTAGCAGGTAAGCTCTGTGTGTGAGTAGGAGCCTTTACTTATTTTATTCCATCGCTATATGCCCCATTCCTAGAAATAGTGCTTAGCACATAGAAAAACTGGATAATGGTTAAGATAATAAGCTCCGGCACCTGACCTACCAGCTCTGTTTCAAAGCTGTGTGACCTTAGGCAAGTTACCTAATCTTTCTGTGTGTCAGTTTATCCATCTATAAGGCTGGGATGATTACTAATAGTATTTATCTCATATGACACCAGGAACATGGCACGACCTCAATAAATAGTAGCTAATACCTTTTTTTTTTTTGGAGATAGTCTCGCTGTATCACCCAGGCCGGAGTGCAGTGGCTAAATCTGGGCTCACTGCAACCTCCATCTCCTGGGTTCAAGTGTTTCTTGTGCTTCAGCCTCCCTAGTAGCTGGGAGTACAGGCAAGTGCCATCACACCTGGCTACTTTTTGTATTTTTAGTAGAGACAGGGTTTCACCATGTTGGCCAGGCTGGTCTCAAACTCCTGACCTCAAGTGATCCATCCACCTCGGCCTGCCAAAGTGCTGGGATTACGGGAGTGAGCCACCATGACCGGTCAGTAGCTATTACCATTATATATACCAGCATTCAAGTGTTTGTTCGGGGGAGAAATAACATCAAATTCACCAAACATCTTTATCTTAAAAATGTAAGAAGTGTGAACTGGTAGTGCAAACGTGGCATAGGAACCAGAGCTCTTTTTCTTAAACGCTGGGTCTCAGTCACCCTGTTCCCTTTCCTGCCACAGTCATGGTGACCTCCCTAGCGTTTGAAAGTCAAACCCTTAGGATAGTTGTTCACAACTGCTCACAATTACCAGATCCAGCCTGATTCTAGCAGAGGCAAAGGCCACCCTTTCCTTAAATTGTCTGGGACCAGGCACCTTTACCAGAACCGTGGAGCCTAGCTGTAGGTTATGACTGGCCGTCGTTCAGTATTATGTTATTTATTTATTTAATTAATTTATTTTTTGAGACAGAGTCTCGCTCTGTCGCCCAGGCTGGAGTGCAGTAGCGCGATCTCGGCTCACTGCAAGCTCCGCCTCCCGGGTTCACGGCATTCTCCTGCCTCAGCCTCCCGAGTAGCTGGGACTACAGACGCCCACCACGCGCCTGCTAATTTTTTTTTGTATTTTTAGTAGAGACGGGGTTTCACCGTGTTAGCCAGGATGGTCTCGATCTTTTGACCTTGTGATCTGCCCGCCTCGGCCTCCCAAAGCGCTGGGATTACAGGCGTGAGCCACCGCGCCCTGCAGTATTATGTTATTTAAACGTGGCCGTTTAGATGTTTATGATTAAACCATTTTTTAAAATTACATTTCCACTTAAAACTTTAAATGCGTTAAGTGATAGTATTCGAAAAGACTGTATGGCAGAGCTGGGGTTTTTTCCCCCTAGTGGAACAGAAATGGGGAAATCTATAATAACTAGCCATCAGGTAAAAGCGTGCGGCCGCAATAGACCCAGCAGAGGCGGCCGATAGATGGTTAAGACTATACTTTTAGGAATCATTTCTATAGCTTGCCACTAGAGAAGCTTTTCTGGACGTGTGGAGCACCGGCAACTGCGAGGAGACGCAGTGTTCTCTCCTGAGCCTGAAACCTGCAGTTGGTGTTGCTTTGCTGCAGCTGCTGTTTGCCATTGATGGATGATTCTTCTCTGAGAGAGCAAGCGGGAGAGGATGCAGTCTGAGTAGTTTCTCTTGTTCTTCCGCTTAATGGAAGAGGAAGCTGCTTCACACAGTTGTCATTTCTAGTATTTCTGTGCTTATGTTAATGATTGCTTTACGCGTCTTCTTTTCTTTTCTTTCTTTTCTTGAGATGGAGTCTTTCTTTGTCGTCCAGACCGGAATCCTTCGGCCCCATCTTGCCTCACTGCACTCTCCACTTCCCAGGTTCAAGTGATTTTCCTGCCTCAGCTTCCCGAGTAGCTGGGATTACAGGCGCCGCCACAACGCTCGGTTAGTTTCTGTACTTTTAGTGTAGAGGGGGTTTCACCAAGTTGGTCAGGGTGGTCACGAATTCGTAACCTCAAATGTTCCACCGGCTTCGGCCTCCGAAAGTGCTGGGATGACAGGCGTGAGCCACCGCGCACGGCCAATTTTGTGTTTAATGAGGTGCTTTGGTTGTCAAATAGCAGCCTCCGTTTTGGTGTTGGGGATAGGATTTATGTAGTTTTGCTCTCCACCTAATGTCAATACCTATCTGACCTATTTTTCAAACATTTGCCATGTTCTGCTTTTTGAGCAATGGGAGTTGGAGCCTACATTCTGAGTTACTTAGGAAAGCAGTTGGAAGTGGTTTTAAATGTGCTTTTAATATTTTCTCGCCAGGTACGGTGACTCACGCCTGTAATCCCATAACTTTAGGAGGCAGAGGTGGGAGGATCGCTTGAGGCCAGGAGTTTGAGACCAGCCTGGGCAATATAGCCAGACCCTATCTCTACAAAAAAATTGTAAAAGTAGGCCAGAGTGGCAGCGACTGCCTGTAGTCCCAGCTACTCAAGAGGCTTCAATGGGAGGATGGCTTGAGCTTCTGGGAGTTCAAGGCTTCACTGAGCCCTGATGGCACCACTGTTCCGCAGCCTGGGCAACAGAATGAGACCCTGCCTGAAAATAAAAGTTTTCTTAGTCACTTAAATATTTTTTTCCCTTTCAGTACCATACTTATTTCTTTTGTTTCTTTAGTAAAATGGAGTTTAAAATTAACCTTTTGATGTTCTGGTTTTCATTTTCTCTTCCTTCCTTTCTTTCTCTCTCTCTCTCTCTTCTTCCTTCCTTCCTTCTTTTTTTTTTTTTTTTTTTTTTGAGATGGAGTCTCAGTCTGTCACCCAGGCTGGAGTGCAGTGGCATGATCTCAGCTCACCGCAACCTCCACCTCCTGGGTTAAAACGATTCTCGACCGGGCATGGTGGCTAATACCTGTAATCCCAGTACTTTGGGAGGCCGAGGCGGGCGGATCACCTGAGTTCAGGAGTTCCAGACCAGCCTGGACAACATGATGAAACCCTGTCTGTACCAAAAATACGAAAATTAGCTGGGCATGGTGGCACATGCCTGTAATTCCAGCTAATCGGGAGGCTGAGGCAGGAGAATTGCTTGAACCCGGGAGGCAGAGGTTGCAGTGAGCAAAGATAGTGCCAAAGCACTCTAGCTTGGGTGACAGCGCGACTCCGTCACCAAAAAAAAAAAAAGTGATTCTCCTGCCTCAGCCTTCCAAGTAGCTGGGACTACAGGCGCACGCCCCAAGCCCGGCTAATTTTTGGTATTTTTAGCAGAGATGGGGTTTTGCCATTTTGTCCAGGCTGGTCTCGAACTCCTGACATCAGGTGATCCACCAGCCTTGGCCTCCCAAAGTGCTGGGATTACAGGCATGAGCCACCGCACCTGCCCTCTTTTTCTTTTTTCTCACTTTCTCACTTTCTTTCTTTCTTTCATGTATGTATGTATGTATTTTGACACAGGGTCTCTCTCTATAGCCCAGGCTGGAGTGCAGTGGCACGATCTCAGCTCACTGCAACCTCTGCCTCCCGGGTTCAAGGGATTTTCCTGCCTCAGCCTCCCAAGTAGCTGGGATTATAAGCGCCCAGCACCATGCCTGGGTAATTTTTATATTTTTAGTAGAGTTGGGGTTTTGCCATGTTGGACAGGCTGGTCTCGAACTCCTGGGCCCAAGTGATTCGCCCACCTTGACCTCCCAAACTTTTGGGATTACAGGCGTTAGCCACCATTCCTGGCCTCAATACAACACTTTGACACAAGATATGTGGGGGTTGTTTCCCCACATATGAGGCAGTTCTCCAGCAGACACCGTGCCTGGCCCTTTTTTTCATTTTCCTTCTTTTTTTTGTTTTGTTTTGTTTTCTTTTTCAGACAGGGTCTCCTGTCTTCCAGGGTGGAGTGCAGTGGTTGCATTCTCGGCTCACTGCAGCTTTGCCCTTCTGGGCTCAAGAGATCCTCTTGGGCTGGGTGTGATGGCTCATGTCGGTAGTCCTAGCACTTTGGGAGGCCAAGGCAGGCAGATCACCTGAGGTCAGGAGTTCAAGACCAACCTGGCCAACATGGCAAAACACCATCTCTACTAAAATTACAAAAGTTAGCTGGGCATGGTGGCACATGCTTGGAATCCCAGCTACTGGAGAGGCTGGGAAGCCAAGATCAGGCCACTGTACTCCAGCCTGGGCGACAGAGCAAGATTCCCTCTCAAAAAAAAAAAAAGATCCTCTTGCCTTAGTCTCCTGGGTAGGTGGGACTACAGGCTTGTGCCACAATGCCTGGCTATTTTTAAAACTTTTTTGTTGCCCGACCGGGTGCGGTGGCTCATGCCTGTAATCACAGCACTTTGGAAGGCTGAGGCAGGCAGATCACGAGGTCAGGAGATCAAGACCATCCTGCCTAACACAGTGAAACCCCGTCTCTACTAAAAATATAAAAAATTAGCCAGGCGTGGTGGTGGGCGCCTGTAGTCCCAGCTACTCAGGAGGCTGGGGCAGGAGAATGGTGTGAACCCAGGAGGTGGAGCTTGCAGTGAGCCAAGATAGTGCCACTGCACTCCACTGCTCTGTTGCCTGGGCAACAGAGCAAGACTCTGTCTCAAAAAATAATAATAATAATATTTTTTGTTGCCCAACCTGGGCAACAGAGCGAAACCCAGTGTCTTAAAAAAAAAAAAAATTGCCGGGCGCAGTGGCTCAAGCCTGTAATCCCAGCACTTTGGGAGGCTGAGACGGGCGGATCACGAGGTCGGGAGATCGAGACCATCCTGGCTAACACGGTGAAACCCCGTCTCTACTAAAAATACAAAAAACTAGCCGGGTGAGGTGGCGGGCGCCTGTTGTCCCAGCTACTCGGGAAGCTGAGGCAGGAGAATGGCGTAAACCCGGGAGGCGGAGCTTGCAGTGAGCTGAGATCCGGCCACTGCACTCCAGCCTGGGCGACAGAGCAAGACTCCGTCTAAAAAAAAAAAAAAAAAAAAAATTATCAGGTTCCTCCCATTTTCGTTTATCCATCTGGGTTTATAATACTTAAGAAAACTCCAAAAGAAACATTTTCTCCTCAGGAAATGTCTACACCACTCTTCCATAGATGGCTCTTCCTTAAATTTTTTTCTACTAAAAATGTTTTTACTACAAAAGTAGTATTGTAGCAGGACAAGCTGCAGACAAAACCCCTCAGACACCGAGTTAAAGAAGGAAGGGCTTTATTTGGCTGGGAGCTTTGGCAAGACACATTTCAAAAAACCGAGCTTCCCGAGTGACCAATTCCTGTCCCTTTTAAGGGCTTACGACTCTAAGGGGGTCCGCAGGAGAGGGTCGTGATCAATTGAGCAAGCAGCGGGCACGTGACTGGGGGCTGCATGCGCTGGTAATCAGAACAGAACAGGACAGGGATTTTCACAATGCTTTTCCATACAATGTCTGGAATCTATAGATAACATAACGGGTTAGGTCAGGGGTCGATCTTTAACCAGACCCAGGGTGTGGCGCCAGGCTGTCTGCTTGTGGATTTCATTTCTGCCTTGTAGTTTTTACTTTTTCTTTCTTTGAAGGCAGAAATTGGGCATAAGACAATATGAGGGGTTGTCTCCTCCCTTAGTATGAGGTTACTTAATAATGGAATCCACCAAAGAGATGTGTGTGTGTGATGTGTTGAGACGGAGTTTTGAGCCCAGGCTGGAGTGCAATGGCACGATCTCGGCTCACCGCAACATCTGCCTCCCAGGTTCAAGTGATTCTCCTGCCTCAGCCTCCCAAGTAGCTGGGATTACAGGCATGTGCCACCATGCTTGGCTAATTTTGTATTTTTAGTAGAGATGGGGTTTCTCTATGTTGGTCAGGTTGGTCTTGAACTCCTGACCTCGGGTGATCCTCCCACCTTGACCTCCCAAAGTGCTGCAATTACAGGCAGGAGCCACCATGCCAAGTCAAGAGATACATGTTTTAAAGTTGCTAATCTGCCTTTATAAAAGTGGTGTTATGATATACACATTTTGTAACTGATTTTTTTCCCCCATTTAACAGTGCATCATGTCTATCTCTAAATTAACTGATATAGATTTAAGTTATTCATTTTCATAGCTGCTTTTTTTTTTTTTTGTATTTTTAGTAGAGATGGAGTTTCACCATGTTGGCCAGGCTGGTCTCGAAGTGACCTCAAGTGATCTGCCCGCCTTGGCCTCCCAAAGTGCTGGGATTACAGGTGTGGGCCACTGCACCCAGCTTAATTTTTTCATCTGTATATACCATAATGTACTCATCTGTACCCCTACAGATATTTAATTTTTTTATTTTTCCATAAGTTATTGGGGTATAGGTGGTATTTGTCTACATAAGTTCTTATTTATTTATTTGAGATGGAGTTTCGCTCTTTTTGCCCAGGCTGGAGTGCAATGGCGTGATCTTGGCTCACTGCAGCCTCCACCTACCAGGTTCAAGCGATTCTCCTGCCTCAGCCTCCCGAGTACCTGTGATTACGGGCGCCCACCACCATGCCTAGCTAATTTTTTATGTATTTTTAGTAGAGACGGGGTTTCTCCATGTTGGTCAGGCTGGTCTCGAACTCCTGACCTCAGGTGATCTACCTGCCTTGGCCTCCCAAAGAGCCACTGTGCCTGGCCAACATGAGTAAGTTTTTTAGTGGTGACTTGTGAGATTTTGGTGCACCCATCATCCGAGCAGTATACACTGGCACCTTATTTGTAGTCTTATCTCTTGCCCACCTCCCACCCTTCCCCTCAGCTCCCCAAGCAAGATCATTGTATCATTGTCATGCCTTTGCGTCCTCATAGCTTAGCTCCCACATATCAGTGAGAACATAAAATGTTTGGTTTTCTATTCCTGAGTTACTTCAATTAGAATAATAGTCTCCAGGCCAGTTGCGGTGGCTCATGCCTGTAATCCCAGAAGTTTGGGAGGCCAAGGCGGGAGGACCACTTGAGGTCAGGAGTTCGAGACCAGCCTGACCAACATGGAGAAACCCCGTCTCTACTAAAAATATAAAAAATTAGCCAGGCATCGTGGCGCATGCCTGTAATCCCAGCCACTCGGGAGGCTGAGGCAGGAGAATCACTTGCACCTGGGAGGTGGAGCTTGTGGTGAGCCAAGATTACGCCATTGCACTGCAGCCTGGGTAACAAGAGTGAAACTCCGTCTCAAAAAAAAAAAAAAAGGCTGGGCACGGTGGCTCAAGCCTGTAATCCCAGCACTTTGGGAGGCCGAGACGGGCGGATCACGAGGTCAGGAGATTGAGACCATCCTGGCTAACATGGTGAAAACCCGTCTCTACTAAAAAATACAAAAAACTAGCTGGGCGAGGTGGCGGGCGCCTGTAGTCCCAGCTACACGGGAGGCTGAGGCAGGAGAATAGCGTAAACCTGGGAGGCGGAGCTTGCAGTGAGCTGAGATCCGGCCACTGCACTCCAGCCCGGGCGACAGAGCAAGACTCTGTCTCAAAAAAAAAAAAAAAAAGAATTATAGTCTCCAGTCTCATCCAGTTTCCTGCAAATGCCATTAATTCATTCCTTTTTATGGCTGAGTAGTATTTCAATGTATAAATACACCACAGTTTCTTTATCCACTCGTTGATTGATGGGCATTTGGGTTCGTTCCTTGATTTTGCGATTGTGAATTGTGCTATTTTGCATTAAAAATTTTTTTTAATTTGTTATAGTAGAGACAAAGTCTCACTGTGTTGCCCAGACTGGTCTTGAACTACTGGGCTCAAGCAGTTGTCCCGGGTTTGCCTCCCAAAGTGCTGGGATTACAAGTATGAGATAGCATGTGCAGCCTATTTTTGCAGTTTTTAGTAATCAGAAACAATGCTTTGATAAAATACCTTGTAATATATCTTTACAGGCCAGGCACAGTGGCTCACGTCTGTAATCCCAGCACTTTGGGAGGCTGAGGCAGGTGGATCACGAGGTCAGGAGTTCGAGATCATCCTGACCAACATTGTGAAACCCTGACTCTACTAAAAATACAAAAATTAGCCGGGTGTGGTGGCAGGCGCCTGTAATCCCAGCCACTCAGGAGGCTGAGGCAGGAGAATTGCTTGAACCTGGGAGGCAGAAGTTATAGTGAGCCAAGATTGCACCACTGCACTCCAGCCTGGGCAACAGAGCAAGACTCCGTCTCAAAAAAAAAAAAAAAAAAAAAAAAAAGCAGTAGGTTGTAAACCTATACTTCTTATGATTGACTATACATTGGGTGTTCCTACAACTCACTCCCCAGGTTTGATTAATTTGCTAGAGTGGCTCATAGAACTCAGGGAAACACTTTACTTAGGTTTACCCATTTATTGTAAAGATATCACAAAAGATACAGATGAGCAACTGAATGGAAATGATGTCTAGGGCAAGGCATGTGGGAAAAGGCTTGGAGATTCCATGCCTTCCCTGGCCCACCCTCCCTGAACCTCTCCATGTTCAGCTGTTCAGAAGCTTCCCAACCCAGTCCTTTTGGGTTTTTATGGAAACTTCATTACGTAGGCATGGTAGATTAAATCACTAGCCATTGGTGATCAATTTAACCTTCAGCCCCTCTCCCCTCCCCAAAGGTTGGGGGGCAGGGCTAAGAGTCCCAACCCTCTCATCGTGCTTTGGTCTTTCCAGTGACCAGCTGTCATCCTGATGCCATCTGGATGGGCCCAGTCACTAGCTACAGTCAGCATCAGCATACAAAAGATACTCATCATTCCAGAGGTTCAAAGAGTTTTAGAAGCTCCATATCAGGAAACAGGCATGAAGACCAAATATATATTTCTTGTTTTTTTTTCCTTTTTTTTTTTTTTTTTTTTGAGACAGAGTCTCACTCTGTCACCTAGGCTGGAGTGCAATGGCACGCTCACTGCAGCCTCTGCCTCCTGGGCTTCAAGCAATTCTCATGACTCAGCCTCCCAAGTAGCTAGGATTACAGGCGCCCACCACCATGCCCAACTAATTTTTGTATTTTTAGTAGAGATGGGGTTTCACCATGTTCACCAGACTGGTCTCGAACTCCTGACCTCAAGTGATCCATGTACTTCTGCCTCCCGAAGTATTGGGATTACAGGCGTGAGCCACCATGCCCAGCCCCAAATAAATCTTTTTTTTTTTTTTTTTTGGAGACAGAGTCTCGCTCTGTCACCTAGGCTGGAGTGTACTGGCATGATCTCAGCTCACTGCAACCTCTGCTTCACCAGTTGAAGCAATTCTCCTGCCTCAGCCTCCCAGGTAGCTGGGACTACAGGCGCATGCTACCATGCCCCGCTAATGTATGTAATTTACTAGTAGAGACAGGGAGACGGGGTTTCACCACATTGGTCAGGCTGGTCTCCAACTCCTGACCGCAGGTGATCCACCCGCCTCGGCCTCCCAAAGTGTTGGGATGACAGGCATGAGCCACCGCGCCCGGCCCCAAATATATGTTTCACAATATCACAGAGACAGTGGTATAGTGCGTGGACTTTGGAACCAGACTGGTTTGTGACCTCTGGCAAATTGATCTCTCTCCATTTCTCCATCTACAAAATAGTGATAATAATAGTTTCTTCTTCCTGTTGTAGAGTTGTGAGGATTAAGTGAATTAAAAGAATGATGCCTGGCACACATTATTGTTAATATCAGATATTACCTCGTAGGAGGCCCAGAGGTTAGGTGACTGACCCATCTCGAGGCCCTGGGCTAATGAGGGTGGTATTAGGATGTCAACATTTGAATCCAGGTCTTTTAATTTTTTTGGTCAGTCTTTGTACCATGTCATAGCTGCCTCTGGTCACTTCTTGTGGGACTGTTTTTAGTTACCTTTATAGCAGCCACAACATGGGTACAATGCTGGCCTAAAATAATTATTTGTTGAATGAATAAGTGTTATTTTTTATTAGGAAATCTCCAAGGGGCATGTTTGCTTAAGTTGTAGGGACAGAGGTTTTCACCTGTTTTTCTTTCCAGCCACCTGTATCACCTCAAGATTTGTTGCTCAGTGCCTTCCCCTAAGTGTTTTCTGATCCTTAGAGAAGCCCTTGGAGGGCTGGGCGCGGTGGCTCATGCCTGTCATTCCAGCACTTTTGGAGGCCAAGGCAGGTGGATCTCTTGATGTCAGGAGTTTGCGACCAGCCTGGTCAACATGGTAAAACCCCGTATCTTCTAAAAATACAAAAATTAGCTGGGCATGGTGGTGCGTGCCTGTAATCGCAGCTATTCGGGAGGCTGAGGCAGGAGAATCACTTGAACTTGGGAGGCAGAGGACGCAGTGGGCCAAGATCATGCCACTGCACTCTAGCATGGGCTACAGAGGGAGACTCTGTCTCAAAAAAAAAAAAAAAAGAGAGAAGCCCTTAGAGGCCTTGGTTGATTTAATTTTTTGCCTCCTGAGCCCCAGAAGGGGCTTCCCTGGACTGTAATTTCTTCTTGTCAATAACTATAACTTTTTGTCAGCCTGCTTCCCTTGACTGTAATTTCTTCTTGTCAATAACTATAAATAGTTTCAGATTTGATAAATTAGACAGCTACAGGTGTGTGGATGAGATTCTTGGGGTCACAGATGAATGATGGTTTTTAACTCATAGCAATAGCAGTAGCCAGAATATCAGTATTTTTTCCTTTTAACCTTTTTTTATTTTTTGAGACAGAGTTTCGCTTTGTCAACCTAGGCTGGAGTGCAATGTTGAGATCTCAGCTCACTGCAACTTCCACCTTCTGGGTTCCAGCAATTCTCCTCCCTCAGCCTCCTGAGTAGCTGGTATTACAGGTGCCCGCCACCATGCCCAGCTACTTTTTGTAGTTTTAGTAAAGGTGGAGTTTGACCATGTTGGCCAGGCTGGTCTCGAACTTCTGATCTCAGGTGATCCGCCTGCCTCGGTCTCCCAAAGTGTTGGGATTACAGGCGTGAGCCACTGCGCCCTGGATAATGCTGGAGACATTATTTTTATTATACTGGATGGTGAGTGTGTATTCAATTTGCTATGAATATAGATACTATCTGTCTTCCAAAGTTCATTATGCAAATATCTTCAAAGAGGTGCCCTGAACAGGTTAGTGCCTTGCCCCCCATAACATGCATAACTGAGAGATCCATGCAGAATTGTCCTTTTTCTGTTCTCTGCTGCTCTTCTCTACTCTTAGGCTGCCTTGTGTTGGGCAGATAAGTGAACAAGGCACTGAAGATAGGGGAGATACACTGGGCAGTCCTACCCTCTAGTGTAGGAAAGACAGTCTGGTAGAGGACACAAACATACCACAAATATTTGTAACACAGGAAGTCCTGAGCAGTAAGACATGTGAACCCCTCTAGTAATGTTCTCACCATGACCACTGTTTCTTTTTCTTTTTTTCTTTTGAGACAGGTTCTCCCTCTGTTGCCCAGGTTGGAGTGCAGTAGCACGATCTCAGCTCACTGCAACCTCCACCTCCTGCCTCAGCTTCCCGAGTAGCTGGCATTACAGGCACGTGCCACCAAGCCTGGCTAATTTTTGTGTATTTTTGTATTTTTAGTAGAGACAGGGTTTCACCATGTTGGCCAGGCTGGTCTTGAACTCTTGGCCTCAAGTGATCTACCCACCTCAGCTTCCCAAAGTGCTGGGATTACAGGTGTGAGTCCCCACACCCAGCCCAATTTCTTCTTACTAGATGTCTCAGGCTTCTATACTGTTGACTGATCCTTCTTTTTGAAACTTTCAACCTTCCTTGTCATTTGTGACCCATTTCTTCCAGGTTTTCCTCTAATCTCTGCCTACTTTTTGGCTTTTTTCGTTATTTGCTTTTTTTTTTTTTTTTTCTGAGACGGAGTCTTGCTCTGTCACCAGGCTGGAGTGTAGTGGCGTGATCTTGGCTCACTGCAACCTCTGCCTCCTGGATTCAAGTGATTCTCCTGCCTCAGCCTCCTGAGTAGCTGGGACTACAAGCACGTGCCACCATGCCCAGCTGATTTTTGTACTTTTTAGTAGAGATGAGGTTTCACCATGTTGGCCAGGCAGGTCTCAATCTCCTGACCTTGTGATTCACCCGCCTCAGCCTCTCAAAGTGCTGGGATTACAGGTGTAAACCACCAGGCGTAAGCCACCGCGCCCAGCCCCTGGCTAATTTTTCTATTTTTATGGTAGAGTTGGGGTTTCTCCACGTTACCCAGGCTGGTCTCAAACTCCCGACCTCAAGTGATCTGCCTGGCCTCCCAAAGTGCTGGGATTACAGCCGGGAGCTACCATCCCTGGCCCTAGCTTGCCTCAAGATGGTAGTGGACCTCAGGGTTCCAGCTGTAACCCTCTGCTTTAATTTTCGATTTCCCAATAAAGAAACTTTCTTCCCTTTTATGGGCTGACCCCTCCTCTACATTCTGTTCGCTTATTGTGACCTTCTAGGTGCATGAGCTGTGTGGTTTGTTACATTTGCAGGCTGGCTGCCAGTACTTAGATTTATTATGCCTTGAAAATGGACCATTTAAAATATTTTCTCACGGAAGTATGTAGAGAAGTTTTGTTTCTACCTCAAGAAATGGGAAGCTACTGAAGCTTAAACCAGGGGAATATGTTGTCCTGCTTGTTTAAACACAGCAATGACCGGGTGTGATGGCTCACGCCTGTAATCCCAGCATTTTGGAAGGCTGAGGTGGGAGGATCGCTTGAATCCAGGAGTTCAGGGCCATCCTGGGCAAGAGTGCGAGAACCAGAAAAAAATAAACACAGCAATGCCATATAGAATAAAAACTCCCTGATTTGGGGGGGAGGAAATCCAAAATATGTGTCTGGAATTTTGATCACAGTATAAAATATAATTGGGCGCGCTATGCGAATCTCACAGTCTTTGGCTTTGAATTACCGCTTTCCCTTCACTCTTTGGTTGTTCTCAAGGGCCTCCTCGCTTCCGATTATCGGTCCAAACTGAGCAGTGTCCTTAAAGGTTTCTGGCGCTCCGGCGCGCTTTATAGTCGTCAGCGTTAGGTGTGGAGGAAAATGGGGCGGGGTTAGAAAGTAGCTAGCGAGTGATTGGCTGTTTTGCTACCATACGTTAATTACCGTGATTGCCTAAAGCATCTTCAAAATGTTGAGCTTGTTTTAAATGCTTTGTCGAACTTTGGTAATGGAAAGATCATTTTTGGAAGAAAGCACATACTGATATTTTCCAGGAGAAAATGGTGCTCACGAAAAACTCACCATAAGCTTAATATGTGTGAGTTTCTTTCGCACGGGGGAGGCGTGGCGTTATTTGTTAAGACTGTACTTTCAGGGATCATTTCTATAGTTTATTACTAGAGAAGTTTCTCTGAATGTGTAGAGCACCGGAAACTACGAGGAGGAAGCGCAGTGTTCTCTCCTGAGCGTGAAGTTGGCGTTTGGTGTCGCTTTATTTGTGACTGCCTTTTGTCATTGATGATCGTTCTTTTTCTCCCTTTGGGAGAATAGGAGGGAGAGAATGCAGTCTGAGTGGTTCCGGCGTAATTATTCATGTACTAAAAGTAGTTTGTTCGTTCATTAGCCAGCGTTTTTTTTTTATTAATTGTAGCTTAAGGCAATGCTCGTTATTTTTTTTTTTTTTTTTGGAGACTCTTGGAGTGTGTATGTGTGTTGTGTTGTTGTCTTTTTTGAAGTCGGGGCATTGTTCTGTCATCTTAGGCTGGAGTGCAATGGCCAATTTTCGGGTCATTGCAGCTTCCGTCTTTTAAGCATTTCTCGTGTTATGTCTTCTGAGTAGCTGTGACTGCAGGTTCGCCTCCAGGCCCCGCTAGTTTTTGTATATTTAGTAGAGTGGCGATTTCATATTGTTGGTCAGGGTGGATTCGAGCTCTTTAGCCTCAGGTGATCCAGTCGCCTCCGCTTCCCAAAGAGCTGGGGTTACAGGCGTGCGCGATTAATTTTTTCTTGGTAGGTAAGACGTGTTTTCTTTTTTTATTTTTTTCTTGGTCGTGTTACTACTTTGGCCTTTTTCTTTTTTTTCAGTCCCTTTTAATTATTCACAGCCTCATTGTTTGATAGTACTGGAAATTGGTCTGTTTTGTGTATTTTGTTTTCCCTTGTCTAATTAGTCTTTATACTTCAGTAAGATCTTTTAGGTGAGGACTTGTATTCCAGTGAGCTCTTTTTATGTTATAGCCTTCCTTCCAACACACACAGTATCTTTAGTCCCTCCCTCATCCCTTCCCATGATTGAGAACCATTTTAATCCATTTTGTAATACACCAGAGTGTGGCGAACTAAATGCTTCAATGCAACTTTCTGTAAATATTTTTGATGAATAAACAGTGAGTTTGCCTTCCAGTATATCTATGTGTGACTAATGAAGGCCTTCTTTAATCTCCTCCCCCCCCAACCCAGTTCCATCTCAGGAAGTTTTCTGATATTTGCATTAATTCTGATATTTCCTTTGCAGGAATTTATGTTGATGCAGTTAACAACTTGGGCCAAACAGCACTTTTTGTTGCGGCATTATTGGGCCTTAGGAAATTAGTTGATGTTCTGGTGGATTATGGATCAGATCCAAATCAGTAAGTACAATAATATTGATGTCTAGAAAACAGGGGTTGTGCTATTGAGATGAGTTGGGGTGTTTTGAAGAACCATTGGCCGGGCGCAGTTGTTCACGCCTGTAATGCCAGTACTTTGGGAGGTCAAGGCAGGCGGATCACGAGGTCAGGAGTTCGAGACTAGCATGACCAACATGGTGAAACCCTGCGTCTACTAAAAATATAAAAAATTAGCCGGGCGTGGTGGCACATTGCCTATAATCCCAGCTACATGGGAGGCTGAGACAGGAGAATCATTTTAACCTGGGAGGCGGAGGTTGCAGTGAGCCAAGATTGCACCATTGCACCCCAGCCTGGGCAACAAGAGTGAGACTCCATCTCAAAGAAAAAAAAAAAAAAGGGTGACTTTTGCCTGACTCTCATAGCTGTGGTTTAAAAGAATCGGAGTTTAGGCCAGGCATGGTGGCTCACGCCTGTAATCCATGAGCCACTTTGGGAGGCCGAGGTGGGAGGATCACCTGAGTTCAGGAGTTTGAGACCAGCCTGACCAACACAGAGAAACCCTGTCTCTACTAAAAATACAAAGCTGGGCGTGATTGCGCATGCCAGTAATCCCAGCTACGCGGGAGGCTGAGGCGGGAGAATCGCTTGAACACGGGAGGAGGAGGTTGTGGTGAGCTGAGATCTCACCATTGCATTCCAGCCTGGGCAACAAGAGTGAAACTCCATCTTAAAAAAAAAAAAAAACAACAACAACAACACTGAAAGACTTGAAGTTTAATAGTTGGTCTAAATTTTAATATGGAACAGCAACACAATGAATTAGTGACAGGTGAACAGCTACTTTTTTTTTTTTTTTTTCCTGACACATGGTCTGGCTCTGTTATCCAGGCTGGAGTGCAGTGGCACGATCTTGGCTCACTGCAGCCTCTGCCACCCGGCTTCAAGCAATTCTCCTGCCTTAGCCTCCTGAGTGGCTGGGATTACAAGTGCACACCACCATGCCTGGCCAATTTTTTGTATTTTTAGTAGAGACAGGGTTTTGCCATGTTAGCCAGGCTGGTCTCAAACTCCTGGCCTCCATCCACCTTGGCCCTCCCATAGTGCTGGCGTTACAGGTGTGAGCCACTGCACTTGGCCGAACATCTCTTTTTGTGAAGCACTTCGGCTTTTCCTAGGGCCTTCCCAAATATTAGCTTATTTGACACCTTGACAGAGAAGGGAGAGTGGTGGTGGATATTTTTTCAGTTCCCATTAAACAGAAGCAGAAACTGGGGTTTTGAGCACTTAAGTGATTCCAGCTGATTTTCACAGGAACACCAGAATATGAATAATCATAAGTTTTTCCCATCTTACTTAAGGAGGCTGTGTTTAATGTACCTACTTAAATTATTGATATTGGAAGTTTTGTACTTTTTTTTTTCTTGTGATGGAGTCTTGGTCTGTCACCCAGGCTGGAGTGCAGTGGCGCTACTATGGCTCACTGCAAACTCCACCTCCTGGGTTCAAGTGATTCTCCTGCCTCAGTCTCCCAAGTAGCTGGAATTACAGGCACCTGCCACCACGCCCGGCTAATTTTTGTATTTTTAGTAGAGACGGGATTTTGCTATGTTGGCCGGGCTGGCCTCGAACTCCTGACCTCAGGTGATCCGCCCACCTTGGCCTCCCAAAGTGCTGGGATTACAGGCGTTAGCCACCGCGCCCAGCCTGTTTTACCATCTAATCATTCCTCCCACAAACAGTAAGAAAGCTGGATTAGGAGAAAGATGATATTATTTCTCATTTCTCATGAATGTTAAGAAGGAAAGGAATAATGATTTATACCCAGCTAAGCTTACAAGAGAATCCAGGTCTACCTGGTATCAAAATGTGTACTATTCATATTTATTTATTGTAAAGCCTAAAAACTGGAGTCTCTGGCTAGCCAACTCAGAAGTTTATTTGGTACACACAGTGTTCAAAAAAAATTGAAATAGTGGGCAATATTTAACATTTGGGAGACTTTATTTATTTATTTATTTATTTATTTATTTATTTATTTTGAGTGTCTTGGTCTGTCGCCCAGGCTGGAGTGCAGTGGCGCGATCTTGGCTCACTGCAACCTCCGCCTCCTGGGTTGAAGAGATTCTCCTGCCTGAGCCTCCTGAGTAACTGGGACTACAGCACCCGCCACCACGGCCGGCTAAATTTTTTTGTATTTTTAGTAGAGACAGGGTTTCACCATGTTGACAAGGATGGTCTTGATCTCCTGACCTCGTGATCCACCCACCTTGGCCTTCCAAAGTGCTGGGATTACAGGCGTGGGCCACTGCGCCCGGCAACATTTGGGAGATTTCAAATTAAAAACTGGGATTTCTGGCTCTTGGAAATTCGGAATATCTGGCTTTCCTGGCTCCTTTTCCTGGCTCCCTTTCCTGGCTCCCTTTCCTGCCCAACAGCAATAGATCCCTGACCCTCCTCAGAGAAAGCCTAAACCCAGTTACTTGGTCCAGCAGGCATCTGATTTGTGACTTCAATAGGTCCAGTCCATCACAGCATTTCCACTGTGCATATAATAGGAATAAAACCTCCTAGCTGGGTGCGGTGGCTCACACCTGTAATCCTAGCACATTGGCAGGCTGACGCGGGTGGATCATCTGAGGTCGGGAGTTCGAGACCAGCCTGGCCAACATGGTGAAACCCCATCTCTACAAAAAATACAGAAAGTAGCCAGGCATAGTGGCGTGTGCCTGTAATCCCAGTTATCTGGAAGGCTGAGGCAGGAGAATTGCTGGAACCCTGGAAGCAGAGGCTGCAGTGAGCCAAGACTGCACCACTGCACTCCAGCCTGGGTGACAGAGTGAGACTCCATCTCAAAAAAAAAAAAAAGGGCCTCCTGGCTGGGTGCAGTGGCTCACACCTAAAATCCCATCACTTTGAGAAACTGAGGCAGATGGATCACCTGAGGTCAGGAATTCAACACCAGCCTGGACAACATGGCAAAACTAAAAATACAAAAATCAATCAGGTGTGGTGGCGTGCACCTGTAGTCCCAAGTACTCAGGAGGGTGAGGCAGGAGAATCACTTGAACCCAGGAAGCAGAAGTTGAAGTGAGCCAAGATCGCACCACTGTACTCCACCTAGGAAACAGAGCAAGACTTCATCAAAAACAAAAAAAGGAATAAAGCCTCCTCCCAGAAATTCCCCTTCACCTTGATGAGATAAAAAAATTTTAAAAACTTTTTTTCCTGGTACCTCTATGCAGCTAATCATCAGATATTTTTTAAGTCACATGAAAATGTTCGTAACAACAAAATAACAAAGCCATAGGGGTTTGCCATCCTCTCTTGTTCTTGTCCCTTTCCACTTCCTTCCTGGCACTGCCTGGCATTACAAGTGGCCTTCCTGGATACTTGAAAGAGAGAACTTCTTTAAACTCTGAGGTCTTCAGAAGCTGAGCTCCTTCCTGGTCTCAGCTGTGTCATTACTATTATGTACCATATCATGGGCTAGTCTCAATTCCCTGATCTTGAAAATTAAGGTTTGAATGGTTTGATCTTTAAACAAATCAGCTTTAAGCCTGGACAAAGCAGTTGTAAATGCAGATGACGATAACATATTTCAATTTGTATCTGTATTTTTTTATACAGGCTTTTAAAAAACAGTTTATGTTTACTGAACACAGTTATACTGTCATACAGAATATGAAAGTGATGATGGTCATGACTATTTCACTCAAGGCATTGTTTATACACCTTGTTCCAGTAATTAAAAGAAGTGGGAAATAGCGGGGCTTGGTGGCTCATGCCTGTAATCCCAGCACTTTGGGAGCCCGAGGCGGGTGGATCACCTGAGGTCGAGTTTGAGATCAGCCTGGCCAAAAGGTCAAACCCCATCTCTACTAAAAATACAAAAATTAGCCAGCCATGGTGGTGGGCACCTATAATGCTAGCTACTCGGGAGGATGAGGCAGGAGAATCGCTTGCACCCAAGAGGCGGAGGTCGCAGTGAGCCAAGATCGTGCCACTGCACTCCAGCCTGGGTGACAGAGCGAGACTCTATCTCAAAAAAAAAAAAGGGAGGAAAACTAAAGAAAAAAGGAGATGTTGCATTTTTGCTAAAGAACTGCAGGCTGTCCCAATATGGCCTCCATACAACACGGGAATATGCAAATATTAGCTGAGCCAGTCTCCATGCTGCCTTTTTTTTTTTTTTTTTTTTTTTTTTTGGTATAGACAGGGTCTCTGTTGCCCAGGCTGGTCTCAAAACTCCTGGGCTCAAACAATCCTCCCACCTCACCTCTCAAAGTGCTGGGATTACAGGTGTGAGCTACTGCATCTGGCTGACACCTTTCCTTCCGGGCTTTGAAATTAAACAATACAGTAGAGACAGTAGAGCGTGTGTGAGTCTAGAAAAATTCTGGAAGGAAGCACAACAAAATGTTCATTGTTTTAAGTTACCTTTGGTTACTTAATTCTCATACTAATTGGCTTTTTTCTTTGTACTTTTCTAAGCTTCCAACTTTTCCTCCCCTAAGCAATCTTAAAACTAACCCCTCCACAACACACACACATAAAATACAAAAGCTGCCAGGCGCAGTGGCTCACATCTGTAATCCCAGCACTTTGGGAGACTGAGGCGGGTGGACCACAAGGTCAATAGTTCGAGACCAGCCTGGCCAACATAGTAAAACCTTGCCTCTACTAAGAATACAAAAATTAGGGCGGTGCGGTGGCTCATGGCTGTAGTCCCAGCACTTTGGGAGGCTGAGGGGGGCGGATCATGAGGTCAGGAGATGGAGACCATCCTAGCTAACATGGTGAAACCTGTCTCTACTAAAAATACAAAAAATTAGTTTGGTGCGGTGGCACGCACTTGTAGTCCCAGCTACTAGGGAGGCTGAGGCAGGAGAATCACTTGAACCCAGGAGGTACAGATTGCAGTGAGCCGAGATTGTGCCACTGCACTCCAGCCTGGGTGACAGAGTGAGACTCCGTCTCAAAAAAAAAAAAAAGAATACAAAAATTAGCTGGGTGTGGTGGTGCGTGCCTGTAATCCCAGCTACTAGGGAGGCTGAGGCAGGAGAATCTCTTGAACCCAGGAGGCAGAGGTTGCAGTGAGCCGAGATCGCACCATTGCACTGCAGCCTGGGGAACAAGAGCGAGACTTCGTCTCAAAAAAAAAAACCCCAAAAAACAAAAAAGAAGATGGTAAGACATTATACAAAGTGGTTTTTGCAGCGAGGAGGATATTGTGGTTCCCACAATGCAGTGTGCTGAACTGCTTCTCTGCCCAGCAGTGGGAGAGAGCCTGCAGTGAGAACCAATGGGATCAGTGGTTCCTATATGTCTGGGTGCAGGCCAGCCTCATTAGTATCACCAGGGGAATTTGAAAAATAAAACAAAACAAAACCACATTCCTGGGTCCTGTGCTTGCAAATTTTTTTTTCAGTCAGTATAAGGTATAGTCTGAGAATCTGTGCTTTTGACAGATATCCCAGGAGCTTATTAACTAAATTATGATACACCCATTCATTGGCATACTATGCAGCTGTTAAAAAGAATGGAGGTGCCTTGTAGTTTCTCATATGGCAATTTCTCCAAGATAGATTCTTAAATGAAAATACATAGGCTGGGTGCAGTGGCTCACGCTTATAATCCCAGCACTTTGGGAAGCTGAGGCGGGTGGATCACCTGGAGTTCGAGACCAGCCTGGCCAACATAGTGAAACCATGTCTCTATTAAAAATACAAAAAGTAACTGGACGTGGGTGGCAGGCACCTGTAATCCCAGCTACTTGGGAGGCTGAGGCAGAAGAACCACTTGAGCCTGGGAGGCGGAGGTTGCAGTGAGCTGAGATCGTGCCATTGCACTCTAGCCTGGGTGACAAGAACAGAACTCTGTCTCCAAAAAAAAAAAAGAGAAAAGAAAATATGTAGATACAGAAGAGTTTGTATAGTGTATTCTTATCTATACTTTTATATACATAGAACATTTCCAGAAGGATACAAAAACTTGTAACAGTAATTGCATCTTGGTAAGAGAACTGGGTGTCTGGAGTTGGAGGACTTTTTTCTTATCTTCTCTTCATCATCCTTTTATTTTCTTTCTTCCTCCTCTTTTTCTTCTTCCTCTTCCTCTTCTTCTTCTTTTTTTTTTCCCTTCCCCCCTCCTCCTATTTGTATTTCTTTTTCAGTTAAAGAGAGAGTTCCCCGGTGATTCTCATGTGTAGCCGGGTTAGGAAACTAAGGCTATACATCATATCCTCACTGTATCCTGGACACATTAAAGGCTGTCACTTCATGCCTCAGAGAGTTTACTGGCTTTGGTGAAATTTTCCTGAGATGAAATTTTTCTGAAGTATAGATCCTTGACTGCGTTGCTAATGCCAAGGTTTTGTGGGCCTCTACCACAAGATTTTTTGGGGGGACTGTGGGGAGACATTCTCAAATGAGAGAGCTGGCACCTTGTTAGGCTGTGCTTGACTAGCCTGATCCCAGGACACTGCAGATGTGAAGACATTGTTTTCGTGCAGCCAATATCAGGGTGCTGGGGAAAGAAAATTGGATTTGGAACCAGGTCTATGCCTGGGAATGAACCTCAGCTTTGCCATTTTGTTTCCTCATCTGTAAATTGGGAAATGATACTTCCTTGAGGGTTGAGTGAAGGAGGGAAAAAAAGGTGTGTGTGTGTAGAAAGTTCCTGTGGTCACAGACGGGCTTCACAAATGATGATGTTATATTCCTCGTCATCAAGGTTGCCTTGTAGAATGGGAGCCATGTGTTGCACACTGAGCCCTGCTCCATGGAATGCAGGAGCATTGCCATGGACATCCATTGTACCCATCTCCCTCCCCAGCCGCTGCTTTGATGGGAGCACGCCTGTCCATGCAGCAGCATTTTCAGGCAATCAGTGGATCCTTAGTAAACTGCTGGATGCAGGAGGTGACCTGCGACTCCACGATGAGAGGGGTCAAAACCCGAAGACTTGGGCTTTGACAGCAGGAAAGGAGCATAGCACCCAGGTAAGGGTGGGTCCCACTCTGTAGCCATGCCCAGTAGAAGAGCACTGGACTGAGAGTCAGGCTCCCAGTGGTCAGCACAGAGCGTGCAGTGGCCTTAGCTTTGGCACTGGACTCTCAGACTTGGATCAAAGCAAGTTAGCCAGCTGTGAAACTTCTGGCAGTTCTAGTGAACCTTTCTACTCATCCATTCTGTGGGAAAAGCAAACAACTGTAACTTTGTCTGACCTATTTAACTAGCACTTACCATGACTTAGATGTTGTTTTAAATGTTTTTTATGTATTAAGTTACTTTAATCTTCACAACAACCTCTCAGGTAAGTACTATTATTGTCCTTATTGTACAGGTGGGGAAACTGAGGCCCACTGACATTAAGTAACTTTGCTTGGCAGGTGGAATTTTTTTTTTTTTTTTTTTTTTAGGGGGTGGGAAGGAGTCTGTTGCCCAGGCTAGAGTGCAGTGGCATGAGCTCAGCATGAGCACACCAACACACTCGGCTTTTTGGTTTTTGAGAAGGCGTGTTGCTCTGTCACCCAGGCTGGAGTGCAGTGGTGCAATCTCGGCTCACTACAACCTCCGCCTCCTGGGTTCAAGCAGTTCTTCTGCCTCAGCCTCCTGAATAGCTCGGATTACAGGCATGCACCACCACACTCAGCTAACTTTTGTATTTTCAGTAGAGACAGGGTTTCTCCATGTTGGCAAGGCTGGTCTTGAACTCCTGACTCAGGTGATTCGCCCGCCTCGGCCTCCCAAAGTGCTGTGATTACAGGCATGAGCCATCGCGCCCGGCTGGTGTGATGTGTTTTAATGAAGACTAAATAACATAAATGTAAAACTCAAAGGGCAGGTACAGTGCCAGGCCCCTCTGTGCAGTCTCCTTTCTGGGGCTCCTGCTTGTTAGCTGTTGGGCCTTGGACCAGCAGTTTTACTCCTCTTGGCCTTGGTTTCCTCATCTGTTGAAGGAGGGAGTTGGAGGAAATTGTTGCCCTAAATCCTGTCCCTGAAAACGTTCCATACCTTTAGAAAATCACCTGGGCCCTTTCCTTTTGAGAGATTTTTCTGTTGGGGGCTCTCAGTTCCTTGGACCATTTGTCTTCACACCCAGGCTTCCATTGCACTGAGAACTGGTGTGCCCGCATTGGGCATCTCTGATACTTTGCAGATAGTGGAGTTCATGCAGCGCTGTGCCTCACACATGCAGGCCATCATCCAGGGCTTCTCTTATGACCTCCTGAAGAAGATAGACTCCCCGCAGCGGCTTGTCTACAGCCCACCCTGGTTCGGGGGCCTTGTGCAGGGGTGAGTACTGCCTCAAGCAGAGTGGGATATTTTCCATCACCCAGCCTTCCTTGTGGGAGCCCTGCAGCATGGGTTGCCTCGGCTCCTCCACATCAGTGCCCTCTAGCATCTGGCCCATCCAAAGGGGCGTGCTTGGAAAGAAAAGGCTTGGCGCTGATGAAGGAAGGCCAGAGGATCACCTTTGGCCCTCCCCAGAAGGTCTGAGAGGAATGAGTGTGGGCTCCAGTGGAAACCACTCTGTGTTTAGCAGAAGGGGAACATCTCAGGTCTGAGGAGCCCAGCAGAAAACCCTTACCCAGCAGGGCACCTTTCTGGCTTTTTCGTCGTCTTCTGAACAATAGAGTGTTCCTTTATTACTAAGGTTGCAAAAGACCACAAATGCTCAACTTACAGTTTCTTCGGCTATTTTCAGCTGATATGAGAGACTTGCTGCCAGCTGGATGGGCAGCCCCCTCCTTCTTCCATCACAGCTGCAGGAGGTGGGCTCCATGCTTCTCTCCGTGCTCAGGGTTAAGCTTAGAAGGGAGGAGTGTCATTTCAACTTCTCTGGGATTGGTTGACTTAGGGTTTGTATGTAGAAAATTCTTCCCGTTTGGATTTTCTCTGATGGCATCTCTTTCTGTAAGCAGGGTAGGTGGGCTCACCACATGTTTGCAGGCTGCCTTGTCCTGTCATTCATGCACTTCAAGTCCTGACTTTCCTCTGATGATTGGATGCTCCTGGCTTCTCAGGCGAGATGAGTTCATGATCCCGTTAACTCCTAGCTGCTGTGCTGCCTGCCACTCTGGCCAGTTTTGCCTCTTTAATCAGTATCCAGAATGACCTTTTAAAAATGGAAATCAGGGGGCTGAGTGCAGTGGCTCACACCTGTAATCACTTTGGGATGCTGAGGTGGGCGGATCACCTGAGGTCAGGAGTTCGAGACCAGCCTGGCTAACATGATGAAACCCCGTCTTTACTAAAAATACAAAAATTAGCTGGGTGTGGTGGCATGCACCTGTAATCCCAGCTACTCAGGAGGCTGAGGCTGAGGCAGGAGAATCACTTGAACCCAGGAGGCGGAAGTTGCAGTGAGCCAAGATCGCACCACTGCACTCCAACCTGGGTGACAGAGCAACACACCTTCTCAAAAAAAAAAAAAAAAAAAAAAAAAAAAAAGCCGAGTGTGTTGGTGTGCTCCTCATAGTTCCAGCTACTCTGGAGGCTGAGGTGAGAGAATCGCTTGAATCTGGGAGGTGGAGGTTGCAGCAAGCCAATATCATGCAACTGCACTCCAGACTGGGTGACAGAGCGAGATCCTGTCTCAAAAAATAAAAATAAAATAATCAAATAAAAATAAAATAATAGAAATCAGGTTGTACTACTCTGCTAAAACTCCTTAAGGACCTTCCCTGTGGCTATTAGGTTAAGTTCAGAAATCCCTTATCTGGCCTTGGAGGCCCTGCCTCATCCAAGCCCTCCCACTTCATCTCCTCCCTCTGCCCCTGGTGCTTGTATGGAGACCCCTTCTTCAGAGTTTAGAGAATTGTCATAGTTTGCAATTATTTTATTTGTATATGTTCTCCAGTTTTCCAATTAAATTGTGAATTCCAAGAGGGCAGGGGCTGTGTCTGTGTCTGTCCTCTTCATTGCTACTAACCCTTAGCTGCTTGGTGCATGGTAGGGCTCTGTAGAAGGAGAGGAGGCTCATGAGTGAGCCTGAAAGGAAAACCCAAGTGTAAGAGTGGGTAAGCTTTTACAATCTTACTCATCTAGATACAGCATCGAGTTTAGAATTAGATGAAGCATTCTTATGGGGTTAATGGAATGTTTACATGGAAATACACTCTTCTTCCCCCACCTTTTTTTTATTTTTTTTTTTTTTTGAGACTGAGTCTTACTCTGTCGCCCAGGCAGGAGTCCGTGCAATCTTGGCTCACTGCAACCTCTGTCTCCTGGATTCGAGCAATTCTCCTGCCTCGGCCTCCTGAGTAGCTGGGATTAATATAAAATTAGCACACCTGGCTAATTTTATATTTTCAGTAGAGATGGGGTTTCACCATGGCCAGGCTGGTCTGGAATTCCTGACCTCAGGTGATCCACCGCCTCTGCCTCCTAAAATGCTGGGATTACAGGCGTGAGCCACCGTGCCCACCCCCCTTCTCTTAATGTAAAAAACCACACAAATTCTTGAAATTAGAGTTAGCCTCTGAGATTTGTGAGTGGTACTGTGTCAGATAAGATTCCTCACACGTGTGTGTTTGCACAGAGCTTGTACTGGGGAAAGAAGAAAAGCACTGAGTTGAGGACCGATGGCTGTAGATGACTGGAGTTAGTTTTTTCTCCCCTTAACACAGCCGAGTTTAGTTATATAGATGTGTGCTGAGAAATTTAGGTAGGAGAGCAGGAAATGTTGATCTGAACTGCAGTTGTTGTCCAGGTCACTGTTTGAGAACACTTGGCTCTTTTGCTTAAAAAGAACTCTTCACTCCAAAGAGCCACGTACTGCCCAGAGACCCCAGAGTAGAAGGCAGGAGGCCTTGTCACTGGTTACCCCCAGTTCTACTGCTGCTGGAGGCTGACACCCTCACTGTCAGCACAAGTTCTGTTCCCCTGGGCAAGAAACAGTTCACTGCCTCCTAGATCTTCTGAGGCCTAAGCACATAAGCCTTATTTTAAGAAGAGACTGATGGTTTGGTGTAGAAAAGTGGCCTTTTTCTTAGGGCCTGTCTACTCAAGTGAGAGTGACGGTATAGCTTATTATCTGTTGGCTGTTTCCAGAGTGAAAGGGAGACTATCAATAATGGTGCTGAGATACCAGGTGTAAACTGGGATGCTCAGTTCATCTCAGTCTAAACTTCAGAGTCTTCTCCTCAATAGCATAGCAGCTTAAAGCAGATACGGGACAGCTTGGCACTGATGAGTTGCCGAGGAAATAGAAAAGAAGTAAAGCGTTTACATGTGTTCTCTAATAGTGGCATGTGGGGCCTCAGAGACCTGAGGTAGGCTGGCCCTGAATATGCACCGTCCCCCAGCTCCTTTGTCGTTTGCCAAGAAAAGGAAAGTGCCTCTGGTGGCGGTAGGTTGTTTTTTCCTTCAGTCTGAGCTGAGAGTACTCAACTGGTAAGCATTAACTGAGCACCTACTGCATGGCACCATGCCAGATTCTGGGAACCGAAGAAATATGAGGCATCACCCCTCCTTCCAAGACAACTTCAGTGAGGGGGTACCCTGATGCACAGGTGATGGTTTGGGTGTGGAATGTGAGAAGAACAGTAGCTGGAATGAGCAACATCAGGGTCTGGTCACTGCTGCGTTTTATGACCTCAGGCCAGCAAGTTTCCTGTTCCTGGGCTTCATTTTTTTGCGTATATAATGAAAAAACTGAACAAGATGTGCTTATGGTTATTTCCAACTCTGACCATCTGTATTTGTTATCTACTGCTGTATAATGAATCACCCCCAAACTTAGCAGCCTCAAACAATAACATTTTTATCTCACACAATTTCTGTGGGTCAGGAATCAGGGAATGGTTTAACTAGGTTGTTCTGGCTCAAGAGTTTCTAATGAAGTTGCAGTTAAGATGTTAGTTAGGGCTGTATTCATCTGAAGGCTTGACTGAGGATGGACAGTTCAGTTCCAAGATGGCTCTTTTACATGGCTGGCAAATTGGTGCTGGGCATTGAGCCTCCCCCTAGGGCTGCTCATATCATGTCCTCATATCATGGCAGCTGGCAGAGCAAATGATCCAAGAGAGAGTAGGGCCAAAACCTTGGTAGATTTAGCCTCAAAGTGACAGACCATCACTGTTTTGCACTGTTAACAGTCAAAAATGAGTTAACAGGTCAGCCCCGTCTGACCTGTGAGCGCCTACACAAAGTTATGCATACTGGTAAGTGAAAATCATAGAGGCCCCCTCAGAGGCTGGCTATTACATCATCTCTAGTTTTGTAACAAAAAGTCTAGCAGTAAAGACAAAATCAACTATACCTTCTGAAAACTTGGTTCAGCATTATTCTTCTGGATATGAGTGGTTAACTGAGTTTTTTTTTTTCCTCTTTTAAATATTTCTAGAAACCCCAATGGCTCTCCTAACCGACTGTTTAAAGCTGGAGTCATTTCTGCTCAAAATATCTACAGCTTTGGTTTTGGGAAGGTAAGAGGTTGCCACTGACAGCCAGTGTTTGCAGGACTAACTAGAGAATCATCGGGCCCCATCTCCTACCTTTGTCCAACTCCTGCCTCCTTATCCTTACCAAAGTGGTGTTCTTTTCTTTTTTGTCCCTGTTGAGGGAAAGGTATCTCTTAGTGTTCCTGTCATACTAACAAATTGTGAAACCCCCAGAGAATTCCCTTGGATGACCCTGGGCTAGACTTAAGTTTAGAAAATGATCTTTTAATTAATTAATTAATTTTTAGTTTTAAATTTTAAATTTTTTTTTTTTTTTGAGACAGAGTCTGGCTCTGTTGCCCAGGCTAGAGTGCAGTGACGCGATCTCGGCTCACTGCTGCAACCTCTGCCTACTGGGTTCAAGCAATTCTTGTGCCTCAATCCTCCCAAGTAGGTGGGATCACAGGCATGTGCCAACATGCCTGGTTACTTGTATTTTTAGTAGAGATGGGATTTCGCCATGTTGCCTAGGCTGGTGTCGATCTTCTGGACTCAAGCAATCCACCCACCTTGGCCTCTCAAAGTGCTGGGATTACAGGCGTGAGCCAACTCGCCCAGCCCTACTGCGCGTTCTGTTTGTTGTGCTGAGGTAGCCTTGGGGGGCCGGGAGGAGGAATATCTGATTTGGCCGCATACAATCCTGGGTGCTGTAGGGGCCACAATGTGCTTCTCAGTCCCAGCCATGGCACTTGAGGCATCTGACTTCTTTCTATGAGCCTCAGTTTCTTCACGGAAAAGAATAAAAGGGAAATACTAATACAACCTTGAAAGTTTTTAGAAAGATTAAAGATAATATAAAGAATTGTGGCGAGGCCTGGTGGCTCACGTCTATAATCTTAGCACTTTGGGAGACCAAGGTGGGTGGATCACTTGGGCCCAGGAGTTTGACACCAGCCAACATGGCAAAAGCCCATCTCTATTAAAAAAAAAAAAAAAAAAAATTAGCCAGGTGTGGTGGTGCATGCTTGTAATCCCAGCTGCTTGGGAGGTTGGGGTGAGAGGATCGCTTGAGCCCAGGAGGTCAAGGCTGCAGTGAGCCAAGATCATGTCATATGCCGCAGCCTGGGTGACAGAGTGATACCCTGTCTCAAAAAAAAAAAAAAGGCCTAGTGCACAGGGGTATTCAGAAAGTTGATAAATAGCAGCTATCATTCTTTCAGCTGGCTGATAGGATTCTGGATGTGTTCTGCTTTTCCTCCCTTCTCCCCCTAATTTGAGGCTATGCCTTGGTTTCAGTTTTATCTCACAGGGGCAACACAGATCGCCTATCTAGGATCTCTTCTGGTCATTGGAGAAAAGGAAGTGATTCAAGCTGATGATGAGCCCACCTTCTCTTTCTTCAGTGGTCCCTACATGGTCATGACCAAGTAAGTGGGGGCTGGCAAGTGGGAGGTCTGATTGAGTTTCAGGGGAAGAGTGTGGGCTGCATGTGACTTCCTTATATGTGGGAAGTTTCTACTCAAACACAGGGAACACATTAGAACATCTCTCTAAATCAGGGTTTCTCAGCCAGGGCACTATTACCATTTTTGGCCAGATGATCCTTTGTTGTTGGGAGTAGTCCTGTGCATTGTAGGATGTTTAGAAGCCCCTGGTCTCTACCCACTAGTGCCAGTTACAATCCCTTACAGCCCCCACAGTTGTGACAACCAAACTGTCTTGCAGACATTGCCAAATGTCCTCTGGGGGAGAATCACTGCTCTGAAAGATTACTCATTACAATATTTTAATGTCTTTGCTTGCTAAAGAATTAGAGGCAGCTTGGTAGTGACTATCTTGCCTCTGATACAGGCTAAGAGTAACGAAGCCCCTATAGAAGCTGTTTTATTGCTTCTGCTTTTGCCCAAGTCTTTACCATCCCTCACCTGGACTGGTCTCCTAACTGGCTTCCCATTCTCTGGACCACCCCTCCCCTACCCATTCCCCACACTGCCGGTACCATTGTGCTTTTGAATACAAACCTGATCAAGTCACTCCCTCCCTTGCATTCAGTGACGACTTCCCACCACCTATACCTAAGTTCTCCAAGGTGCTTTAGTACCTGGGGGTAGTGGGAGGGAGGACCCAGTAGTGCCCAGTGGGCATTGCAAGTTCTGTGTGGAGACCACTTCTCTGGTCCTTGCTTAGGAAAGCTCATTCATTGAAGGAGTAAGTGGCTGATCACTCCCTTCTGCTGAAACTCTTTCCTGTCCTTGTAGCCTGGTGTGGAATGGGAGCAGGGTCACAGTGAAGGAGCTGAATCTCCCCACCCACCCACACTGCAGCAAGCTGCGGCTGGCCGACTTGTTAATTGCTGAGCAGGAACACAGCAGGTGAGAAGGAAGCCCAAGGCCCAGGCACCTTATAGGTCTAGGTCTCTCTACAGACCCGGGTTCTGGGCTATTCAGCTCTGTGCCTGGGATAGGGAGCTTCAGCCCCTCTCAGTCTCAGCATTTCCTGACTGTTGAAATTGATTGACTTGACTTCCAAGGGCTGCCAAGAAAGAGGAAGAGAAATTAATGAGTAGCCTGAGCAGTGGGGACAGTGGTGGTGAGGGCCTCTGTCTGTCAGCTGCCCTGTAACCCATGTCTCTGAATGCAGCAGCCTCCATGCAGGCCCTTCTGGTTATTATGCTACAATCCCTGAGTCCCACCCTCTTTGGGCCCTGTGCCCATCAGGACAACATGTGGCTATCTTGTTTTCATAGAGCATGGCTTGCTTAAGATCCAGATGTCTGAGGACATGTCTCATGTCCATTGATGACAGGCTCATGGATCTCTGGACCTTAGGGTTCCTGTGGCTCCAGAATTAGATCCTTCTGCTCTTGCTAGGACAGGGTCTTGATTCATTCATTCAGTGGACCCAGAGTTAGGTCATTCTGCTCTTGCTAGGACAGGTTCTTGATTCATTCGTTCAGTGGACCCAGGCTCATCGAGCTCTCTCCTGAGAAGGCTCCTGAACTCCTGCAGGAGGCATGTAGAGGGGCCACATTCTTTTTTTTGTGGAATTCGACTTGAAGGGACCAAAGGAAGCTTTAAGAAGGAGCCTAGGCAGCATAGACTTTGACATGAGACTGAGTCGGGTGTGCAAACTTGGATGAATTCCTGACATATTTCTTCCTCTTTTTTGGGGGGTGGCAGTGGGGATTGAGTTTCACTCTGTCACCCAGGCTGGAATGCAGTGGTATGATCTAGGCTCGCTGCAACCTTCACCTCCTGGGCTCAAGCGATTCCCGGGCCTCAGCCTCCTGAGTAGCTGGGACTACTGGCATGTGCCACTACACCTGGCTAACTTTTGTATTTTCAGTAGAGATAGGGTTTCATCATCTTGGCCAGGCTGGCCTCAAACTCCTGATTTAAAGTGATCTGCCCACCTTGGCCTCCCAAAGTGCTGGGATTACAGATGTGAGCCACTGCACCAGGCCCTGACATTTCCTTGATGTTGGTCTCCTCATCTATAAAATGAGTATAATGATACATTTCTTGCAGGTGGTTGTTAGAATCTGAGACGATATATGCAAAGAATACAGGAGCTCTTAGCCACATTGTCATTGTTGTCATTGATGGCTCTAAGCTCTCAGGGTCTCATCAGTTAGGACCACAGGTTGCAACAGAAACCCTCACCAACACCTCATCCTGTTTTCTTAGAAAACATTGTATACAAAAGGCTGGGTGCAATGGCTCATGCCTGTAATCCGAGCACTTTGGGAGGCCAAGGTGGGTGGATCACCTGAGGTCAGGAGTTCAAGACCAGCCTGGCCAACATGGCGAAACCCCGTTTTTACTAGAAATACAAAAAGTAGCCGCACATGGTGGTGGTCACCCGTAATCCCAGCTACTTGGAAGGCTGAGGCAGTAGAATTGCTTGAACCCAAGAGGCGGAGGTTGCAGTGAGCCGAGATCATGCCACTGTACTCCAGACTGGGCAATAGAGTGAGACTCGGTCTCAAAAAAAAAAAAAAAAAAAAAAAAAAGCCGGGTGCGGTGGCTCAAGCCTGTAATTCCAGCACTTTGGGAGGCCGAGACGGGCGGATCACGAGGTCAGGAGATCGAGACCATCCTGGCTGACACAGCGAAACCCCGTCTCTACTAAAAAATACAAAAAAAAAAAAAAAAACTAGCCGGACGAGGTGGCGGGCGCCTGTAGTCCCAGCTACTCGGGAAGCTGAGGCAGGAGAATGGCGTAAACCTGGGAGGTGGAGCTTGCAGTGAGCTGAGATCCGGCCACTGCACTCCAGCCTGGGCGACAGAGAGAGACTCCGTCTCAAAAAAAAAAAAAAGAAAAGGAAACATTGTATACAAATGGTATTTGTTTAGAATGTGTTCAAAAGGCCTACGCCCATTTTTTCATTATGTCCTCCTCTCCCCTGCCTTTTCTGAAGCTTCTTTTCTTTTGCAGCAAGCTGAGGCACCCCTACCTGCTACAGTTGATGGCTGTGTGTCTGTCCCAGGACCTGGAGAAAACTCGCCTTGTATATGAGCGCATCACTATCGGCACATTGTTCAGTGTCCTTCATGAACGAGTAAACCGCTGTTTCCATGGATTTTCCATTGCTGCCCTCCCAGTTTCTTCCTTCCTTACCCTCTTGCCCCAGCTATGGCGATCCCATTGCTGTATGCATGGAAGATAAATATCTTTATTCTTTGCTTCATAGGGGCTGTGTGACATGCTATTTAAGGCTGATAAGCACATGGTCAGAACTAGTATGGTTTTATTATTGTCAGTTCTGCTTTTTTTTTTTTTTTTTTTTTGGAGGGACAGAGAGTCCCTCTGTTGTCTAGGCTGGAGTGCAGTGGCGCAATCTTGGCTCATTGCAACCTCCACCTCCTGGGTTCAAGTGATTCTCCTGCCTCAGCCTCCTGAGTAGCTAGGATTACAGGTGCCCAACACCGTGCCCAACTAATTTTTTTTTTTTTTTTTTTTGAGACGGAGTCTCGCTCTGTCGCCCAGGCTGGAGTGCAGTGGCCAGATCTCAGCTCACTGCAAGCTCCGCCTCCCGGGTTTATGCCATTCTCCTGCCTCAGCCTCCCGAGTAGCTGGGACTACAGGTGCCCGCCACCTCGCCCGGCTAGTTTTTTTTTTTTTTTTTTTTTTTTGTATTTTTTAGTAGAGACGGTGTTTCGCCGTGTTAGCCAGGATGGTCTCGATCTCCTGACCTTGTGATCCGCCCGTCTCGGCCTCCCAAAGTGCTGGAATTACAGGCTTGAGCCACCACGCCCGGCCAACTAATTTTTGTATTTTTTGTAAAGACGGGGTTTCACCATGTTGGCCAGGCTGTTCTCAAACTCCTGACCTCAGATAATCCACCCACCTCGGCCTCCCAAAGTGCTGGGATTACAGGCTTGAGCCACTGTGCCCGGCCTGTCCTGCCTTTTTTTTGAGACAGGGTCTTGCTCTATTGCCCAGGCTGGAGTACAGTAGTGAGATCATAGCTCACTGTAACCTCCGGCTCCTGGACTCAAATGATCCTCCTGCATCAGCCTCCAATGTAGCTGGGACTACAGGTGCATGCCACCATGCCCAGCTAATTTTTTTTTTCGAGACAGAGTCTCCTTCTGTCCGCCAGGCTGGAGTACAGTGGCACGATCTCTGCTCACTGCAACTTCTGCCTCCCTGGTTCAAGCAATTCTCATGCATCAGCCTCCCAAGTAGCTGGGATTACAGGCACCCCGCACCACACCCAGCTAATTTTTGTATTTTTAGTAGAGACGAGGTTTCACCATGTTAGCCAGGATCATCTTGAACTCCTGACCTCAGGTGATCCACCCACCTCAGCCTCCTGAAGTGCTGGGATTGCAGGCTTGAGTCACTGCACCCAACCCCCACCCAGCTAATTTTTAAAATTTTAGTAGAATCATGGTCCCACTATGTTGCTTGCCCAGGCTGGTCTTGAACTCCTGCCTTAGCTTCCCAAAGTGTTGGGATTACAGGTACGAGCCACTGAGGCCAGCCTAGTCCTGCTTCTTTATCAGACATCTAAGAGTGCAACGGACCCAGAGAACACAGACATCTTTTGACTAACTATAATCCAGCAACCACTGGCTTTATTTTCCTACATTTTCATTTGTGCTCTCCCAGTTTTTTCTATAGAGGCCTGTATCACTCCCCTCTCACCTCTCAAGTTTCCTTGGGGTTGGGAGACATCTTTCCTGGCTTATAATAGGGTCCCTGGGAAGGGTGCTTTGGTCTGAGATGTGGGTTTAGAGAGCTCTTGGAGTATTTAGGTTTTTTCCCTCCATAACTTTGTTCTAAAGATTCTGGATAGAAATAAGGAGACCCCAAGAAGGGCCCTTCCCCCAAATAGCTTGCCATTCCTTCTAAGGCCTGAGGACATCCTATTTTGTTTTTTTGTTTTTTCCCCCTTGAGTGAGGGTATTACCTTAAAGACCATTTCTCTGGGGGAGAGACCCATTAAGACTTTAGTCAACCAGGTGCATTGATGTGAGTGACTTTCTGTCCCCTTAGAAAGCACTTTCTGGCTCATCTGACTGGGGTAGGACTGAATTGGTTATCTGCATCCTGCAGGGTCCTTTGAGCTTCTAGGTTCTCCCCAGCAGCTTGGGCTTGGACAGGGAGGGGACAGGGCAGGTTTACTGGTGGTATGGGGGGACCTCCC